>NC_035438.2:95648625-96314939 GCF_002127325.2 Helianthus annuus | reverse complement strand
CTCAATGCTACCGGTGTCTTCCAGTCGCGGGCATTGGACTGGTGGACAGCCGAAAGGAATAAGCGCGGGAACGACGCTGCCTACGAGCTGACGTGGGAGGAACTGAAGGCTATCATGCTGGACGAGTTCTGTCCTCCCCACGAACGCCAAAAGTTGGAGGATGAGTTCTGGACCATCAAGCAGAAGGAGGGCGACAACGCTGGTCTCACCGCCCGTTTCAAACAACTGAGCATTATCTGTCCAGACCAGGTCAAGACTCCCGAGATGACCATCAAGAAATACATCCGTGCTCTTCCGGATTGTGTTGCAGATTATGTGTTCGCCGCCAAACCCGCATCAATCGAGGAAACCTACCTACTCGCTGCCGAGATTAACGACAAGCGAGTTAAGGCTGGTGTCTGGGATAAGCCATCCAAGTCGTTGCATCAAGTTACTACCGCATCAACCGACAACCCTACTGCTCAAGCCTCCAAGTCCTCGAGAAGAAGAAAGAAGAACAAGAGTTGTGCCGCCGCAACCAATGCTACTCCTCTTCAGTCAGTGCCACCACAACAGCAGCAACCACAGCGCACTGCGCCAGTGATCAATGCGCCGCCGGCGAAGCGTGCGTACACCGGCCCCCACCCACTCTGTGCTACATGTTCTTACCATCACCCGGTGGGTGTGGCCTGCCGTTTCTGTGTCCACTGCAACGTTTACGGGCATTTCACTGCGAATTGCCGCTATGGTTCTCGTCAAACGCAAGCTCAAGCCGCTGTTAACCAAGCCCTGCTACCTGCTCCTCAAGCTCCTCAAGCTGCACAGGCCCCGGCAAACAATGTTCGGACCTGCTTTGCATGTGGCGACCCTAACCACTTCGCAAACCGGTGCCCGAACAGAGTGGTGAAACAAGAAGCTCAACAACCCCAGCAACAACAACAGCAGCCTCAACAACAAGCCGCTCACGCCAGAACTTTCAACATCAACGCACGCCAGGCTCAAGCTGATAACAACGTGGTCAATGGTACGTTCCTTGTGAATGGTATATATGCATCATGTTTGTTTGATACTGGAGCCGATAACTGCTTTGTGTCATTTGAGTTTGAGAAACTTCTTAGACGTAAGCGCTCTTATCTTTCGTCACCCTTCGAAGTAGAAGTCGCTACCGGAAGAACCATTGCTGTCAATTCTGTGCTCCGTGATTGTACTCTCGAGCTCAACAATCATATATTCCCGATTAATCTCATTCCAATGCAGCTCGGAAGTTTCGATGTCATAGTAGGCATGGACTTTCTTCGTGAAAACCATGCTGAAGTTGTGTGTTCCGATAAGATGATTCGTTTTGTGCTAGCTAGTGGTGATATTCTATGTGTTTATGGTGAAACTACTGCAAAAGATCTCAAGCTCATGTCATGTCTTCAAGCTCGCAAATATCTCCGCAAGGAATATCGAGCCTTCTTGGCCAACATTGTTGTAGCTGAGACGGACAAGAAAAGGAAAGTTGAAGTCAAGGATGTTCCTGTTGTCCGAGAATTTCCTCAGGTGTTCCCTGATGATCTTCCTGGATTACCTCCAAGTCGTGATATCGACTTTCGAATCGACCTTATTCCAGGAGCCAACCCAGTGGCCAAAGCTCCGTATCGACTCGCTCCATCTGAGATGCGAGAACTCTCAAACCAACTCCAAGAGTTACTTGAAAAAGGCTTCATTCGCCCGAGCACTTCTCCATGGGGCGCACCAGTCCTTTTCGTCAAAAAGAAGGACGGGTCGTTCCGAATGTGCATCGATTACCGGGAATTGAACAAGCTGACCATCAAGAACCGATACCCCTTACCAAGAATCGATGATCTGTTTGACCAATTACAAGGTGCTCAGTGTTTCTCCAAGATTGATCTACGTTCAGGCTACCATCAGTTGCGGATTCAAGAGGAAGACATACCCAAAACCGCTTTTCGAACCCGATACGGCCACTACGAATTTGTTGTCATGCCTTTTGGTTTGACCAACGCACCCGCGGTCTTTATGGATCTGATGAATCGCGTGTGTAAACCGTTCTTAGACCGTTTCGTCATTGTATTTATCGACGATGTCCTGATCTATTCCAGATCGAGGGCCGAACATGCGCAGCATTTGCGATTGGTTCTCGAGTTGCTTCAGGGAAACCAACTCTACGCCAAATTCTCCAAGTGTGAGTTCTGGTTGGAGGAGGTTCAATTTCTGGGTCACATTGTGAATAGTCGGGGTATACACGTTGATCCTGCAAAGATTGAGGCAGTCAAGGGATGGGTTACGCCAAGGAATCCGTCAGAAGTTCGCTCTTTTCTCGGATTAGCTGGTTACTACCGGCGATTCATCGAAGGATTCTCGAAGATTGCTGTACCACTTACCTCCCTTACTCATAAAGACAAGCCTTTTGTGTGGGGAACCGCGCAGGAGACTGCTTTCCAAACCCTCAAACACATGCTGTGCCATGCACCAGTTCTTACACTGCCGGACGGAAGCGATGACTTCGTCGTCTATTGTGATGCTTCAAACCTTGGACTTGGCTGTGTTCTCATGCAACGAGACAAGGTTATAGCTTACGCATCTCGACAGCTCAAGATCCACGAGAAGAACTATACAACCCATGACCTCGAGCTAGGCGCAGTTGTCTTTGCCTTAAAGATTTGGCGA
The DNA here is from genome assembly GCF_002127325.2 of Helianthus annuus. Taxonomy (NCBI): domain Eukaryota; kingdom Viridiplantae; phylum Streptophyta; class Magnoliopsida; order Asterales; family Asteraceae; genus Helianthus; species Helianthus annuus. The sequence continues at coordinate 96,312,287 of NC_035438.2, read as the reverse complement.
CACTACCTGTATGGTACCAAGTGTACGATCTTCACCGATCACAAGAGCCTACAACATATCTTTAACCAGAGAGAACTCAATATGCGTCAACGCCGGTGGGTAGAACTTCTCAACAATTACGACTGTGAGATCCGTTATCACCCAGGCAAGGCGAATGTAGTTGCAGACGCCCTCAGCAGAAAGAATTACGTGATAGGTGTTCGAAACATCCAGGCTCAGTATAACCTCGAAGCTCTCATCCGCGAAGCACAACACGCTTGCTTTAACGAGCGTACGTTGAAGAAAGAACGAATCTATCACGATGGAACTCAGCTCGTGAGCAAAGCCAACGGGATATTCTATTATCTGGACCGAATCTGGGTTCCGAGGAGGACAGATTTGCGAAAGATCATCATGAACGAAGCCCACAAATCCCGATATTCCATTCATCCCGGTGCGGACAAAATGTACCAGGACCTTCGCTACAAGTACTGGTGGCCTGGGATGAAAAGGGATATTGCTCTATATGTTGGTAGCTGTTTAACTTGTGCAAGAGTCAAGGCTGAACACCAAAGACCTTCAGGCTTACTCGAACAACCGCCGATACCCGTATGGAAGTGGGAAAGCATAGCTATGGATTTCATAACTAAGCTTCCGACCACGCCATCAGGTCACGACAGTATTTGGGTTATAGTCGACCGTCTAACCAAATCAGCCCACTTTTTGCCAATACGAGAAGACTATAAGGTGGCCAAGCTAGCCCAAATCTACACCGACGAGATCATTAAGAATCATGGTACGCCTCGAGACATCATTTCTGATCGCGATGCTCGGTTTACATCGAGATTGTGGGAAACATTTCAAGCAGCTCTTGGTACGACGCTGAATTTGAGTACCGCATTCCACCCGCAAACCGACGGGCAGACTGAAAGAACGATTCGTACTATTGAAGACATGCTCCGTGCGTGTGTTATCGATTTTGGTGGTAGTTGGAGCAAACACCTACCGTTGGTCGAATTTTCGTACAATAATAGCTATCACTCCAGCATCGAAATGGCACCTTTCGAAGCCTTGTATGGTAGGAGATGTCGCTCGCCTATTGTATGGCACGAGGTCGGTCATTCACAATTGACTGGGCCCGAGATTCTGCAAGAAACGACTGACAAGATCCACCAGATAAGGGAAAATTTGGTGAAGGCCCGGGACAGACAAAAGATGTACGCCGATAAACGACGCAGGCCCCGCGAATTTGCAGTTGGCGACTACGTGCTCCTAAAGGTATCACCTTGGAAGGGAGTAGTCCGATTCGGCAAAAGAGGGAAACTTGCGCCTCGATTTGTTGGACCTTTTAAGATTCTGGAAAGGATCGGTAAAGTTGCCTACAAACTCGAATTACCGGAGGAACTCAGCAATGTCCACCCGACTTTCCATATTTCAAACCTTCGAAAATGCGTAGCCGACCACGACGCAATAATACCACTCGACGATCTTCAGGTCAATGAGACGCTACACTTCGTGGAAAAGCCTGTCGAAATCATGGACCGACAGACCAAGCAACTCAGACGCTCTCGCATCCCTATTGTAAAAGTACGATGGGAAGGCAAACGAGGCGCGGAGTTCACTTGGGAACTCGAAAGTGACATGAAGGCCAAGTACCCGCAATTGTTCAGATAGATCTGAAGCATCAAATTGGTGAAATCACACGGCGATGTACGGTTCTCGGCCTAATTTCGGGACGAAATTCCCTAAAGGAGGGGAGACTGTAACACCCCGTGTTTTCCAAAAGTCAAAGTCAAAGTCAAGTGTTGACTGTTATTGGAATTAAAGATTAATAAAGATTAATTTCATTTTAGTTTCATTTTGATTTTCATATTATTTGGAGTAAGTGTTGTATAATCAAACAAATCGGCCGACAATCGAACTGTGAATCAACGACCGACTATGAATGATAGGAAGTAACAATGCAATAAAGCTAGTCAATCAATAATCAAGCTAATCAGACCAATCATCAAACTCAAGTGTGGGGATTTTAGTACTTTTATACGTGTGTGTGTGCCTTATGTGTTACTTGTGCATGTTTACTTTTATGTTAAAGTGTGTGGTGAATCAATCAAATCAATCAAGACTCAAAGGTGAATCAAACTCAATGGAAATCGAACCCGAAATGGTTGTAAGGATGCTTGTATGTTAGATATAGTAGTTGAGACTAAAAGTAATTTGATTAGGAATTCTATCATTCTCAAATCATCGTCTATCGAACTCGAAATATCAAAAATCGTCGCGAAACACTCAAAACCAAGCTAGCCGATCGAACAGGGCAACCTGATCGAACAGGCTAGCCGATCGAACAGGGCAACCTGATCGAACAGACTAGCCGATCGAACAGGCAGTTCGATCGGACAGCTGCTCGATCAGGGATGCTGTTCGATCAGCTGACCCTTTCCTCTTTTGGAAGCCTATAAATAGGGCTGTCCTTGTCAAACTTTCCACTTTTGGAAAAGCTCTGACCGACCAGCCTCTTCTTCTCACTAAACCTCAGATTTCTCTCAAACCGGTAAGTATTTCGCTCTAATTCTTGTACGTTTTTGTTCATTAATCGATTCTCCATCTTTCTATCTTTCAAAACTTGGATTTCATCCATGAAATCACTAAGATCTAGGTGTTCTTGGGTGATGTCATCATGTGTTCTTCAAGAACACTAAGTTTTGGCATCATTCCACCATGAATAACTTAGATCTAACCGATTTCCACATAAATAACCTAAAATCTTCCAAAGATCTTAACATTTCACGGTGGGAAAGGATTGGAAGATGGGTTTTCATCTATCTTTCAACTCTTTTACACTCAAAAAGGTGAAAACGAGACTTGAACCGATTTACAAACCATTCTAAACAAACACATGGTTCAAGATTCGGGTTCTACCACGAGATTACCGATTACAAGTTAAACGTTAAACTTGGGTTCCAAACCGTCTCTGACCGAGTTTGGGTGATTCCTGCTCGAGTCAGTAGGCTAAGTGGGGACTTCAGCTTTGTGGTTCAACTCGTAGTCAAAATATCTCTAAAACATCAACAATTAACGGGAATAACCAAGTGTTAAGTGAAAGGTTAATCGAATCGAGAAGCTGGCCGAACGGCTAGGCTGTTCGATCGAACAGCCCAACCGAACGACTATGCCAGCCGATCGACTAGGCTAACCGAACGACTAGCACTTAGACCCACAAACTCATGAAGTGTAGTATTGACAAGAGTTCTGTTCGATCGATCGAGCCACTCGATTGTAAACATTACTGCTCGAATCATGAGATACTATACTTCAAAACACTTAGACTTTTCGAAACATTGGAATGTCACCCGATCGAACATGCCAACCGATCGAGTGACATACTTGCAAACAATGAAGTGCTAACCGACCGGTTGGGCTAACCGATCGAACAGCTGTTCGATCGGCCAACTTGAAAGGTAGTACAAACCATCATACACAAACACATCCTTCTCATCAAAGGAAGAAACAATCCACTTGAAGGAACCAGCCGATCGAGCCAGCCGGCCGATCGAATGGATGTTCGAACGGAATTTCAAACCAATCGAACAGCCCACTCGATCGAACTGCTGTCCGATCGAATGGTCTATCCGATCCAGTTTCCACTGTTTACTTTTTCCGCGTTACTCATCGTTGTGTTATCGAACTATTCAGGCTAACCTATTCTCGGTGCTCCCTTCAAATTCACAACCAACCACTGTGAGTATACTCGATCCCTTTTTGCTTTCAGCACTTTTGGGTGTTACATACGTAATCTATCAAATTCACAAACAACACAAACTATTTGAACGCTAACCTATTTGCATGTATTACTTGTCTAAATGATCGCTGTTTATTATGTTTACACGTGGAGTGCTATCTACCTGCTTTAGCAACGTAGTACTATAGTTTGGACTCAGCACCCGTTCACACGGGGGTTGCTAAGGACAATTACCTGCATGGATTACAGTGGTAATCATGTATTGCGAACTGTCTCGGACAGTCAACCCGAAGTCGTTGGTATCGATGGTCCCATGTTGATAATTTACATGCATCGTTTGCCCTTGTGTACGTGCTTGGTTATGCGTAAACTTTTCGAACTTTATATGCTATATCAAACTTGTGTACTCACCTTTACATTATATGTATTGACTTTTATTTTAACGTATGTGACAGGTGTTTAAGCTACTAGCGTGCTAGGGAAGCGAGGCAATAATAAGCTTCTAGGAGCCAGTGACCTTAGGACAGTGTCCATATACCTGCTCCAGGGCCATAATTATCTGTAGATCTTGTACTGGCACCTGTAGTCAGTAAGATCTATAGTTAGCCGTCTAGAAGTCTTAAAACACTATTTAATTCGGTCTGTAATAATTAAGAATCAGAGTTGTCGGAACAGTTCCCATATTGTTTAGTTGATTTCTATGATAACTTGTTATTATTTGGGACACGGTATGGGACGTGTTATATAACTGAATTGTATGATAGTTGTTGTGGAAACTTCTGAACAATCTGTTTCGCTCAGTGCCGCGCCCCGATGATTCCGCCATCGGTTGGGGTGTGACACTAGGCTAGTAACACAAGAACCAACCTTATACAATCTCACATTTCTAGAATTTTGTGTCACATCTAACCTATACATGATTAAGACTCGATGAAAGACGTAGTCGACAGACGTAAGTGCACCAACAGTAGTAATGAACTTAGAGTGAATGAAGCCAAACTATTTTATTTTTTGATCTAATTTCTCTGTCACTTAGATCCAAAGCGTTGAAGGAAGTATATTTGAAGCAGAAGAGAGTGTTCTTTGTTGTTGTGGAATCTTGATACTTACAAATAGCGGTGCCGATGTATAGCTGTGTGATAATCTCACCGATGGATGGATCAGTGCGCATATGGAAAGCCATTTACCGACTTAAAGTGTTTAAAGATTTATCCAGCTGAGGGGTCCAATCTTAGAGATTGGGAAGGTTTAGTCTTAGAGACTGGGAGTTGGTCTTAGAGACCAGGAAGTTAGTCTGAGAGGCTAGGGAGTTCAGTCTGAGAGGCTGGGAGGGTAGTCTAGGGAGACTAGGAGAATTACTTGTTTGATTTATTGTGACTTACATGATTATTTGATTTCATGTTGATATGTGTGCATATGTGTGGTTGTGTTATAGACACCATGGTTTCTTCTTCCAACACAGGAGTATCAGACACAGTGGACCCTATGGCGGTTATGTCAGACGATGAGATACCATCCGAGGGAGATGTTTACACGTCAGATACCACGAGCACGGATGACGATGATTTTCAGCCTTTTGCTCTGCCAGACATCAGAGTTGAGGTTCAGCCTGCTGATGGCATTCTAGCTGGGGATCTCCCTCTTGCTGTGATCCCTGCTCCCATTCCACTTGCTGCTTTTCCCGTGGTAGATGTGCCTCTCGATGTCGTGTCTGATGACGACATTGATCTTTTCGAGGAGGGTCCCCCTGAGGACGACTATGAGGGTGGGGCCCCGATTGATGCTGATGCTATCCTTCCTATTGCTGAGGCCCCTGTAGAGGAGGCTCCTCTAGATTCACCAGTTCCAGACTCGTTGGAGTCTGTGGCATCCGCTTCTTTGCACGACCAGGGTGTGCAGCATCACTCTCCTGACACTGACCCCGACGTAGCGATGTCAGCTGCACCTGGTCCGTCACATGAGTTGAAGTTTGACCATGAGATCGATGATGATTTTGATCCCGTTTTTCCTCCTGATTTCAATCCTGATCATGAGATCGAGTTCATTCATATGGACCAGCCCTTAGAGGCGCCAGTGGCTCCTATTGATCCGTTGTTTGACATCCCTGCCGACTTTGATATGGACCTTGTTGACCCTGAGCCTGTCATGGCCCTAGAGCCTGTTGTTGCTCCTGATCCTGATCCTGCACCAGAGCCCGACCCTGTTCTTGATGATGCACTAGCTCTTGCACCACCCATTGTTGACCTTCCCATTGTTGCACCACCAGTGGTGGATGATCCTATTGTTGATGCACCTTTACCTGATCCCATGCTGGTATTGGTTGACCGTGCACCTTTCGCCGCTCACATCGATCCTCATTATGCTGACACCCGTAATGGGTGGATCGAGGATGATGACGACTACCCACCGTTTGTGCTACCCGTCACTCCTCCCGTAGCACCTGTTTCTACACCGATTGAGATTCCATTGTTTCCCCCACACACCTCTGACGCCCATCGCACTGATCTTCCTATTACGTTCCTCCAGGACATTCTTCCACCTCGTCCTGGGGAGGGTTCATCGAGGCAGCCACCTGTTTCTGTTCCACCTGTATCGACATCTGTTCCTTCCATGTCCCAGTTCCCACATACTGCACCATCTTTCGTACCTTCGGGCGAGCCGTTTCTATGGTCTTCGCCCAATGTTATGCCATTATCGGACCTGTACCACCCGTTTCACGTGGGGTACACGACAGAGGATATACTCATCTCTCTTCAGCTACAGCAGGACGCGCTTAGTCGTCGCATTCAGGAGTTAGAGAGGACACCACGTCCTCCATGTCCCTGTCAGACCCCTTTCGCTGCACCACACACTCCCCGTCCACTTTCCCTTGACTCGGATGTTCGTTCCTTACATCTGAGCACCAGATTGCCTATTTGTTGCGTGTTTGTCATGCACTTGAGGAGGACTGGATGCACATGCGTCTTCTTTTCTCTCATTTTCCTCCTCCTCCTCCTCCTCCTCCTCCGCCATCAGCATAGATATTTTTGGTTTGATGCAGGTAGATCATTATGGTGAGAAAGTCGCAATTGAGCCAGCATACGAAGACTTTTGAGAGACCACACTTTTTGTATACAATATGTGTAGTTTGACTTGTATTTTAAGGGTGGTGTGACCCTATGATATCATTTGGATGTATGATGTACTATAAAACATGTAAAACAATATCGTGGTCGTGACTAATGAAGCTCAATGGCAACGTTCTCACTACATGCTTTGTTGAATTATTTATTTTATGTTATAACATGGGATGTTATGTGGTTGATGAATGTTATTACGTACGCATATTATTTACTTACTATGACCTGACCAATATGATCACCTTTTAGAAGATGCCTCCACGCTGGAACGTACACATGCCTACTACTGAGGCGGAACTCCAAGGGATAATTGCTACAGCTATCGCACAATACGCGGCCTCCCAAGCAGAGACAAGCGAAAACATATCGAACAACAACAACAACAACAATCCACCCAATGGTAATGTTAAGTCATTTGAGACACATTACGATACATTTGGATATTTCTAGAACACCCGCTAATACCATCTGTAAATTCTAACGTATGTGCAGGGTGCACCTACAAACAATTTCTCGACTGCAAGCCCGTAAATTTCAATGGCACTGGAGGTGCTGTTGCATTTGTCAGGTGGGCAGAAAAGACAGATTCCGTCCTAAGGATGAGCAAGTGTGCTCCTGAGCAACAAGTTACATACATCTCAGGGTTGTTTCTTGATGGTGCCCTATCGTGGTGGAATCTGCAAGTGCAAACCTTGGGAGAAGCGGCATCATATGCATTAACATGGAATGAGCTGAAGGAGCTCATGAGGAGGAAGTATTTTTCGTGTGCTGATATACAGAAGCTAGAAACTGAGTTCTGGCACCTAAGAATGGAGGGTCCTAAGATTGCAGAATATGTTCAAAGGTTTCATGATTTATCCCATGTGGTGCCGTACATGGTCACGCCCGAATTTATACGCATTGAGCGCTTCATCTGGGGATTGGCACCCCAGATCATGAGCATGGTTACCACGTCCAAGCCTGCAACAATTACGGAAGCCATTGATCTCAGCGTGTCACTTACTGAGGAAGCCATTCGGTTGAATAAGTTTTCAAATTCTGAATCGAAGAAGAAGGAGACTCATGTGGAGTCGTCTGGTGAAAACAAATGGAAATTCTCCAATTTCAAGCAATGTACCAGCAGTGTGAGCAAGAAGGGTGAGTCGAGCACACCGGCCAAGGCCACAACCGGTGTCGAAAACAAAGGGAAGGGTTACATGGGCACTCTGCCCAAGTGTGATACATGCCAGTACCATCATCCCGGCCCGTGTAGACTTAGGAAATGCGAGTCTTGCGGCAAGATTGGCCATTCAAAGGAAACATGATGGGTTGGTACCGGTGCTGGCCGTGGAAATCAGCGAGGTCATGGAAATGGGAACGGGAACCGCCAACAAGGAGGAAATGGCGGTAATGGAAACCGTGAAAATGTTGGGAATCGAGCTGGTAGCCAGGGAGCGAATGGCAAATTGAGGCAGAAATTGAAATGGAAAAGGAAATGGGAATGGTCGAGGACCGGGGTGCTTTAACTGTGGAGACATCGGGCACTTTAAGAGGGAATGCCCGAAACTGAATCAAGCCCGTGGGAAAGTATTCAACATTGGAGCAAGGGAAGCGCACCAGGATCCAAACGTTGTCACTGGTACGTTCCCTATAAATCAACGCTTTGCATCTGTTCTGTTTGACACTGGTGCCGACTATAGCTTTGTATCGTTAGAATTTAAGAATATGCTTGGGTTAACTGCTAGTAAGTTAGACGTTCCGTACTCAATTGAACTGGCTAATGGAAAGCTAGTTGAAACCAATGAAGTCATCAGAGGATGTGTGATAGAACTGGGAGGACACGAATTTACGCTAGATCTACTGCCAGTCGAGTTGGGAAGCTTCGACGTGGTAGTAGGGATGGATTGGTTGTCAAGCAACAAAGCCGAGATTGTTTGCCACGAGAAGACCATCCGCATCCCAATGGAAGATGGCAAAACGATTGTGGTTCACAGAGAGGAGCGTGATACGCCGCTGAGGATCATTAGCTGTCTAAAAGCTCGAAAGTGTTTGAGGAAGGGATGTGTTGCCTTCTTGGCACATATCATAGATAAAGAAGCCGCTAAGCCAAAGATCGAAGATATTCCAGTCGTAAAAGAATATCCTGAAGTCTTCCCAGAAGACTTGCCAGGATTACAGCCGCAAAGACAAGTCGAGTTCCACATTGACTTAGTTCCAGGCGCCGCGCCTGTGGCTAAGGCACCCTACCGACTTGCGCCTTCGGAGATGCAGGAGTTGTCAACGCAACTCCAGGAGCTGTTAGACAAAGGATTTATCAGACCTAGCTTCTCACCTTGGGGAGCTCCATTTTTGTTTGTTAAGAAGAAAGATGGTAGTTTCCGCATGTGTATCGATTACCGAGAACTGAACAAGTTGACAATCAAGAATAGATATCCTCTGCCGAGAATTGATGACCTATTTGATCAGTTGCAAGGTTCAAGTTTCTACTCAAAGATCGACTTGCGATCAGGATATCATCAGTTGAGGATTCAAGAGGAAAGTATTCCCAAGACTGCTTTTAGAACTCGATATGGACATTACGAGTTCCTAGTTATGCCGTTTGGACTGACAAACGCACCGGCAGTTTTTATGGATTTGATGAACAAAGTTTGTAAGCCGTACCTCAACAAGTTCGTGATTGTGTTCATTGATGACATCTTGATCTACTCGAAGATGAAGGATGAGCACGAACAACATTTAAGAGCCATTTTGGAGCTACTTAAAAAGGAGAAGTTGTATGCCAAGTTCTCGAAGTGCTAATTCTGGTTACGCGAAGTCCAATTTTTTGGACATGTGGTTAATGGAAATGGAATCCATGTGGATCCCACAAAGATCGAAGCGATAAAGAACTGGGAGACTCCAAAGACGCCAACCGGGATTTGACAGTTCTTAGGTTTGGCTGGTTATTATCGAAGGTTCATTGAGGATTTCTCAAAAATCGCTCAACCTTTGACCTCTCTCACTCAGAAAGACAAGAAGTTTGAATGGGGAGACAAGCAAGAAGAAGCATTTCAGCTGTTGAAAAACAAGCTTTGTGACGCACCAATCTTATCTCTACCCGAAGGCACGGACGACTTCGTGGTATATTGCGACGCCTCGCGTCAGGGTTTAGGATGCGTGTTGATGCAGCGACAGAAAGTTATAGCATACGCGTCACGCAGTTAAAGGTTCACGAGAAAAATTATACCACACACAACTTGGAGTTAGGCGCGATGGTATTTGCGTTGAAGATCTGGCGACATTATTTGTATGGTATGCGATGTACAATCTTCACTGATCATATGAGTCTGCATCACATACTTGACCAAAAGGAGCTTAACATGAGGCAAAGACGCTGGGTTGAACTATTGAACGACTACGATTGTGAAATCAAGTATCACCCAGGGAAGGCGAATGTGGCCGCCGATGCCCTGAGTCGAAAGGAAAGGATCAAGCCCATAAGGGTTAGGGCTCTAGAGATGATTGTCCGGACAGATCTCTCACTACGCATTCGTGTCGCACAGAGAGAAGCTCTCAAAGAAAGGAATATTGAGGATGAATATCTCCGTGGGATGGAGAAGCAGTTGGTACCAAACGAGGAAGGAACTTTATGCTTCATGAAACGAATTTGGGTTCCTCTGTTTGGTGGATTGAGAAAGGTCATTTTCGATGAAGCTCACAAGTCACGGTACCCGATTCATCCAGGAGCGGATAAGATGTACCAAGATCTTAAGGATTTCTATTGGTGGCCAAGGATGAAAGGCGATGTTGCGGTATACGTTGGTAAATGTTTAACTTGCGCCAAAGTGAAAGCCAAATACCAGAAGCCCTCAGGTCTATTGCAGCAACCTGAAATACCCAAACGGAAATGGGAACAGATTTCAATGGACTTCATAACAAAATTGCCAAGGACACCCAAGGGCCACGATTCGATTTGGGTGATAGTAGACCGTCTAACGAAATCTGTGCACTTTTTGTCCATCAGGGAAAAAGACAACAAGAGCAAACTTGCTGAGATATACATGAGAGAGATCGTTGCATGACATGGAGTGCCTCTCTCAATCATCTCTGATAGAGACGGAAGATTCGTGACAAGGATTTGGCAATCCTTTCAAGAAGTATTTGGTTCTCAGTTGAACCTAAGTACAGCTTTTCACCCGCAAACGGATGGACAGAGTGAACGAACGATTCAGACATTAGAATACATGCTGCGAGCTTGTGTAATGGATTTAGGTGGAAGTTGGGACACTCACCTAACATTGGTGGAATTTTCATACAATAACAGTTACCATGCAAGTATTCAAGCCGCACCGTTCGAAGCTCTCTATGGACGCAAATGTCGATCACCGATTTGTTGGGCTGACCTGGGTGATAGACAACTAGTTGGTCCGGAATTGGTCCAGGAAACGACAGACAAGATTGCATAGATCCGGGAGCGCATCAAGGCGGCTCGCGATCGACAAAAGTGTTATGCGGACCGAAGAAGGAAACCTCTGGAATTCGAGGTGGGAGATATGGTTTTATTGAAGGTTTCACCCTGGAAGGATGTGTCACGCTTTGGGAAGCGTGGGAAGCTGAATCCACGCTACATTGGCCATTCAAAATTCTGCAAAGGATTAGGCTTGTAGCATACAAATTGGACTTACCTGCTGAACTTAATGGCGTTCATGATACATTCCATGTATCAAACCTGAAAAAGAGTCCAACTCAAGAGACAGTTGTCATTCCTGCTGACGAAGTTCATATCGACGACACGCTCCACTTGGTCGAAGAACCCATCGAGGTTACGATTGGAAGATTAACAAGACACGCCGGAGTAGTGTCAAACTCGTCAAAGTCCGACGGAATGCACGACACGGCCCCGAATTCACATGGGAACGTGAGGATCGTATAAAAGAGAAGTACCCGCATTTATTCCCCAAGACCCCTGCAACCAGAAGCAGAACCTAAAATTTCGGGACGAAATTTTCTTAACGGGGGGAGAATGTGACAACCCTCACAATTACAGGTATCCGTACAAATAATTAATATTTAATTTGTGCTTAATGACTGTGCTTGATTACAACTGTGATTAAACTACTTTATGATTTCTGTTACATATATACATATGCATCACATTTCATAATGTCACTCTATTTATTACACACAAACCTTAGTGACAAACTTGATGCACAAATCACAGTTAGCACAGTGAGCGGATAACCCAGAGACATGCTGACAGTGCCAGCACCTAGACAGACAATGTTTTTGAGGCCAGTATGAGCCAGAGATAGAATACTACACTAGTAGGGAGTGTAGGGAAGTGAGGACCATAAAACTGCGTCACTAGGTGATAGTTATAGTGCCGGGAAGTGCCTAAAACACACTCTAAATGCAGGATTTTGTACTTAATAACAAAATTTAGCATTTAATTATGCTAGTAATGTGCAAAAACTTGACAAAATGGTCCTAGATACTTTCCAAAGTGTCATGAATTAATTATGTCACAAAAAGTACACATTACGGATTAATTAAGCACTTTAACGGAACAACACCGAACCGAACAACCGGACTTTACTCGGAATACAAAAATATTGTCAAACACATTGTTTTTATTTTTCTAAGCTAGTTAGGGTCCCCGAACACCCTAACACAGTATATACTTCATAACACACCAAAACCCACTAACTAAACACTTGATTTCTAACTAAATCAACTAACCACCCATTACAACCCAACTAGGCACCCCCCCCCCACTTGGGACGGTCACAAGGGTGGTGACCCACCTTTGATTTTTCTTGATCTATTTCTTGGATTATGTTTAGTACTAATGAAGCATAAGACACAATGGTCATTAGAATGTTGGAGGTCTATTTATAAATCCACAAGTCTAACATCCATTCATCACCTTCAATACACATCACACTTCAAACTCTCCTCTCTTCTCTCTTCTTGTTCGGCCGAGACCCACCACACCACCATCACCATCTTCAAGTTTCATTCCAAGCAATCTCTAGTGATCCAAAGGTGTTAGAGATCATACAAACAAGCTCGGTGTGTTCGGAAGCTCAAGGACCACTCTCATCTTCTTTTATCCACCACTTTTCTACACTTGAACTCCCCTAGCCTTGAGCTAGTGGTAAGAACTTAGATCCTTGCATTTTACTTGTTCTTTAAGTGGTTAATGATGTTTAATGATCGAAATGATAAGAACTTCAATGAATCTTATGAAGAAGTCTTGAACATAAACTAACTTAGTAATAAAGTATGGTTAAAATGATGAAGAAATCATGTTATTCATATGTTGTGATGCTTGTTGGTTGTTGTTACTCATGTTGTTGATGGATCATCATATAGCCTTGCTAGAGCATGATTAAAAACATGAGCTAGCAAGATGAGAAAGTGTAGGATCGTGTTCTGACCTGATTGAGTCGTTCAGAGGCGTTCAACTACGTTTCAGGTGCGGAGTAACAAGAAACGGAGGTAGAAACAGCTGAATCTTCACTAAAACTGCTAATTGTATTGATTAACAATCGATTACATGCAGTTCTTCACACCGGCCGCACTTCGGCGTGGAATACAAGAGAATCGTTATAGTTTCGCTCGAATGAACTGCTATATATAGGCCTTGTGGTTTCGCTTATATGGACATGTCCATATAAGCGAAACTACATGTTACGAATAAGCGGAACCTTCACTCTATAACCATATGAGCGAAAGTAACTCTCTAAACACATATACTCTCCAGTTTTCTCGTAACACGTGCCCTAATCTATACAATACAATGTATGACTCGATCTAAGACAAAGTCGACAGATGTAGTGCACCAAAAAACTCCCCCTCAGATGTTGACGGAGTCGTCCATCGAGTCACAACAAAGTTGTGTCTTCACATCTTCAATCTTGATCAGTCTCTGGGATTTTCTCTCTCTCTATCTTCAGACTCCCTCTCTCGATTTGCTGGCATTTCTTTGTTCTTCAGCAACTTCTGCTTCAGGATCATTGTTTGGCTCTTCATGTTCCAGAATTAAAATCTGACTCAAGCTCTATCTGCATAGTCTTTAATTTCCAGAATCGAAACTTGGCTAAACCTGCACATTCTTAACCCAGAAATAAATTTCCTAAATTTAACAATTTGAATGCACCAACACTGACTCCCCTCAAAAACTAACTCTCTGCACCAATAACTACTTTCTCTCAAATCACAAACACATGATGAACCACTTGTTGATTTAAAAACATATTTTGACAAATAAGACATACTCCCCATCACAACAATGTCATCATGTTTAGCACTCGGAATTTTGAAAATCAGCTTTCCAATTATCAGTTGTCGAAAATCTTTTTGACTTTTTCAAAAGTTTATGCTAAAACACACAAAAAATCTTTTTGGATTTTCTGAAAGAAACTAAATGACATCACTTGTAGAAACAGAATAATGCAGAAATGAGATATTTACTCTTGGAATCCTGAATATGCCAATAATTGTACTAATCCACATATGTCTCTTTCCGACAATATTTTTGTGAGTTCGTGTAAGAGGATCATATCAGTTTATGAGACATGTCACTAACACCATTAAGCTGATTACATTTTAAGCTCTAAACAATTCACCTAGATTGTCAGTATATTGGTCCACTTAAATTTTCACACAAAGTTCAACTGCTTCGAGATACGAATTAATGTTTTATGCACTTAAACTTATTCCCGTGTCTTACTTCTTGAATATACTCCCGTATCCAGATCCCAATATGCAGTCTTACAGGTGAATATACCACAGCTGATATCTGTTTAGGGGTTAGATGCGAGGGCCGTGAGAGCTCAGGTCGATACTTCCGTATACGCAGAGAGATGACGGCTTCGACTTTCGGTATGTCCCCTTTAGAGGATCTTTTGATTAAAACAGCAGCGACTATCAATTTTATTATTTCATCAGCTTGCTGAGGGTGATGCTATGTTTCACGCATTTTCGTAAAGCATTATCCGGGGACTAGGTCAGTACTTCCATACAGCAGAAGTCCCGAGATAATACCCCAGATATCACTGAGCATAAAGACCTAGTATCTCAGAATAAGGGACCTTTCAAACAAGATTTCAGGGGTTACCTATATATCCAAGTAGTTTTGTTAACCCACAGAATAAGCAAGTTTGAATTTAGGTTTATATCTCATCTCAGTTTACTAAATGTGCGAAAACCTACTGACACATCCACAGTAAGATTGTTTATCACATTTTGCTTTACATTTCTTTAGCATGTTGTGACAGTCCACTGATGTACTATCATTTCATCTTTTCACAACAAAACTCAATTTTGATTTTCTCATGTTTTTGTATTTTTCAAATTTTCTAATGTTTTTGGATTTTCTGAAATTTTCTACTCCCCCTAAAATGCAAACACATTACAGAAAATTGAAAAACAACTAGACTCTTGACCCACTTGAACACAAAACAAACTGTACAAAATTTGACAACTGACATCGGATTGCATCAATTCGCCATCCACTAAGGCATAAACAATCAGAACTCCCCCTTTCAACAAATCATTTTCTCATTTAGATCTCAAAACACTTAAGTTTGTTTTAATCAAAATGATTTTTCTGGAAAATGAATTTGTTTACCACTTGTAAAGTACGGGGATATGGTTCATCATTTTGTCAGTTATTATGTTAGTAAATCAAGTACAACTTAATGTCCCTGATTTACCGTGTTGCATTCAAGCAATCTTTGTACCACTTGTAAAAACTAACCACTTGTAAGATCACCAACAATACCACTTGTAGGTATATCTGAACAATTACCCACTGTAGGAATGTTACGTCTACATTTACCAAACAGGATGCCGATACCTGCTTCGCACTTACCAACCTGGAAGCTCCGACGTAATCCTTTCATCCTGTAAATATTCAAACAATTTTAATAACTTTCATACAAACTCATCAAAAACATGAATGATGCCGATTCCTGATCCACGATATAAACTTGGGATCTCCAGCATAGTCCTAAGACTATTAAGGGAAACAAACTTCCATCCAAGTCTTTTCAGACTTGATGGCTTTCAATTCTTGCGTAGTAGGGTTGTATGTTGCCTTTTTAGTTGCATAAAAATCTTTAACCCCTTTACTTTCCCATTCAACATTTTTCCAAAAATTTTCTTTACACTTCCATTAAACGTTTTCTCGACATCAAATTCATTTTTCTCTTTGTAAAACTGATTCGAGATTTCAATTTTACCAACCTTCTTTTTAACTTCTTCAAACTTCAGTGATGGAAATTAAACATCATTCACTGAAATTTTTACCTCACCTTGTGGCTCCTCTGGCTTTGTGGAACCAGATTCATCGCCGACTCTCTCACTAACCTTTTTAACAACCCATACTTGGTTGTTTTCAGCTTTCTGTTTGTAAACATTCTTTCTCGAACACTCACCAACCTCATACGTTGAATTTTCAAAAATTTTAAGTCTGTTGGTTGGTAGTTCAACATCAATAATCTTTTCTTTCAATTTGTTAGAAACTCCCTGTTTTGTTTTAGCGTTTTTTGGACAGTTCCATGCAATGCGACCAGCTTCATTGCATCTGTAACAGGTACGAGTTTCTTTTGGTTGCCACACTTCAGTTCCATTCTTTCTCTTATCAGCAAGAAACTCTTGATTTGACTGTCTCCAGAACGGTTTCTTCTGTTCATCCTCTGAACTTCCACCTGACACAAATTCTGTTTTTGTATTAGAATTTTTCATATTTTTATGATTTTCTAGTGGAATAAAACCAATTCCTTTCTTTTTGTAGCTACGATTTTGTTTTGGTTTCTTTTGAGAACCCGAACCAGAATTGTAACCCTTTTTCCTGTTTAAACGTTGTTGAACTCTTGAAGTGTACTTTTTAGGTTTTTCATTAAGATTTAAATCTTTTATTTCAGAAATATTAATTTCTGTCATTTTGAAAACCTTTTTGATCAATTCAAATCTGACACTTCTTATTGGAAATTCTTTGTCAGAAAGTAAGAATGTTGTGGATGATGGAATCATCCACACATAAACCATGAACTTGAATAAATGGGTGATTTCTTGAAAAATAAAGAGCAAAGTAGGTTATAATCTTATAGATCGAAAGATCCATGAGTGGTTTTTCAAAAGAACCAAGTGAAAAATATAAGTTTCATTAAAACTTGGATCTTACATAAACTAATCATGTTTTTGGTGGACAAACAAGTGTAGAAACACTTGTGTAATAAGAAAATTTCACAAAGAAATATTTTTAGAAAATATGATTAGAAGTTGTGAACATTCAAACTCTTTAAAAATGAAGTTTTTAAGGAACTAATCACATTTTTAAAGGTAACAAGACTTACTAAGTATGCTAGTAAGTTACTACATATTTTTATAAATTTTCAAGTTCATAAGTTTATAGTTTATGCTTGTTTTTGACAAGTTTGGTAAATAGAGATTGTATGTTGATGATTGAGAATTGTTTGAATGAATTTTTGAAAAGAAAATGATATGCTAGTAAGCATGGACACCTCCATTTACAAAGGAAACTCTGGCGAAATTTTTCTAAAATCCCAACACTTAGAAAATATTTTTCTAGTAAGTGTTACAAACATATTTTTAACCTTGTTTTCAAAATAAACTTCGCCATGATTTTTATTACTAAAATACTAAGTGTCGGAGGTTGATTTTCGTAAATAAAATTTGATAAATATATATTTAGAATATATATTTTATACTAAAACTCTTGTGTGATTATTTGTTATTTTGTGAACTAGTTATATTATTTTTAGGATAAAATAATATAACTTATATATACCATGAAATTACGACTCTAAAATAATACCAAAACTCTCACCAAATAAATATTTAAGTTGCACAATTATCATTGCGATACGTCACGCTAAAACGTAACTTATGTAATATTTCAGAAAAATGCTTTTATACGTATATTTTTGATAAAATATTATTTTGGAAAATTTATGAAGTAAAATATATAATATTTTTGGGAAAATATATATATTTTGAATTAAGATGCTTTAGACAAATAATTTAAACATATTTTTCTAAGTGGGACTTAAAATATATTTTCGGAATTACAAATGTACATGTATAAATACCCCCATCCTTGGGAAGGAAATACACATATAAAATACTTGAGAAGTATGGATACGAAATAGTTGCCTAACTATTTTCCTAAAAACGAAATTTGAGTTAAAATAATTATTATTATTTTAACAGGAAGTCACAAACTTGATATAATATCGAGGTAACGCAACTCAAAACATTAAACCTTAAACCAAGGCACGACCCGTTCGTCTAATAGAAATTAGTACGTTGTAGGTCGCCAGGTAGCTGATCGAGTTTGAGATTGACGTTACAGGATACGCACTTCTGTGAGTTCATGTCCCCCTTTTCTCTTAACTGTTTTCAGTTTTATACTTCGGGGGTGAAATACATGTTACAGTTATTACAGACATTTATTTACATGGTATGGTTAGCTTAAGGAGGGTTTTTACTACGCGATCATGTGAGTGGTGGGCATGACACTTAAGGCCATTAATCCTCATCGTATGACCAAGGGACATGAGTGATAGATCTATTTGGGTGTAGCGAGCCCACACCCATGAGGCCGGGGCGGCCCATAGCGGTGACTATGTCTTCAACTGGAGACAAATTTGCTAGGTTTGAGTCTTCCTGCACCATTTTCACACATACCATTGGCTTTGCAACCCTTTGGTGATCAGGTTTTCCCTAATTGCTACATACCACGGATTTTCATACTTACAGATATATTTTTAAAGGTTTTATACACTTACACACACATGAACTCGCTCAACTTTTGTTAATTTTTCAAACTACATGTATTTCAGGAAATTAGTGGATCTGGCGGAGTATGCGTTGTTTCAAGGCTGCGTAGTGAATAAAGATGTCATCCGTATGGTCGTGTTTAGGAGGTGGATCCCTTTCCTGGACGGGATACACAATTCTAAACTTGGGTTTTTATTTACGTACTTTTGAGGAGTCTTTGTGAACTCTGTTAATTATGCCATGGTTGTAATTTACGTTATGTGTCAACATTTTCAAACAATGTCGTTTTAGTATTTTTTAACTCAATGAATGGATGAACATCTTATGTTTTATCATATAGCATTGTTATGATTGTTGCTATGGTATTAAGAAGTCACACCAAAATAATCCACGCTTCCGCAAAAGCCAGGGTGTGATATTAAGCTGGTGACTCGAGTTTGCTGATTAATTGTATTTTGGCTAATTGTTTTATAATACTTTGTATATGCGTTGTTCATGTTCAATTTGCAGCTAAGTTCAACAGTATAATGAACAAGATTTAATCAGGTTTGTGTTGTTCTTGGGTGGTAGTAATGAACTTAGAGTGAATGAAGCCGAACTATTTTATCTTTTGATCTAATTTCTCTGTCACTTAGATCCAAAGCGTTGAAGGAAGTATATTTGAAGCAGAAGAGAGTGTTCTTTGTTGTTGTGGAATCTTGATACTTACAAATAGCGGTGCCGATGTATAGCTGTGTGATAATCTCACCGATGGATGGATCAGTGCGCATATGGAAAGCCATTTACTGACTTAAAGAGTTTAAAGATTTATCCAGCTGATGTTATCGAGCCAGAAGTAACCATGTCTACTGAAGTCAATACTATTTGCAAGGTAGTTCTCAAGGTGCCACCTTCACATTGGTTTCATATGAGGTATGCACATCATGAAGTGCATGTTATCTTCCATACATTTTAGTTATTGCTTTGCTATTTTTAAAGTGAACCATCAATTTTTGCAAGAAATGGCATTTAATATATGAGATTTTGATCATAAATGGACAATATCTATATTTTCATGCTTATCATATGATACATGGAAACCATACAGGAGGTTAGAGCTGTGATGGATGTTGCATCGGCACGAAACCTTATAACAAAATTGCAGGTGCTACTTGATCAATGGAAAGAAAATAGTGAAGCTCGGATGGCTCATATAGAGCAAGATAAGTCACTAACAGAGAGCCACGTGGCAGTGGCATCCAACATCTGATGATCTCTAAAGTCTACTGATATCTAAAGTCTATTATGTATAAAGATCTGCTGAAGTATAAAGTCCGTTGAAGTCAAAGAACTGCTGGAAGTCAAAGGCCTGATCAAACTCTATGATCTCAGGTTGAAGGGGAGTTATAGTTCAAACTATTTGCAAGGTAGTTCTCAAGGTGCCACCTTCACATTGGTTTCATATGAGGTATGCACATCACGAAGTGCATGTTATCTTCCATATGTTTTAGTTATTGCTCTGCTATT
The DNA here is from genome assembly GCF_002127325.2 of Helianthus annuus. Lineage (NCBI taxonomy): Eukaryota > Viridiplantae > Streptophyta > Magnoliopsida > Asterales > Asteraceae > Helianthus > Helianthus annuus. The sequence goes on along the minus strand of NC_035438.2, from coordinate 96,292,172 downwards.
TTTAAAGTGAACCATCTAAATTTTTGCAAGAAATAGCATTTAATATATGAGACTTTGATCATAAATGGACAATATCTATATTTTCATGCTTGTCATATGATAAATGGAAACCATGCAGGAGGTTAGAGCTGTGATGGATGTTGCATCGGCACGAAACCTTATGAAAAAATTACAGGTGCTACTTGGTCAATGGAAAGAAAATAGTGAAGCTAAGATGGCTCATATAGAGCAAGATAAGTCACCTAATCTTAACAAATTTTTGAAAGGTAGCACTAACTTTTCTTCTGTTTATAACGCTTACTATCATCCTTTTGGATAACTTCCAACTTTAACTTCATTTATGTTTACTACAGTTACCGGATGAGCATGCTTAAAAGGTTATAAAGGATATCTGGTGCATATATTCAATTCAATTTATTGTCACCTACACCATGCATATAAACACAAACTGTTGAAACTTGAAAGCATATATTCTTGGATAGATTCATTTATTTAGGAAGTGTAATTTTAATATAATTAATGTTTATGTAACCATAACCCAATGTAGATTCTTGATACTCATAAACTTATGCTTTTGGATTTTGAGTATTCCTAGAGATGCTGCTACATATATAAATAATAAGACACATATCCATTGTCAATTTACCAGGTATTAGTGAAGGTGTTGCAGGTGTAGCTTTGACAATAAGTTTTGTGTTCTGGGGAGTTAAGCATAGGAGAAAAATCACGGTTCGTTCAGTGCATAGTGTTTTATTTGGATCTCGAGAAGATAATTTTCTTGGATATCGCTGCAATTGCTCACCGGGATTCAAGGGAAATCCATACATCAAGAGTGGATGTCAAGGTACTCTCTACACTACATTGGTTTTGCATCAAATGATGTATATGCAAGATATTGTTATTACGACAACTGTTAGTTTCGTGTTTTAATTTAGATATCGAGTGTGAGTCTTAGGAACATAATGTTATTTACAGAAGCAAAGATACTGCCAACCAAGTGACCATTTTCACAGAAGAAGAGTTGAAGAAAGCAACAGTGTTCTCAAACCACTTTTAAAACCACTGTTAGGTTAAACAGTCGTTTGAAACCACTTTTGGGTTAAAACAGTGTTTGAAACCACTGTTTTGGGTTAAAACAGTGTTTTGAAACCACTGTTAGATTAAACAGTGTTTGAAACCACTGTTGGGTTAAAACAGTGTTTTCGAACCACTTTTAAAACCACTGTTAGGTTAAACAGTGGTTTCAAAACGCTGGTTTAATGATGTTAGTGTTCGCCATTGAAAACCACAAAATCAACACCTTTTGTGTTAAAATCGATGATTCGAATGAAGTTTGTGAATGTAGGTGACATTTGAGCTTCCAGTGACAGCAGAAAAGAGCAAGGAGTTGCTTCAGTTGGTTGGGGATATGGTTAAGTATTCAAAGGCTTCAAAACAATCAGTTTTAATGTCCACTGCCTCTCTGGTTGCTAAACAGGTGCGTATAATACAGCAGTCTAAAAGAAATAATCTGTGTGATCAAAGATTCAAAGTTACCTATTTTGGCTGACCATTTCTTCCCTCGATCGTTGTTACGATTATATGCTTCTATTTTGCAAGCTGCAAGTGACGATTCAAGAGCTAAAACTCGTAGAGAGAGACAATTCAGGAGCTAAAACTCGTAGAGAGAGACGGAAAGAAACCCGATTAGATAAAAGTAAGAGAAAGTTTCCAGCATCATGTATGCATGAACTTCTTCAGCTTTATCACCGACCACTAACTTTTCAGCTTCTCCAAAAGTACCGAGTCGAGGTTCACAGAGAGCAGCTGCAGTGGCCGCTTTATCTTCGGTTCTTACTGCTGAGAAAAAGGGATCATCCGATGCTTCTCCAGCTCGGTCCATTTAGTAGACAAACGGTTTCTGAAACTTAGACGTTATGGTTAGAACTTAGAAGTTAGTTCTGTTTTGACTATATTGACTAAGAGTGTTTATGGTGGATTTGATGTATTGGTGATGCATGATTTGGTAGAGAATTCACATTATATATATTTGATTGATATAGTGAAACTTGTAAGTTGTAACCAAATAGGTTGCTGTTGCTGGATAGGTGGTTTACTACAGTGAACAGAAAAGTAATTACACGTTAGAAATTTAAAAGTAGAATAATATAAAAAACACGGTTAGGCAAGTTCTAGGTTTTGTATGGTAGCCTTGTAGACCGTGGCATTTGCACATGATACTAGCTTGAATGCATACAAAATGTTAAAATTTAGGATTATGTTTTCAATAATGTAATTCTAACAGCTGATATTAGAATAATAAATTTAGCCATGTTAGTCTTAGATGTGTCTATCTGTATATAAATAAAAACTTCTTATATTTTAATAATGTGTTATGCATGGTTTTCTAAAAACCACCCGTGTTTGCACACGGGTCTTACCGCTAGTACTATATAATAAAGTAAACACATGGGGACACGTGTCATATTTCTATGTATTCTCAAAATTGTTTTCCCGCCCTTTCTTTTCTCTTATTAGTTTAATCCTTAAATTATTCGTTGTCTTTTATTTCTAGACCAGTGGAAAATCCCGTCCGTTGCGGCGGGTTTGTCTATTTTGTTGCCTCGTAGTTGCGGCGGGGAACTCGTAGTTAGTCATTTTAACTTGACCCTTCATATGTCATCTTAAAATTAGATGAGAATTTACCATTTTGTGGATAGGAAATTGTAAGACCCTAGTTACTATTTAACGGTTTTATGTGTAAATACCAACAATTAGATGTGTAGTTAAGACTACACATACTATAAAAATACGGGTTTATTAAAACTTTTATAATTAATAAGTTATTCAGCATAACGTGATCGAATCCGCCGTTTAAAATTTACGACGATGCAATGTGCGGAAGCATGTATCTTTATCGTGTTCGGTTCTTCGTTGAACTTGATCGTGTTCCGGCATCCAAAGAGTACCTACATTTCATAAACATGAAATGCTTTAGTCATACGGGGTTTAAAACGTATCTAAACGAGTCCGGAAAACAAAACTGATTAAAAATAAATTTTTGTACAGGGTCCACTGTAAATTACGGTGGATACCGTAATTTACGGTAACCCCTGTTTTAATATGTTCCCACTGTAAATCAGTAGAGAACTGGCATAACATTTCAGGCCCCACCGTAACTTACGGTGCCCACCGTAAGTTACGGTGGCCCCTGTATCAGATTCTTCCATTTTGCCGTTTTTAACACGAAAACTTTCGTATCTTTCAATCCGCTTGTCCGTTTGACCTGCCGTTTCTTCCCACGTGATTGTAATTTGATTCTCCATCATATGGAGTTAAAATCCGACATCCGGCTTAATTAATTTTGAAACTTTTATGGCTTCGGCTTATTACCTTTTTGCAAAATGTTGACCCGTTTACGCATTTTATCAAACAAACGTATTTGTTTGATTCCTAAGTCACATACACTTCTTCAAATTAATGTTATCTAGCATTTTAGGTTCTAACCATCGGTTTATTACACAATTTAAACCCGTTTTCACTCGTATGCTTATTTTGACCCATTAAAGGTATTTAAGCACTTTCAAACCTAAATTCGCATTCGATTGCTTCTAGCATTCATTACCACATTTCTCATCATATAATCTTCCACCACAACTGTATTTATGGTGGGTTTAACGTGGTGATCTATATAAACCAAATTTTACGTCTCGAATCATTATTTTACGGCAAAGACTCAAATAGTAACGTTTGACTAACGTGTTACCTCTTTCAGCTTCTACACTTATTCTAAGTATTTATCAAATCATAAAACTTGTTTCCAAACAACCTTTAAGGGTTGTTTGCTCAGTTTAACTTATAAGGGCGTTTTAGTCCATCTTGGCCCTTCATTAACGATGAGGGATTACTGTAACATGTTTGATCCATAAGCCCTCTTTTTAACTATGATTTTATTTGAAAGGTCAATAGGCCTTTCAAACGTAATGACCATCGTTTGTAACATTTGGTTTACCTATTTAAGTAACCAAAAATCTATTTTAGACTCCAATTAACCCTCATTAAACCTTATGTTTAAATGGGAGTTATCCTATTATGCGTAACTGGCTCGGATCATTATATTGACCCATTTAAATACCTTGCCTCAATAGCCGCTAAGTAATAGCGATGTAAATAACCACTCGATAATTATTTCTGTAATCATGCAACTCAACAAACCATTAGTCGATATTGTCAAAAAGTGATATTTTCACCTTTTGACCCATTTGGTCTAAATGACCGATTATATTAGCGAGATGAAGCTTATTGCCATCTCGTCTACACGACTCGCTCCGGTTTACACCACGCGGTCATTTTAATTGTAAATCACCTCTTAACGCTTTTTGGCCTATTAAGGCTTACGAAATAAGTATCTTTCAAAACCAACAATTATTGTCAACGAGTGACCAAATTACAATTTTACCCTTATTGGTTATCATGATTTACCTTATATGATAACCCTTAAAAGTACATATTTCATTCGTCATAATATGATTGAATTACCGATTTAACTCATTTTTATCCATTAATATGGTTTTTTATCCTATTTGGTTATCTTGTTCCGTACAACTACACGTCGGAACACCATATCTCAATTAGGCATTTGTCTTATTCGTAATCAATACGACAAAAGAACATTCTAAATATATGACTAGTGTAAGATATACTTACCTTGCATCCTGTTTATGCATTTTCCTTCACTCCCGATTAGTTTGACCCGCTTCCTTCCCAAGCTTCCCCTTAGCTTGTCAGCGTCAAACTATCATCATAATTCGTAAGATGGTTAACTTAGTCCTAATCATTCACGACTAATCCATCCTACGACTTTTATGTCGAAATTACCATTCGACCATATCATTGATCAGTTTGACTTTTAAAAGTCAACTGACTGTTGACATAATTAACTATACGAAGTAGCTTGACTACTAGTTTTAATTATTTGGCCAATTATCCGGTAAACATAATTCTTATGTTACCGTTTTAATCACGTATTTAGCAAGCTCTTGTAACTATAAGTTACCAAATTAATACTTGATGATATTAAACATCATTAATCATGAACAATCATCCAATTTTATCAAATCATACTAAACCCTTTTTATAGTAGGTATGATCATATACTTAAACACATCATTTGTTCAAGTATTTATCGATTACTATCATGCATGATGATTCTAATCACAATTATATCATCTTTTTCATCATATGCTTAAAACCCACTTAATTAAGTGTAGTAAATCATCTAATCATTCAATACATAGCATGTCATGTATGATTTTCACTTAGGGTTTTGTTCCTAAGCAAGTATACATCACTAATCTAGCGAGATTATCACTAATAAACAGTTCTATAACAAAATGCATATCTAACAAAAGAACTTCCGATCAGTAACCAACAACACAAAATTCACTTCAAAAACAATAATATAGCGAGATTATCACTAATAAACAGTTCTATAACAAAATGCAAATGGATCTAATAACCTAATCATATGTGATAAATCTCTCCCCAACTCTCTCTCTCTCTCTCTCTCTCTATTTATGTGAGTGTGATAATGGCTTTCAGAAACTTTACATAGCCTCTAAAAGTAACAATATGAACAGCACGGCAGGGGGGTCATGGCCTCTAAATATTCTCACCAGAGTTTAACTGAAAGTCGCATATTCGTCGGTCCAACAAAATTCAACCGATGAGACATCATTGATAGTCAATCTAACCGAAAAGGAGCATGCGGGGGGGGGGGGGGGGGATTTACCGGATCTTCATCGGAACCCTAGCTTTCGCCGTAATCTGTTTCTGTTGATGCCGCTGCCCAGTTTTTCGTCACAGCTACCGTCGGAACCCTGGTTCTCTTGGTCGGAACCCTATATTGAGTCACCAGAGATGTTTCTTGGCCCGAATCAAGTGACTTCATCAGAACCCTAAACGCCACTGCGTACCTCCACCCTATGCCTCTCAATCTCCCTGTGTCTTTCTCTGTATATGCACTTTCTCTCTCTTAGCCACTCTATCTCTCTTGGTTCATAGGGGCGCGTCGTTCTTTTGTTAACTTCGGTGAACGGAGCAAGGAGGAAATCTGGTCCAAATAGGAAGAGGGTTTTCTCACAAATCATCTGTTTAGATGGTAATGAATCATCCACCGCCTAGACATGTGTATACAACACAACCACATATTCCAATTTTTTTTTTCTGAAAACACCCAAAGCTAAGTGTACAACCAACCTAAGCTCAAAATTGTTGCTAATTTATAGGTTTTAATTTATAGGTTTTAATATTAAGAATCTACATATGTTGCATCCATACCTATTATCCAAACCATACATTTTATCATCCATGTTATAAAAGGAATTTACGAAAATGGCCAAGAATAAAGTTGACTTACCAAAATAGTCAGCTCATGCGTCGTTGGAACGGGGCATCATCCCTCTTATGCATCCTTAGTTCTTTAAATGGATGCGTGTATGGATGAAGCAGCAAGTACGAAAATGGGATGCATGGGATGAATCACAGATGCATGGGATGAGTCACAGACACATGGGATGAGTCATGGACGCATGGGATGCCTCAAACAGACGCATGGGATGATGGGATGAGTCACGGACGCATTGGGATGCCTCAAAGCTTCTAAAAGTAAATTTTATGAGTCACGGACGCATGGGATGAGTCATGGACGCATGGGACGCATGATGTCGCTGAGACACGTGTCACTTCTACATTGACGGGCACATGAATGAGCCCTGCAGACGCATAAGCTCTCTCGTAATCAGTAATGCCCTGCTCCATCGACGCATAAGCTAGCCATTTTGGTAAGTCAAACATTTTCTTGGCTATTTTCGTAAATTTCTCTTTATAAAAACTACTTATATTTGTTTTGTATATTTTTATATTTGTTTTGTATATTTTCAAGTGAGCAAAACTAGCAGTTGCCAATTGGGGAATGAATCTGCCACCAACTTGTGTAATTTTACGAATTCAAGCAAAGGCCATAATGCAGTAATGCGCAAAGGGAAAGTTTTGTAGTTGACTTTGCTTAGAATAGTACGCTTAACTTACTGACCTTTCCACATGTCAATTAAATAGTTATTATAATAGCACATAACATTCTATAAATAGCCTTTTAGCCATGCATCATCAGACACGTACCAATTATTAACCTTCTTCTAGCTAGTTATGGGGTCATCCAAACTCTCATTTGCACTTATCTGTTTCATCACTCTCGCCAAATTTCACATCACCCATGCACAAAATTCCCAGCAAGATTACTTAGATGCTCACAATGCGGCACGTGCCCAGGTTGGCGTCGGAAACATGGTATGGAACGCCACTGTTGCTGCTTATGCTCAGAACTATGCTAACCAGAGGATAGGGGACTGCAACCTTGTCCACTCTGGTGGACCTTATGGCGAGAACCTTGCCGAGGGTAGTGGAACCTTCACTGGTACTGCAGCTGTTAACTTATGGGTAGCCGAGAAAACTTATTATGATTATACGACAAATACGTGTGCTAGCGGACATGTCTGTGGACACTATACTCAAGTAGTGTGGCGTAATTCGGTTCAACTTGGGTGTGCTAGGGTTCAGTGCACTAATAATGGTTGGTGGTTCGTTATTTGCAGCTATTATCCTCGAGGAAACTACATTGGCCAGTCTCCTTACTAGTTAATATATATGTTGTTGCTCATAAATACAACTTATGAATAAACATTGCATTATGAATTGCATGTATTTCCAGGTGATAAGAAATAAAAATGAGTTTGAAACATTAATTTATAATTTGCAGGTTACAAAACATCATGTTATAATAAATCTTTATGATATACTAAATTTTAAGTAAAACGCTTAATCATATGAGCTTGAGCCAACCATCCAACAAGTAACTCTTCGACTTCATCTTTTAACTTTGGCTAACTTGAAAATATACGTTCTTATAATTAGCAATTGCTATTGAAATAAACTGAAATGAATTGAAAACGTGTAAAGAGATAAAAATAATATTCAAATTTAACTAAATGTTTAAACAAACAACTACTAATAAATTATATCTGAAAGTCCCCGGGACCCCCCCTGGATCGATTACAAACACCACAAACATTGCACTTAAGCTAAGTCTTTCATTAATCATCACAGATTATCATAAACCAAAAGAGTACACATCTTTAGGCCATATGTAGTCATAAACCCCCTTTGTGGGCGTTATGCGACACGTGTCGTGCCACGTCACACAGGATTTTATGGGGCATTATATCACTAGAGCCCGTAGTCATAAAGCCCCTACCTCATCGTTACTCAATTAATTAATAACCCCTTCAATTATACATACATATGTATGTGTATATATATATATATATATATATATATATATATATTATGTGTGTGTGTGTGAGTGGGGGAAAGGTTTGCAAATCCTTCACGCCGTTATGAACATAGCGCTGGCATCAAGATTTGGCCCCATAGCGCCGCCTATCGTGGTGTGGCGGGCGCTACGGGGCGCTATAGCCCAAAAAAACCCCATATGGCGCCCCACTACACTCGACCTTACAAACTGGTTTAGGTTACAAGACCTAAACCCACACTTTCTCTCTCTAAAACTCTCTGAATTGAATCTTACTTCAATGAATTTTTTAATGTAACGTAACATAACAAATGTATAGGCTAGAAATACATAAACCCTGGCAACATACACTTTTTACTAAACCCTGACAATTTCATGCCACCTTTTGAGGGTTTAATCTAGCATTTGTCGGTTTAATCCCTCATAGGTTGTGAGGGTTTAATCCCCATGGACATGTCAAGGTTTAATCCCTCATGCCTTGTGAGGGTTTAATCCACACCTTTGTTGACCAGAATTGATAAAGCCGCAGTTACTTACAGGTTATTGCATTTACAGACTCCCACTTAACCGTTGTTATCAATTCTGTGAGACACTGATAATCATCAGTCAAAACATACTGCATTTACAAAATCTGATTTGCATGGTTACATATATAGATCAAAGTACAGAGGAGTATGTCAGGAAGATTGGTGCAATTTTGTTATTCCAATGTAATAGTTGTACCTGTTAAGCTGTTTTTTTTTTTTTTTTTTTTTTTTTTTTTTTTTTTTTTTTTTTTTTTTTTTTTTTTGTAGTGTGGTCTTCTTAGCCCCTTTGATAAGAAGTCTTTTTGAGCTTTTATATAGTGCTTGGCATTGCCGTTAAGAAAAACTAGTAATAAATAGGAGATGAAGTGGCATGTTTCATTTTTGGCGACACTTAAGCAAAACGGTTTCTAAACTGTATTTACCCTTGACAACTTTTACCAACACTAACATAATACAAACTGAAAGTATGGTAAAGTAATCTTATGTTATTCACATTCTCAACCGTATATATTGCTAATACCCTCGCAATCAAAATGGGAGGAGGCCAAACATTGAGATAGGATCTGAAATCTTCATATAACACATGTGGAAGACCCTTTGTGAATATATCAGCATTCTAGAAGCGTGATGGAATATTGAGACCCTGGACTTCTCCCCGAGTGACCTTCACGTGTATGGAATAAATGTCCATCTCGATATGCTTCGTTCTTTGGTGGTGGACCGGGTTTGTTGATATATAAATTGCGATTACATGTGAAGGACTCATTTGGTGATTGGTATCAACCGGGGTGGGGTGACTGAGGGATTCCATGTAGCCACACCCGCACGCTCAAGGATCCCAACATCATAGTTTTGTTGGCCTAAAAATAGGACTAATAGGATACCTAGGGACTGCCACATCAAGGAAATAATGGATAAGGCCAAGTTCCTTCATGGCGAACACATTTGCCAAAAGGTTCATGAATGGATGTCATAGTCCATCAAATAGGCCGACGATTTCAAAACCACGATGCTAAGAACACTTAAAATGGCGGTTGGCTTTACCACAAGGATAAATGTTACTCAACAATCAGTATCGGCCTATTGTGAACATCTCCAATTAATAAATTTTAAAACTTACCCAAATAATAAAAGAAGTCAAGCATTTACAATGAGTTGAAAGTCACCCAAATTGTTACTCAAATATTTTCAACCATCTAAATCGATTTATTCAAACAGTTAATTCTAGTAACTACTTTAATAATTAAAAGAACATAGATAAAAGAAATATTGGCAGCTGTAGAAAAAATAAATCATGTTAACATGTTACCCGACCCATCCATTTTACAACCTCTAGTTACAAGCTTAAATATATAAAAAATGAAAAAAAAATAGTTATTTTGACCAGTTACCCAACCCGTCCATTGTACCATTGTAGTTACAAGCTACATACTAGAGATGACATCTGGAAAAAGGGGACTCCAACTTGAGCTTGATTCTAAAAAGGAGTTTTAACTCCTAGGAGGCTGGTTAAGCAGCCCTAAGTGATAATTAAATAAAAACTTGCAAGTGCACAAATAAAAATTGTCTAACTCTAATATGAAGAGAGTGCCAATAGACAGTACCGAAAAGCCTTGAATCCACGTTTCGCATACGCGATAACCGGTCTGACTTAGAAGAGGATGACACCATCAACCTTGAGTAGCCCATGATGGCAAAGGCGCGTTAATGACGATAGAAGAACCCGTCACAGGATGCTCAAAAGACAAACTCTCAGCATGAAGTTGATGACCATCATAAACTCTCCCATTCCACTCATAAACACCCTCATATTTCACATCTCCTTTTACAGGAATCCCAAGATATTGACAATGCAACCGAATTTGATGTGTCCTTCCACTTCTAGGATACGCCCTCACCAAAACCGCAACTTTATTTCCCACAAGTTCAACCGATGATCTCTCTTCAACCACAATATCTATTTCGCTCAACTCTTGGTTACTTTGGTCACCATTGATTGATAATACTTCAAATAAAGTTTCCATGTCTCTAACGGAAGATCCACCTGGTAACGTCCTGCCCACATCTTTTGCAGCATACACGCGCCAAGCTCCAAACTTTGACCGACCATGACCTGATTTAACAGTCATCTTTTTCCATTTTGGAACCTGCCCAACACAACTAGCAATGTATGTTTTTCTCACTTTGTGATCTGTGAAAGCCTTAACAAGCTTTGCAGCCGCTTTATGTGATTTTGTGACTAATATCACACCACTTGTATCGCGATCAAGTCTATTTGCAAGATGGAACTCCGTCTTCTTGGACTGGGTACCTATAAATAAAGACATGATTACCAAAAAATTGTTTTCAATGGTGTACAGTAGCTCAAACTGCAAGTAAAAGGAATGTAAAAAGAATCACCCCCCCCCCCCCATGTTATAATGTTACAATCAGTCATATATCACCTTGTTGAGGGTTAATTGGTTATATAGGTAACCATGTCTCTTCTTATATGATAAAACATGTGCATAAGAAAACAAAATATCATCTAGTACCCCCTCTATGGCAAGAACAGTGTCCATTCTTGATCTTAGGGATTAAGAAAGGGTGTACATATTCAGACACCTTATCCCCTAAATCCACACCCTTCTAGACGCCTCGTATAGACCTATACGAGGCGTATAGGTTTGCTTTTCCCGACAGCTTCTGCACCTCGTACAACGTCACATTAGTCAACTTATACGGGGAGTCTAGCCCTATACGAAGGGTCAATACGAAGGTATTTAGACGCCTCGTATAGGTCTATACGAGGCGTCTTGGACTGACCGATTTGACTATGATGAGACTATGTCCGACATGACTTAAAGGCATACGGGGAGTAAAGACCTATACGAGGCGTCTTTAACTCACATAAATTGCAACCTACAGTGCGTTCTTGGTCCACATCCGAGCATTCAACAAACAAACACTCACATTCTGTTTCTTCTTTTATTTGTCTTTGCGTTATTATCATCCCGGAGTGTTGAAATGTCATCATATTGGGACGGCAACTATATCTTCGGGCAGTATTCTAGCGAAAAGTGGGGGCACGAAGGCGTTCCGGTAACAGTTATTAGCGTAAATGTTTTAATTGCTTGTTGTTTTAGTTTATTATTTACTAATGATGATACGGTTGTCTATTTTGGAGGAGTCTGGCGTTCCCGATTCTAATGAGCAAGAGGAGGTTGTGTCTAGTATACAAGGAAAACAAAACAGCCCGTTTCTAGATTTGAACAAGCATCCTCCTGTTGATGAAACAGCCCCTGTAGATGACTCATACCATGCTAGTGGATACGGAGGAGACGGTGGATACGGAGGAGACGGTGGATACGGAGGAGACGGTGGATACGGAGGAGACGGTGGATACGGAGGAGACGTTGGATACGGAGGAGACGGTGGATACGGAGGAGACGGTGGATACGGAGGACACCGTGGATACGGAGTAGACGGTGGATACGGAGGAGACAGTGGATACGGAGGAGACAGTGGATATGGTGGATACGGTGGATACGGGGGATACGGTGGATACGGAGGAGACGGTGATCATCAGCAATTCATTTCCCCGGGCACTCCTTATGTTCATCAAAACAATTCGGACGTTGGAGGATATGGTGGTTATGGTGGATATGGTAGATATGGTGGTGAAGCACCTCCGATTCTGGACAGTCTGTACTTAAAAAAGACGGTATAAATTACTATTTTATTATTAATATTTTTATTATTATTATTTTTATTATTATTATTATTATATTATTATTATTATTATTATTATATTATTATTATTATTATTATATTATTATTATTATTATTATTATTATTATTATTATTATTAATATTGTCGATGTTACAGGTTTTCAACTCCTTAGATGAACTAAAGAAACGGATACAAGAAATAGCAAATGCGGATGGTTTCGTTATTGTCACCCGTCGATCAAAGAAAATCGGGGGAAGAACCGGGAGGGTATGGAGAGAGGAGGCCCTACCAGAGCATTTCGAGCCCGTTCATCCTCCTGCAGATCCTGCTGATGTAGTGCCCGTGGAGGACCCTCCGGAGGATCTAGACGGTGCAGCGGTGCCACAGCCACCGCCACCTGCCGGGGCACCTCAGTTTCCACGTCACGTTATTCGAGGTGGTGCCCCAGGAGCTGCGCTACATCCGGATGTACGAGCCAGGCTTGACAGGCTCGACGATTTGGTAGGTTGGCTGGTACGGGCGGAGCAGGATAGACGAGAGAGAGAGGGATTACCCCCGATACCGCTTCCACCGGTTCGAGCACCACATCAGCAGCACCAGCCGCAGCAGCAGCACCAGCCGCAGCAGCAGCATCAGGATTCAGATTCGGATTTGGATGCATAGACCTGTTGTTGTTTTTATTGTTATTATGGATGTACAAACTTATCTTATATATTTTTGTTATGGATGTAAACAGTTATCTTATATATGTCATATTTATGTTTGTTTTCAGTTATTCGGTTACTCAATGATTGTTCTCTTAAATTTAGATAATACGGAAACAATATAACCCCCTGAATATAATACGGAAACAATATTTGAAAGAAATAAAATTTTAATCGAAAGAATAATATTTAAAAAGTAAAATGTTAAAAACAATATAATATATTTAAATAGCCGATTTTTAAAAAACAAAAAAAAAACAACACTTTTTTAAAAATAAAAAAAGAACGATTTTTAAAGGCAAATAGTTAATTTTTAAAAAACAACAACTTTTTATAGTGTAAAAAAGAAAAAAAAAAACTTTTTTTAAAACCAAAAAAAATTTCATCAAAAAAACACATCTTCAAAAACTATCCAAAAAACCATACCAAAACCCACCAAAACACCCCTCATTTCAGCCAAAAAAAAACACCAAACATAGACGCCTCGTATAGCCCCATACCCTGCGTATAGGGTTCCTTAAACAACGTGCCTGACACCCTCTGTACACCCATCGAATTCAGTGCATGGACGCCTCGTATAGGTCTATACGAGGCGTCTAGGTTTCAAAAAGTGTGGAATTAGGCGCAGGAGGTGTCCGGATAGTTTCCCCCTTAAGAAATTACAAATAAACAAATATACCCAAGTAAAGTCCCCATTTTAAGGTGGGTTCTGAGGAGGGTGAGCTCACCAAGGGCAAACTAGCAGTAGAAGAGAAAAAAGAAAAGACAAGAAGGAAAGACAGAAAAGCGTCATGGAACACCTACACAGTAAGTATATGAGGTTGGACAAGCCAAGACAAATAAATCCATACACCTCCCCTAAAATCCGTATCCTACGTCTCCGAGTATATTTCGGGATTCAAATATACTAGTTTTAAATGTTTATATTGTTCAATGCTAAATGGTTATCAGGCTAATTGAGCCGGGGGATTCTATCATTCAGATATACTAAACCATAACCTGTCATCGGGTATCGCATTGGTATAAAGTGATTAACCTAATAACTGTCTTTCGATATGACCAGCAATGGTGGGGACAGTGGCACCGGATAGTTATCCAGAGAATCGCAGTGGTGGTGGGTCGCCATGATTGGAGACCGGAAGACGGTGGTTGATGGTGGTGAGATCGACGGAATTGAGGGCAGGGAGCTAGGGCTGTTCACGAGCCGAGCCGAACCGAGCGGACCTTTGCTCGTGCTTGGCTCGTTTTCAATCCGAACCGAGCGGAGCGGCTCATTTAAAACCGAGCATCAAATCAAGCGAGCATTTTTCGAGCAGTAAAATTTCCGAGCGAGCGTCGAGCGAAGTTCGAGCGATTTGGACAACCGTGTCGCCCAATTTAAATTTGCTTAGAGAGATAGTCACAATATTGGGTCTCAAGTTTTTATGTCTTTAAAAAACATGTACATTTCATGGCATAATATTTTTCTTATAAATAACAATGTTGTGGCTGACGAGGTGATGATCATATTGCATGAACAATTACGTTGAGAGCAAGAGATGATCGACTTAGGGTAACGACATGAAACATTGAGGTGATGAATAGACTATTGTTTATCGGTTTAGGGTTTAACTTTTAGTTTTGATTTTAATTTTTTATTGGTGTGGTTGGGCTAGTATGTATAGATATAGTTGTAAATTTGTATATAGTTGGCCAAAATCTAATAGATTGATACATATAAAACTATAAATTTAATTTATATTTAAGTATATATATATATGTAAGTGTGCGTATATATATAGGTGTATTTGTGTATATATATGTATAATTTATATTTGTGTATATATATGTGTATATACATGTTTATAGATGTATGTGTATATGTATATGTATATATGTACTAATTAAAACAATAATTCGAGCCGAACCGAGCCGAGCGGACCTTTGCTCATGCTTGGCTCGTTTACAAACCGAACCGAGCAGAGCGGCTCGTTTACAACCGAGCGTCAAATCGAACGAGCATTTTTCGAGCAATTTTCGAACGAGCGTCGAGCGAGCGATTTGAACGGTCCTACAGGGAGCAGACGGGCATTACGGTCACAGGATGGATTACACAATTTTGGTTTGGAAGGTTTATTATTTATTTTATACTAGAATTACCACCAGCCGCAATGCGGCAGGGACTCATTAGTTATATATCATGTTAGATTAGATGAAAGGCAAATGTTTCTTACATGACCACGAGCCTCTGTATAAAACTGAGAAAAAAATAACTTAGTCGATCTCTGATGTCACACCCCCAAAATCCACCCGCGGAGTACCACCGCTTGAGAGCGTGACTGACCAGGATCAAGCCATCAATCATATCAAACATAGCATTTAATAATAAAAGTAATTAATGTAAATCATCATGACATGATTGATGTTTCAAAACCAAACATCGTTTAAATAGCGGAAGCAAAGTATGTAATCTCAAAATAGTTATAAGTTCAGATAAAGTTCATAATCCGTTTCCCACAACGACCTGCTCCTCCCTGTGCAAGCTCCATAATGTACCTAAGGTCCTGCAAGGCATGCAGCAAATAATCAACAAACTAGTTGAGCGAGTTCACAGTAAGTTCATAGTATAATGTGCATGTTTAACTAGTGGGGGTTTCCCATACTAGGGTGTACTAAAGGTGGGGGCTTCCCAAACCTTGTGTTCTTATTACTGGTGGGGGCTTCCCACGTATATCCTTGCTAATGAGGGCTTCTCATTAACGGTACTTACTAGACTACTTCCAACCATGTGTTCTTCTTTACCGAGAACAGGAAAACGTACAGGGTCACGTAGGCTTTACGTGACGTGCCCTTCCCCGAGGACATGGTACGCGTGGGGGCTACGTAGGCTTTACGCAGCGTGGCCTTCCGACCCGGAAGCCAGTGAATGGTATTGGGTTACGTAGGCTTTACGTAACGTGTCCTCCCGACCCGGGAGACAAATGGCAAATACTGGGTTACGTAGGCTTTACGTAACGTGTCCTGACTAACCTGAGGACGATGGTCTATAGTCTAGAGAATGCGTAAGTACGAGTAACTCTTTCAATATCAACATATCCAACCCAATTCCCAACCCGGGAATCCCATGCCTTGGCTGTGTGAACTCACCTTGGTTTGCTCGGCAGATACACAAAGAGTACAGGTAGCAAGTAAATGGTCAACCACGTCCTATCATGGTTATTATACAAGTCAGGTTTTGACTAAGGTAATACGCGTATAGAACATACAAGATAACATGTATCGAGCACGCATAGAACATGATAACACTTAGCAGTCAAGAGCATACTTGTGCGTTCTAACCCTGGCCCAACATAACTCGGCCCAATTATATACCACATATTAACCTTGTGTGATCCAATGTCTAAGCCCGAAAGGTAAACCGCCCAAATAACATATCAGCCCAAACAGATAAGCAGTCCAATAACATACAGTCCACAGATCCAACCATTTGGCCCAAACGATTGGGCCCATGACAGTGAAAGCCCAAAACAGTGTACGTGCAAAGGTGGTCTCGAGTCGCAACGGGGATCTCGAGTCGCAACCGGGAGGTACGAGTCACAGCAGGAGATTACGAGTCGCAACAGGAGATTGCGAGTCGCAACAGCTGGTTACGAGTCGCAAGGGACGGTCTCGGCTCGTCATGGTCTGGTTACGAGTCGCAACCTGACTCGCAACCATGATTGCGGCTGATGTCGTTGTGTGGTCTCGAGTGGGGTACCGACTCGCAATTAGAGATACCGAGTCGCAACCGTGTGTGTGTAACTGGTTTCCATAATTCCTGTAACAACCATTCCGGGATCCTAGCAAACAACTTAGGCAGTTTCGGAAATCAGATCAAACAATGTTTATTCAGCATTCAATCATATTCATAACACCTTCAAATCATCATCATTTAGCATGTTCATAACAGCATCAAACCTAAACCGGATCATAATCATATCGTCATACTAGCATGCAACCTAACCGGTTATCATTCATACAAAAACCTGATTATATCTATCATCATACAATCAATCCGAGGACCAAGCATAAACAACATAATCTAATCGGCCAACAATCTAACCGGCCCTAGTTTAATATCATGCAACTCTAATCGGTTTAACGTATACTTGGACCGATTGATCAAACCATACACGACATCACAACAAAACAGAAAATCATAAACTCAAACTAACCGAGATGGAGAGAAGGAATCCGGATTCAACAAGCTTCGATGCGTGTATCACTTCGGCAGCCCTTGGTTCCGAGTTGAGAGAGAGAGTTTGTGCGTGTGTGTGTTCTTGGTTGCAAGGAGAATTGTGAAAACTGGCAACCCTAGTTGTGTATGCATACGTATAAGAGGAGTGGGCCGGAACCTCACTTGGGCCGCCTTGTGGTCTCGAGTTGGGTGTGTGGCCCGAATGGGCTTGTATGCGGTTGGGTTAACATTTGATTCACATAACATATGCATTCTCATTAAATCATATAGCACATAATAACACACGTAGTCACATAATTATATGTTCACATAAGTACGTAACATCATAACATTCATTAACTCAAGGTGTCATAGGCACGTAGTGTTACATCACAGTAAGTCTAAAGTTCGAGTTGTCACATTATCCCCAACTAATTGGAAATTTCGTCCCGAAATTTGGTATGCACTCACTGAGGAAGCTAGGTAAACTGTATTGTTCACTGCTTTTCCTGGGGTGTCACATCCTCCCCCCGTTGATCTGGAATTTCGTCCCGAAATTCCGAAGTAGTAGCTTCAGCCTTAGTAGTGGTTGCATTGGTTTCGAATAACTGGGGGTACTTTTCTGTCATCCTGTCTTCGCGTTCCCATGTGTACTCTGGGCCACGTTTGGAGTTCAAACGAACTCGGACAAGAGGGATTCTCTTGTGTTTGAGGACCTTCACATCCCGGTCCGTGATTTCTACTGGTTCCTCGACGAACTGCAACCGCTCGTCGATAGTGAGTTCCTTAAAAGGAATGATGAGGTTTTCATCTGATAGGCACTTCTTTAAGTTCGAAACATGAAAGACATTGTGAACTGCCCCGAGTTCAGCTGGTAGGTTCAACTTGTAGGCTACCTTGCCAATCTTTTCTATGATTTCGAATGGTCCGACGTACCGTGGATTCAGTTTGCCCCGTTTGCCAAAACGAATCACACCCTTCCAGGGTGAGACTTTCAATAAAACCCGGTCCCCGACCTGAAATTCCAAAGGCTTTCTACGCTTGTCCGCGTAGGCTTTCTGACGGTCGCGTGCTGCCGCCATGCGTTGTCGTATCTGTGCGATCTTTTTTGTGGCGTCCACTACAATCTCTGGACCCGTGATCTGACTATCCCCCACCTCTGCCCAACAGAGAGGTGACCGGCATTTACGCCCGTACAATGCCTCGAATGGAGCGGCTTGTATGCTGGTGTGATAACTATTATTATACGAGAACTCCACCAAAGGGAGGTGCTTTTCCCAGCCGTTGCCGAAATCGATAACGCATGCCCGAAGCATGTCTTCTAGGGTTTGGATCGTTCGCTCAGACTGTCCATCCGTCTGAGGATGATACGCTGTGCTCATGTCTAACCTTGAGCCGAATGATTTATGCATCGCTTGCCAAAGTTCGGACGTGAATCGTGCATCGCGATCCGAAATGATAGATGTGGGCACCCCGTGCCTCGAGACAACTTCTTTAAGATAGACGTCTGCGAGAGTGGAGAACTTATCCGTTTCCTTTATAGGTAGGAAGTGTGCAGACTTAGTGAGTCGATCCACGATCACCCATATCGTATCGTTCCCACGCTGGGATCTGGGTAGGCCTGTAACGAAATCCATGGAAATTTCTTCCCATTTCCATTGCGGTATCTTAGGCTGCTGAAGTAGGCCAGCTGGTTTCTGATATTCAACCTTGACTCTCGCACAGGTCAAGCATTTTCCAACGTACGTAGCGATGTGGGCCTTCATGCTAGGCCACCAATAAGTAGTGCTGATGTCGTGGTACATTTTATCCGACCCTGGATGTACCGAATAGCGAGACTTGTGTGCTTCGTCCCTCACAAGTTTGCGTAGACCGCCATAAAGGGGAACCCAAATACGCCCCGTTACATAGTAGGCGCCGTCTTCCTTTAGTTCCATTTGTTGTCGTGAGCCGCGTAAGGCTTCAGCCTTGACGTTTTCTGGTTTCAATGCTTCTACCTGAGCATTTCGTATCTGTGCTGGAAGGCTAGACTGAATCGTAAGCTGGAGCGCTCGCACGCGCCGAGGTAAAGTGTCTTTCCGACTGAGGGCGTCCGCCACAACATTGGCCTTGCCTGGATGGTACTTGATAGTGCATTCGTAATCGTTCAGTAACTCGACCCATCGTCGTTGACGCATATTCAAATCCTTCTGCTTAAGAATATGCTCGAGACTCCTGTGATCGGTGTAAATCGTGCACCTGGTACCGTACAGGTAGTGTCGCCATATCTTAAGCGCAAAAACAACAGCTCCCAGCTCTAGATCGTGCGTCGTGTAGTTTCGTTCGTGAACCTTGAGTTGCCGAGAAGCGTAGGCTATCACTTTATCACGTTGCATCAACACACATCCAAGACCCTGGATGGATGCATCACAATATACTACGAAGTCTTCCGTGCCTTCTGGCAATGAGAGAATAGGTGCGCTGCAAAGCCTATCCTTTAGATACTGAAAAGCAGTTTCCTGCGTTTTGCCCCAACGGTAGGTGACACCCTTCTGTGTCAGTAGCGTAAGTGGTTGCGCGATCTTTGAAAAGTCTTTAATAAACCGTCTGTAGTAGCCTGCCAAACCCAAGAATTGGCGTATTTCTGTCGGTGTACGCAGAGCAGGCCAGTTTCTGATCGAATCTACCTTGGATGGATCGACGTGAATCCCATCCTTGTTTACCACGTGGCCTAAGAAGTGGACTTCACGAAGCCAGAAGTCGCATTTAGAAAGCTTGGCGTACAGCTGTTCCTTCCGAAGGAGTTCCAATATAAGGCGAAGATGCTGCTCGTGTTCCTCCTGACTCTTGGAGTAGATCAGGATGTCGTCGATGAAAACAATGACGAACTTGTCAAGATAGGGTTTGCATACCCTGTTCATAAGATCCATAAATTTAGCAGGCGCGTTTGTCAACCCAAACGGCATGACAAGAAACTCGTAGTGATCGTAACGAGTTCTGAAGGCTGTCTTGGAGACGTCCTTATCCCGGACTCTCAGCTGATGATAACCAGACCTCAAGTCTATCTTCGAATAGTAACACGACCCTTGCAACTGGTCGAATAAGTCATCGATGCGCGGAAGAGGATAACGGTTCTTCACCGTCACCTTGTTGAGTTCACGGTAGTCTATACACATCCTGAACGTACCGTCTTTCTTTTTCACGAAGAGTACTGGAGCTCCCCATGGCGAAGAGCTTGGACGAATAAAGCCCTTTTCTAAGAGCTCTTGCAGCTGTTTAGACAGTTCCTCCAATTCTGATGGAGCTAGACGATATGGCGCGCGAGCTATAGGTGCTGCTCCTGGAGCGAGCTCAATTTGAAATTCGACCTGACGATGAGGCGGTAAGCCTGGTAAGTCTTCAGGAAACACCTGAGGGTAATCACGTACAATTGGAATATCCTCCAATTTCTTTTCCTTCACTGATGCGTCTGTAACGAGTGCCAGAATGGCAGTGTGCCCCTTACGTAAGCATTTCTGAGCCTTCAAGAAAGAGATGATGCCAACCACTGCACCACTCTTGTCGCCTTGTACTTCGAGAGGTTCTTGACCAGAACGTGGAATACGGATGATCTTCTCACTGCATAAGATTTTTGCCTGGTGTTGGGATAACCAATCCATCCCAATCACGACGTCGAAGCTACCCAAAACTATGGGAATGAGATCGATAGAGAAAACTTGACCAGCTAAGATAAGATCACAACCCTGAACTACGTGCGTGGCTTCTAGACTTTTACCGTTAGCTAACTCTACTACATGTTTGGTGGGTAATAGTGTTGGTGCACGTTTTAGCAGTTGACACATTTTCACAGACATATAGCTTGTATCCGCACCCGAATCAAACAAAACAGTAACGTAAATATTGTCGAGGAGAAACTTACCCATAACAACGTTGGGATCGTTCACTGCGTCACC
The DNA here is from genome assembly GCF_002127325.2 of Helianthus annuus. Lineage (NCBI taxonomy): Eukaryota > Viridiplantae > Streptophyta > Magnoliopsida > Asterales > Asteraceae > Helianthus > Helianthus annuus. The sequence continues at coordinate 96,270,755 of NC_035438.2, read as the reverse complement.
TCGACCTAGCACAAAAGCGCGTCGGCTATCCTCGTTGCCATTATTGTTGTTGTTCCCACCGTTGTTGTTCCCGTTGCCCTGGTTATTGTTGTTGTTGCGGTTCTGGTTCGGGTTCAACTGAGGGCAATCGCGTTTGAAGTGACCTTCAGCCCCACACTGGAAACATCCCCGGTTTCCACGCTGTGGCTGCTGCTGCTGCTGCTGGTTTTGTGGAGCTGGTTGCTGAGGCTGCTGATTCTGATTCGCGGGCCGTGGACTCCTACAGTCTTTGGCCTCGTGACCCATCTTAAGACACCTTTGACAACGACCCTTGCTACACGGGCCATTGTGATGTTTGTGGCAATTGTAACACTTAGGTTGACTTCCCTGATATCTCCTCTGCCTGTGACCACCAGAGGATTGCTGATTGGGACTCTGATAGTGGTCAATCTTCTGTTGCTGAGCTTGTGGCTGAACAGTCGCTGAACCCCTGCTGGAATCTCCATCCCATTTTCTTTTGCTTTCGCTAGTAGTAGCAGGAATAGCCGAAGGAGTGACTGTAGCAGTAGCGTTGACACGCTTAGGCAGCTTATTCTGATCCACTGCCTGATCGGTGATACGGTGAGCGAGGCGCTGAATTTCCTGGATGTTGTCGAGGTTAGCCGAGGTAACATGGCTCTGGATTTCTGGTGCCAACCCCTTGAGATACATCTCGATACGCTTATATGGAGGGTCCACCATAGTTGGACACAGAACGGCCAGCTCATTCGACCGTTTAGTATACGCTTCGATCTCTGATCCAACCATTTTCAGATTATACAGCTCGTCCTCCAACTTGTGAATATCTTCACGCGTACAATACTCACGCTTGATGAGTTCTTTGAAATCGTTCCATGGGGTGGCGTTAGCAGCTGCCAACCCAAGAATCTGCACCTGTGCGTTCCACCAGGTTAGCGCGATTCCTTCCAAGGTGCCGGTGGCAAACTTGACCTTGCGAGCCTCAGGGCACTCTCACATTTCGAATACTGACTCTAGCTTTTCAAACCAATGGAGGAGTCCCACTGCCCCCTCGGTGCCGCTGAAAGAGTTTGGACGACAGTCCATGAAGTTCTTGAAAGTGCAGACAGGCTGCTACGCGTGTTGACCTATTGTGTACGAATAGGGCAAAGTTAAATACGAGAGTGAATGTAGGATCTAGAGATCCTAGTGTGTGCCTATACTGCAGGATATACTACCTGCTTGAGCTGCTGCAACTGCCGCAGCAACTTGAGCTTGAACGAGAGCCTCTAGCTGGGCTTGAGTCATGTTAATTCTTCCAGACATGATCTTCATAGTAAAAGTAACATGAATGAGAGTGGTTCGCGAGTAGGGCGATGACAGAAAAGTGTAAGCACGTAGGGATTCTCATGCTATAGTATCATGTGTATCTAAACGTAATGCGAGCAAAGTTCTAAACAGTTCTAGCAAACAGGCAATAAACATAAACCTTATTACCTAGGAGATCGAGTCTTGCACGTGGAGCGAAGCGTCGTTGTGGATCGTTGAGAGCACTGTTCTGGTTATAGTCTGGTTTTAATAAAAACGTTTCCCCATATTAAAACCAAGTTCTCTATAACCAATGGCTCTGATACCAATCTGTCACACCCCCAAAATCCACCCGCGGAGTACCACCGCTTGAGAGCGTGACTGACCAGGATCAAGCCATCAATCATATCAAACATAGCATTTAATAATAAAAGTAATTAATGTAAATCATCATGACATGATTGATGTTTCAAAACCAAACATCGTTTAAATAGCGGAAGCATAGTATGTAATCTCAAAATAGTTATAAGTTCAGATAAAGTTCATAATCCGTTTCCCACAACGACCTGCTCCTCCCTGTGCAAGCTCCATAATGTACCTAAGGTCCTGCAAGGCATGCAGCAAATAATCAACAAACTAGTTGAGCGAGTTCACAGTAAGTTCATAGTATAATGTGCATGTTTAACTAGTGGGGGTTTCCCATACTAGGGTGTACTAAAGGTGGGGGCTTCCCAAACCTTGTGTTCTTATTACTGGTGGGGGCTTCCCACGTATATCCTTGCTAATGAGGGCTTCTCATTAACGGTACTTACTAGACTACTTCCAACCATGTGTTCTTCTTTACCGAGAACAGGAAAACGTACAGGGTCACGTAGGCTTTACGTGACGTGCCCTTCCCCGAGGACATGGTACGCGTGGGGGCTACGTAGGCTTTACGCAGCGTGGCCTTCCGACCCGGAAGCCAGTGAATGGTATTGGGTTACGTAGGCTTTACGTAACGTGTCCTCCCGACCCGGGAGACAAATGGCAAATACTGGGTTACGTAGGCTTTACGTAACGTGTCCTGACTAACCTGAGGACGATGGTCTATAGTCTAGAGAATGCGTAAGTACGAGTAACTCTTTCAATATCAACATATCCAACCCAATTCCCAACCCGGGAATCCCATGCCTTGGCTGTGTGAACTCACCTTGGTTTGCTCGGCAGATACACAAAGAGTACAGGTAGCAAGTAAATGGTCAACCACGTCCTATCATGGTTATTATACAAGTCAGGTTTTGACTAAGGTAATACGCGTATAGAACATACAAGATAACATGTATCGAGCACGCATAGAACATGATAACACTTAGCAGTCAAGAGCATACTTGTGCGTTCTAACCCTGGCCCAACATAACTCGGCCCAATTATATACCACATATTAACCTTGTGCGATCCAATGTCTAAGCCCGAAAGGTAAACCGCCCAAATAACATATCAGCCCAAACAGATAAGCAGTCCAATAACATACAGTCCACAGATCCAACCATTTGGCCCAAACGATTGGGCCCATGACAGTGAAAGCCCAAAACAGTGTACGTGCAAAGGTGGTCTCGAGTCGCAACGGGGATCTCGAGTCGCAACCGGGAGGTACAAGTCACAGCAGGAGATTACGAGTCGCAACAGGAGATTGCGAGTCGCAACAGCTGGTTACGAGTCGCAAGGGACGGTCTCGGCTCGTCATGGTCTGGTTACGAGTCGCAACCTGACTCGCAACCATGATTGCGGCTGATGTCGTTGTGTGGTCTCGAGTGGGGTACCGACTCACAATTAGAGATACCGAGTCGCAACCGTGTGTGTGTAACTGGTTTCCATAATTCCTGTAACAACCATTCCGGGATCCTAGCAAACAACTTAGGCAGTTTCGGAAATCAGATCAAACAATGTTTATTCAGCATTCAATCATATTCATAACACCTTCAAATCATCATCATTTAGCATGTTCATAACAGCATCAAACCTAAACCGAATCATAATCATATCGTCATACTAGCATGCAACCTAACCGGTTATCATTCATACAAAAACCTGATTATATCTATCATCATACAATCAATCCGAGGACCAAGCATAAACAACATAATCTAATCGGCCAACAATCTAACCGGCCCTAGTTTAATATCATGCAACTCTAATCGGTTTAACGTATACTTGGACCGATTGATCAAACCATACACGACATCACAACAAAACAGAAAATCATAACTCAAACTAACCGAGATGGAGAGAAGGAATCCGGATTCAACAAGCTTCGATGCGTGTATCACTTCGGCAGCCCTTGGTTCCGAGTTGAGAGAGAGAGTTTGTGCGTGTGTGTGTTCTTGGTTGCAAGGAGAATTGTGAAAACTGGCAACCCTAGTTGTGTATGCATACGTATAAGAGGAGTGGGCCGGAACCTCACTTGGGCCGCCTTGTGGTCTCGAGTTGGGTGTGTGGCCCGAATGGGCTTGTATGCGGTTGGGTTAACATTTGATTCACATAACATATGCATTCTCATTAAATCATATAGCACATAATAACACACGTAGTCACATAATTATATGTTCACATAAGTACGTAACATCATAACATTCATTAACTCAAGGTGTCATAGGCACGTAGTGTTACATCACAGTAAGTCTAAAGTTCGAGTTGTCACATCTGACTCGCACGTTGCGACAGACATATCAAACGGGGAAAAATACGCGTGCTGCGACAGACATGTCAAACAGTAAAAAATTGATGAAAAAACGTTGAACCTCACACGCACGTTGCGGCGTGTTAACTCGGAAATTTAGAACGACACGTTAAACGGACAACTTATGAAAGATGAAAAGTAAATAAGAGACTAAAGTTGAAAGTAAAAAAAATTAAAGGGGTTAAATTGCAAAAGATGAAAACTTTTGAAATTAGAAGTGAAAAATCAAATTAATCAAAGGGGTTAAAATACCAAAGACTGAAACTTTAAACTTAAATTGCTAAAGATTGAAACTTTAGAGTTTAAAAAGAAATCAATTTGAGATTATGAAAACAAAAGAGATAAATAGATTTAGTTAAATTGATGTTTAATATTATTATCATTATTATTTAATAAAAGAGATAAATAAAAAAATAAAGGTGAGAAATTATCAGAGAATTGACACGTGTCCAAAAAGGATTTTTGTTTATTAGTATAGGAAGATTATATTATTTTGCTAAATGTCCCTTTTACGTTAACTTAAACTAACTTTTAGGGTGTGGCTTTTTTGGTTGATTAGTTAATTGGTTTGGTTTATTCGGTTAATTGGTTGTTTTTAGTTTGAGTCTATTTTATTAATTACTAGGTTATAACCCCGTGTATTACACAGGCCGAATAAATAAATTTTATATACTAAATAATAAAACAGTATATCTTTAAAAACCTCTTTTATTGCACGGGTTGAATAAATATAATTTTATATATTACATAATATAAAAAGTTATATCTATAAGAACTATATTGTACTGGTTGAATAAATATCTTTACTATATAATAAAAGAAACCATTTTGGGACACTTGTCATCATACTAGGGCATCTCTTATAGATAATTATTTTTTTAGTTTAATCTCTTCTAATTAATTATAGATAACTCTCCTACTAAATATTATTTATTTAAATTAATTATTACTTTTATATTTATCTATTTACTTCAAATTCAAACCTAATTATCTAATTTATCTTAACTATATATTTGAACATTTTGTTTATTTGGTATCAAATCGATTTTACGAAAGTTAAAATAAAATTAACTAATATTATTTATCATTTATACATTTACGGAGTTTTAAATAAAGGGCTAAATTTATTGAGACTTTGTTAACAAATTTTATAATATAGTATAGAGTTATAGTATGTATATATATATATATATTTAGATTGATATAAATAGATTATTATATTGTAGTAAAATTTGTTAACGAACTCTCAATAAATTTAACCATTTATTTAAAACTTGTAAATGTAACGAAGTCTCAATAAATTTAACCATTTATTTAAAACTTATAAATGTAGAGATGATAAATAATAGAGTAAACTGCCATTTTGGTCCCTGTGGTTTGGGCACTTTTGCCATTTTAGTCCAAATCTCAAACTTTTTACATCTGGGTCCCTGTGGTTTCGTTTTTGTTGCCATTTTGGTCCAAAACTCAAATCAGATCAGATTTCTCAAAAAAAACCCTGCTATTTTGTCCTTTTCTGAAGGGGCATTTTGGTCATTTTCAAAAAAAAAAACCTATCTGTCTCTCTTCTCTCTCTATTTGCAGATCATCACCGAAAAAACCCATCTCTCTCTCTTCTCTCTCTATCTACAGTCTGAACTACCTTCATCAAACCCAGTTCCCCAAATAAATCATCAGTTCCCAAATAAATCATCATCATCATAAACAACAATGGCTACCATCGCCATCTTCATCATCATCATCATAAACAACAATGGCTACCACCGCCACCTAGAGATAAAGCTAACAATTTATAGAAATTTACCTCAAAAATAACAGAAAAAACAACTAAATTTCTGGCAGTTCTTCTCCACCTCAAAGATCTCCTTTTCAACCTAGAATGCAGAACTTGAAATCGAGCAAACAGGTCATCTACATCTACATCTTCATGAGCGGCGGCGATTTTAGGTTTAGGTTTGGATCTGACAGCTTGAAATCGACGATCGAGATCTGGATCTATTGCGATGGAGGATTCAGAGACGAAATCGAATTCAGGGACAGTTAGCTTGAGAAGAAGGTCGGTGCTTGTTCCTGTTCTTTCTCGTCCGGAGCTCGTGGTGGTGTGGCGGTGTTGATGGAGGTGGTTGTGCGGTGGTGATGGTGGTGGAGGTGGTGCGGTGGTGATGGTGATGGTTGTGGTGCGGTGGTGGTGGTGGCTTTTGTTGAGAGAGAAAGTTAGGGAGAGAGTGTGATTGTTGTGAATCTGTACATTGTATGTTTATACACTGTATTTTTGTGTGAAGAGTTGATATGGGTTTGATGAAGGTAGTTCAGACGACTGTAGATAGAGAGAGATGGGTTTTTTGGTGATGATCTGCAAATAGAGAGAGAAGAGAGACAGACAGGGTTTTTTTTGAAAATGACCAAAATGCCCCTTCAGAAAAGGACAAAATAGCAGGGTTTTTTTGAGAAATCTGATCTGATTTGAGTTTTGGACCAAAATGGCAACAGAAACGAAACCACAGGACCCAGATGTAAAAAGTTTGAGATTTGGACTAAAATGGCAAAAGTGCCCAAACCACAGGGACCAAAATGGCAGTTTACTCTAAATAATATTAGTTAATTTATTTTAAGTTTCGTAAAATTTATTTGATACCAAACTAAACAAAACGTTCAAATATAGTTAATATCAAGAGTAAATTACAATTTTGGTCTTTGTGGTTATATTACTTTTACCCTTTTAGCCAAAAAATGAATCTTTTAACATCTGAGCCTTCAACGTCTTTTTTTCTAATCATTTTGGCCCCAAACACTAACCTCATCCGTTTACTTTTAGGGGCTAAAAGGGTTAGAAAAAATGATGTTGGGGTCTAAAAGGGTTAGAAAAAACACGTTAAGGGCTCAGATGTTCAAAAATTACTTTTTGGGCTAAAAGGGTAAAAGTGATATAACCAAAGGGCCAAAATCGTAATTTACTCTAATATCAAATTAGATAACTAAGTTTGAATTTGAAGAAAATAGATAAATATAAAAGTAATAATTAAACTAAATAATTCATTTACTTTTTGGGGCCAAAAGGGTTAGAAAAAATAACGTTGGGGTCCAAAAGGGTTAGAAAAAAAGACGTTGAGTGCTCAGATGTTAAAAAGTTCCTTTTTGGGCTAAAAGGGTAAAAGTGATATAACCACATGGGCCAAAATCGTAATTTACTCTAATATCAAATTAGATAACTAAGTTTGAATTTGATGTAAATAGATAAATATAAAAGTAATAATTAAACTAAATAATATTTAGTAGAAAGATTATCTATAGTTAATTAGAAGAGATTAAACTAAAAGAATAATTATCTATAAGACATGGCCTAATATGATGACAAGTCTCCCAAAATGGTTTCTTTTATTATATAGTATAGATTCGGTTTTTAGTTAACAAATTTTGTTTAAAAATACATAATATTGAGGTATAAATACATGAAATAAATGTATAGAGTGGGAGTTGGCTAGAAAGTCTAAGTTTCCTAGAAAGTCTAGGAAGTAATAGGGAGCTGACATGTGCTTTTAGTTTTTTATTCAAAAGGGCATGATGGTAATTTGATTATTAATTTAATTTTGGAATATTATATATCCTAAACTAATTATCCATTTATGGAAACATATATCTCTTTGAAAATTTCAAATCATTACGATTTCAAAAGGGCAGTTACTTTAAATTACGAAGTTCAAATCATTAACAATTTATTCACGTTGTGTTTTATCAGTTACTGGGTTCATCACAATGTGTTTTATTAGTTACTGGTTGATATGATTTTTGGCATTCTTGATGTTGTGTTTTATCAATTACTGGTTCACGTTGTGTTTTATTAGTTACTGGTTTCATCACAATGTGTTTTAACAACTACCGGTTTCAGTTACCGTTTCATCACAATGTGTTCTATCATTTACTAGTTGATGTAATTTCGGCATTCTTGATGTTGTGTTTTATCAGTTACTGGTTTCATCACAATGTGTTTTATCAGTTACTGTTTCATCACAATGTGTTTTATCAGTTACTGGTTGATATGATTTTTGGCATTCATGATGTTGTGTTTTATCAATTACCGGTTTCATCACAATGTGTTTGTAACGCCCAACGCCCCCAAACTTTAGGATTTTGTCAAGATTAATCCCTGAAGTTTGCCTATTTGCCATTTTAGCCCCTAATCTACGTGGAAGTCTATGTTATATACTCGAAATGCCTAAATCTACGTGTGGAATGTCTATATCCTTGGAATCACTATGTTGGAATGCCTAAATCTATGTTGGAATGCCTAATTTTATGTTGGAATGTCTAAATCTATGATGGAATGCCTAAATCTACGTTTGGAATGTCTAAATCTATTTGGTGCTTGATTCCTTAGACTCGTAAAACTTGATTCTTGGTTGAACGAGAGACTGGAGCCTTGTCACAAGCGGAATCTATTAATCTCTGGAACTTTTTATGTTTATGATGTAATCTAGTTATTCTATAATACACAAACGCTTAGCCTAACTCGCAAAACAAATCAAAGACGGGAGCGCGGAAGATTGGATTGCCACCCTATCAGATGGCCACCATATTGGATGACCACCCTATCGAATGACCACCCTATCGGATGGCCACCCTATCCAAGCCAAACCGCCTCAAGTCCCTTCCACACTATAAATAGGCGTGTCACATCACTTTATTCCCTGATGTGACAGCCCTGTTCGACCAGAAGCACACACACTACATTTTCTTCATTTCCTTGGTGATTTCTGTACGTTTCAAGCTAGATTCTTGTACTTTCTCGATCTACACTTCATCCTCTATGCGATTCACCTTTGAAATCACACTTTTCACCGTGAAATCTCTCAGATCTGAGATCTTAAGGATGATGTCATCATGGTGGTTTGTACAAACTGTCATATGAGGTCATCTTGGTGAGATCTAGCTAAGATCTAAGGGATTCCATGTATTTATCACTAAATCCAACCTAAATCTAATTATTTTCATGATAAAACTTAAGTTTTTCGCCTTCTTCTTCAACTTTTTCTCTAAATGGTGAGATCCGGTCCTGAACGGACTATAGATTTGATTATTAGTCTAGAGTCAGCTTAAGGATGGATTTCCACCGGAGAATGATGGCCGGAAAACGGAGTTGGACATAAACGTCATCACAGACAGTAACTGATCGGACTGGGGTGGTTCCCACCCGACCAGAACGGTTGTGCGACGATGAGTTTACCATTGTCACAACACGTACCATGCCGTCATCGTTAAACTTAGGATGGCCACCCTATCGGATGACCACCCTATCGGATGGCCACCCTATCGAATGACCACCCTATCGGATGGCCACCCTATCGGATGACCACCCTATCGGATGGCCACACTATCGAATGATTACCCTATCAGATGGCCACCCTATCGGATGACCACCCTATTGGACAACCATCCTTTCCAATGACAGTTTCCAACACCTTGCGTAATCTCGTTATTTTGCCCGACTCTTATCCTGTTGTAATCTAATCAGGCTTATTCTAAAAGAGCTCCCTTTGATCCAATAACAGTTGCGACTGTTAAGCAATCACTGTGAGTGTACTTGATCCCCTTTTTACTTTTAAACTTTGGGGTGTAACATGTATTCTATATAAACTTGAATCTTTTTGAAGTCTAAACTCTATCCTATGTGTATGTGAAAACTTGTGCATTCTAGTATTCTATTTTGTGTTAGGTGACGTTTAATCCAGGGTGTGTAGTTCCGCCTTAACAATAGTAGCGCTATAGGGGGTGCACCTCTCCCATTATTCTCAGGGGGTATTGTTAGGAGGATTCTAGTTTACCTTGAGTCTTGGGTAAACACTAAAGCATCGGGATACTTGGGCTATTACTGTGTGGACTGCGACACTAGCACGGTTGAAACTATTTTTATTGCTTACATTGTGGATATGAGTTGTTTTTAACCTATTATTCTATTATCAAACTTGTATACTCGCCAATACTTTTGTACTGATATTTTAATACATGTTGCAGGCTAATAGGCTGCTTTGGAATGCATGGAAATCAAGCCAGGAGATGCTTAGAAACGTCGCCTAGTTAATTTAGACATTTTGGAATATTTGAAACAATGTTGTTATGTTTGATGCTTGACACTTGTGATGGTTGTTTTAGACAATTACTATGAAATTTATTAATGTCTATCGAAATATTTAGTGTTATGGAATTCTCATGAGCAATCTGAACGCTTAGTGCTCGCACCCTGATGTTTCCGCCATCGGTTGGGGTGTAACAGATTGGTATCAGAGCCATAACTATAGGGAATTAGGATAAGTAGAAATAATTTCCCTAGTCTATAGTTCTAAGAACTTTGACCCTTATCTGTTGTTTAAGACTTATGCATTCTACCGTATCTGCTTCCTAGCAGCACAGACATTCCTGTTAAACTTACATGCCTTTCCTAAGGCTAACATAATATACACCTTATAACACTGTTATCTAGTGTTTGTATTCTTGCACGAGATTTGCCCTCAAGTCAGGAGTGAGATCCAAACCTTGATGGAAATCTCCATATTATCCTAGTCGGTCTTGTCTACGGATAAGAACCAACGCTATTAGGGTACGAAGTTGTCAAGTCAGAGGTGAAACTCATACCTTGGTAAATAAGTCCCACTCCTTGATTTTTAAATCTCGCCAAAGTCTCGTGACTTCCGATCAATTGGGTACGTGAAATGACTAAAAGGACGAATATCGTAGGTGATGTGCACAAAATACAACATATAAATTACATCAATTGTGTCATAAAACTAACCCTTTTTTTAGTACTAATGTTGGAAAAAGTGTGCTTTTGTCTTCCTTTTGTATTTTTAGGATTAAATGAGCTCAAATAAACAAAAGAAGCAAAAAGGCAGCTAAAACTAACATAAATACAAGAAAAGGAACAAACGTGTCATGCCCGGCCTCCCCGATAGCATCTTCCCAAGCAAAACAAAAGAACAGTAGGCTGAACACGCCCCGTGCTCAATGAGCACGTGGGCGTGCCCAAGTATCAGCAGAAAAGACAAAGCTGTAGAAGCTTCTATCGCCCACCACGGGGCTGTGCTCAGCGGACACGGGGCCGTGGTCAACTCTAAGATTCGCAGGATCTAGGGAAATCTTGATAGTACAGATACGCTTCTGCACACGGGGCGTGCCCAGCGTGCAATATTTTTTAATGCAGACAAACTGTAATTAATGAAGAAAGAGAGAAGGATGGACACGGGGCCGTCTCAGGATCCAAGATTGATCGTAAGAGTTCTTGACAGTCAAAGGCCATGTTTGCCTAAGTCTCTTACATCACTTGGTGAAGACAAGTGTTTAGTGTAATATTTTTTATTTTTAATCTTTTCGCACTTTTTATTTGGTTATGTATTAATGACTTTAATAACTAGTTTCTTATGTTGAAGGTGATTCTTCCTTATCGTTTGTCCGTGGTGTCTTGGCATTATTTTACTGTCTATATAAAATAAAAGATTTTCACCATTCATATCTCCACGGTCTATATGGAGATATGTTGCTACCTGGTCGGGGGTTAAGGGAACGATTTGGTAAGAGTCTTGCCATTGTTCAGTGTATAGATCCTGCAAAGGACCTGGGTCAAATTTAGTAGGACCTCCTTCAATACCCACCTGTATTGGATGGCGGGGGTCCAAACTCTTTGATCCCCTCATAAGTAAGCTACTATTAAAACTTTAACCCGGCTACTTAGGACTGTATCCCTGCTGACTCAGACTACTTAGCCGAGGGTAACGTCACCTTCAAAAGAGGGGCCCACCACATTATGCATTAATAACTTAATTAATTATCTTTCAATAATCCGACCCTTTAGGATTGTATCCTTGCTGACTCAAACTACTGGGTTGACTGTAACGTAACCTTCAAAAGAGGGGCCTACTACAATAACTAAGATAATCTCTTGAAAAGTGCAAAAGTGCGGAAATAATCAAAGGTTACACTACACACGAGTCGGATCCAAGTGATTCATCTTGTCTATCTGTTTTTATTTTTATTTTTCAGGATTTTAGTTAGTTTTATTTTTCTAGCTTAAAAACCCTTTTTTCTAATTTTTTATTTGATTAGACGTTGAGGATAAACCGGTACTAAAAGCTCTTGTGTCCTTGGACGATCTCGGTATCTTACCAACACTATACTACGTCCACAATGGGTGCACTTGCACAAACGTGGCATGCCTGAACTCCCCGACAGCATCTTCCCAAGCAAAACAAGAGAACAGAAGGCTGAACACGCCCTGTGCTCAATGAGCACGGGGGCGTGCCCAAGTGTCAGCAGAAAAGACAAAGCTGTAGAAGCTTCTATCGCCCACCTTATAACACTGTTATCTAGTGTTTGTATTCTTGCACGAGATTTGCCCTCAATTTAGGAGTGACATCCAAACCTTGATGGAAATCTCCATATTATCCTAGTCGGTCTTGTCTACGGATAAGAACCAACGCTATTAGGGAACGAAGTTGTCAAGTTAGAGGTGAAACTCATACCTTGGTAACTAAGTCCCACTCCTTGATTTTTAAATCTCGCCAAAGTCTCGTGACTTCCGATCAATTGGGTACGTGAAATGACTAAAAGGACGAATATCGTAGGTGATGTGCATAAAATACAACATATAAATTACATCAATTGTGGCATAAAACTAACCCTTTTTTAGTACTAATGTTGGAAAAAGTGTGCTTTTGTCTTCCTTTTGTATTTTCAGGATTAAATGAGCTCAAATAAACAAATGAAGCAAAAAGGCAGCTAAAACTAACATAAATACAAGAAAAGGAACAAATGTGGCATGCCCGGCTTCCCCGACAGCATCTTCCCAAGCAAAACAAGAGAACAGAAGGCTGAACACGCCCCGTGCTCAATGAGCACGGGGGCGTGCCCAAGTGTCAGCAGAAAAGACAAAGTTGTAGAAGCTTCTATCGCCCACCATGGGGCCGTGCTCAGCGGACACGGGGCCGTGGTCAACTCTAAGATTCGCAGGATCTAGGGAAATCTTGATAGTACAGATACGCTTCTGCACACGGGGTCGTGCCCAGCGGACACGGGGGCGTGGTCAACTAATGCAGACAAACTGCAATTAATGAAGAAAGAGAGAAGGATGGACACGGGGTCGTGCCCGAGCTTCTGTTTAGCCTATAAATAGGGGTGCTTGGATCACTTGCAACTCATCCCTTGGTACACCACCTCTCTCACACTTCACCCACCACCCACCACCATCACAACACCATCATCCACCACCATCATCCATTGTCCATCATAGAGTGTGTGAGTCGTCTCGGGATCCAAGATTGATCGTAAGAGTTCTTGACAATCAAAGGCCACGTTTGCCTAAGTCTCTTATATCACTTGGTGAAGACAAGTGTTTAGTGTAATACTTTTTATTTTTAATCTTTTCACACTTTTTATTTGGTTATGTATTAATGACTTTAATAACTAGTTTCTTATGTTGAAGGTGATTCTTCCTTATCGTTTGTCCGTGGTGTCTTGGCATTATTTTACTATCTATATAAAATAAAAGATTTTCACCATTCATATCTCCACGGTCTATATGGAGATATGTTGGCTACCTGGTCGGGGGTTAAGGGAACGGTTTGGTAAGAGTCTTGCCATTGTTCAGTGTATAGATCCTGCAAAGGACCTGGGTCAAATTTAGTAGGACCTCCTTCAATACCCACTGGTATTGGATGGTGGGGGTCCAAACTCTTTGATCCCCTCATAAGTAAGCTACTATTAAAACTTTAACCCGGCTACTTAGGACTGTATCCCTGCTGACTCAGACTACTTAGCCGAGGGTAACGTCACCTTCAAAAGAGGGGCCTACCACATTATGCATTAATAACTTAATTAATTATCTTTCAATAATCCGACCCTTTAGGATTGTATCCTAGCTGACTCAAACTACTGGGTTGAGGGTAACGTCACCTTCAAAAGAGGGGCCTACTACAATAACTAAGATAATCTCTTGAAATGTGCAAAAGTGCGGAAATAATTAAAGGTTACACTACACATGAGTCGGATCCAAGTGATTCATCTTGTCTATCAATTTTTATTTTTATTTTTCAGCATTTTAGTTAGTTTTATTTTTCTAGTTTAAAAACCCTTTTTTCTAATTTTTTATTTGATTAGACGTTGAGGATAAACCGGTACTAAAAGCTCTTGTGTCCTTGGATGATCTCGGTATCTTACCAACACTATACTACGTCCACAATGGGTGCACTTGCCCATATGTGTGTTTAGTGTTAGTAAATATCGTGTTTTATAAATTTAAAACTTGGCTAAAAAGTGTAAAAGGGCTTAAAATATATACCAAAAATATATTACATTACACGCAGATCAAGTTTTTGGCGCCGTTGCCGGGGACACAAGGATTTTAAGAAAGTTAGGAATCAACGGCCTAATCGTTTTTTTTAATTTTTTTGTACTTTTTAGGATTTGCTTAATTTTTTAGCTTCTGCAGAACTCAGCACGGGCCGTGCCCGCTGAACACGCCCCGTGCCCAATCCTTGGAACTGGCAATCCTGTTTTAAGTCAGACAGTAAGCTGAACACGGGGCCGTGCCCACTCAACACGCCCCGTGCCCAAGATTCAGTTACTGAAAACAGAACCGTAAGATCCCGACGGTTGGTAGTCTCTGACACAAACATGAGTGATACTGATACTTTTTACTTTCGGCACTCTTATGGTACGTGGTGTCAAATATGTGGTGGCTCTCATAAAGAATTAGCATTCTATTTTCTAAACTATAAGCCCCACTATATAGATCCATTGTTTTCCTGTAGCCTTAAGAGGGGCGAAAGTAAAAATAATCCCTATCTCTCCCTAGAATGCGCTCAACCGGACCTTCTAGGAGAAATGCTTCTTGATGAACTATTTCAATTAGAAGATCTAATTCTTAATTGGTTAAAAGAACTTAGGATGGATTTTGTTAATTCATCTCAAGACGATACCCAAGAAGAATTGTTGGGATCGCATTCGAATAAAAACAACTTCGTTGTTCCCGATAATACCTTCGACTCTAGCGAAGACTTGGGCGATAGTCGTCCCTGTGCCGATTGTGCCATGAAGGACTCTCCATCGACTTCGTTCGGTGCATACATAGACCTGAGCGATTCGGCATGCACCTTCTTTAATGAGAGCCCGGGAAAGGGTTGGACTTATCCACCTACATTTAGTATAGGAATCACCCTTACCGACGACCTCTTGCGTTCTCGTCTTAATCTAGAGCAATTAAAGTATCTTAGGCACTTTGGGGTTGTTCCATCCAGTAAGGAACCACCCGATAAGGATAAGTTCCTTATAAATAATAAAACTACATAAGACAGCTTCTAGACACGGGGCCGTGTCCAGGTCAACATGCCCCCGTGTCCACCAAAAGATTCCTTTCTGATTTTTATCAGAATACGAACAAAATGTGTCAGGATTCTGTCTGCACACGGGGCCGTGTCCAGCCGACACGGAGCCATGTGCAGGGTGCTGTCGTTTTCTATAAATACAACAAGATTCCTGCTCATTTGGACCAGTCCAAAGACAAAGATCTGCTGAAATCTTCACTCATACCATCCTAGGTATATTCTAAAGAAGGTTCTCAACAACCATCTTGTCTTTTCCTCTTTTGTTCATTGCCTTCTTCTTCAATTTTCACTCAATACCTCCATTAAAGCTTGAAATCTCCATGATTCCAAGCTTTATTGTAATGTTTGTAAGGTTATTATTCAAGGAATCTTGTTTAAAATGAGTTATACAACTTTGTTTTAAATTATTTATGCTTAAAAGTACCTTATAAATTAGAAAAATAATTTAAAACTCCAAGATTCCTTGCTCTAAAAAACCTGCAGACAACTGAACACAGGGCCGTGTCCGAGGTACTGTTCCATAAAAATTGAACTCTTTTCGGTCTGTTTTCTCAAAATGGCGAGCAGAACTAGCGGAACATCTTCATCGCAATCAAGGAACAACCGACAGGGAAGGAGGTCATCAACGGTAGAAGACTCTCTTGTAAACTATGTTTACGCTTTAAGAGAGGCTATTGACAAAATGACGGGGGTAGAAGAAGCGTTGGTCGACCGTATTAATCACTTAACGGTGGGACTAGAAGGGTGTCTCCGAGAGGTCAACCTTTTGCACCAAAGGTTGGACATTCTCGCCTCTCCTCCTTTGGTACCAATCATTACCCAAAGGGCATGGAACGTGGTGCCTGAAGTCATCATACCAGCCGAATGGTACACCGTGCACCCGGGACCTCCTCGTGATATACTACAAGGGGTTCCGGTTGGTGTCGCTCCCCCTCCACAAGATGTTAAGGAGAATGAAGCCGCCTTCTTCCTCCCGAGAGAGATAGAAGAATGGCTTTAAAAACATCTAGGGAACACCCCTCGGCCCAGAGTTCTACCAAGCTTTTAGATACCGGAGAATCATTTCCGGAATTTCGGTTCTTAATGTAAAAGTAGAGCTCTTTAGAATGATTTTATGCATCACTTGACCTATCTAGTTTAACTCTTATCTTTCTTTTTATTCTTTATTTTTGTTTTCTAGGAATGATATGTAATTCTCTCTATGTCTTAATGAATGATGGTTTTAGTTAATTTGGTGTTTGGATGATGTTGAAATGGATAAAACACACTCGGGATGGTGAAGGATAACAAGGGAAACTTGCACCAGGACCCCATGCATGAAAACAGGGCCATCCGACAAATTTATCTTCATTACAGCAAGTTCAGCACGGGCCGTGCCCGCCCAACACGGCCCCGTGCTGCACAATTTGCAGAAAATGCCCAGTTCAGGTAACTGGACACGGGGCGTGCTCACTGAACACGCCCCCGTGTCCAGGCTTCTGTTTCTTTTTACAAATTATTGTTACTGGCGATCTGAACATGGGGCCGTGCCCGGACACCACGGGGCCGTGTCCAGATGCCCAGTAACATAAATTTTGTTTTTTTACACCTTTTTACACATTCAATCAACCTAAAAACTTATTTTTGGGACACATTGAGGACAATGTGTAATTTAAGTGTGTGTGTGGGGGGGGGGATGCTAAAACTTTGAATCTTGCAAGTCCTAAATACAAGCCTTACACAAAACTCTATTGGAACCGCAATTTTCATTTTTTTTACTTGTCTAAGTTTAAGTTGGGAAATTCGAGTTCTAAAAAGGTTATATTTTTACAAATTTACAACCGATAGCGTCGTGATAAAAAGAACCAACATAAGAAAATTATGAAACGGCATGACAAGCTTAGTTAAAATTTGATTATATATACTTGATCACATAAAAACCCATTCCCACAAAAGTGAGTTTTGAGCCTTTATTGAGCATATAAATACATATCTTTAAACTAAATGCTCATTTTTCGTTTCTTGTGTGAATAGCCGCTTGGTTCTTACGACTCTAAAACTTCCCACGATGATACATTCCCGGTCCTTACCAACTTAAACCCAAGTAAGTAAATGATGGAGGCATTAGGACTAACCCTTTTTATTTCTACATCATTATTTCTTCTTTTTCTTTTACCACCTACCCAAAAATCCCCCTAGTTAACCCCTTTGAGCCTAAACCTTTTCATTTCTTAACCCAAACCAAACACCCTTTTTACCCACCAAAACCCTTTTTCATTTAAACCCTTTGTTTTAGTGACAAGCTCGATTCTTCTTATGACTCTTCTAAATATATATATATATATATATATATATATAGGACAAAGATCCGTTAGGAACCACCCTTTATTGCGAGAACCGCGAGAACCAGTGTGAACACAAACAATAATACCTAAAAAAATCTAAAAAACACCCAAATTTTTTTTTTATTTTTTTACTATTTTTTATATAAAAATCGCTACTTTTAGTATCCAAAAAAAAAAAATTTTTTTTTTGCTACTAAAAGTAGCGATTTGAAAAAATTTAGATTTTTTTTGATTTTTTTAGATTTTTTAGGTTTTTTGGGGGTTTAGTTTTTAGCATTTTAGCTGGGGGGGGGGGGGTTAGGTTTTTGGGGGGTGGGGGAGGGGGGTTTAGGTTTTTTTTTTTTTGGGGGGGGGGGTTAGGTTTTTTGAGGGTTTTAGTTTTTAGCATTTAGCTTGGGGGGGGGGGTTAGGTTTTGGGGGGGGGGGGGGGGTTAGGTTTTTTTTTTTTTGGGGGGGGGGGAGGGGTGGGGGGGTTTAGGTTTTTGGGGGGTGGGGGGGTGGGGGTTAGGTTTTTTTAAGGGTTTTTTTAGCTATTTTAGGTTGTGTTCACATTGGTTCTCGCGGTTCTCGCAATAAGGTGGTTCTCGCATGAACCGTACCCTATATATATATATATATATATATATATATATATATATATATATATATATATATATATATATATATATATATATATATATATATATATATATAGGGTAGGGTTCCAGCGTGAACAACCTCCCAAGAGTGAACTGCGTGAACAGATATGGACCCTTGATTTCCTTTTTAGTTGTTAAGGGTAGGATTGTAATTATATAAAAAAAATTAGATTTAAATCATTATTTTAATAACTGAATTAAGTTACATCTTTCCTAATTTAAATTCATTATCCACATTATGTTTATTTATTAATAAGATAATTATCAAAACAAACAACAAATCACCAAATTTCAATTTTAATTTTTATTTCAGATTTCATCACCAGAATTCAAATTTTGATTTTTAAGATCCATGTAACCTTCATATTTCGACGGTATACACATGTGTACTTGGATATAAATAGAACGGTACCCATGTGTACTCAGAATCGTACATATGTGTATAGTAATTCACAGGTGTACATCAACATTCAATCCAAAAAAAATTATGAGATATCACAAAAACAGACGATATACACATGTGTACATCGCATTAAAAAGAGGGCAAAATCAGAATACACATGTGTACATCGCATTTAAACAAATAATTATTTTAATAATTGAATTAAGTTACATCTTTCCTAATCCTTGATTTGATTTGTGAGAGATTTATGCAATCAATTTAAGAGGATAATTGATTACTTGATTTATGAGAGATTTATGCAATCCATTTAAGGTTGAAAACATACACCATTTTTGTATTTAATTAAATGGAAAAAATTAACCAAATAATTACCATCATGCCACTCACTTTAATCTCAAGATCATAAAAATCAAGGGCCCAGATCAGTTCACGTAGTTCACTCTTGGGATTTTGTTCACGTTTGAACCTAATCCTATATATATATATATATATATATATATATATATATATATATATATAGGGGAAGGTTCATTTGAGAAGAAAAATTTAATTGAGAAGAAAAAGAACAAAGCGTAATTTTGTATAACATTAAATAGTTTTTCACTTATCTCATTTATTATCATTTTTGACTAATTAATTAGTCATAAAGACTATTATCCTCCACACTAACTTTTTTTTGCCTACACACATCAAAAGTTATCCTACATATTTCGAAATTCATCCTACACGTTGAAATTTATCCTACACAACTCGTAATTTGTCCTACACAACTCGTAATTTATCCTACACTTTAAATTATTTTATTTTATTTTTTTGAAAACAATATATATTTTGAAGATAAGTAAAACAAATTAATGTATTAGCTATTAAAGAGGAAGACTACAAATTAATGACCTATGGAGATTTACCAATGTACCCTTGTAGTAACATTAAATACTTATATTAAATGAAGTAAATTAAAGCATTCTTATTGGTTGAAATTTGTTCTTTTTTCTTCTTACAAAAAAATTCTTCTCATTTGAACTCTCCACTATATATATATATATATATATATATATATATATATATATAATGAAGCCAAAGAAATAAACAAACAAGTTTATCAAAAACAACCTTGTTTGAAAGAAATGCTTCATCAAAATAAAAAGTTTTGAAAAATAACGAGTCTTATGAAAACCGACGCTTTTTACGCTTTTCGCCCTTTTACTAACCACTAACCACTAACCCAACCACTCACCTTTAGCCCAAGCCTAACCCTTCACCCCAAAAGTCCTCTTGATATTTACAAAGGTGCATAGTTAAAAAGGAGGAGGATTGATTGCTTGGCAAGCTTATGGTAGAAGTAAGTTCCATGCCGCTCTTGAGTGATTCACTGAAATAAATCTTCGGCCGAGTGTTGAGTGATCCCCCGTGAGGTATGTGAACTTGTATATAAATGGAATTTTTAAAAAGGCATGTTATGCCCTAATAAGTAATTTATCTTATGAAACGTTTTTAATAAATCATGATGAATAGGATTGTAAATAAACAAAAAAATAAAACTTAATAAAGAATCTTGGAAATCCCGACACTCTATGACAAGCCCAAAAACCTTCTCTTCTACCCATTCCATTTAGGAGTGTAAAGCCACATTATAAAGAGTTTTGCTTGAGGACAAGCAAAGATTTAAGTGTGGGGGTATTTGACGTGCACAAAATACAACATATAAATTACATCAATTGTGGCATAAAACTAACTCTTTTTAGTACTAATGTTGGAAAAAGTGTGATTTTGTCTTCCTTTTGTATTTTCAGGATTAAATGAGCTCAAATAAACAAAAGAAGCAAAAAGGCAGCTAAAACTAACACAAATACAAGAAAAGGAACAAACGTGGCATGCCTGAACTCCCCGACAGCATCTTCCCAAGCAAAACAAGAGAACAGAAGGCTGAACACGCCCTGTGCTCAATGAGCACGGGGGCGTGCCCAAGTGTCAGCAGAAAAGACAAAGCTGTAGAAGCTTCTATCGCCCACCTTATAACACTGTTATCTAGTGTTTGTATTCTTGCACGAGATTTGCCCTCAATTCAGGAGTGACATCCAAACCTTGATGGAAATCTCCATATTATCCTAGTCGGTCTTGTCTACGGATAAGAACCAACGCTATTAGGGAACGAAGTTGTCAAGTTAGAGGTGAAACTCATACCTTGGTAACTAAGTCCCACTCCTTGATTTTTAAATCTCGCCAAAGTCTCGTGACTTCCGATCAATTGGGTACATGAAATGACTAAAAGGACGAATATCGTAGGTGATGTGCATAAAATACAACATATAAATTACATCAATTGTGGCATAAAACTAACCCTTTTTTAGTACTAATGTTGGAAAAAGTGTGCTTTTGTCATCCTTTTGTATTTTCAGGATTAAATGAGCTCAAATAAACAAATGAAGCAAAAAGGCAGCTAAAACTAACATAAATACAAGAAAAGGAACAAATGTGGCATGCCCGGCTTCCCCGACAGCATCTTCCCAAGCAAAACAAGAGAACAGAAGGCTGAACACGCCCCGTGCTCAATGAGCACGGGGGCGTGCCCAAGTGTCAGCAGAAAAGACAAAGTTGTAGAAGCTTCTATCGCCCACCATGGGGCCGTGCTCAGCGGACACGGGGCCGTGGTCAACTCTAAGATTCGCAGGATCTAGGGAAATCTTGATAGTACAGATACGCTTCTGCACACGGGGTCGTGCCCAGCGGACACGGGGGCGTGGTCAACTAATGCAGACAAACTGCAATTAATGAAGAAAGAGAGAAGGATGGACACGGGGTCGTGCCCGAGCTTCTGTTTAGCCTATAAATAGGGGTGCTTGGATCACTTGCAACTCATCCCTTGGCACACCACCTCTCTCACACTTCACCCACCACCCACCACCATCACAACACCATCATCCACCACCATCATCCATTGTCCATCATAGAGTGTGTGAGTCGTCTCGGGATCCAAGATTGATCGTAAGAGTTCTTGACAATCAAAGGCCATGTTTTCCTAAGTCTCTTATATCACTTGGTGAAGACAAGTGTTTAGTGTAATACTTTTTATTTTTAATCTTTTCACACTTTTTATTTGGTTATGTATTAATGACTTTAATAACTAGTTTCTTATGTTGAAGGTGATTCTTCCTTATCGTTTGTCCGTGGTGTCTTGGCATTATTTTACTATCTATATAAAATAAAAGATTTTCACCATTCATATCTCCACGGTCTATATGGAGATATGTTGGCTACCTGGTCGGGGGTTAAGGGAACGGTTTGGTAAGAGTCTTGCCATTGTTCAGTGTATAGATCCTGCAAAGGACCTGGGTCAAATTTAGTAGGACCTCCTTTAATACCCACTGGTATTGGATGGTGGGGTTCCAAACTCTTTGATCCCCTCATAAGTAAGCTACTATTAAAACTTTAACCCGGCTACTTAGGACTGTATCCCTGCTGACTCAGACTACTTAGCCGAGGGTAACATCACCTTCAAAAGAGGGGCCTACCACATTATGCATTAATAACTTAATTAATTATCTTTCAATAATCCGACCCTTTAGGATTGTATCCTAGCTGACTCAAACTACTGGGTTGAGGGTAACGTCACCTTCAAAAGAGGGGCCTACTACAATAACTAAGATAATCTCTTGAAATGTGCAAAAGTGCGGAAATAATTAAAGGTTACACTACACATGAGTCGGATCCAAGTGATTCATCTTGTCTATCAATTTTTATTTTTATTTTTTAGCATTTTAGTTAGTTTTATTTTTCTAGTTTAAAAACCCTTTTTTCTAATTTTTATTTGATTAGACGTTGAGGATAAACCGGTACTAAAAGCTCTTGTGTCCTTGGATGACCTCGGTATCTTACCAACACTATACTACGTCCACGATGGGTGCACTTGCCCATATGTGTGTTTAGTGTTAGTAAATATCGTGTTTTATAAATTTAAAACTTGGCTAAAAAGTGTAAAAGGGCTTAAAATATATACCTAAAATATATTACACTACACGCACACCAGTAGGCCTAACATCGATGACGTATTGGTCTGAGTAAGTTAAGATGCGATACTCCAATTCGAACGAGGCTCGAATCACCTTGGCTAGTTAGCGTTCCCCTACCCGGAACAATCTTATGTTTTATAAGCCTATCGTTTTATGTTATCTCGATTTTATGTATGTGGTTTTTAAACTCCATTCTTCGTCCATTTTGGTATGCTTTTACACAAATCACACGTGTGTCCGCGATCTAAAACGTTAATATTGATATCAGATCGAACTAAATTTATGAAGCCTTATTCTATGTGGTAATCTTAATTGACTATTACGTTATGATGTGTTGTTGTGGTTATGAAACACTAAGATGGCATGGAAATATGAGACAGAAGTGGCATGTCCGAAGCATGGTGGATACGCCGCTGGTACTTCCTATATATAAGTGCTTCCGACATGTTACCAACTTTCATACCAAGTTCTATACGAGATTAGTGTTTGCAGACCAGTGTGGAAAGTCTATGAAATCTATGAAAAGTCTATGTAATCTATGGATAGCCTATGCAATCTATGAGCAGACTATGTAATCTATGGAAATTCTACTCGTGCAATCCATGAAAAGTCAATGTGATTCATGTGAACTCTAAAGCTATTCGTGTAGTATATGGGAAAGTCTACGTGTGAACTATGTGCACTCTAGTTGATCTATGTTAATCTATCAAGTAGTATATGCTAATCTATTGAGTTACCCTATGTTAATATATCGAATTAATCTATGGTAATCTATGTGAAAACTATCTGAGCAATCTATGAGTATATGATGATGATGAGTGAATTGTACGTTGGTAATTGCGACACGTAACATGACACTGAGTACGAGGCAAGGCGAGGTGTCCGAAGCGTGGTGGATACGCCGCTGGTACTTCCTATATATAAGCGTTTTTGGCATGTTGACCAAACTTCGTACAACGTGCCATGTGAAGGTCATGAGTTTGTGGTGTAAATTCTTGATTCTTAAATCTATCGTATGTGCAAATCCTTATTGTGAGATTCGTAATCTAGACTCATACGATCCTCTTGTTGGATCTGTAGATGTCATCTCGAAAGCTATCCGACACTCTCAGGAAATCTAGGGAGAAGTCTCAGAAAAAAGATGATGTCATTCATGGCCGACCAGATCGCTCGAGTTGTGCCAAAGATCGTCTCTGAGCTCCAAGGATTAAACACCCCTCCATTTTCTGTTGACTCTAAGACGGAGAAGTCAATGTCTGTAAAGTTCAACTATAAGCATTTCGTCTCATGCAACCCTAAGTCTTTCACGGGCAGTGATGGAGTGACCGTGATGCTTGAGTGGTTCGACAGCATCGAGGTTACTTTCATCAACAACGAGTGCCCGGAGCATTTGAAAACTAGGAGTGCAACGGGAATGTTTCAAGGCAGAGCACTGGAGTGGTGGACTAATGAGAGGAACATTCATACTAATGAAGAAGCCTATGCTCTTCCATGGGCTGAGGTGCGAGAATTGATGATGCTTGAATTCTGCCTTCCCCATGAACAACTCAAGCTCGAAGAAGAGTTCTGGCATTTGAAGCAAGTTGGTGATGACAACCTGGCGTATACCACCTGATTCAAACGGTTGAGCTTGATCGTCCCTCACTTGGTTTTGACTCCTAAGCGGTGATAACCAAGTACATCAACGGCCTACGTTCCGCTATGTGTGATTCCATTGAAGCAGCTCATCTAAAAACTATTGAGGAAGTCTACCGTCTTGCAGCTAGCCTCAACAACAATCGTGTGCATGATAAGCAGTTTGCTACTCCTACTACCTCCAAGTCTGCAAACCAAGTTACCCAGCAGCCCAATGGCAGCAAGAACAAGAAAAGGAAATCTCAGGGCTCCGGATGTAATGCTATTACTCCTGCTGCAAGCCCTGCTGCTAAACCTCCTCCTTCTAACCCTGCTGCTCCTGAAGCAAAGAAGTAATACACTGGGTCTTATCCCAAGTGTACAACCTGCAACTTTCATCACCCTACTGCATCAGCATGCCGATTGTGCACAAATTGTAACCGCTATGGTCACACGGCTCCTTACTGTCGTCAAGCTAATCCTGCACCAATTCAGCAAGTCCCAGTTCAAGCAGCTCAAGCAGCACTTCCAGCTCCTCCGTAGAACCCAGGTCCCGCGAATGCCGTTCGTGCATGTTTCCAGTGTGGAGATACTACTCATCTCCGTAATCGTTGCCCCCAGCTGAACCAAGATCAACAAGCAGCCGCTCGTGGACGAGCGTTCAATCTCAATACCAATCAAGCTCGCCACAACAACGACGTGGTAAATGGTATGTTTCTCGTTAATAACCTTTACGCTTCGATCCTATTTGATACTGGTGCCGATAAGAGCTTTGTGTCCGTGGAATTTGAGTCCTTGATAAATTGTACCCGCTCCAAGTTACCTGAGTCGTTCTCTGTTGAGGTCGCCAGTGGCAAGTCTATTATTGTTAATTCTATCATTCGTGATTGTTCCTTGACACTTAATGATCACGTATTTTCTATTGATCTCATACCCATGCGTTTGGGTAGTTTTGATGTTATCATCGGTATGGATTGGTTGCGCAAGAACAATGCCGAGATTGTTTGCCACGATAAGCTTGTTCATCTACCCCTACCATCTGGTGATATTCTAAATGTCTATGGAGACCGACCTTCAAAAGGACTAAGGCTGATGTCATGCACACAAGCGAACATAAGTTTACGTAAACAGAACCCTGCCTTTTTGGCCCACGTGGTGGAACAAAAGAGCAAGAGGAAGAACATAAACGACGTTCCAGTTGTGTGTGATTTCCCTGATGTCTTTCCAGAGGATCTACCTGGTCTTCCTCCTCCTAGATCCATAGACTTTCGTATTGATCTTGTACCTGGTGCGACTCCTATCGCCAGGGCTCCCTATCGTCTTGCACCTTCCGAGATGCAAGAGTTATCTAGTCAACTGCAGGAATTACTCGACAAGGGTTTCATTCTTCCACGTACCTCCCCGTGGGGTGCTCCCATTTTATTTGTCAAGAAGAAGGATGGTTCATTCCGTATGTGTATCGACTACCGTGAACTTAATAAGCTTACCGTGAAGAATCGTTACCCTCTACCTTGCATTGATGATTTGTTTGACCAACTACAAGGCGCGTCCTGCTTCTCTAAGATCGACCTTCAATTTGGATATCATCAACTACGTGTCCTCGAAGATGATATTCCTAAAACTGCGTTTCGTACTCGGTATGGGCACTACGAGTTCGTAGTCATGCCTTTTGGCTTGACCAACGCACCTGCAGTGTTCATGGACCTTATGAACCGTGTTTGTAAACCCTACTTGGATCGTTTCGTTATAGTCTTTATTGACGATATCCTTATTTATTCTAAGTCTAAAGCTGATCATGCTCGCTATTTACGTCTTATGCTCGAACTTCTGCGTGGTGAACGTCTGTATGCTAAATTTTCTAAATGTGAATTTTGGATTGATGAAGTGCAATTTCTTGGTCATATTGTTAGTAGTCAGGGTATTCATGTTGACCCTTTGAAGATCGAGGCAGTCAAGAATTGGAGTACGCCTAAGTCCGTATCTGAAATACGTTCCTTTTTGGGATTGGCGGGTTATTACTGCCGGTTCATCGCAGATTTTTCTAAAATCGTTGTTCCTCTTATTACTCTAACCCAAAAGGAGAAACCTTTTGTTTGGGGTCCTGAACAAGAGGAATCCTTTCAAACCCTTAAGAGCCTTTTGTGTAACGCTCCTGTTTTAACCTTACCCGATAGGAATGGCGATTTTGTGGTGTATTGTGATGCCTCGAACCGTGGCTTGGGCTGTGTGCTCATGCAGCGGGACAAGGTCATTGCTCACGCATCTCGCCAACTAAGGTGCATGAGAAAAACTACACTACTCACGATCTGGAGCTTGGTGCGGTTGTTTTTGCGTTGAAGATCTGGCAACACTACCTTTATGGTACCAAGTGTGTGGTCTTCACTGACCATAGGAGTCTTCACCATATCTTCGACCAAAAAGAACTGAACATGCGACAGAGACATTGGGTGGAACTACTTAACGACTACGACTGCAAAATTCAGTATCACCCTGGCAAGGCGAATGTAGTGGCCGACGCTCTTAGTCGTAAGACTCATGTCAAGGCTATTCGTATATCTAGTGATTTGCATGCTTGTATTCGTGAAGCTGAGTATTCATCTGCCAATGAAGGAAGTCTATCTGTTGAAGTTCTTGGTGCTAACGTTAATCAGCTCGAAACTAAATCTGATGGTCTTCAGTACTATCTAAATCGCATCTGGGTGCCGGATCACGATAATCTACGTTAGCTCATTATGAATGAGGCTCACAAATCCCGTTACTCGATTTATCCAGGCGCTGATAAGATGTACCGGGATCTGCGTATGACTTATTGGTGGCCTGGCATGAAGAAGGACATTGCTGTGTATGTCTCAAAATGCCTCACCTGTCTGAAGGTGAAAGCTGAACATCAGCGTCCCTCCGGACTTTTAGAGCAACCTAAAATCCCCGTGTGGAAGTGGGATAGTCTTGCTATGGACTTTATTACTAAGTTACCTCGTACACCTGCCGGTCATGACAGTATTTGGGTGATTATTGACCGTTTGACTAAATCAGCCCACTTTCTTCCTATACGCGAAGATTATAAAGTGGAGAAACTTGCTAGGATCTATACTGATGAGATTATATGCCGTCATGGCATTCGGTTTGACATACTCTCTGACCGTGATGGTCGTTTTACTTCATGTCTTTGGCAAACATTTCAGTCCGCTATAGGTTCGCACTTGAATCTTAGCACGGCCTTCCATCCTCGGACGGATGGACAGACCGAGCGTACTATTCAGACCTTGGAGGACATGCTCCGTTCTTGTGTCATCGACTTTGGTGGTAACTGGGATGTACATTTACCATTAATAGAATTCTCGTACAACAATAGCTACCATTCCAGTATCCAGATGGCTCCTTTCGAAGCTCTGTACGGACGGAAATGCCGATCTCCTCTCAGTTGGCATGAGGTTGGGGAGAAGCAGTTCACTGGCCCTGAGATTATTCAAGAAACAACGGATAAGATTCTTCAGATCCGTGATAACTTGATTAAGGCTAGGAGCAGACAAAAGAGCTATGCTGATAGAAGGCGCAAGCCTCTGGAATTTGCTGTTGGTGATCGAGTTCTACTCAAGGTATCTCTCTGGAAGAGAGTGGTTCGTTTTGGTAAGAAGGGAAAGCTCGCTCCTCGCTATGTAGGTCCTTTTGTGATACTTGAAAGGATTGGCAAGGTGGCGTACAAACTCGATCTGCCACAAGAACTAAACAATGTGCACCCGGTGTTCCACGTGTCTAACCTACGTAAATGCCTAGCCGACGAGGAACTACAGGTTCCCCTTGAGGACTTGCAAATAAATGAAGTTGTCCAATTTATGGAGAAACCGGTCGAAATCATGGATCAAGCTGTCATGCGTCTGAGACGCAACAAAATTCCCATTGTCAAGGTTCGTTGGGAAGGAAAGTGTGGTGCCGAATTCACTTGGGAGTTGAAAAGTGATATGAAGGCCAAGTATCCACAGCTCTTCGAGCAGTCTTCATCTAAGATTTCGGGGACGAAATCTCCTAAAGGAGGGGAGACTGTAATGCCCAACACCCCCAAACTTTAGGATTTTGTCAAGATTAGTCCCTTAAGTTTGCCTATTTGCCATTTTAGACCCTAATCTACGTGGAAGTCTATGTTATATACTCGAAATGCCTAAATCTACGTGTGGAATGTCTATATCCTTGGAATGACTATGTTGGAATGCCTAAATCTATGTTGGAATGCCTAATTCTGTGTTGGAATGTCTAAATCTATGATGGAATGCCTAAATCTACGTTTGGAATGTCTAAATCTATTTGGTGCTTGACTCCTTAGACTCGTAAAACTTGATTCTTGGTTGAACGAGAGAATGGAGCCTTGTCACTAGCGGAATCTATTAATCTCTAGAACTTTTGATGTTTATGATGTAATCTAGTTATTCTATAATACGCAAGCGCTTAGCCTAACTCGCAAAACGAATCAAAGACGGGAGCGCAGAAAGATTGGATTGCCACCCTATCGGATGGCCACCCTACCGGATGACCACCCTATCGGATGACCACCCTATCGGATGGCCACCCTATCGGATGACCACCCTATCAGATGGCCACCCTATCCAAGCCAAACCGCCTCAAGTCCCTTCCACACTATAAATAGGCCTGTCACATCACTTTATTCCCTAATGCGACAGCCCTGTTCGACCAGACGCACGCACACTACATTTTCTCCATTTCCTTGGCGATTTCGGTACGTTTCAAGCTAGATTCTTGTACTTTCTCGATCTACACCTCATCCTCTACGTGATTCACCTTTGAAATCACACTTTTCACCGTGAAATCTCTCAGATCTGAGATCTTAAGGATGATGTCATCATGGTGGTTTGTACAAACTGTCATATGAGGTCATCCTTGGTGAGATCTAGCTAAGATCTAAGGGATTCCATGTATTTATCACTAAATCCAACCTAAATCTAAGTATTTTCATGATAAAACTTAAGTTTCTTCGTCTTCTTCTTCAACTTTTGCTCTAAATGGTGAGATCCGGTCCTGAACGAACTATAGACTTGATTATTAGTCTAGAGTCGGCTTAAGGATGGATTTCCACCGGAGAATGATAGCCGGAAAACGAAGTTGGACATAAACGTCATCATGGACAGTATCTGTATCTGATCGGACTGGGGTGGTTCCCACCCGACCAGAACGGTTGTGCGACGATTAGTTTACCATTGTCACAACACGTTGTCATCGT
This sequence comes from Helianthus annuus, assembly GCF_002127325.2. Taxonomy (NCBI): domain Eukaryota; kingdom Viridiplantae; phylum Streptophyta; class Magnoliopsida; order Asterales; family Asteraceae; genus Helianthus; species Helianthus annuus. The sequence goes on along the minus strand of NC_035438.2, from coordinate 96,241,170 downwards.
TAAACTTAGGATGGCCACCCTATCGGATGACCACCCTATCGGATGGCCACCCTATCAAATGACCACCCTATCGGATGACCACCTATCGGATGGCCACCCTATCGGATGACCACCCTATCGGATGGCCACACTATCGAATGATTACCCTATCGGATGGCCACCCTATCGGATGACCACCCTATCGGACAGCCATCCGATCCAATGACAGTTTCCAACACCTTGCGTAATCTCGTTATTTTGCCCGACTCTTATCCTATTGTAATCTAATCAGGCTTATTCTAAAAGAGCTCCCTTTGATCCAATAACAGTTGCGACTGTTAAGCAATCACTGTGAGTATACTCGATCCCCTTTTTACTTTTAAACTTTGGGGTGTAACATGTATTCTATATAAACTTGAATCTTTTTGAAGTCTAAACTCTATCCCGTGTGTATGTGAAAACTTGTGCATTCTAGTATTCTATTTTGTGCTAGGTGACGTTTAATCCAGGGTGTGTAGTTCCGCCTTAACAATAGTAGCGCTATAGGGGGTGCACCTCTCCCATTATTCTCAGGGGGTATTGTTAGGAGGATTCTAGTTTACCTTGAGTCTTGGGTAAACACTAAAGCATCGGGATACTTGGGCTATCACTGTGTGGACTGCGACACTAGCACGGTTGAAACTGTTTTTATTGCTTACATTGTGGATATGAGTTGTTTTTAACCTATTATTCTATTATCAAACTTGTATACTCGCCAATACTTTTGTATTGATATTTTAATACATGTTGCAAGCTAATAGGCTGCTTTGGAATGCATGGAAATCAAGCTAGGTGATGCTTAGAAACCTCGCCTAGTTAATTTAGACATTTTGGAATATTTGAAACAATGTTGTTATGTTTGATGCTTGACACTTGTGATGGTTGTTTTAGACAATTACTATGAAATTTATTAATGTCTATCGAAATATTTAGTGTTATGGAATTCTCAAGAGCAATCTGAACGCTTAGTGCTCGCACCCCGATGTTTCCGCCATCGGTTGGGGTGTGACAGTGTTATACCAGTTACGATTCATGAATGGCATGTTCTTTTGTATTTTATCTACCGTTTCATAATAATGTGTTTTATCAGTTACTGGCTGATGTGATTTTGGCATTCTTGATGTTGTGTTTTATCAGTTACTTACTGGTTTTATCTCAGATTCTCAATGTGTTTTATCAGTTACAGGTTGATATGATTTTGGCATTCTTGATGTTGTGTTTTAGCAGTCAGTCACTAGTTCGTCACATTGTGTTTTATCGCTAAAACACACTACTATGAACACATCTAGATCTGATTTAACGTTATTTTTTGTATGATTTGGTGTTTTCAAATGTGAGGGATTAGAGAGAGAGAGAAAAAAAATTGTGACATTTTTGGAGGTGCTTTTATGATTGGTAGTTATTTCCTTATTTAAAACAACTTAAATGACACATTTACCCTCAATCAATTAAATTAGCCTATTTTAAAGACACATATATTACCAAAATGCCAACAAAATGATCTCAATCATTAAACACACTCATCTGATGGCCCAGATCGCTTCCTACACTTTCTAGGAAAAACACACTATCCGCAGGATCCCCACTCTAAATGTATAAATGCATGAAATAGAAGTATAAATGTATAAAATTGATGTATAAAACCAGTGTTGTAAAAATTGCGAATAGGCGGCGACTAGTCGGCGATTAATCGCTAGTCGGCCAGTAAATGAGTAATTTTTCGTTAATCAGTCCCTTAATTGCTAGTTAGGCCTAGTCGGACCTAGTCGAACCTAGTCGGCCAATCAAAAATCGGTGATTCCGACCAGATTCTGGCAAAAAAACTGTATATTCCGGCCAAAACCTCTAAATTCCAGCCAGTTTCCAACCAAACCATGTGAATTCCAACAATTAATCTTGTATACTTAAAAAATGAGTTGAGTAAGAGTTAAAACCTAGCTACTTAAAATATCTACCTATAAAAATATGTATATGTATACGTAAAACTAAAAATTACATATAAAAAACCCGATCGGATTAATCCGAGTAATCTCGAGTAGTCGCTAGTCCCCACCTCACCGGCCGACTAGTGACTAGCGAGTTCTCCAACCTTGTATAAAACATAAACTACATGAATTGAAGGTATAAAAGCTAAAGTATATGAAAAGATGAATGGTTTGATTCGTTTCGATTAATTATGGTTAAAGGAGGGTACAAAAAAATCGATAACAGGTTTTGGTTAAGTCGGGTTTCGGTTAATCGGTTTTCAGCAAATTCAGTTTTTGGTTGATTTTGGTTCGGTTTCGTTTGTTTTCGGTTTCAGTTAAAGATTCGGTTTTTCTCACCCTTAGACGCTGTTAATCACGTAACATGTCAATTTTTTTAACTAAAAACTATAGTAATACTATACTCAAATTAAAGAAAATAAAATACTTGTTTTTATGGTGTAATTTTGTTAGAAACTGAGTTTCTTTGTTCGCAAACAAGTATTGATTATCACAATGATAATCACAAACTAGACGTCATTATTAACAATTGCTTTTCATTAATCATCAAGATTCAAATGTTTTACAAACAATTGATTTTACATACTCCCCCTTAGTTGATCACACGAACAGATAAGTTCGTACAAGAGAAAATGTGAGTGTGTGTAATAAATAGATCACTAACAGGTGTGATCTATTTATACAAGTTTGAAAGCTCTGTTCAGTGATTGGTTGACGTTACCCTGATAGTGACATCTAACATTCCTAACAGAAAAGATTCTCAGATGTTTGCAAACATCTGAGCAACCTTATCATATGTTCTAGGCTATACTAAAACACTGATGAAATAAGTACTGTTGCATTGAGAAAACATTATCTAAGCTATCCTCTGTTGCAGTGGTCCAAACATATATTTGGCCTAACAGATGTTAGGTCTTCTTCAACCGACCTTGGCTTGATCAGGGCTTTGGTTTTCAATAGATGCTAGCCTTTAACAGATGCTTGTACTCTTGAACAACGGTTCTAAGTCTTCATCAGATGTTAGCCATGCTCTTGAACAGATGTTCTGAGTAGGTGATCAAGATTCACTATCTTTGGGGAGAGACTGGTTCAATATTTGCTTATTTCTTGATCAGTAAAACATAACACAAACAAGAAAGTGTAGAAGAAACAAGATGTAAATTGAACTCTTTTCATATTATTCATCACAGATTGATAACCGAAAGAGTATACGTCATCTTTACCAACTGGTTTAGGTCACAAAGACCTAAACCCGCACTTTCTCCCTGTCTAAACTAATCTCACCAAGAACTCTCCAAAAGTCTGTCAAAAAGTCTATTCAAAAGTGTATTGAATCTAACCTACAAACCTATATTTATAGGCTAGATCAAACTTTCGGACTACACATAGTCCAAAAATAATACAAGTAATACGGAACTAGATGTGTTCCGGGAAACCATGAGTTTCCTCGGAACAATCCTATCACACACATACATTATGTATTCCGGACTATCTTCAGGATTATACAAATACCCTCAAGTTACAAAGTTGTCAGAACTTATAACATTTCTTAACAACTGTGACTTTGACTTTAGATCTTGGATTTTTCACATAATTGATAAAGCCACAGTTACCCGACATATTACTACACTTACAATATGGCCTCATGAAGATCATCGAGGAGTCGACCTTGAACATAGCCCCGAACAGGATAAGTTTACATGTGAGATTTTTTGCTGTTAAAAAAAGTAAAAGTAAAAGGTAATAAAATGAAATAAGTTAACCAAGTGAAAAAAATATAATCACAAAATATTAATTACAATTCACATATGTTTTATTTTCCTCATTTAAATTTATTTTAACATCTAAAAATACTAGAGTGACTTAAGTTGGACAATAAAATATTCCGATTACTATTGTATGAAAAAGTTAGCCACTGAAAAATGGGATATTATCTTTAAATAACTCAACTTTCACCAATTGATCAATAGCACTTCCAATTTTCAAGTTGAACCACAACACTCCTAACATTCAACTTATTTTCCTCTAACACTCCCAAACTAACTAAACCATAAGCCAGTTAGTTTTTTTGCTGACGTGGCATCTGATGTGACACTTGATTAGTGATGTGGCGTCTGGCTTCAGCTAGCAAGGTTAGGGTTTGGTTAGTTTGGGAGTGCCAGAGGAAAATAAATGTAAAGTTAGGAGTGTTTTGATACAAATCAAAAGTTAGGAGTACAATCGACTAATTGATGAAAATTGAAGTTATCTATATCCAATATCTCTAAAAAATAGAAAAGAATGTTGGAAACAATTTATGTTGTTAAATGAAAAGTCAGCCATTAAAAAACTAGAAGAATATTAAAAACACTTTATATTGTTAAATGAAAATAATTATAAACTAGCAGGATTACCCGTGCTCTTCTCTGGGTTTTCGGTCTATATCAGTTTTGTACGGTGCGGTATCAACACTCGATATAGCAAACAAAAGTGTTAGCCTAAGAGGATATCACATGTATTTTACATTGATCAAAAACTATAAAACGAATACCGATACCAATATCGACGTTGTTCGACTGGTATGGGTTCAGTTTGTTATGGTACCGGCACTCGCTATAGTTTATGGTATCAAGAAAATACTCCATTGCGAATATCATACCGCCACATTAAGAAAACCGTTAAACAAATACGTTAATGATACCGATGTTGTTTAGATGGTAGTTGTTTGGTTCCTCATGGTAAAAGAATCAACTATATTTAACTCTTTCGAATAAAATTGTTATTGAATCGTAGATAAAATAAACATGTCTTAACGCTATATTGGGGAAAAAAGTATCTTAAAATGTATAAGCGAAAAACAAAATAAACTTTAGCAGTCGTATAACAATTCTATTAAAGTTCAGAACTAAAAATATATAATGGCAAAAGAAAATATTAAACATCAAGGACCTTATGATAACTCTATTAAAGTTCAGGGTAGAAATGTAAGAGTGCAAAGAGTGCAACTGTAATAAAGTCATTAGAAGATAAAAACATTATTCTCCCCTTGCTAAAATGTATATAGGTATAATAACAGTATGGTCATGAACCGAGTCGGTGTAGTAATATTTACATTTACAATAGTTTTATTATACAAAAGTTGTATTATGTAACTCAAAAAATAAAGTTGTGTTTTACATCGATCGAACACCATACGTCATGTTTTACATCCATCGTCAATGCATATCGAACACCATAAAAATTGTATACGTCATGTTTTACATCCATCGTCAATTTATCATTATTTCGGATTCAAATCTTCTTTAAATAAAATTTATATCGGAATGTCAAGAAACAAATTTAGCGCAATCACATATTTAGTTTTTATAAAAAAAACTAAAGAAAGAAAGTTATTAAAAAAACATAACTATCATGTTAAAAACATATATTAAAAAAATATAACTATTAGGTTAAAAACATATATGACTGAAATATAAAAATAAAATAAAACAAAAACAAAATTCAAAAACAACTTTTAGTCAAAACTTAAAAAAGTCAAAAATAAAATTACTATTCAACAAAGTTGCTAATTGTATTAAGTAAAGTTCCTAATTGTCAACAAAGTTGCTAATTATATTAATTAAAGTTCATAGTTGGAAAAAAAACAGATACACTATTTAACGTTGGGGTTTAGCTTGCATACATAATATAATAATTTTCAAAATACATGTATGAATTAGTAAATGGATATGGTAGTAAATTTAATAGAGAGAATAATGTGAAATAAATGATAAAAAATTCATAACGTTACCAAAAATAAATTATTCTAGTGCTGCTGAGATTAATGTCATATCTTTTATCCCAATCCTCATGTTTACATTTTATCTAGTTTTCATGTTCATGTTTCTTCCCGGTACTTCGCATTATTTAAACTATCCCAAAAACATGTTTTCAAATTCACATTTCAACATCTTTTATCTTCAAGATCAGTAACCATGTCTTTAACCATCATCTTCCTTGTCATTATGTTCATATTTGTTGGTAGGGTTCTATACAAGAAATCTACAAGCCGCTCATCGTGTCCATTACCACCTGGTCCAACACCTTTGCCGTTTTTTGGATGCGCTATCCAAATGCTCCTAAATAAACCGACTTTCCGGTGGATTGATAAGCTTATGGACCAGTTTGACACCCCAATCCTTTGCCTCCGTTTAGGGCCATCAACCCACGTCATTGTGGTTTCATCGCCAGACATAGCATGTGAGTTCCTCAAGAAACAAGATGAAATATTCATGTCAAGGCCTGATGTCCTTTCAGCCTATCTAATAAGTGGTGGATACCGCACTGCAGTCATGTCCCCGTATGGAGAACAATGGAGGAAGATGAAAAGAGTTATAAATCGGGATATTCTTTCACCACCAATACAAAAATGGCTTCAACCTAAACGTGACGAAGAAGCTGATCAAGTTCTCAGGTACATATGTAACCAAATAGAGAAACAAGACTCTATAGTTGATGGCGCGTCAATAAACGTTCGTGCTCTGAGCCAACATTTCTTTGCAAATACAATGAGGAATATTATTTTCGGGAAACGATTCTTTGGGCAAGGAACTGAAGATGGAGGGCCAGGTGAAGAAGAAACTGAACATGTTGCTGCACTTTTTGTCTTGCTCAAGTACCTTTATGCGTTTTGTATCACTGATTACTTCCCATGGTTAAGAGGGAAGACAGACTTTGATGGACATGAAAAGATAATTCGGACTGCAATCGAAAATGTTCGAAAGTATCATGATCCATTGGTCGATGAACGCATTCAAATGTGGAACAATGGAGATAGAAAGGAAAAATCTGATATACTTGATGTTCTTATCACACTTGAAAATCCTAAGCTTACGCCAGAGGAGATTAAAGCCGAAATTGTTGTAAGTCTCTCGCCATTAATTACTATTTTCACGATTATTTTCTTTGGTGGTTTAGACTTTATAGTTTTGATTTTACACGTTTTACTTACGTTTGCATAATTATATTTGTCTAAAGTTTTCTTTATCACTTATCAAATTCTAGGAACTAATGATGGCCACAATTGATAACACGTATAATGCGGTAGAATGGACGATTGGTGAGATGATCAATGAACCTATGATCCTGAAGAGAGCAGTTGAGGAGTTGGAGCATATAGTAGGTCACCAAAGGCTAGTCGAAGAGCATGATGTACCCCAACTCAATTACATAAAGGCATGCATCAAGGAAGCTTTTAGGTTGCACCCGTTTGTATCTTTTCTTCCGCCACATGTTTCTATGATGGATACTACAGTTGCTGGTTACTTCATACCTAAGGGTAGCCATGTTATACTGAGTCGATATGGGGTAGGAAGGAATCCCAATGTGTGGGCAGACCCGTTGCGCTTTAACCCAGATCGACATCTACATGGGGAAGAAAAACATGTGGTTCTTTCAGATAATAACCTTAGGTTGATCTCATTTAGCACGGGGAAACGTGGTTGTCCTGGAATAATGTTAGGCACAATCATGACTACAATGTTGTTAGCAAGGATGGTCCAGGGTTTCACCTGGGAGGCACCGGATAATGAGCGATCAGTTGAGCTTGTTGAAAGTCACGATGACATTTGCTTGGCTACACCGCTTGTGGCAATTGCTAAGCCACGGTTGCCAGGGTACATGTACCCTACATATTAAGAAGGCTATCTTAAACGTACTATGAGATGTCATAACTAAGAGCAGTCATTTTATTATGATTCAGATTTATCTTCAAACCTATATACCTAAATAAATGTTTTTGATTTTTATATAACTTTACTAGGTTTGAATCCCATATGCTACACGTCCTTGGGTTAATAAAAAAATTAAATGAAAAAAATTATAAAAATTAAACACATATCGTATATATTAAATTTTAGTTTAACTATGGACAAAGCGAAGTGAAGTAAAGCTTACTGTGCGAAAGGAATATGTCTAAAACCTTACTGATATAATTTGACAGATGAAAAAATAAAGAGTTCTTATATGTCAAGTCAGGTTGGTTCGACTTGCAATTCTTCAAAAACAAAAACGTGATTCAACTTGCAATTCTTCAAATACAAAAACAAAATTCTGCTTCCTTTTTGTTCTAAATAAAACCAAAATCAATATGTGAAACATGATTACACTACTATGCAAGGTTTAAAAGAAAAGAAACGAGTTTCGAGGCGTTTTCCCTTCGCCTCACGAGGCGTAAGCCTCAAGACGAGGCGAAACCAGGCGGTATTAATAAATAAATATAAAATATATATATTATAAAAATAATAATACTAACTAATTTCATCATTAGATTCATCAAATTCATCAAAAACACACTTAAAAAAGACATGAAATGCTTGAAATTAACACAAAAAGTCAAAAACATCAAAAACAAGTATCAAAATCTCCTAAGGCGCAGCTTTCTTAGCGCCTCAGCCCCTCTGAGGCGCATATACCTTAAAAACACCATGAGGCGTGCCTCGGACTCGTTTTTTGGGCGTTTCACCTCGAGCCGCGCCTTGAGGTGCACGCGTCAAACGTTTTTTAAAACCATGCTACCATGTTACTACAGTAATAACTATATTGCAGAGATAAAGTTCATTTGGCAGAAGTAGAATCATGTACCCATTCTATATATTTTGTACTTGCAAGCTCCTCCCAAATTTGTCCACCTCTACCAAGATCCAAAGCCTACATAGAAAGTAAAATGAAATCTCAAAATATTATTAAAGACGCTTGTTGGATGCAAACCAAATATTATTCTTCTCAAACAGCAAATATAATTATTTTAAATAATTTACCTGTTTTTATTCCTAGCAATGACCTTGAGAAAGGGCATATGCAACTTTGTCTCCAACAAACTCAATTAGAAGAAAACAAGGATAGTTACCTTGATTTGCTTGGTCTAATTATAAGCTTTGCGAGAGAAAGTGTTGTTGATTATATCTATAAACATGGGTCAAAATATAGAACCTAATCATGTTTATTCAATCATAACGTAAATATAGATACCAAGTTAGAGACACTTACTTGTGGGAGTGGTCATCTTTGAAGACGAAGATAAGGCCATGATTCTCGTTATGGTACCTTAGGTTGATGGATCACCTTAGAGAGAATTTTTTAGTGTTTTAGTATTGGTGTTCTTCTCTAGAGTTTTGATCACCATTTGTTATCAATATATAAAGATCAATGAATAATGGTCATGAATGGTGATCCGTTATAAAACTCTATGTTTTCTCTATTAATGGTACCTAAAGGGAAATCATAATTGCCCCTTAATACTAATCAATAATTACAAATACTACCATCAAGTAATTGTCGGGGACTAGTTATGTTATATTGGTAATGTTACCAAATGATCCCTAGTGGAGGGTTCAAATGAGAAGAATTTTTTTGTAAGAAGAAAAAAGTACAAGTTTCAACCAATAAGAATGCTTCATTTTACTTCATTTAATATTTGGATTTAATTTTAATATAAGGGTATATTGGTAAACTTACAAAAATCATTAAATAGTATTCTTCCCCTTTAATAACTAATTTGTCACACCCCCAAAATCCACCCGCGGATAACACCCGCTTCGAGGGCGTGACTGACCAGGATCCAGCCACCAATTATACCGAATACTTAAGTTGATAACAAAAGTAATACTTACTAATCATAAGCTTAGCAAATATTAAGTTCAGAGTTTAAAGTTTTAAGTTCAAAACAGTAATAAGTAGCGGAAGCTTAAGTGAAGAAGTTTAAACAAAGTTCATGATTCAAAATGAGGTAACACCCAACACAAGGGTGAACAGACACTACACGTTCCCAAGCTGCAAGCTCCTTCGTCATTGGTTACCTGCAAAGCATGCAGTAAGGGGTCAACAATAATGCTGAGTGAGTTCACTAGTTGTCCAGTTTTAATTACCAAAAACTTTGTTTCACCGGTTAAATTATCCGTTTATACATGCCCTGGGGAGCTACCCCAAAAGTTAGCGACTAAACTGTTTTTCCAATACCGAACACTAGGTAACCGTTGCGTATCCGCAGGATGCCCCGATGTCAATGTTCTATCATCATTGACGGATTTCTGAGTACATTAGTTCACGACCGTCCCAAACCAGGGCACGGTGTGAGGCTGGTAAACACCTAAATAGCGCTATCAACTAATAACCCGCTCGCCTAACCCGGCGACTAATCGGTATTTGTAGTAGGGACTTGAGTGATAGAGTTTCGTTTAGTGCCGTTAGTTGCAATCCGTATAAACAGTAATTAACCAAAAGGTTTCCCAATACCCGGGAAGGAAAAGTAAGTTTTGTTCCCGAAAACTAGGGAAGGTATGTAAGTGGTATCCCCTTTTACCAGGGGATAGGGTTGTTAGTCTCGTGTCCCAAACCACCGGGACGCATGCTTTTAAGTTGTGAACTCACCTTGGGTTGCTCGGTAGGTTTAGGTTACTTGTCAATCACGTTGGTCACCACGTCCTAACATGGTTACCGGTATAGGTCAGGTTCGGTATACAAGCATTCACGTAAAAACACATACGGGCACGTAACATACATACAGGTAAACAGTCATGGGGTTATTGGGCCGGCCTAAACAATTAAGCAGTCAACAGTAACACATAACCCAGTCAATAGATAGCCCATAACACATAGTGGCCCAATAACCAAAGTGGACAGCCCAGTCGCAACCAGCTGGTCTCGAGTCGCAACCAGGTGGTTGCGGCTTGTCACGTTATGGTTACGAGTCGCAACGGTGGTCTCGAGTTGTCACGTGTTGGTTGCGAGTCGCAACCGTCGTAGTTTCGAGTCGTAATCACGTGGTTTCGACTTGTCATGCTTTGGTTGCGAGTCGCAACTGCGTGGTTTCGAGTCGGAATACTGTGGTTGCGAGTCGTAATGCCGTTGTTGCGAGTCGGAAACTGTCATTTTCATGTACACGTGATGATGCAGAAAAGACAGTCCAAATTGTACCGAGAATTCAGACCCAAATCCGGAAACTACCAATAAGGTTTCTACAAACACTTTTCCTCATTTGACTAGTAGTAAAAAATAGATCAAACTTTGCCTTATTTGAAATCTTCAACCCACATTCAACAAGTTCATCCTATGTTCATAATTTCTAGGGTTTTCATGCCAACATATTCACACATTTTTGGACCGAAAATCACCTATTTCTAACAAGATTAATATGCAAGAACAAGTAAAACATACACTTAGTGGCATTAACATAACTCGGTTGGCCCTAAACATCCTTAAACCATTATTCCATAACCATTTAAGCATGTTAGTAAGTATCATACATAAGGTTTAACACACATAGTCAAAACTTCACAAACTTCCTAAAAATCATGCATAGTATTTCTAGCCAAGCATAATATTTCTAACCAAACATGCATAAAAATCTAGTTCATACAACAATATAAACCCTATGCACATAATAATCACTAACCGGTTGAAAAGGGGAGGAATGAGCCGAAATAAAGGAAGAAGCCGAGGAGATGAAGTGTCCGAGTGATGATCTTGACCGAGTTTCCTTGTCCGAAATCCTTGCTTGAACCGAAAGAGGAAGAAGAGGGGTGTTGTTGTTGGAGGTTACTAGTTGAGAGAGAATAGAAGTGTTGTGGGTTTGTGTGTTGTAACAAATGAGGGAAAGTGAGGAGAAGGTGGGATATATATACATGGGGTGTTTCGGGTTGGGCTTGGGGGTTTCGGCCCAAGCCGGTTACGGCCCAAAGGCCCACTCGCAACCGAGTGGTTGCGTGTCATGGTCTCGGGTCGTGGTTTCGGCTCTCCTATATTTATATATAATACACATACACAACACATATCAAGTAAAAGTCACGTTTCCATTTAATTATAATCATATATACACAAAATATTACAAGGCGTTCGTTCGGAAAAACCTAGAGTGTCACATTATCCCCAAGTTTTAAGAACTTTCGTCCCGAAAGTTGAAGCAGCCACTGCCAAGCTAGCGTGTTTCAACGGGGTGTCACATCATCCCCCCGTTAGTTTGGAATTTCGTCCCGAAATTCGGTTGTAGCTTCAGTGCTGGGGTTTTCGTTTGGGAATAACTGGGGATACTTGGACTTCATCTGGTCCTCCCGCTCCCAGGTAAACTCTGGGCCGCGCCGTGAGTTCCAACGAACTCGCACAAGGGGTATCTGGCTACGTTTGAGGGTTTTGATTTCTCGATCCGTGATCTCAATCGGTTCCTCAGTAAAGTGTAGCTGTTCATCTATAGTCAGTTCCTTAAAAGGAATTACAAGTGTTTCATCCGACAAACACTTCTTTAGGTTAGATACGTGAAAAACGTTGTGCACTGCACTCAGCTCTGCAGGCAGGTTTAATCTATAAGCAACCTTACCGATTTTCTCGGTAATTTCGAATGGTCCAACATACCGTGGATTCAGCTTGCCCCGTTTACCGAAACGGACCACACCCTTCCAGGGTGAGACTTTAAGTAGAACTCGGTCCCCGACCTGGAATTCTAACGGTTTTCTACGCTTGTCAGCGTAGCTTTTCTGACGGTCACGAGCTGCCGCCATGCGTTGCCTGATCTGGGAAATCTTTTCCGTAGTATCTACTACTAGTTCTGGGCCTGTGAGTTGACTATCACCAACTTCCGCCCAGCAGAGAGGTGATCGGCATTTACGACCGTACAATGCCTCAAAAGGTGCCGCCTGAATGCTAGTGTGGTAGCTGTTGTTGTAGGAGAATTCCACCAACGGTAGATGCTTCTCCCAGTTCTTGCCAAAATCGATCACACATGCTCTAAGCATGTCTTCCAAGGTTTGGATGGTGCGTTCAGACTGCCCATCCGTTTGCGGGTGATAAGCGGTGCTCATGTCCAAACGTGAGCCAAAGGATTTGTGCATAGCTTGCCACAATTCGGAAGTAAAACGAGCGTCTCGGTCGGAAATAATAGAAATTGGCACCCCGTGCCTGGAGACTACTTCCTTTAAATAGATTTCTGCCAAGGTTGAGAACTTGTCTGTTTCCTTAATGGCCAGAAAGTGTGCAGACTTAGTCAATCGATCTACTATCACCCAAATAGTATCATTCCCGCGTTGAGATCTAGGTAGCCCTGTAACAAAATCCATGGAAATCTGTTCCCATTTCCATTTCGGGATTTCGGGTTGCTGTAGTAGGCCTGCTGGTTTCTGATACTCGATCTTGACTCTTGCGCAGGTCAAACATTTGCCAACGTAGGCTGCTATGTGGGCTTTCATGCCAGGCCACCAGTAGGTGGTTTTCAAGTCGTGGTACATCTTATCTGCACCAGGATGTACTGAATAACGGGACTTATGGGCTTCGTCCATCACAAGCTCTCGTAGATCTCCGTAAAGTGGGACCCAAATGCGCCCTGCCACATAGTAGGCGCCGTCTTCTTTCTGTTCTAGTTGTTGTCTCGATCCTCGCAGGGACTCAGCCCTGATGTTTTCCGGTTTCAGAGCTTCAATCTGAGCATTTCGAATCTGGGTAGGGAGACTAGACTGAATAGTAAGTTGTAATGCTCGCACGCGCTTTGGTATAGTGTCCTTTCGGCTGAGGGCGTCTGCCACGACATTGGCCTTGCCCGGATGATACTTGATGGCGCATTCGTAATCATTCAGAAGTTCGACCCATCGGCGTTGTCGCATGTTTAACTCCTTCTGCTTAAAGATATGCTCGAGACTCCTGTGATCGGTGTAAATGGTGCACTTGGTACCGTACAGGTAATGTCTCCATATCTTAAGCGCAAATATCACCGCTCCCAGTTCCAAGTCGTGTGTTGTGTAATTCCTTTCATGTGTCTTAAGTTGTCGAGAGGCGTAAGCAATAACTTTCTCGCGTTGCATCAACACGCAACCGAGCCCATGAATAGACGCATCGCAGTAAACCACAAAGTCGTCCGTGCCTTCAGGTAACGAGAGAATAGGAGCACTGCAGAGGTTATCCTTAAGCCTCTGAAAAGCAGATTCCTGTGCTTCATTCCACTTGTAGGTGACGCCTTTCTGAGTAAGTGTAGTGAGGGGTTGTGCAATCTTTGAGAATCCCTGAATGAATCTGCGGTAGTAACCTGCCAATCCCAAGAATTGGCGAACTTCAGTCGGAGTCTTAGGGGTAGGCCAATTCTTTATAGAGTCGATCTTAGCTGGGTCGACGTGGATTCCATCCTTGTTAACCACGTGCCCAAGGAAATGGACTTCTCGAAGCCAGAAGTCGCATTTCGAGAACTTGGCATACAGTTGCTCGTTGCGAAGGAGTTCGAGGATAAGGCGCAGGTGCTGTTCATGCTCTTCCTGACTTTTCGAGTAGATCAAAATGTCGTCTATGAACACGATCACGAACTTGTCGAGGTAGGGTTTGCACACACGGTTCATGAGATCCATGAACACTGCAGGGGCGTTGGTCATTCCAAAGGGCATAACGAGGAATTCATAATGACCATAACGAGTTCTGAATGCAGTCTTGGAAATATCTTCATTACGGACCCTTAACTGATGGTAGCCTGATCGCAGGTCAATCTTAGAATAGTAGCTCGATCCTTGCAGTTGATCAAACAAATCGTCGATTCGCGGGAGAGGGTAACGATTCTTGATGGTAACCTTGTTCAACTCACGATAGTCTATGCACATTCGGAACGTGCCATCCTTCTTCTTAACAAAGAGTACCGGTGCTCCCCAGGGTGATGAACTAGGGCGGATAAACCCTTTATCCAATAGTTCCTGTAGTTGTGTCGAGAGTTCCTTCAATTCTGCAGGGGCTAAACGGTAAGGTGCACGAGCTATAGGCGCTGCTCCGGGAGCTAGCTCGATTTGGAATTCGACCTGACGATGGGGAGGGAGTCCAGGTAATTCCTCAGGAAATACCTCGGGGTAGTCACGCACTACTGGAAAGTCTTCAATCCTCTTTTCCTTTTCCTGCGTGTTGGTAACAAGCGCTAAGATAGCGGTGTGCCCTTTTCGTAAACACTTCTGGGCCTTCAAGAACGAGATAATGCCGGAGATTTCTCCACCTTTGCCACCTTGTACAATGAGGGGTTTGCCAGAACGGCGAGGAATACGAACTGCTTTCTCTTGACAGAGGATCTCAGCGCGATGCTTGGATAACCAATCCATACCAATAACGACGTCGAAGCTTCCGAGAGTAACAGGGAAAAGATCGATACTAAATGTCTGACCAGACAACTCTAGTTTGCAACCCTTGACAACGTGTGAGGCCTCGATGTTTCTACCATTAGCTAACTCGACGGTGTGAGGAGAACTTAGTAACGAAAGCGGACGCTTAAGCTTCTTACTAATACGTAGGGATACATAACTAGCATCGGCACCAGAATCAAATAACACAGAAACATAACGATCATCGAGTAGGAACTTACCCGTCACGACATTGGGGTCATTCCTTGCTTCACCAGCTCCAATCACGAAAGCTCTTCCTCTAGCACCATTCCCAGCATTGTTGTTCTGATTGTTGTTCCCAGCTCCCTGATTATTGTTGCGATTCTGATTCAGTTCAGGGCAATCCTTCTTAAAGTGCCCCTCAGCTCCACACTTAAAACATGCCCGGTTGTTTCCCTGCTGCTGTTGCTGTTGGGGTTGCTGCTGGTTCTGTCTAGCTGGGAACTGACTTCTACAATCCTTGGCCTCATGCCCCATTTTGTTACATCGCTGACACTGGCCCTTCACACACTGCCCGCTGTGATGTCGATTGCACTTGTTGCACTTGGGGTGGTTTCCACGATAGCCACCCTGTTGTTGAGCGCCCTTGTTGTTTTCAGTTTTCCTTTGCTGTGCTGGGGCCTGAGTGGGGTTAGCATCCTTGCTTTGACTTCCTTCCCACTTACGCTTGCTGTCACTAGAAGTTCCGACAGTAGCACTGATCCTTTTGGGCAACCTGCCCTCCTCTACAGCCTGATCAGTAAGTTTGTGAGCAAGTCGAACAATCGGCTGAATGGTAGTGTGGTTGGCTGAAGTTACATGGCTTCTAATCTCTGGAGCCAAACCTTTGATATACAGTTCGATCCTTCGGTACATTGGTCGTGACATGTTTGGGCAAAGAGCAGCATAGTCGTTAGACAGCTTGGTGTAGGTTTCAATCTCTGACCCAACCATTTTGAGCTCATAGTACTCATTCTCAAGCTTGTGGATGTCATCCCGGTGACAGTATTCATCCTTAATCATATCCTTGAAATCCTCCCATGCAGTTGCATTAGCAGTTTCCAACCCAAACATCTGAATCTGCGCCTTCCACCAAGAAAGCGCGCTTCCTTCAAGCGTAGCAGTAGCAAATTTCACCCAATTTGCAGGGGGACACTCGCAAACAGCAAAAACAGCTTCAATTTTCTCAATCCAATGCAGAAGACCTATGGCACCCTCAGTGCCGTTGAAAGGGAGAGGCTTGCAATCCATGAAAGTTTTGAAAGTACACACTGGTGGTTGCGCAGGTGCATGCTGACCTGTTCGTGAAAAGCGAAGCGTATAGGTTTAGGGGCGAAAAGTCGATGTGGCGGTAGGATCTATACATCCTAAAACAACGAGCTTACCTATAGGGTGAGCTGCAAAAGCCGCAGCCACTGTGTTGAGCAGGTTAGTGAACTGAGCCTGCGTCATGTTAATGTTTCCTCTTCCGCGTCCACTCATTGTCTTCATAACCAGAAAACACAGTATGAGGGTGGTGTCGTAGTGTAGCGAGAATGAGATAGAAGAGAGAGGTGTATCTATCTAGTTTAGGCACACTAGTACGTATATCATAACAGGAACATAAAGCAAACAAGTAAACACTGGTCCGAGCTATGAGGTCAAATGTGTCGAGCCTTGCACTTGAAGTGTAGTGTCGTTACGAGTCACGGGTTATAGTCTGGTTTTCTCCAAAAAGATTTTTCCCCTTTTTAAAACCAAGTTCACTATAACCAATGGCTCTGATACCAATCTGTCACACCCCCAAAATCCACCCGCGGATAACACCCGCTTCGAGGGCGTGACTGACCAGGATCCAGCCACCAATTATACCGAATACTTAAGTTGATAACAAAAGTAATACTTACTAATCATAAGCTTAGCAAATATTAAGTTCAGAGTTTAAAGTTTTAAGTTCAAAACAGTAATAAGTAGCGGAAGCTTAAGTGAAGAAGTTTAAACAAAGTTCATGATTCAAAATGAGGTAACACCTAACACAAGGGTGAACAGACACTACACGTTCCCAAGCTGCAAGCTCCTTCGTCATTGGTTACCTGCAAAGCATGCAGTAAGGGGTCAACAATAATGCTGAGTGAGTTCACTAGTTGTCCAGTTTTAATTACCAAAAACTTTGTTTCACCGGTTAAATTATCCGTTTATACATGCCCTGGGGAGCTACCCCAAAAGTTAGCGACTAAACTGTTTTTCCAATACCGAACACTAGGTAACCGTTGCGTATCCGCAGGATGCCCCGATGTCAATGTTCTATCATCATTGACGGATTTCTGAGTACATTAGTTCACGACCGTCCCAAACCAGGGCACGGTGTGAGGCTGGTAAACACCTAAATAGCGCTATCAACTAATAACCCGCTCGCCTAACCCGGCGACTAATCGGTATTTGTAGTAGGGACTTGAGTGATAGAGTTTCGTTTAGTGCCGTTAGTTGCAATCCGTATAAACAGTAATTAACCAAAAGGTTTCCCAATACCCGGGAAGGAAAAGTAAGTTTTGTTCCCGAAAACTAGGGAAGGTATGTAAGTGGTATCCCCTTTTACCAGGGGATAGGGTTGTTAGTCTCGTGTCCCAAACCACCGGGACGCATGCTTTTAAGTTGTGAACTCACCTTGGGTTGCTCGGTAGGTTTAGGTTACTTGTCAATCACGTTGGTCACCACGTCCTAACATGGTTACCGGTATAGGTCAGGTTCGGTATACAAGCATTCACGTAAAAACACATACGGGCACGTAACATACATACAGGTAAACAGTCATGGGGTTATTGGGCCGGCCTAAACAATTAAGCAGTCAACAGTAACACATAACCCAGTCAATAGATAGCCCATAACACATAGTGGCCCAATAACCAAAGTGGACAGCCCAGTCGCAACCAGCTGGTCTCGAGTCGCAACCAGGTGGTTGCGGCTTGTCACGTTATGGTTACGAGTCGCAACGGTGGTCTCGAGTTGTCACGTGTTGGTTGCGAGTCGCAACCGTCGTAGTTTCGAGTCGTAATCACGTGGTTTCGACTTGTCATGCTTTGGTTGCGAGTCGCAACTGCGTGGTTTCGAGTCGGAATACTGTGGTTGCGAGTCGTAATGCCGTTGTTGCGAGTCGGAAACTGTCATTTTCATGTACACGTGATGATGCAGAAAAGACAGTCCAAATTGTACCGAGAATTCAGACCCAAATCCGGAAACTACCAATAAGGTTTCTACAAACACTTTTCCTCATTTGACTAGTAGTAAAAAAATAGATCAAACTTTGCCTTATTTGAAATCTTCAACCCACATTCAACAAGTTCATCCTATGTTCATAATTTCTAGGGTTTTCATGCCAACATATTCACACATTTTTGGACCGAAAATCACCTATTTCTAACAAGATTAATATGCAAGAACAAGTAAAACATACACTTAGTGGCATTAACATAACTCGGTTGGCCCTAAACATCCTTAAACCATTATTCCATAACCATTTAAGCATGTTAGTAAGTATCATACATAAGGTTTAACACACATAGTCAAAACTTCACAAACTTCCTAAAAATCATGCATAGTATTTCTAGCCAAGCATAATATTTCTAACCAAACATGCATAAAAATCTAGTTCATACAACAATATAAACCCTATGCACATAATAATCACTAACCGGTTGAAAAGGGGAGGAATGAGCCGAAATAAAGGAAGAAGCCGAGGAGATGAAGTGTCCGAGTGATGATCTTGACCGAGTTTCCTTGTCCGAAATCCTTGCTTGAACCGAAAGAGGAAGAAGAGGGGTGTTGTTGTTGGAGGTTACTAGTTGAGAGAGAATAGAAGTGTTGTGGGTTTGTGTGTTGTAACAAATGAGGGAAAGTGAGGAGAAGGTGGGATATATATACATGGGGTGTTTCGGGTTGGGCTTGGGGGTTTCGGCCCAAGCCGGTTACGGCCCAAAGGCCCACTCGCAACCGAGTGGTTGCGTGTCATGGTCTCGGGTCGTGGTTTCGGCTCTCCTATATTTATATATAATACACATACACAACACATATCAAGTAAAAGTCACGTTTCCATTTAATTATAATCATATATACACAAAATATTACAAGGCGTTCGTTCGGAAAAACCTAGAGTGTCACA
The DNA here is from genome assembly GCF_002127325.2 of Helianthus annuus. Taxonomy (NCBI): domain Eukaryota; kingdom Viridiplantae; phylum Streptophyta; class Magnoliopsida; order Asterales; family Asteraceae; genus Helianthus; species Helianthus annuus. Next base: position 96,221,929 of record NC_035438.2, on the reverse strand, counting down.
TAATTAAATTAAATTTGTAACTTCTTTTCAAAATATATACTTTTTTCAAATTAAAAAAACAACTTAATTTAAAGTGTAGAATAAATTACTGGTTGTGTAGAATAAATTACGATTTGCGTAGGATATATTTCGAGGTGTGTAGGATAAATTTCGACTGTGTAGGATAAAACTCTATAATATGTAGGGTATATGTAGGAAAATTTTGATATGTGTAGGTTTTGTAGATTATATGTAGGTTAATTAATGATTAGTTGACTAATTAATTAAAGATTTAAAATTAATTATATGAATTATAAATGAAATAGTATTTTACTAATATGCCCTTTCTTCTTTTTCTTCTCACATTAAATTTCTTCTCGAATGAACCTTCCCCATGATCCCTAAGGCCACATCAATGGGTTATTTCTAACATTCTCCCACTTGGCCGAGTGATCATTTGTGATAAGTATAAGTAAGTTTGGCCAAGTTAAAACATTAATCAATGTTTCAAATTGAAATTGCAACAGAAAAATACAGTCATTGAGTTACTGTCAACTCAAGACCCCCATTAATCATGTTACAACCCCAAATCAAAACATACGTAAATTTAAGACCAAAATGACTGAGGTAAGCCCTTTGAAATTAATTTGTATAATTCTTGTCTATACGTCATCAGGTGCACATACGTATTTATAGACAAACAAATTGTGTAATTGAGGAAAAATAATAACTAATCATTCATATGTACGATGTGCTATTATGTAAGGCCTTTAGTAAAACCCGTCTTTATTATGAGCTCTTAAAAAGACTTTGGGTGCAGACCTTAGTTATCGGATCCGCAAGCATATCATGAATGTAAATGTATTCGATACAAGTATTTAGGTTCCTCTTCTTATTCATAAACAAACAATAATTTTGTATCGAAGTTTAATGCAGCACTTCTCGAACTGTTACTGTTGGAGAAAATAAGGTAGCTGACTCTTCACAATAAGTCTTCAATATAGTATTTATATGGAGTTAATAAGTATATGAGTCCACTGATAAAATTTCAACAACATTTAGTGACAATTGCGTTCTTAATTAACAACATATTATGTCATTATAATTTAGGTTGTTGTTAACAGTTTCTCATGACTCCTCCATGAGATAGATTTGTCCGCAGACACAAGGATTACCCCAAATTGACTTTTAGTTTCTTTTGAACATCATAAAATCAAGGTAAGAATAATTAACCTCTTCTTATGGTCTTTCTTGTTTCTTAAAGATATTGTAAGATGCTTCACAATAATCTAGAGTGATATAATGTTCATCAATGTGAGCAATATCTAAACGAGTATAGACTTGAACCTTCATAAGGCTTCTAATTGATGAAGCATAAGGAAGTAATCTCATTTATCATTTTATCCTCTTAATGAGAGCAATATTGTTTGTTACATATGTAAAGACCCACTTTAGAGTAAAGCTTATGGCACGAAACTAATGCCCCAATGGGTCTATCTTGGTATATTTTGATGTCTCTCACGTAAGTGGTATTTCCGAGATTCATTATATCAAAATATGTGTGAGAAATTATTTGACTTATATAACATATACTTATCAAAAGAGTGTCATCTATATAAAGACAAGTTAACATTAGTTGCTCCCACTCATCCTGAGGTTGGTACACATAAATCCACTTAATTCGTGATGAAAAGAATCTCATTAAGATTTCGTCACATTTTGATGTTTGCTTCAACCCATATATGGATTTCATCGACTTAGAAACTAAGTGTTCTTGACCTTTCAGTTTAGAACTTTCAGGTTGTTTTGAACATGTAAGTCTTTGTTTAGGGAAAATTGTTTTAATATCCATTTAATGTAGCTATAAAAGATTATAAGCTACTAGAACAACAATGATCCTCAAAGAAACCTTTTGTAAGAAAGGTAAGATGATTCTTTGATAAATAATTCTCTTCTGAGCATAACCATTAACAATCAATCTTGCTTTTAGTGTCTTATCATTTGCATTTGGATTTAGGTAATTCAACCAAATCCCAAACGTTATTTTGACACATAAAATCAAATTTGCTAATAACAATTTTATTACATTTAGAAATTTGATTGATGCTAATGGCTTAATTAGAAGAGGTAGGATCAGTAAACTTTCTAAAATCCATTTCAACTTCGGTCAAGGAGGATACATAATCATCAAAGTTAGTAGGCTTTTAAACCTAGATGGCCTCCTTAGTTGATTATTAGGTTTATTAAGAGTTTCAGTTTTATGGATTAACTCTTGATTAAGTTGCTATCATTTTCAAGATTCTAAGTGTGTAAGAGTTGGTGCAGTATGGTGTGCAAGAGGTGTAATCGGATTAAAATTTAATAGGTCTCTTCCCCCGCCTCTTGCACTTCTGGCAAATCCTGATAAGGACTTTTACTGCTCCCACTGACTTAGAAATCTTTAATAATTTAGCATGCTTATGGTCAACATTAGAAGACCAATAAATTCTAATAAAGAAACAAATTAAAGAAGTTACTCATTGTAGTTTCTCTGTTTGAGGATTACAATTTTGGCAAGAAATCTGAGTGTGCCCACGTTTAAGCAACAATGAAACTTTTGTTAGAGTAGCAGTATATTCTTAAAGAGAAAAGTTGTGAAGGGGCAATGTCTTGTACAAGAGGTGCAAATTGAGGTAATAACAAGTTTTCACTCCCCCACCTCTTGCAACTTTCGCAAATTAAGATTAAGACACTTAATACTCCCACTAACCATTTAGATCTATAGGAATGCTACAAGATAAGTTTCAATGATGTATGTGCTGTGGGAACATGTCATATATGTTAGACTTGATTTCCTTAATGTCCATATGTTATAAAAATTTTGGGGACATATTTAGAAGGAATCATAGTATATATGAATTAATTTCTTTAATACCTTAATTCATATAAGACAATACAAGTAAATGTTATGATAAATGAATTATGTCTGAATATTCCATTTTGGGATAAGTTCCAATGAAATATAACTTCTAATGGAACTTAATTTATTCTCTTAGCCATTTAAATATTAAGGCTTATAACACATGCTCATAACTCACTAAGAATGAGATTTGATAATATTTCATCCTTCATTAACCTAGTCATGATTTCTCATGAAATTTGGTCTTAATGGATGGAATTTGTAAGTCTCATTTTTCTTTTGCTAAATTTTCATTTTCATGATAACAAAGGTTGTGAAAAATGTAGCATCATCAAGTTCTATCTTATAAGGTTTCTATCCAGATTAAGATAACAAATAATATGAGAGTTTAAGGTAAAAGTGACTTTGTTTTAACCATGCAAACCTCACAACTGTCATAATGCAGCTTTTATATTGATACTAAATTCTGAATAATCTACAGAACATATAAGGTATCATTAAGCCCAATTATAAAACAGTTTATTATGGTTCTTATAGTCTTAACATAAAATTTTGCCACTAACTCTCATATTAATTATTTGTTGATTTCTAGTAAGGAAACACATAGAACTAGAGTCAACCGGTCATGTGTTGGTTAGAATATTACCAGCAGACTTAAATATCATAAATATCTTACTACTTATCTTAGCCAGCTGTTCCATTGAATTATGGATAGTCTCGATGCTCATGTCTAGTTTAATGGCATAAACCTGTAGTGAGACTTTCCTTTGAAGAAACTTATAGCTGGAAGTAGTACTTGTACACTATCTCTGAATCTTAAAAGTATCATCCTTTCAGGTATAATGGCGATGAGATGAACAACATCTAATTTTCCAGTTTCATGCATTCCTTTTCCTGTACATATGCTGCTAATCAACACACTCATTTTCCTTTGGTACTCTTGAGTGTAATAGTTGATTCTTAAGGCAACTTATGATATTAGTGGAAAAGTTATATGTAATGCACCAGAAAAGTGTACTGATTTTCATGTGTAAACCTTTAAATTATGGGTCATGGTATTGTACATCATGATGTATTCACATATGCCACTAATCTTTATAGTAAGAATATAGAGTAATGCATGCGTCTTAAGAGTTATTTTGATTCTTCCAAAGAAAATAAATTAGTCTTCGGAAATTTAGAATCTAGAATGGCTCACATGATAGCAATAATTAAGTGGGTTCTTGATTATCATAAGAGATATAATGTTTGACTTATCCCACTAGTCATGCTCTAGTTTTCTTCTGTAAAACTCTTATCAGAAATGAACAGTAGGATTATCATATCTTAAGAAATAATCAACAATCCAACAAGAGCAAATTTTGTAGAAACTCTTTAGTAAGCAAAACATTTTAGTTTTTGAAATTAGATTGGATAAAATAGATGAGATACAAACTTAAGAAAAAGTTTGGAGTGATTTACATTATGGGGTAATCAAGTAAGGCAGACACAAATTATTATATTGAATATATAGTCTACTATAACACCAAAATAACAGACTATTTTAAGGTTCTACCTGAATTTTGGCTTCGCTTTGTCTTTGACTAAAATTCAGACATTATAAACGTACATAAATAACAGATTGTCTTGATGTTCTAAATAAATTTGGCTTCGCTTTGGCTTTGACCAAAATTTATGCATTATGAACATACATAATAGACAGACTTATTGTTCTACATGAAATTTGGCTTCGCTTTGGCTTTGACCAAATTACATGTATTATGAACATAAATAAATAAAACCAACTTAATGTTCTGCCTGAATTTTGGCTTCGCTTTGGCTTTGACCAAAATTCACGCATTATGAACCATATAAAATAATAAACCTCGGCTTAATGTTCTACCTAAATTTTGGCTTCGCTTTGGCTTTGACCAAAATTCAGCATTAAGAACGATATAAATAATAGACCGTCTTTAGTGTTCTACATGAACTCTAGCTTCACTTTGGCTTTGACCATAATTCACATATTATGAACACACATAAATAAAGACTATCTCAATGTTCTACATGAACTCTAGCTTCCCTTTGGCTTTGACCAAAATTCATGTATTATGAACACACATAAATAATAAAGTAAAGCACATAAATATAACATAACACCTTTGGGCCAGAAATGAAATATTTATGTAAATTAGGCTGATAATTTATTATGTGCATCATCAAACAATTCGTTGTTGGTTTCATTATCCAACAATACACATAATCACATAAAATGGTATAAATTAAAGTTGGGTCATTCGCAAAATAAGAATCTCACATAAAAGTTGCATATAAAGGGCTTTAAGTGTACAAACATTTAGGCACAAAATCAACTATTCAGTTCATGGATTATAGTCTAGAATTTCTATAATCAATTCATTAATTGCAATCATTAAATTCAAACATTAATTCATGAGGACTTTGTAACCGATTAATTCAAGAATGCATGAATACATAATCAAGTTTGTAACTGATTGCAAAATCATGTATTATAAATTCATCCATTAATCATCATAATAAATTCTAAATAGCATTCGCAAATTGTATTAAATACAACTCTAAAATATTCATGAATACATAATCAAATTTGTAACTGATGGAACCTATACTTGAATACATAATCAAATTTGTAACTGATGGAACCTATACTTGAAATAAAATATTCATGAATGGATAAATTGATAGAAAGAATTCAGCAAACTAGATTGTTCCATCCAAGTTTACCAAACATAATATTAAAATAATTTCTTATGAGCAAGGCTTTAAATTGTAAGTACAATTTATGGAAAAACTTGGATAAATATCACCGCAAACAAAAATTAATTTACGATGATGTCAAAATCATTTGCTAAAAAAAAACAATTTGAATTGATTATCATATTAAAATGTTTTTAGTTGATATTTTTTTTTACGACTAAGGAACTTAACTCCATCATCAACAGCGAATCATCAATATCGGATTTCATGATCGAATTTGATATAATCAACATTGCTCTGATACCACATGTTGATTATATCTATAAACATGGGTCAAAATATAGAACCTAATCATGTTTATTCAATCATAACGTAAATATAGATACCAAGTTAGAGACACTTACTTGTGGGAGTGGTCATCTTTGAAGACGAAGATAAGGCCATGATTCCCGTTATGGTACCTTAGGTTGATGGATCACCTTAGAGAGAATTTTTTAGTGTTTTAGTATTGGTGTTCTTCTCTAGAGTTTTGATCACCACTTGTTATCAATATATAAAGATCAATGAATAATGGTCATGAATGGTGATTCGTTATAAAACTCTATGTTTTCTCTATTAATGGTACCTAAAGGGAAATCATAATTGCCCCTTAATACTAATCAATAATTACAATTACTACCATCAAGTAATTGTCGGGGACTAGTTATGTCATATTGGTAATGTTACCAAATGATCCCTAAGGCCACATCAATGGGTTATTTCTAACAAGTGTACCTCATTTGTTTCATTCAGTATGGCTCTCCTTTCAGATTGACCTAAGTAAAGGGTCATTGAGCATTTAAAATAAAGGGTCATTGAGCATTTAAAATCCATTAATGCAAATACCTTAAAGAGTTAAATGCCATTTTAGCATTTAAAAGTTTGGGTCATTTTTTTCATTTAGTCTAAAGCTTTCATTTTTCGCCTATAGGTGTAAAAAGGTTTCACCATTACCATTTTAGTTCATTGGGTTAACTTCATCTATTTTTTCTGTTAAGAAGAAGGGCAATTTGATCATTTTATATGTAATTTTGTTAACTAGAAGGTCAATTCGGTCATATAAAATAACCGAACTGCCTTTCTCGTTAACAGAAAAAATGGATGAAATTAACCTAGTGGACTAAAATGGCAATGGTCAAACCTTTTTGGACCCACATCTGAAAAATGAAACCTTTGGACTAAACTGTCAAAATGACCGAAACCACAAAAACTAAAATGGCATTTAACTCTACCTTAAAAGAAACAATAGAGGAACTCAAGACAGTACAGATGTAAAAAGAAAAAAAGTGTGGCATATATGTTTATAAGAAATAATAAGCAGAAATTGTTTAACCGAGTTAAGTGACATTTATGTCCTTATCGTTTGTCAACTTTTGTCATTTTGGGCCATGGTTATAAGAAATATTAAGCAGAAATTGTTTAACCGAGTTAAATGACATTTATGTCCTTATCGTTTGTCAACTTTTGTTATTTTGGGCCCATTTTCAAAATTGTATCTATTTCCTTCTTGACATACTTGAAACGTGTCATTTCAGTCAAAAAAACAACTCTCAATTAAAAAGTTCTTGTTTGATAAAGGGTAAATGCGTCATTTTCCATTTTCTTTTATTTTCATTTTATCTGCTTATATGTTAAACAATGGGACCCAACTTTACTTATATATCTATCTATACTTTCTATAAAAGGAGAAATCCCAATGGCATAAGAAAAGCTGATGTGTCAGCCAGAGAGGCTGTCCAACAATGCTTTTCTTATGTCATCAACGATGAGGTGCAGCCATAGAGGGAGCATAGTGACATCATAATTCAAAGATATGACATCAAACCACTACCCCACTTTCAAATTTCAAAGGTCTGGCCCACATTCAATTATAAACCACTGATGTTCATTCAAAATTCAAACCACTGATGTTTCATTAAAATGGGAGGGTAATTTGAAATTTAAAACTTATAGGGATATGTAGTTTGCATTTAATGTCATCAGAGCTTCAATTCTTCTCTCTCTCAAATATCAATTCAAACCCAAATCCAAACCCAACAAACTCAAAATTAAGGTTTCAAAAACACAAATCAAATAAAAAACAACAAAATGAGAGTATCCTACTTCCACAATTAGTAGCAGAAGGAGAAGAGGACGTTTGTCGGATTTGTCAGAATCCAGGAGATGCCTAAACTGAGATAAATTAAACCACAAACAATCTTTTCCATATGACTAAATCTTGTGCAAGCAGCTCTTGAAGAAACCCGTCAATTCTCAGTCGCCGCCAACATGTTCTTTGATCTCTAATCTCATCAACAAGGTAAGATTTATTTTTTATTATTCATGTTTCAGAGTTGTATTATCTTGATTTACCAATCATCTTTTCATCAATTAAAGCCTCTTAACTCATGAATGAATAATGGTTGTTTATCGGGTTTTCTTTTCTTTAGATCGATCATCTTCTTTATGTAGATATAGCTGTTAATCTGGTGTACTAGGTTTTCTCTGCAGTTGCTATCATGGTTTTGAATGGATGTTTGTAACACCCCGAAAACGGGTTTGGTAATCAAACCACGTTAATATTTATGAACGGGTAAAAAAAAATATATACCGTTAGTGGTGAAATTAACCCGGTAAATATTAGGAATTTAAATGAATAAACCTAACATTAATTAAAAGCAGGATAAATACTTTGAGAAAAACAGAGTATATAAAAAGGGGCCCGAGTTAACGAGACTTAAAATAAACGGGCTATAACTCCCGGAATCCACTAAGTTAACTAGGAATAAATAACCTAGTTAGTTAATTGTTTTAAAACAATAAAGAAGCATGAATTAGTAAGCCTTTTATAAACCTTGAATATTGGAGGGACTAAAATGGGCAAAAGTGAAAGTGAATTTAATAAAAGAAAAATCTACACCAAAAACACAAACAAGAGTGTGTTCCTAGTCGACTTTTACACAGAGCAAAGGAGGGTTCTTCTCTTGAACCCTAAATCACAAACATTCAACAAAATAGAAGAGAAATCAAGCCGAGAAATTGGGGCTTTCAATAAAAACGTGATCACCAAGCTTAGGGAATCACAAGGTATGTTGAAATTTGATGTTTGGTGACATTTTGAATTTGTGATAAACATGCATAACCGAAATTTTTGTATGAATGTTGAATTTTATAGTGATATTGATGTGAGTATAAGTCTAGGAACAAACCCTAGATGCAAACTTGTAGAATTGTGCCATAAACTAGTGATTAGTTAATTAATCAAGTATGAGCTAAGTGGGTTTTAACTAAATAGTAAAGATGATGACATGCATGTGCTTAGAATCATCATATTTTGATAGTTGGAGCGAAATACTTGAACAATTTATAAGTTCAAGTGAATGCTCATATATGACTTGAAATGGGTTTTGTATATTATGATGAAATTAGTGATTTTGTTCATGTAAATAGGTGTTTGGAATCATGATGTCTACTAATTAATATGTAGAACTAGATTATATTAGATGTTCGGATGAATGTCTAATGCTAAGATGAAATGGGTTTTACATGTAGATGGAAACCTTTAGTTCTTGCTTAACAAGTGAATAATTAGCTTTGATAATGGAAAGCTAAGTTAAATAGGTGTTAATAATAGCATGAACTTAGACTTGAAAAGTAGTTAAAACGGTGGCGTAAGAATAATGCCTATCGGATACTTGACAAAGTGCTTAAATGAATTGTCGAGTTCATAATATAATCACTTATGCTAATAGGCAGTTTGACTTTTAAAAGTCAAACTGACCAAAATGAAACAAATGGTAAATTTTGATGTAAAATCCGTAAGATGGAATAGTCATAATTAATGATGACTAATCTAACCGTCTTACGAATCATGATGATAGTCTGACGCTTGACAAATTAGGTGGAGGCTTGGAAAAGGAAGCGGGTCGAACGAATCAAGTGTGAAGGTAAAGCGTGTTTCGGATGCAAGGTAAGTAAAAGCTTACACCCTTTTTATAGTATACATTAGTTGTGTGAATTGAAAATGAATAAAGAAAAAAACTAGTAATAGAATTATAATGTTCCGACGTAAATAATATGAGCCGAAACAAGTGAGAATGGTAAGAAATCATAAACAATGGCAAAGAGGGTAAATTGGTAAATTAGTCATGTAACGATGCAGTAATAAGAAATTTTGAAACATTACGTTATGGTGTAAACCGGAATGGGTAAAATGGGTGAGATGGTAACTAGCTATCATCTGATAATGGAAAATGATCGTTAGGACTAAACGGGTCAAATGACATTGGTAAAATCATTTGACAATATTAATTAATTATCGTTTGTTGAGTTTTGTGATTACAGGAAATAACATATGTTGCGTTGCTTTAACTAGAAAATTTAAAGCAAGAGGTATGTAAACGAGTCAATGCTATGACCCGAGCCAGGTACACATAATTAGATTTATAGTTAAAAGTGGTACTTTGGTCAATTAGTTAGCGGAAGTCCTTCGTCGTAAATGAGGGACTAAAATTGACCAAAAATCCTGTGATGGGTAAATTGGGCAAACGACCCATATGGGTTGTTTGGAAATTTGCATTATGATTAGGAAATATAGGTAGATACCTTGAATGTGGAATTATGAGGTGTGAATGGAAAAGAACGAGTTTTAGACTAAAATGCTTAAAATTTCCTAGATGGGTCAAAATGGTTTTATGTGCATATGTATTTCATAAGAAAGTATGAACCCGAGCTAGAGAACTTGAGCTAAATACATTGACGTATGTATTTTGATTGTTTAAGAAACAAGTTGGTGCTTTTGAATACAAACGGGTCAAAATGTTGAAATTGAATCATAAGCCGAACGCTTAAAAATTTAGAAATTTATTAGTTCGAACGTTGAATTTTTGCTCCACATGATGGAAAATACAATTACGGTCGCGTAGGAAAAAGAATCACGTCAATCGGATGAGTAGAACAAAAGTTATGAAACTTTGAAGTTGATTTTTGGTATAAAATAGGAGCTGGGAATATGCAGCTCAAAAGAAACAACTATCTGTCGAATACGGGGTGTCGCGCTGCGCGACCGCTAACCCGAAACAATGTGCGCCACGCGACAAGTGTCGCAGGCCGCGAAGGATGAGACAAAGTCTCTCGCGGGCGCGAGAGATGTGTTGCTGGAAATTTTTGTTTATTTTGTTTGTTTGACCCATTTTCCTTGTTGAACTTGTTATTTAACTATCAAAACTAACTTTTAAATTGGTTTTGATCATAGGTGAATGTCGAGAGTCATGGATGATGATCAAGCAAGATGTCAAGAACCGGACACAATACTTTTGAAGCCTACGCGTTAATATGTTTTGTTTAGTTGAATATAAAACATGTAACTCTTAATGCCACACTATGTATGTTTTAAACTAGTAGGGATTTAAAATCCCATACACTCTAATCATGTTTGAATATTAAGCTTAACAAAGTTTTGTTAATCCCTATTTCACTTAAACTAAATGTGTATTTAGTAATAAATTATATTAAATTAAGTCGGGCGTTACAAGTTGGTATCAGAGCTCAAAGTTAAAAGGATAAAGTGTTCGGTTCGAGGCTTGATCGCAAATCCGTTGAGTATATGTATGTTAATGGTTTAGTATGATTAAAATGTTGTGAACAACACAAAGGGTTATCATGTACTACACGTTACCCCAATGAAAATGATTGGTATAGTTAACGAAATCACGTGCGTTGACACGTATAGTAAAAAGCCTTGTATTACGATACGGGCGTTATTAATGTCGAAATTACAAACTTTTGTAAATGTTTAGTTGAAGGATACTCGCACCAAAAGATGGCAAGAGTGTAACAAGTGACGGACATGATGGTGAAACGGTCCGAGGTATGACAGGCAGAGCATACTCATCAAGGATCTAAATAGTGTAATGATCGCGAACAAGGATAAAGGCATGGAAGGCTCGTTAGGGCAAGCATTACCAGGTGCACGTTTTAAATTAATCGCACAAATAGTAATATGCAACAAACAAGTAGAGAATGACGGTTGTATATATAGGATAAAACTTAGAAAAACCTGAATAGGATATCTATTCAGGATGAAGTTTCCAAGAGTAAATAAGTAGAAAGAATGTTATTCACAATAATGAATAACAGAACAATAATGGGATTAAATTATATAAAAACTTGGACGGGGGTAATGATCCAAGTGTATAATTCTCAAAATAATGCTATTGAGAAAAGTAGCAATCACATTAATGAATGTGATTATATAATAGTTCGATAGAAAGGAAAACATTCTATAAGTTAAAATGTAAAACTAGTAAAACTAATGATGGTTGTTTTGCAACTAAATAAAGTTTTACTAAATGAAACCAGAGATATGAAATAAATAGAGGCGTTACTTACATAGGGCGTGATGCGAAAACTATAAAAAGGCCATGTGTATCATGTGTTGATCGCTTACTCTGGCCAAATAAGTACTGGCATATGATACCATGAACTTCTTGTAGGGGACACATTACGTCTGATGTAGTAAGGACGGGGTGAATGGGACGAATTAAAAAGATACCCAAATGAATCAAATAAGCAAAATTTTTGATGATAAACGTAAACACAAGTCGGATGACGGAAGCGTATTACGTTAGAATAACGAGCCCGAGAGAAGGGACAAGGAACAAAGTAAATGAAAACACAGACCGACTAGGCATAGGGATAAAAATTTGACTGTCACAAGTGATGAAATTCACACAGACAAGTCAAACGAATTAAAAAAAAAGAATAAAGGACTTGATTGAATAAAAGTGATGGATTTTGCTAAGACGACCAACTAAATTAAAATGAAGTCTTAATACATACCGGGACGGTTGCTTTAATAATGACTTCGGTAAAATACTAGATAGATGGGTAGGATTTTGAGTGTATGCGTAAACCAAGAGACATGAACGCGAATTGAAGGTCAAAAGACTCGGATTGAGAGTTATGACTAAAAGACGACAAAATTTTGGCAAACATAAATTTTGAAAATTCCGTTCAACTGTTTCAAAGTTGAACAGGTAGGATAAAGAATGAAGTTTGACATTCACAAGTAACGAAATTCCACATGAACAAGTTAAACAAGCTAAATAAAGAATAACATTTGTTAATGTAAGTAAGCGCGAACCGAATAAATAAAAGCGTGAAATATTAAGATAAAAGAACCCGGGTAATGGGTTGTAAATAAATATAGGAATAAACCGGATAACAATAAGCGGAAACAAACCGACGTGTAAATGACATAAGAAGTCATAGAGTCAGAAGATTAGTTTAAAATGGAAGCGGATGTAGTCTTAGACTACGGTCAAGGTCCATATAATTCAAGAATGAAAATGAACGACTTCTAAACTTAAAAAGGGTGCGTTGACACCGAAAGTATAACTTTAGAACGACATGAGTAAAAGATGATCTACGGGATCGTCATAACCCTCGGGATAGTAAGTGGTGATGAGGTCTATGGGACCAAAAAGACCCTTGGGTCACAAATAGAAAGAAACAAACCATTGGAGTCTCACCTTAAAAAGGTGGAAATCTAAAGAAATAGCCTACGAGGCTAACTAAAAGAACCTACGGGTCACTGGGGTATAGCATGGAAAACTGGTTACAATTCTCCGTGCAAAATAATAACGGTCAGGGATAAAACTTAGAACTGAAATTCCTAGACATGAGAAAAAGACGTAAGACAAAGAGAAAACATAAACTAAAAAAAATTAATTAGTTTTTTTTAGCTAAAAGCAATGTTTTAACAAAACATGAGTAGTATGAGGGGGTTTAGAAAATCTTAAACACACATAAGGCCGTAGATGGAAAAATAGTATACCCGGCCACCCGGGTGATGGGGTATGAAGTGACGGCGACTAATTAGTCTAGCCGGTAAAACTATTCAAAGTCAAGATAATGTCATGATAAATACAAAGCGCTTGTTAATATAAGACACTAGCCTAAGATCCCGCGAGTTTCGCGGGTGGCTTAAACACAAATATATAATATCTGTTGGCATTGAAGCCCATGTAGATCATCAAAAAATGCTCGCTTCAAAAGCACACTCTGGTTAATGTCCATATAATTATCGATTCTCCCATTCAAACCCACGATTGCATGTTTGTTACCACGTACATATTCAATATTCCGGAGGTTTGTTAATAATTAGAATTTGAACCCTAGGGTTTCCCTATTGTCCAGAAAGGACTTGAGCAAACTTGCAAACATGGTATCTAAAATAGAAGTGAAGTTGATACGAAGCATGAACATTGAGATCTAAGAATCATACAAAAAATAAATTGCAACTTACATGTGTATCGAACACTATATGTTTACCGAAGCGGATACTACCAGAGAATGCCACAGATCGCCACTCGATGCCTCCGATCAGCTTCTTCAAATTGTCAGTGGCTACCGGTAGTGTTACTCAATCAAAGCGCATTATCATTAGAACACCACCATCCCTAGGTCGTCGGAGTATCAAACTAATGATGTAAATTCCTTTGACTGAAGATGCCACACATTATCTTCTCCAATACAACAAAAATATTCCAGCCCCGTACCGATATAATTCACAGCACTCTGTGACCATTTTTTTGCAGCCATTTACAACTATATTTCTCAGCTTTATATGGTTGTACAATAGTCCCTAAACAACCTTAAATACAAACTTTTATTCAGCAATTTCAAGTTAAAATATGTTACTATAGATCTATGAAGTTTTGACACCAATTTTCACATCTTAATAGCTAATAAATTACAACATAATTTAGTCAAATTAAAATACTTCATGTGACTCTTGATCACCTGATATTCCCGACATGAGAGAGAGCTTACCTGCAAGGACTAAGTTGACCACTATTGAAGCTAATACCCTTGAGTTTGACCTTGGTTCATCTTTGCTTGTACCTTTGACACCTAATAAGTTTAGACATATTGACTATGACACAAGCCCCCTCCAATTGTTCCAACTTGAACCAGAATTAATATAAAAATGAATAAAACAAATGAGCATTCTTGTTCAATTAATGATATGGTAGCAATGGGCTTCCCAAGACGACTCAATTCTCTTTCAAGTTCAATAATAGTTTTGTTGATGAGAGACTGAAGGCCTGGAATCCGTGACTTAATGACTGTTTGCAAATGCTGAAACAATGAATAATGTAGTAAAGCGGATTAGATATCTTTAAGCGAATAATGTAGTAAAGCGTTTTGAATCTTGGTTGTAAAGATGTTTACCTTAGAAAGCACCTTCCCGAGATGCTCAGAGCCCATTCTGCTAGCAAGGTGCCTATACTCGGGGGTATTAGCAAAGTATGCGCGCTCCCTCCTCCGAGCGGCAATCATGTCAACGCTTTTGTTAATATCAGCTTCAGACCGGTTCACAACACCAATCCAAGGAAACTTCAGTTTATAAGATTTCCCTTTCAACATCTGTACATGTCATCTTCATTATTAAAGAAAGAAGCACAGAATTTAAAATCAAAACCAAGAAGCAGAAGCTTACATCAACTGCATCAGTCCCCTTGGCCATAAGATCAATCTTCGTCAAAACTCCAAAAGTCCTCTCCCCTACTTAGAATTTACAAAAACATCAATCATGAAACTGTCCAAATATGTATGTATATAGCATGATGAATAATTGTATGAAAGTTTAAGCATAATGTACTTCATTAGCAACTTCAAAGTTGATTTGGGGATCAGCCTAAAAAACAGCAATGTGAAAAACCTCATATATCATAACCAACCTATATTTTCATGTGAACACAATGAAATGCACACGTTTCCATGAAACCTATTCGTGACAAACTTCAGCAGTTTCTAGTGTAATGAAATTCTGCGATGATGTGTTAGAACATGGATATTCCAGTCCCAACTTATGTGTCTTTAATTTGATGAAGAAAAAATAAAAAGTTTGCAAGTAATTTCATACTTCACTTGATCTAAAGCACTCATAGCTTGCGACACAATAACAAATTTTTCGTTAATGTTAATGCGTTGAATTTACACCTCAAACAAATGATATCATACAAACATGGTATCTAAAATAGAAGCGAAGTTGATACGAAGCACGGACATTGAGATCTAAGAATCATACAAAAAATATATTGCAATTTACATGTATATCAAACACTATATGTTTACCGAAGCGGAGACTAACAGAGAATGCCACAGATCGCCCCTCGATGCCTTCAATCAGCTTCTTCAAATCGTCGGTGGCTACCGGTAGTGTTACTCAATCCAAAGTGCATTACCATTAGAACACCACCATCCCTAGGTCGTCGGAGTATCAAACTAATGATGTACATTCCTTTGACTGAGGATACCACACATGATCTTCTCCTATACAACAAAAATATTCCAGCCCCGTACCGATATAATTACCAGCCCTCTATGACCAATTAATTTGCAGCCATTTAAAGCTATATTTCTCAGCTTTATATGGCTATATGGGTATACAACAGTCCCTAAACAACCTCATATAGCAGTCAGAATAACAGCATGGAATGCTTTCTTCTTCCTATAACCTTGAATCGAATAGCTAACCCGACCCGACCCGAAACGTAATGATATGAAAAAAAATTGGGTCCCATCACTTTACGTCCCCTCGAAACTTTTGGTCAAGCTCCACCACTGGCTGAAAGCATGGTCTAAAAAATTAATTCGTATAGCCATGAGTGGAGAAAATATCGAAAATTAAATTTTCAAACATTATAGAAAGGGTATATGCCCAGTCAAGGGTTACCACCTTTATAAAACAGAGGGAGTATTATCTACAAAAACATAACTTCATATTCAAGATTTGTAAAATGGCTTACCATTTTCATATTTCAGAACTTGAAGTATAAAGAAAAACTAACATCAGTTAATACACAACACAAAAAAAGTTATAAAAAAGGTAAGCCGTATATCTTTCCTGTTAACAAATGTAAATGAACTCATTATTACATACAAAATCATACCTTATCAAAGTCCTTGACAACCTTAGCTTCAATTGTAGAATTTTCTTTATATCCCATCCATCCATAACTCATGAATCTCCTAACTGCAATATGCTATAGCAAGTAAGTAATTACCAAAATGCCCATGAATAGCAATTACACAAATAATGGCTTTGTCCAACTTGTGAATGTATATGTATTTGTTCTTTTTCAATATCCACTCTTCCTACACGCGTATATAGGAAAAAAATAGCATCCTCGGATCTAAGCATAAGTGGTACAATTGTTAAGGGTAAAAAAATACATTTATCAAAGATAAACCAATTATATACAATACATTTTGTGAGCGAGAGCAACTTTGCTTTTTAGGATATATAATTTATCCGCCGCACAATGCGCCGGTGGGATAAAGCGTTCGCTAAGTTAGTTTAAAAACAGAACAGAGCTTTGGCAGGACTAAAATTACAAAAAAAAAAAAAATTATTCTAAGTTTGTGTAATTTTTGGTCATATGGTAAAACAGAACAGAGCTTTGGTAATACCCCTCGAGTTGTGCCAGCAGGTTAAAGCGTTCGCTTATGCATTGCAGAAGCATCTGCATCTAAAAGTCTCTTCTTGTTGCACCTGAACAATTTAATCCTCATTAGAATAACATAAGAGGTGGTTAAATGGATTGTTTGGGTACTGGGTCACAATGGTTTGGTTTAATGGCGAATAACTTCTAACATGGGTCAAAGCAAACGGGTCGGGTGGCCCTATAAACATCCTGTTTTTCCTTTTATTTAGTCTTGTATATATATAAAATGCATCGAATATGACATAATATGATGAATAAAACTAAATTATTATAATACTAATATATTTATTTATTTATAAATAAAGAAGCATAAGAGGTCATAAGTAGGGTATGCATCAGCTCAGGTGACCATTCATTTTCAGAAAGTTGAGCCAACTTGAAACTGGTATCACTCTGATTGCTGGAAACGCCTCTGCCACCGGTTCAACGCCACTCGCGCCTTTTCTAGTCGATGAAAAAAGTCTCTTTTTGTTGGACATGAACAATTTAAAGATAACAACATAGCCTAAACTAACATGCCGATAGTTTCTAAATACTATGTCGACCCAAAATCATGCCCTTTTATGAACAGAGCATACAAAATTTTCATACTTTTATGAAATTGAGTGGACCAGGTCATCATACTTAACCGATTTCATGAAATTCCCATTTGGATTAATCAGAACATTAATAGTAATATACAAAAAGACATTTAAGCAATTCAAAAGTCCTAATTCACACAAAAACTCATGTATTTGTTGTTTGATACCTGAAGCTTTGTGACTCCATTCCCCAAAGTAATTGTATAACATCCCATCAATAAACATGAAATCACCATCTGCAATCACAAACATAGCATAATAAGACACTAAACACTAAAAGCATGGCCGCCAACCAAGTCAAACACTAAATAATATTATTACCTTAAGAAGAACAAAAGATACAATGAGATTCCTAGCAGTTTTCCTTCGTCTGGTAGATCGTTTCTTCATTCTAGTAAGAATAGTAGCCTCTTCTTTAGATATGTATTGCAATCTCTTCTCAAAATCATCAGTGTATAACCTAAACAATCCCTTTCAAAATCGAGAAAATATACTCGTCTTCCCTTTTCTGGCAGAATTATCATTTGCCTCATCAACAACTTCCTCCGCATCTTTCTCCAAGTACCACCACTTGAAACATTAACTGATAATACAAAAATCATTTTAAGGGCCATAAATTGAAATTTGTTATCTATAATTGACCCTAATAATCCTTTTAGGGGTTTATTGAATAGAATTCCCAACAGAAGAATGGGAAAGATTGATGAACAACTTAATAAAAAAAATTAGAAATTCTTACCGTGAGGTGAACTATCTATGTTATTGAGCTAATAATCGCCCGTCCAAGATATCGCTATGAAGAAATCGCTGATTACAGAAATCGCCATAAAGCTTCCATGGAATGGATCCTCAAATGCGAGTATGAGCAGATCTGACAACTACAAAACAAATATGAACATAAAGTATCAGAAAAAATAACAAAAATTGATGGTTTTAAAGAAAAGGAGTGATAGAAGGTGAAAGAACACAGGAAATGGACAGAAAGGAAGGTAGCGAGAATTAGGGTTTGTTTCAATTTTGAAAGTCGGTGATAGAGTATTGTAAGAGCAAAAGCGTATTAAAGAAGCAAATGGAATAAAAAGAGGCGATGTTTTCCCTCCTAAATGTACTAAAGGAGGCGTAAGGAGATGCCAGGTGGCAATTAGTGGATTAAAATTATGCCAAGTGGCACCAAAATGTATTGTTTTAATATACATAATAGAAGCGCGGAATAAGCATGTTAACAGACTAAAGCGAATGAGGGGTTAAGTGACAACTCGGGCATATAGGTGACAAAGATAAGAAATATAAGATAAAAGTTACGGTTCGTAAGGACTTACACATGAAGGATACACATGTCAATACGAATGATAAATATTGACAAAAAGGAATGAATGCTTTAAAAATGAAACCAAATCCGTTTGGTTTAAACCAATGAACTACGCAAATAAGGTTTCGTGGACGAAACCTCTTTAAGGGGGGTAGACTTGTAACACCCCGAAAACGGGTTTGGTAATCAAACCACGTTAATATTTATGAACGGGTAAAAAAAATATATACCGTTAGTGGTGAAATTAACCCGGTAAATATTAGGAATTTAAATAAATAAACCTAACATTAATTAAAAGCAGGATAAATACTTTGAGAAAAACAGAGTATATAAAAAGGGGCCCGAGTTAACGAGACTTAAAATAAACGGGCTATAACTCCCGGAATCCACTAAGTTAACTAGGAATAAATAACCTAGTTAGTTAATTGTTTTAAAACAATAAAGAAGCATGAATTAGTAAGCCTTTTATAAACCTTGAATATTGGAGGGACTAAAATGGGAAAAAGTGAAAGTGAATTTAATAAAAGAAAAATCTACACCAAAAACACAAACAAGAGTGTGTTCCTAGTCGACTTTTACACAGAGCAAAGGAGGGTTCTTCTCTTGAACCCTAAATCACAAACATTCAACAAAATAGAAGAGAAATCAAGCCGAGAAATTGGGGCTTTCAATAAAAACGTGATCACCAAGCTTAGGGAATCACAAGGTATGTTGAAATTTGATGTTTGGTGACATTTTGAATTTGTGATAAACATGCATAACCGAAATTTTTGTATGAATGTTGAATTTTATAGTGATATTGATGTGAGTATAAGTCTAGGAACAAACCCTAGATGCAA
Source organism: Helianthus annuus (assembly GCF_002127325.2). NCBI lineage: Eukaryota > Viridiplantae > Streptophyta > Magnoliopsida > Asterales > Asteraceae > Helianthus > Helianthus annuus. The sequence continues at coordinate 96,202,073 of NC_035438.2, read as the reverse complement.
ACTTGTAGAATTGTGTCATAAACTAGTGATTAGTTAATTAATCAAGTATGAGCTAAGTGGGTTTTGACTAAATAGTAAAGATGATGACATGCATGTGCTTAGAATCATCATATTTTGATAGTTGGAGCGAAATACTTGAACAATTTATAAGTTCAAGTGAATGCTCATATATGACTTGAAATGGGTTTTGTATATTATGATGAAATTAGTGATTTTGTTCATGTAAATAGGTGTTTGGAATCATGATGTCTACTAATTAATATGTAGAACTAGATTATATTAGATGTTCGGATGAATGTCTAATGCTAAGATGAAATGGGTTTTACATGTAGATGGAAACCTTTAGTTCTTGCTTAACAAGTGAATAATTAGCTTTGATAATGGAAAGCTAAGTTAAATAGGTGTTAATAATAGCATGAACTTAGACTTGAAAAGTAGTTAAAACGGTGGCGTAAGAATAATGCCTATCGGATACTTGACAAAGTGCTTAAATGAATTGTCGAGTTCATAATATAATCACTTATGCTAATAGGCAAAAGTCAAACTGACCAAAATGAAATCAAATGGTAAATTTTGATGTAAAATCCGTAAGATGGAATAGTCATAATTAATGATGACTAATCTAACCGTCTTACGAATCATGATGATAGTTTGACACTTGACAAGTTAGGTGGAGGCTTGGAAAAGGAAGCGGGTCAAACGAATCAAGTGTGAAGGTAAAGCGTGTTTCGGATGCAAGGTAAGTAAAATCTTACTCCCTTTTTATAGTATACATCAGTTGTGTGAATTGAAAATGAATAAAGAAAAAAACTAGTAATAGAATTATAATGTTCCGACGTAAATAATATGAGTTGAAACAAGTGAGAATGGTGAGAAATCATAAACAATGGCAAAGAGGGTAAATTGGTAAATTAGTCATGTAACGATGCACTAATAAGAAATTTTGAAACATTACGTTATGGTGTAAACCAGAATGGGTAAAATGGGCGAGATGGTAACTAGCTATCATCTCATAATGGAAAATGATCGTTAGGACTAAACGGGTCAAATGACACTGGTAAAATCATTTGACAATATTAATTAATGATCGTTTGTTGAGTTTTGTGATTACAGGAAATAACATATGTAGAGTTGCTTTAACTAGAAAATTTAAAGCAAGAGGTATGTAAACGAGTCAATGCTATGACCCGAACCAGGTACACATAATTAGATTTATAGTTAAAAGTGGTACTTTGGTCAATTAGTTAGCGGAAGTCCTTCGTCGTAAATGGGGGACTAAAATTGACCAAAAATCCCGTGATGGGTAAGTTAGGCAAACGACCCATATGGGTTGTTTGGAAATTTGCATTATGATTAGGAAATTTAGGTAGATACCTTGAATGTGGAATTATGAGGTGTGAAAGGAAAAGAACGAGTTTTAGACTTAAATGCTTAAATTTTCCTAAATGGGTCAAAATGGTTTTATGTGCATACGTATTTCATAAGAAAGAATGAACCCGAGCTAGAGAACTTGAGTTAAATGCATTGACATATGTATTTTAATTGTTTAAGAAACAAGTTGGTGGTTTTGAATACAAACGGGTCAAAATGTTGAAATTGAATAATAAGCCGAACGCATAAAAATTTAGAAATTTATTAGTTCGAACGTTGAATTTTTGCTCCACATGATGGAAAATACAATTACGGTCGCGTAGGAAAAAGAATCACGCCAATCGGATGAGTAGAACATAAGTTATGAAACTTTGAAGTTGATTTTTGGTATAAAATAGGAGCTGGGAATATGCAGCTCAAAAGAAACAACTATCTGTCGAATACGGGGTGTCGCGCTGCGCGACCGCTAACCCGAAACAACGTTGCGCCACGCGATAAGTGTCGCGAGCCGCGAAGGATGAGACAAAGTCTCTCGCGGGCGCGAGAGACGTGTTGCTGGAAATTTTTGTTTATTTTGTTTGTTTGACCCATTTACCTTGTTGAACTTGTTATTTAACTATCAAAACTAACTTTTAAGTTGGTTTTGATCATAGGGGAATGTCGAGAGTCCCGGATGATGATCAAGCAAGATTACAAGAACCGAACACAATACTTTTGAGGCTTCCGCGTTAATATGTTTTGTTTAGTTGAATATGAAACATGTAACTCTTAATGCCACACTATGTATGTTAAAAACTAGTAGGGATTTAAAATCCCATACACTCTAATCATGTTTGAACATTAAGCTTAACAAAGTTTTGTTAATCCCTATTTTACTTAAACTAAATGTGTATTTAGTAATAAATTATATTAAATTAAGTCGGGCGTTACAATGTTGCTGATCAAAGGTAAACTGTTATATAACTTAAATTGTCCTTATTCGGTATTTTGCATCTTTAAACTAATCAAATCAGTCTCTCCAATTTTCTAATGGTTTCAGTGTGACATTATCATGTTAGAACCTAATTTGTGTGTAGAATGATTGTTCTTGTATTTTTGACATATTAAACGAAATAAGGTACACAAGTTCGGGCGAGGCAACATATCCAAAGATATGAGATGAGTAGTAACTATTTCTTGGTTTTGATAGTTGGCCATTGAAGAAAAATTGAGTATTCACTATAGGCTTTCACAATTCATATTGTATACATTAATTGAATTTTAACATTTAGTTCAGTTGGATTTGATTGTTATCAAAAGTTTAGCCCAAGCAAAAAACACTTCGGTTATTAACCGAAACTGAACTGAACCACATTACTAATACTCAGTTAACAGAAGCCGAATGGTTTTAAAAACCTTTTTTGTTTTATCGATAACTTTGATTTCGCTTAGTGCTCAAAGTCAAAGTCGAATCGAATCTCCTCGAACACACCCCTAACTATTACAATAACGATATAGTTTTACTTAACATAATGAGGTGTTAACATCAAACATAAATTATTACACCTTTTTCTGTATTTTGTATTTTTTTCCCAATTCAAGTAAGTTAGTAATGCGAGCATGGTACATGAAACTTGAAGCACAACCACATATTACAAAGCAATTGTAATTATAACTATGTTTCCTTTCATTTTGCTCTCTCTTTGCTAACATGATTTCTTGATTTTGATCAGTGTAAAGCAGAGTTAAGCCTGTTCAACTTAATAAATTGAGCTTAACTTCTGAGCAATTCTAAAAGTTCTTGCGTGATTCGCTTATTATATGTCTTTTAACTATTTTATGTTTATATAGGATTGTTTCCTTTACTTATTTGTATATATAGTTATATGAATACTAATATCGCTATCAATTTAAGCTGGCGACTCGAGTTTGCTGATTAATTGTATTTTGGCTAATTGTTTTATAATACTTTGTATATGCGTTGTTCATGTTCAATTTGCAGCTAAGTTCAACAGTATAACGAACAAGATTCAAACAGGTTTGTGTTGTTCTTGGGTGGTAGTAATGAACTTTGAGTGAATGAATCCAAACTATTTTATTTTTTATCTAATTTCTTTGTCACTTAGATCCAAAGCGTTGAAGGAAGCATATTTGAAGCGGAAGAGAGTGTTCTTTGTTGTTGTGGAATCGTGATACTTACAAATAGCGGTGCCGATGTATAGCTGTGTGATAATCTCACCGATGGATGGATCAGTACGCATATGGAAAGCCATTTACTGACTTAAAGAGTTTAAAGATTTATCCAGCTGATGTTATCGAGCCAGAAGTAACCATGTCTACGGAAGTCAAAAACTATTTGCAAGGTAGTTCTCAAGGTGCCACCTTCACATAGGTTTCATATGAGTTATGCACATCATGAAGTGCATGTTATCTTCCATACCTTTTAGTTATTGCTTTGCTATTTTTAAAGTGAACCATCAATTTTTGCAAGAAATGGCATTTAATATATGAGATTTTGATCATAAATGGACAATATCTATATTTTCATGCTTATCATATGATACATGGAAACCATGCAGGAGGTTAGAGCTGTGATGGATGTTGCATCGGCACGAAATCTTATGACAAAATTGCAGGTGCTACTTGATCAATGGAAAGAAAATAGTGAAGCTCAGATGGCTCATATAGAGCAAGATAAGTCACCAACAGAGAGCCACGTGGCAGTGGCATCCAACATCTGATGATCTCTAAAGTCTGCTGATATCTAAAGTCTATTATGTACAAAGATCTGCTGAAGTATAAAGTCTGTTGAAGTCAAAAACTGCTGGAAGTCAAAGGCCTGATCAAACTCTATGATCTCAGGTTGAGGGGGAGTTGTAGTTCAAACTATTTGCAAGGTAGTTCTCAAGGTGCCACCTTCACATTGGTTTCATATGAGGTATGCACATCACGAAGTGCATGTTATCTTCCATACATTTTAGTTATTGCTCTGCTATTTTTAAATGAACCATCAATTTTTGCAAGAAATGGCATTTAATATATGGAATTTTGATCATAAATGGACAATATCTATATTTTCATGCTTATCATATGATAAATGGAAACCATGCAGGAGGTTAGAGTTGTGATGGATGTTGCATCGGCACGAAACCTTATGACAAAATTACAGGTGCTACTTGGTCAATGGAAAGAAAATAGTGAATCTAAGATGGCTCATATAGAGCAAGATAAGTCACCTAATCTTAACAAATTTGTTAAAGGTAGCACTAACTTTTCTACTGTTTATATCGCTTACTATCATCCTTTTGGATAACTTCCAACTTTAACTTCATTTATGTTTACTACACTTACTGGATGAGCATGCTTAAAAGGTTATGTTTAACTTCAATTCAATTTATTGTCACCTACACCATGCACATACACACAAACAGTTGAAACTTGAAAGCATATATTCTTGGATAGATTCATTTATTTAGGAAGTGTAATTTTAATATAATTAATGTTTATGTAACCATAACCCAATGTAGATTCTTGATACTCATAAACTTATACTTTTGGATTTTGAGTATTCCTAGAGATGCTGCTACATATATAAATAATAAGACACATATCCACTGTCAATTTACCAGGTATTAGTGAAGGTGTTGCAGGTGTAGCTTTGACAATAAGTTTTGTGTTCTTGGGAGTCAAGCATAGGAGAAAAATCATGGTTCGTTCAGTGCATAGTGTTTTGTTTGGATCTCGAGAAGATAATTTTCTTGGATATCACTGCAATTGCTCACCGGGATTCAAGGGAAATCCATACATCAAGAGTGGATGTCAAGGTACTCTCTACACTACATTGGTTTTGCATCAAATAATGTATATGCAAGATATTGTTATTACGACAACTGTTAATTTCGTGTTTTAATTTAGATATTGAGTGTGAGTCTTAGGAACATAATATTTTTTACAGAAGCAAAGATACCGCCAACCAAGTGATCATTTTCACAAAAGAAGAGTTGAAGAAAGCAACAGTGTTCTCAAACCACTTTTAAAACCACTGTTAGGTTAAACAGTGGTTTGAAACCACTTTTGGGTTAAAACAGTGTTTGAAACCACTTTTGGGTTAAAACAGTTTTTGAAATCACTGTTTTGGGTTAAAAAAGTGTTTTGAAACCACTGTTAGATTAAACAGTGTTTGAAACCACTGGTGGGTTAAAACAGTGTTTTCAACCCACTTTTAAAACCACTATTAGGTTAAACAGTGGTTTCAAAACGTTGTTTTAATGATGTTAGTGTTCGCCATTGAAAACCACAAAATCAACACCTTTTGTGTTAAAATCGATGATTCGAATGAAGTTTGTGAATGTAGGTGACATTTGAGCTTCCAGTGACAGCAGAAAAGAGCAAGGAGTTGCTTCAGTTGGTTGGGGATATGGTTAAGTATTCAAAGGCTTCAAAACAATCAGTTTTAATGTCCACTACCTCTCTGGTTTCTAAACAGGTGCGTATAATACAACATTCTAAAAGAAATAATCTGTGTGATCAAAGTTTTAAAGTTACCTATTTTGGCTGACCATTTCTTCCCTCGATCGTTGTTACGATTATATGCTTCTATTTTGCAAGCTGCAAGTGATGATTCAGGAGCTAAAACTCGTAGAGAGAGACGATTCAGGAGCTAAAACTCGTAGAGAGAGATGGAAAGAAACCCGATTAGATAAAAGTAAGAGAAAGTTTCCAACATCATGTATGCATGAACTTCTTCAGCTTTATCACCGACCACTAAATTTTCAGCTTCTCCAAAAGTACCGAGTCGGGGTTCACAGAGAGTAGCTACAGTGGCCGCTTTATCTTCGATTCTCACTGCTGAGAAAAAGGGATCATCCGATGCTTCTCCAGCTCGGCCCGTTAGAAGCCTTGATGCTTCTCCAGCTCGGTCCATTTAGTAGACAAACAGTTTCTGAAACTTAGACGTTATGGTTAGAACTTAGAAGTTAGTTTTGTTTTAACTATATTGACTAACAGTGTTTATGGTGGATTTGATGAATTGGTGATGCATGATTTAATAGAGAATTCACATTATATATATTTGATTGATATAGTGAAACTTGTAAGTTGTAACCAAACAGGTTGTTGCTGCTGGATAGGTGGTTTACTACAGTGAACAGAAAAGTAATTACACATTAGAAATTTAAAAGCAGAATAATATAAAAAATCATGGTTGATAGGTGAGTTCTTGGTTTTGTACGGTAGCCCTGTGGAACGTGGCATTTGCACATGATACTACCTTGAATGCACACAAAATGTTAAAATTCAGGATTATGTTTTTAATAATGTAATTCTAACAGTTGATATTAGAATAATCAATTTAGCCATGTTACTCTTAGATGTGTCTATTTGTATATAAGTAAAAACTTCTTACATTTTAATAATGTGTTATGCATGGTTTCTAAAACCACCCGTGTTTACACAAGGGTCTTACCGCTAGTACTATATAATAAAGTAAACACATGGAGGACACGTGTCATATTTCTGTGTATTCTCAAAATTGTTTTCCGGCCCTTTCTTTTCTCTTATTAGTTTAATATTTAAATTATTCGTTGTCTTTTATTTCTAGACCAGTGGAAAAGCCCGTCCGTTGCGGCGGGTTTGTTTATTTTTGTAGGATCGAATACAGACCCGAACAAGTCGAGCAGAAGAGTTTATACTCAATAAGAAAGGCAGAATCAATCGTATCAAGTTCAATTCAGCACCCAATTCACTTTTAATTGTCTATATATTGATTCTGGAACAATTACAATTCAGTAGACACTTCGACAGAGCTTCGCCGTCGGAAAACTCTCCGCTAATTCCCCTCCAAATGGCACCTAACATCAGGTACTTATAGAATACCTGATTCCGCTTGAAACATCTTCAAGCGAAACCTGATTTCGCTCCAAACGAGTTCAAGCGAAATCAACATGTAAGCTTCAAACGGAATTAAAACATCGGATTTCGCTTCAAATGACCTAGTGTCATTTCAAGCGGAATTACCTCTAATTCACACTTTCTTGATTTCCAAGCCCTGATCTATCTAGTTCTATACAAGACTCGATACAAGATGAAGTCGACAGATGAATGCACTAACAGACTCCCCCTCAGATGTTGACGAGTCTTAAGTGTCGAGTCTTCGGTTGTCAAACCTTCAGTCTTTATCAGTCTGCTTGCTCTTTTTCAAAGATCCTCTATTGTAAGCATCCTCAATCAATCTCTATCCTCTTTCTTCTATCTTCAGAATCTCGATATGGCTTTCTACATCTTCAAACTCCCTCTCGATGTCTTCAGACTCCCCCTTTCAATGTGCTGGGATCGCAGTCTGGAATTCACCATCTTCAGGTTCTAAAATCGGAACCTGGCTATCAATCTGCTCAGGTATAGGAACCTGTCTTTTCCTGCACAAACTCTACCATACATATAAGTTTCTCAAAGTTTAAAGATTTAAAATTTAAAAACCATTTGCAGGAATCATTCAAAATGATTTAATCTCTGAAAACCACTTGAAAAAAAAATACAATCATTTTCACACAATCTTTTCCAAACCTGTTCTTCATATTTAGCACTTGCAATTTTGAACATCAGCTTTTCAACATCAGTTGTCGAAAATATTTTTGGATTTTTCAAAAATTTATGCTAAAACACTCCGAAAATCTTTTTGAATTTTATGAATAAAAAGAAATGAAGTAAAGAAATATGTACAAACAATATTTTTGTGAGTTTGTGTAAGAGGATCATATCAGTTTTTGAGACAAATCACTAACACCGTTAAGCTTTAGACATTTTAAGTTCTAAACAATTCACCTAGATTGTCAGTATACTAGTCCTCTTAAATTTTCACTCAAAGTTCAACTGTTTCGAGATACGATATTAATGTTTTAGATACTTAAACTCATTCGTGTGTCCCATCACTTGAATATACTCCCGTATCTGTCACACCCCCAAAATCCACCTGCGGAGTATCACCGCTTGGGAGCGTGACTGACCAGGATCAAGCCACCAATCATATAGAACATTGTATAAAGTAAAAGTAATTGTCATTTAAACCAAACCAAATCCATATGAAAGGTGTTCCAAATCATAAGAAAGTTATCTTTGTTTAGCGGAAGCGTATAAATAAAACCCATCGTAAACAAGTATCAAATATCAAAGGTGTTTAACAGGATAATCACGATCCAAGCCCACAACGACCCGCTCCTCCATGTGCAAGCTCCATATACCTAACGACCTGCAAGGCATGTAACAGAGGATCAACAACTAGTTGAGCGAGTTCACAGAAAGTAAGTGCGTAATAGTAAGTTCGTTTGTAACAGGTGGCTCTACTGGGCCGTTAGTACGTTCTATTGGTGGGGGCCTCCCATGTTGTACATCCACTAGACTATTCGTAACCATATGTGTTCTTCACAATCCGAGAACAGTAGTAAGTATAAATTCACGTAGGTCTTACGTGAGTATCCTTCACATCCGAGGATAGTAATTAAGTATAAGTATCCTTCACAACCGAGGATAGTAATATGTATAGGTACCCTTCACAATCGAGGATAGTAATATGTATAAGTATATGTGTACGTGGTTTGCACGTATGTGTCCTGCACAACCGAGGACGATGGTATGGTAGTCTAGTAATGGTGTAAGTACAGTTCTATTCAATCTCAATCCTTCAATCCCAATTCCCGTGCCCTGGGAATCCCATGCCTTAGTAAGGGTGTGAACTCACCTTGGTTTGCTCGGTATGCTATGATATGCACTCACAAATAATCAATCAAAGCCTAGAGTATGCATGTGTCCACAGTCAGTATATGTTGTAAGGTTTTGCATGTAAAGTTCATCACAACGTGTGTGTAACAGTTAACGGCAGGCAATACAACCAGTTAATCGTCTTCATACAATTCACACTCAATAGGAAGAACATGTAGTTAACATATTTCACCAAGTTTGCACACTTAACAGGATTTACACACTAGCAAATTTACACGTTTACTGAGTTAACACCTTTACAGTCATGACGGGGTTCACACGTTTAACTTAATGTACTCTCTAGCGTAGTTTATCAATATCACCCGCTACAGTTTACCATACTAATCAGTTGACATAAATTGTTTATATCCAATCAGTGTAACACAGATACATCCTACCCATTTAAATCCCGTAACAGGTAATCAAATTCATAAACAACCATAATATACAAAAGTTCTAACAAAAGACGGAGGGGTAGATCACTGTTTGAAAGTCATACTATGAGAAACAAATTACATAAACTCAGACCATGGGCCTTCTAAAACTCGGGCCATGTGGGTGATTTTGAAAGTCGGACACAAGAAGGAAATGAAACTCGGACCAGTTAGGTGGGATCACAAGGTCGGACACGCACACCACAAAAGAACTCGGACGGGTGGGGGTTTGGGCCAAGAAACTCGGGTAGATGACCTTCACAAGGTCGGACAAGAGAGGGGGGGGCTGCCCCTTTCAAACTCGGACCGCATTGTGTGCATAAGCTCGGACCTTGTGATGATTTCGAAAACTCGGACATGGGGGAGGGGGTTAAAACTCGGACCCCTCATCCATCCATTAAACTCGGCCATAAAACCCTTTTAAAAAAAATCGGACCTTTTGACTTATCATTTATACTCGGACTATCATATAAGTATGAAACTCGGGCTATTGCCTTTTTGTTCGTTATGTTCGGACCCTTAACATGTTTGATACAACCTCGGACATCCTTAATGGAAAGAAACTCGGTCATCACAACACAAAACAATCTTCGGACCCTTTTGCTTAAAGGAAAGTCGGGCATTCAAGTTGTAACAAAACTCAGACACATATATTCACAAACTCTGGGCAACATTAATCATATGATCGTAAAGATTATAGCAGTTACGTTTTCCATGTTCAAGCAAACCCTAACTTCAATCATATCGACGGCAGAAAATCAAAATCACTCGACCGATGCTAAACAACAACAATCATCACAATAATAATCTATCGAGCATGCATCTATTCATCGTCATAATCTCAACTATCCAGGATCAAATCACAGAATTACACATGAGAAACTAGGGTTTTCCATGAGCACATAATCAAGAAATCAATAAACAATAATCATTTGATATAATCAAGAAATCAATAAGCAATAATCATTTACCTTGTGATGATTCTAGAGAAATGTGGAATCGAAAGTGATGAATAGCTTGCCAATGATGATGGTGATGATTGCTAGAGAGCCAAAGAAATGAATGTATGTGCTTGGATTCTTGTGAGAGGTTTAGTGAATGATTTAGGGTTAAGTATAGCTTAAGTTCACTAATGGCTCTCTACACCCTTAACTAATATATCTTACAATAGTACACCATCTCAAATAGTTTCACAGTTTCACCACCAAATTTATGCATATGACAAGTCTATCACAATTAACACATAACCTTGTATAAACACACAATACACTTTATTGAATTAAAACGTATACAATTCCATAGCAATCAATTGTGCAAATTAATCAACTAAACAAGACAAGAACGTGCAATAAATGCGAAATAGAATCTTGGAAATTCGAGTTGTCACAGTATCCAGATCCCAATATTCAGTCTTACAGGTGAGTATACCTAGATGATATCTGTAAGGGGTTAGATGCGAAACCGTGAGAGCTCAGGTCAGAACTTCCGTTCAGCAGAGAGATGACGGTTCGACTTCAGGTGTGTTCCCTTTAGAGAATCTTTTCTTCAACAACACATGATTAACATTTTTCAATGTTTCATCATTTTTTGTACTGAGGGTGACGCTATGTTTCAAGCAAAAGCAGAAAGTATTATACGGGGACTAGGCCATTGCTTCTGCAAAATCAGAAGTCCTGAGATAATACCCCAGATATCACTGAGTATAAAGACCTAGTATCTCAGAAAGAGGGATCTTTCAAACAAGATTTCGGGGGTTACCCATATATCCAAGACATGTTCCCCACGAGATAAGCAAGTTTGAATTTTAGGTTTATATCTCGAAAACAATCTACTAAATGTGTAAAACCTACTGACACATCCACAGCGAGATTGTTTATCACATTTAAACATTCCATATCTTTAGCATGTTGTGATAGTCCACAGATGTACTATCATTTCCTCTTTTTCACAACAAAACTCATTTTTGAATTTTTCGATATTTTTGGCATTTTCAAATTTTCTAATGTTTTTGGATTTTCTGAAATTTCTTACTCCCCCTAAAATTCAAGAACATTTCTTAAAAAAACTATGAAAACAAACTATACAAGAAACATGACAACATGATGTGAATTGCTTCAAATCTCCATCCACTTGGCATAAACAATCAGAACTTCCCCTTACAACAAACTATTTTCCCATAATGATTTCAAAACACTTAAGTTTGTTTTAATCAAAATGGTTTTTCCGGAAAATAAGTTTTGTTGATGTTACCACTTGTAGGAAATGGGGATCAAATCATCACATTGTTTTGATAGTTTTGTTGATGTTACCAATATTTTGATTGATAGTTAAATCATATTCAACTTAATGACCTTGATTAACTTCTTGTAATAACTACTATCAAACACTTTCAACCAATTCTCACTTGATGGTTGAATTCTCAAGATGTCGATTCCTACTCCACACTTACCAACCTAGGAGTTCCGGCAATTTCAACAGTATGACTTGCCAAAATTTAAAAATTTTCAAAAAAACATTATCAAATAATGATGCCAATTCATGCTCCGCGATTACCAACTTGGGAGCTCCGGCAAGTCAGGTTTTTTACTCTTTGAAAAATATATCCACCCAAGCCTGACCTTCCTTGGGTGAAACAATCTCTTCTCCATCGTTACTTTCAACAGACTTGTGAACACTCTTTTTGGAAGCATAAAATTCTTTGATTCCTTTGGCTTTACCATTAACCATTTTTCCAAAAATGTGTTTCACATTGCCGTTGAAAGCCTTTTCAACATCAAATTTCTTCTTTTCAGAATAAAATTCATTTGAAATTTCAACTTTCCCAACTTTCTTCTTAAAATTTTCAAACCTTAGTGGTGGAAAATTTTCATCATCCATGGCCCGAACTGATTTCTCAACTTTTTCTTCAACACGTGGCTCCTCTGATTTTGTGGAATCAGATTCAACACCAGAATTAATTCCTGAACCCTTAACCACCCATTTTTGGTTTTTCAGATTTTCTTTTCTTTTCAAAACATTTCTTGAACATTCACCAATCTCAAAAGTTGAATTTTCAAAACCTGTAAATTTTCTGGTTGAAAGTTCAGTTTTCTCAACAATCTTTTCTTTTAGTTTACCAGAGACTCCCTATTTTGTCTGTATCGCCTTTGGAAAATTTCTGGCAATATGACCAACTGTTTTACATTGAAAACAGGTTCTCGTCTCTGTCTTCTTCTGAGCAACATTATTCTTCAATTCTTCTTGCTTCTTCGCAAGGAATTCTTTGTTCGTCTGCTTCCTGAATACTTGATCTTTTTCAGCTTTGACGATTTTCCTGAAACAAACACTATTTTTGGTTTATAAACTTTTTCATTTTTATAATTTGTCGGTTGATTAAATCCAAGGCCTTTCTTTTTGAAATTACAATTATGGTTTGATTTCTTTTGAAAACTATAACCACAATTGTAACCCATTTTCTTGTTTATTCTTTGTTGATCTCTTGAAGTGTATTGTTAGGTTTTCCAGAAAGATTTAAATCTTTTATTTCAGAAATATTAATTTCTATAATTTCGAAAAACTTTTTAATCATTTCAACTCTAACACTTCTTATTGGAAAAATCTCATCAGAATATAATTTGTCAGAATCTTTCAAAGTATATGCTACTTTGATCGGTTCGTCATTCAAATTAGATTTTGATAACAAAAACTCTTTATCATAAACCTGTTTTCCCTGTTTGACTTTTTGACTTGACTTGTCGGACTTTGAATTTGATTCCGATTTTGACTCTGTCATTGACTCCTCTGTTTCATCCTTAGGCAACACCTGATCGACCACCTTTTTTATTAACTCGGACTCATGATCAGTATCGGATGATGTGAAAGTGACATCAATATTTTCTGGCAAGTTATCTGACAACACAGACTCCCACTTTAACTTTGTTGCCTTTTCGACTCTTTCAGAATTTGGATTTCGAGGAGAATATCCATTTTCAACCGGGGGTGGACATCTATTATAGACAACACTTGGTTCCTTACCAGAAATCTTTACTTCATTATCTTCTTTTGTTTCGGACTTCTTCTCTTCCGAAGTCTTCTCTTCCTCAAAAGTCTTCATTCCTTCCACAATTGGATAAATCCTGTCAACAACAAAAGTAGAACATGAGTAACTTTTTAATAAATTGTTAACTCTTTCAATTTCAATTCTCTGTGTTGCCAACTTCAATTCAAGTTCAGCACACTTCTCTGTGTAGTAGTTGACATCGTCAAGCTGTCTCATGTAAGCTCCTTTGAGTGTATTCATTGCTACAGCTTATTCACTGCTTGACTTGTTGTACTTATTCATCTCTCTGTTCAAGGTATCATATGATTCTTTCAGCCTTTTTATGTTGTGGAGCAATTCATTGTTTTGCTTTATCAAGGAATCACAATTCACACATTTTTCAGAAACCTTGACTGCATCAACATCTGTTTTAATTTCAAATTCTGGAACTTCTTTGACAACCCTCACTTGGACTTCTTCTTTAACTTCTTTCCTTTTCTCAGCTTCACCACTTAGACGTTTTCTTACTTTTTCTACCCAATAATCATCAGTATAATCATTGATAACTTGAGCAACAAACGCTTTAGCGTTTAAAATCTCTTTAGCCATGAATTCTTTGTCTGGGAAATAATTGTCCCAACTGAAACCTTCTGGCAATTTTTCATCTTCTTGATCTGCCACACATACTTTACTATCTTTTGGAATGTATTTATCCCAACTGAATCCATTTCCCTTATCTTGATTAACAAGACATGCTCTTTTTGAATCTTCAATTTCTTTCCTACCATGAGCTGTTTGTGCCTATTGTTGTTGATGTGGTTGTTGTTCAACTTGGTGATAGATCGCCTTTCGATAGTAGTCGTTGTTTCCGAAAGGATTTTGAGCTCCACTTGCTTCGCGATTTGTACACTCCCTTTTGAAATGCCCCTTTTCCCTGCAACGAAAACAAGTGACTTTAGATTTATCAAATCCTAAAGTTGAAACATTTGCATCGCGAAAATCATCTCTGCCTGTAATTTGTTTAAAATTTTCAGCTCATCTTAGCACACTGGCCATGCACCATTTTATATCCATCAATTCCATTTCCTCAGCATCAATTTGATCGTAATCCTCTTTTGTTAACATTGGATTCCCGATCCTCCCTGCAACCAAACCTCCATAGGATTCAAGCACAGTTACCAACAAAGACATATGGCTTTTAGCAACTTCCTCAGTATAATTCTGATCATTTTTAAGGTTTAAAGCAATGTTGCATTGAAGAACTTTTCCACTCTTTGTTGTAGAAAAATGTGGATCAAACGATGGAAATGAAGAGAATCCCATTTTGCTACTTGATCCTTGAGATGGCTTTTCAGAAGATCCCGTTGTATTGAAAGCAGTTTCAACTTTTGGTGAAAACTTGGTTTTGTCATTAACACCACTTTTGTAGTACAAACCAATATCATGCTCTCCATCATAGTTCTTCATTCTTGCTATCTTTCGTTGCTCCATCTCTTGAGCTTCAAGCTGTTTAATAAACTCACTCAATGTTAGATCATTAAAACCCGGTTTGTTTTTTAACATCATAAGATACGTGCCCCACTCATCATGTGGCAACGCATCAGCTAATTTTTCAATCAACTCATCTTTATCCTTTTTGATATTCAACCTGTTCATGTTTTTCAACAAATTGCAGTATCTTTCAATGATCTGCTTGGTGCTTTCATTTCTTAAACCTCGAAACAAATCGAATTCCTTCTTCATCAACGACTTTTTGTTCTTAAGCATGTCATCACTACCAAGAAATTTTGCCTCTAGTTCTGTCCATATCGAATGTGCACTTCCATTATGTTGAACTAAAATCAAGATGTCTTCTTTAATCGCCTGCTGCAACAAACTAACCATCAACTTCTCATCTTTGTATTTCTTTTTCTCCTCAGCACTCAAATCTCTAATTGGTATTTTCGCTCTATCACTACCAACTGGTCTAAAATATTGAACTTCAGTATGTTCCCATGCATCTAGATGATAAGATTCAACCCAGTTACCAAATCGTTCAGCCCATCCACTAAAATCATCAATGTCCAAAAGCTTAGGCGGTTTTTGTGTTGTTCCAGTTTCATTTTCAAGCATCGTGTTCTGAGTAATTGTCATCGGACTAGCAAAGGCATTGTAGAACTCGTTGTCCATGATTCGGTTTTCAAGAATTCTCAAACAGTCTGTTTCAAACGAAATTACTTCTTCAAGAGGGATTACAAGTTCAAACGGAATCACTGTTTCACACTGAATACCCAGTTCAAGCGAAATCAACACTTCAAGCGGAATACCTTTCAAGCGAAATAAGCCCTTGAAGCGGAATCACTAGCTATGTTCAAGCGGGATTAACTTTAAAGCAGAATAGTGATTCAAGCGGAATCACTTCAAGCTAAATGTCGTTTTCAAGCGAAATAACAAAGCAATTTCAAGCGAGATACCAGTTTAAGCGAAAACAGAACTAATTCCAAACGGAATCACGATGACATCATCATTTCGAACAGAAATTCAAGCGGAATAACGAAAAAATTAAGTTTTAGATCGATTTTAGTTCTGAAATTTTCCAGGATTTGTTAAAACATGTTTACGCATGATATGTGAGAATTTGAACCGATTTTAACTGTGACAATTTTTCAATTTGAAAAAGAAAGTGTAGAAATCAGAAAATACAGCTGAATTGGTATGAACTCTTCCTCCTGAGCTCTGATACCACTTGTAGGATCGAATACAGACCCGAACGAGTCGATTAGAAGAGTTTATACTCAATACGAAAGGCAGAATCAATCGTATCAAATTCAATTCAGCACACAATTCACTTTTAATTGTCTATATATTGATTCTGGAACGATTACAATTCAGTAGACACTTCGACAGAGCTTCGCCGTTGAAAAACTCTCTGCTAATTCCCCTCCAAATGGCACCTAACATCAGGTATTTATAGAATACCTGATTCCGCTTGAAACATCTTCAAGTGAAACCTGATTTCGCTCCAAACGAGTTCAAGCGAAATCAACATGTAAGCTTCAAACGGAATTAAAACATCTGATTTCGCTTGAAAAGACCTAGTGTCATTTCAAGCGGAATTACCTCTGTGACAACTCGAATTTCCAAGATTCTATTTCGCATTTATTGCACGTTTATTGATTGTTTAGATTGTTTGCTTGCACAATTGTTTTGCTATGAAACTATATATGTTTTGATATAATATAGAGTTGTGTGGTTGTGCATGGTTATGTGTAACTTGTGAAAGATTTGTCAAATAATGGAATGTGGTGTTGAAACTGTAATAAATATTACTTAAGGGTGCTTAGGGTTGATAGTGAAACTTTAACAACTAATAACCCTAATTCTCTTCCCTAATCATTCTCTAATCATTCCCAAGAAACCAAAGCACGTACTTGCAATCCTCTAATTCTCTGGCAACCATCATCACCAAGACAATCATCACTTTCGATTTCTCTATTTCTCTAGAATCATCCAAGGTAATTGTGTTATCATTTGTTATTAATCGTTTGAATGTTAACAATGCTTAATTCTTGAATGCTTGTAAACCCTAGTCTCCACATGATGCTTCTGTGTTTTTGATTGATGATTGATTGTTGTGTTATGAAGATTATAAGTCAGATAATCAATTGCTTGATGATTGTGATGTGTGAGATGTAGACATAGTGGTCATTGCTTTGATCTGTGTATTGCAAACGTATGAATTTAGGGTTTCACGTTCGTATGTTAGCAAAAACGTAACTGTTATGATTGTTTGGAGTCTGTGCAATGTATGGAATTCCACATGATAGTCTGAGTTTATTTGATGAATGCATGGTCCGAATATAAAGCTTTACATATGGACCGAGTTTAAATGAATTGATTTGGTCCGAGTATCATGTGAATATACTTGGTCCGAGTTTAAGGCTATAACAAAAGTCTGAGTTTAATGGACCATACATTGTCCGAGTTTAATGAAGGAAACCCCCCCCCCCCCCCCCGAGTTTAACTTGGTCCGAGTTTAAGACCATAAGGTCCTTGTCCGAGTTTATTGATGATGATGAATGATGGTCCGAGTTTAATCTTTATATATATACTCGCCCGAGTTTAATTACACTAGCTTGTCCGAGTTTAATACATATAACATGGACCGAGTTTGTTGTTTAGTGAATGGTCCGAGTTTGTTTTGTGGTCCGAGTATATATATAGATAGTAATGGTCCGAGTATAATGTTAATGTGGACCGAGTTTAATTAATGGGCTAGAGTCCGAGTTTATCAAATTGTTTTGGTCCGAGTTTAATTGACTATCCATTGGACCGAGTTTAAACATGATCACCCATGTCTGAGTTTGTATGTTGATTCAATGTCCGAGGTTGTATGATGATACATGTGCTATCCGAGTTTTGAACAGGGGAGACCCCCCCCCCATACTTGTCTGAGTTTTTGAGAGGTGCATGATCCTGTAAATGTTCATATGAACTAAGTGAATTGTATGAAGGGGTTAACTGTTATGTGATACATGATTTATACATGATATTGACTATCAAGCACTATGTGACATTAGATTACATGCGTATCATTTCGAACATGAACTGATTTGTTATACGTGCATACAATAGGACTTGATTTATTTACTTGTGAGTGCATAACCTAGCATACCGAGCAAACCAAGGTGAGTTCACACTCCTACTAAGGCATGGGATTCCCGGGTCGTGGGAATGGGATAAAGGTTACCATTGACTAAGAACGTATATATGCTTTTCCTAGACTATCACCTACCATGGTCCTCGGATGTCAGGACGGTTCCGTAGGTTAGGATAACACCTACGTGGTCATATGCCAATTACTGCCTCGGATGTCAGGCACGCACGTAAAACCTACGTGTACGCATTACTTACTTCTATCCTCGGTTGTGAAGGATACGTGCGTAAAACCTACGCACACCCCATACGCGCTACTGTTCTCGGATGAAGAACAGGGATGATACGAGTAGTTGATACGAATAGTCTAGTGGTCACATAACATGGGAAGCCCCCACCTGTATAACTTACTATTGGCCCAGTAGAGCCACCCGTTACTTACTGTTACGCACTTACTTACTGTGAACTCGCTCAACTAGTTTGTTGATCATTCTGTTACATGCCTTGCAGATCGTTAGGTACTTGGAGCTTGCACTGGAGAAGCGGGTCGTTGTGGACAAGGATCGTGGTTTCTACGTTGAACTATTATGACATTTAAAACTATTAACTATTGTTGGATTATTTACTATGCTTCCGCTACACTTTGAAACTATGGTTATGTTTTGAACACCTATCGTATTGGATGGATGGTTTACATTTATTTTACTTAATATTAATTACATGTTCAATATGATTGGTGGCTTGATCCTGGTCAGTCACGCTCCCAAGCGGTGATACTCCGCAGGTGGATTTTGGGGGGGTGTGACAGATTGGTATCAGAGCCATTGGTTATAGAGAACTTGGTTTTAATATGGAAAAACGTTTTTATTAAAACCAGACTATAACCAGAACAGTGCTCTCAACGATCCACAACGACGCTTCGCTCCACGTGCAAGACTCGACATCCTAGGTAATAAGGTTTATGTTTGTTACCTGCTTGCTAGAACTGCATAGAACTTTGCTCGTAGTATGCTTACATTACTTTGCTCACTACTTGTTATTGCTTGAGAACACTTACGTGCTTACACTCTTCTGTCATCGCACTATTCACGAACTTTTCTCACTTATGTTGCCTTTGATGTGAAGGTCAATGGCCGCACGAATTAACATGACTCAAGCCCAGCTAGAGGCTCTCATTGCTGCGGCAGTTGCAGCCGCTCAAGCAGGTAGTATATCCTGCAGTATAGACTCATACTAGGGTCTTTAGATCCTACATTAACGCTCGTATTTAACTTTGTCCTATTCGTACACAATAGGTCAACACGCGCAGCAGCCTGTGTGTACCTTCAAGAACTTCATGGACTGTCGTCCAAATTCCTTCAGTGGCACCGAGGGGGCAGTGGGACTCCTCCATTGGTTCGAAAAGCTAGAGTCGGTATTCGAGATGTGCGAGTGCCCTGAGGCTCGCAAGGTTAAGTATGCAACTGGCACCTTGGAGGGAATAGCGCTAACCTGGTGGAACGCGCAGGTGCAAATTCTGGGGTTGGCAGCTGCTAACGCCACACCCTGGAACGATTTTAAGGAACTTATCAAGAGAGAGTATTGTACGCGTGAAGATATTCACAAACTGGAAGACGAGCTGTATAATCTGAAAATGGTTGGATCAGAGATTGAAGCGTATACTAAACGGTCAAATGAGCTGGCCGTGCTGTGTCCAACTATGGTGGACCCTCCATACAAGCGTATTGAGTTGTATCTCAAAGGTTTGGCACCAGAAATACAGAGCCACGTTACCTCGGCTAACCTCGACAACATCCAGGAAATCCAGCGTCTCGCTCATCGCATCACCGATCAGGCAGTGGATCAGAATAAACTGCCTAAGCGCGTCAGCGCTACTGCTACAGTCACTCCTTCAGCTACTCCCGTTACCCTCAGTGACAACAAGAGGAAATGGGAGGGGGATTCAAGCAAAGCATCAGTTTCGGTTCAGTCCCAGAATCAGCAGCGAAAGACTGGCAACTATCAAAGCCCTAACCAGCAGTCGTCAGGTAGCCACAGGCAGGGTGGATATCGCGGAAACCTTCCAAAGTGTAACAACTGCAACAGGCACCACAGCGGCCAGTGTAACAGGGGCCGTTGTCAAAGATGCCTCAAGATGGGTCACGAGGCCAAAGACTGTAGAAGCCCTCGTCCTGCGAATCAGAATCAGCAGCAGCCACCGGCACAGCAGAATCAGCAACAGGGCAACAAGGGGTGCTATAATTGTGGTGCTGAAGGTCACATCAAGAGACACTGCCCTCAGCTAAACAGGAACCAGAACAACAACAACAACAATCAGGGCAACGGGAACAATAACAACAATAACGGGGGAAACAACAACAACAATGGCAACGAAGCTCGGGGTCGTGCTTTTGTGCTAGGTCGGGGTGACGCAGTGAATGATCCCAATGTGGTTATGGGTAAGTTTCTTCTCGACGATATTTATGTTACTGTCTTATTTGATTCGGGTGCTGATACAAGCTATATGTCATTGAAAATGAGTAAATTATTAAAATGTACACCAACACCCCTAGACACCAAACACGTCGTAGAACTAGCCAATGGTAAAAGTGTAGAAGCCGCACAGGTAGTCAAGGGTTGTAGTATTGTTCTAGCGGGTCAGACTTTCTCGATTGATCTCATACCCATAGTTTTGGGTAGTTTCGACGTCGTCATCGGTATGGATTGGTTATCCCAACATCACGCGGAGATCTTATGCAAAGAAAAAGTTATTCGTATTCCTCGCTCCAGTCAAGAACCCCTCGAAGTTCAAGGTGACAAGAGTGGTGCTGTGGTTGGCATCATCTCTTTCTTAAAGGCGCAGAAATGTTTACGAAAGGGACATACTGCCATTCTGGCACTTGTCACTAACGCATCAGCAAAGGTAAAGAAGCTGGAGGATATACCAGTTGTGCGTGATTTTCCTCAAGTGTTTCCTGAAGATTTACCTGGTTTACCTCCTCATCGTCAAGTCGAGTTTCAGATTGAGTTAGCTCCTGGAGCAGCACCAATAGCCCGCGCACCGTATCGTTTAGCTCCAACCGAACTGGAAGAACTGTCGAAGCAGCTACAAGAGCTCTTGGAAAAGGGCTTTATTCGTCCAAGCTCTTCGCCTTGGGGAGCTCCAGTGTTATTTGTGAAGAAGAAAGACGGTACGTTCAGAATGTGCATCGACTACCGCGAACTTAATAAGGTGACGGTGAAGAACCGTTATCCCCTTCCACGCATAGATGACTTATTCGACCAGTTGCAAGGGTCGTGTTATTACTCCAAGATAGACTTGAGGTCAGGTTATCATCAGCTGAGAGTCCGGGATGAGGACGTCTCCAAAACCGCTTTCAGAACTCGCTACGGTCATTACGAGTTTCTGGTCATGCCATTCGGGCTTACGAACGCGCCTGCAGTCTTCATGGATCTTATGAACAGGGTGTGCAAACCTTATCTTGACAAGTTCGTTATTGTCTTCATAGACGACATTCTAATCTACTCAAAGAGTCAGGAGGAGCACGAGCAGCACTTACGTCTTATCTTGGAACTTCTTCGAAAGGAGCAACTGTACGCAAAGTTTTCAAAATGCGACTTCTGGCTTCATGAAGTCCACTTCTTAGGCCATGTGGTGAATAAGGATGGGATTCATGTCGATCCATCCAAGGTAGATTCGATCAGGGATTGGCCAGCACCGCGTACACCAACAGAAATACGCCAATTTTTGGGTTTGGCAGGGTACTACAGGCGGTTTATCAAAGACTTCTCCAAGATCGCGCAGCCGCTTACTATGCTAACACAGAAAGGTGTCGTTTACAGATGGGGTAATACGTAGGAAACTGCTTTTCAGTACTTAAAGGATAGGCTTTGCAGCGCACCTATTCTCTCACTGCCCGAGGGCACGGATGACTTCGTGGTTTATTGTGACGCATCGATACAGGGGCTTGGTTGTGTATTGATGCAGCGGGATAAAGTTATTGCCTACGCCTCTCGTCAACTCAAGGTTCATGAACGGAACTACACGACGCACGACTTAGAGCTGGGAGCTGTTGTTTTCGCGCTTAAGATATGGCGACACTACCTGTACGGTACCAAGTGCACAATTTACACCGATCACAGGAGTCTCGAGCATATCTTCAAGCAGAAGGAATTGAATATGCGTCAACGACGATGGGTCGAACTGCTTAATGATTACGAATGCGCTATCAAGTACCATCCAGGCAAGGCCAATGTTGTGGCTGACGCCCTCAGTCGGAAAGACACTCTACCGAAGCGCGTGCGAGCGCTACAGCTTACTATTCAGTCTAGTCTTCCTTCTCAGATACGAGCTGCTCAGATGGAAGCTCTGAAACCCGAAAACGTCACAGCTGAAGCCTTACGCGGTTCAAGGCAACAAATGGAACAAAAGGAAGACGGCGCCTACTATGTAACGGGGCGTATTTGGGTCCCACTTTATGGCGGTCTACGAGAGCTTGTGATGGACGAAGCGCACAAGTCTCGCTACTCGGTACATCCAGGTGCGGATAAAATGTACCACGATATCAAAACAACATACTGGTGGCCAAGTATGAAAGCCCACATCGCCACTTATGTTGGTAAGTGCTTGACCTGTGCGAGAGTCAAGGTTGAATATCAGAAACCAGCAGGTCTACTACAACAACCCAAGATACCACAGTGGAAATGGGAAGAAATTTCCATGGATTTCGTTACGGGCTTACCTAGATCCCAGCGTGGGAATGACACTATCTGGGTGATCATTGATCGACTCACAAAGTCTGCTCACTTCTTGGCTATCAAAGAAACGGATAAGTTTTCTACCTTAGCAGACGTATACTTGAAAGAAGTTGTTTCGAGGCACGGAGTGCCAACCTCTATCATTTCGGATCGGGATGCACGATTCACGTCCGAGCTATGGCAAGCGATGCACAAAGCGTTTGGCTCTCGTTTAGACATGAGCACAGCATATCACCCTCAGACGGATGGGCAGTCTGAGCGCACGATTCAAACTCTAGAAGACATGCTTCGAGCGTGTGTTATCGATTTCGGCAACGGCTGGGAAAAGCACCTCCCTTTGGTGGAGTTTTCATACAATAATAGCTATCATACCAGCATTCAAGCCGCTCCATTCGAGGCATTGTACGGACGTAAATGCCGGTCACCTCTCTGTTGGGCAGAGGTGGGGGATAGTCAAATTACGGGTCCAGAGATTGTAGTGGACGCCACAGAAAAGATTGCACAGATACGACAACGCATGGCGGCAGCACGCGACCGTCAGAAAGCCTACGCGGATAAGCGTAAGAGACCATTGGAATTTCAGGTCGGGGACCGGGTTTTACTAAAAGTCTCACCCTGGAAGGGTGTGGTTCGTTTTGGCAAACGAGGCAAACTCAATCCGCGGTATGTTGGACCGTTCGAGATCATTGAGAAAATTGGCAAAGTAGCCTACAGATTAAACCTACCAGCTGAACTCGGTGCAGTTCACAATGTATTTCACGTGTCGAATCTGAAGAAATGCCTATCAGATGAGACCCTCATAGTTCCTTTTAAGGAACTCACTATCGACGAGCGGTTGCAGTTCGTCGAGGAACCAGTTGAAATCACGGACCGGGATGTTAAGGTCCTCAAACACAAGAGAATTCCTCTTGTTCGAGTTCGTTGGAACTCCCAACGTGGCCCGGAGTACACCTGGGAACGCGAAGACCAAATGAAAGAAAAGTACCCCCAGTTATTCGAAACCAATGCAACCACTACTGAGGCTGAAGCTACTACTACTGAATTTCGGGACGAAATTCCAAATCAACGGGGGGATGATGTGACACCCCAGGAAAACCAGTAAACAATACAGCTTACCTAGCTTCCTCAGTGAGTGCGTACCAAATTTCGGGACGAAATTTCTTTCAAGTTGGGGATAATGTGACAACTCGAATTTCCAAGATTCTATTTCGCATTTATTGCACGTTTATTGATTGTTTAGATTGTTTGCTTGCACAATTGGTTTGCTATGAAACTATATATGTTTTGATATAATATAGAGTTGTGTGGTTGTGCATGGTTATGTGTAACTTGTGAAAGATTTGTCAAATAATGGAATGTGGTGTTGAAACTGTAATAAATATTACTTAAGGGTGCTTAGGGTTGATAGTGAAACTTTAACAACTAATAACCCTAATTCTCTTCCCTAATCATTCTCTAATCATTCCCAAGAAACCAAAGCACGTACTTGCAATCCTCTAATTCTCTGGCAACCATCATCACCAAGACAATCATCACTTTCGATTTCTCTATTTCTCTAGAATCATCCAAGGTAATTGTGTTATCATTTGTTATTAATCGTTTGAATGTTAACAATGCTTAATTCTTGAATGCTTGTAAACCCTAGTCTCCACATGATGCTTCTGTGTTTTTGATTGATGATTGATTGTTGTGTTATGAAGATTATAAGTCAGATAATCAATTGCTTGATGATTGTGATGTGTGAGATGTAGACATAGTGGTCATTGCTTTGATCTGTGTATTGCAAACGTATGAATTTAGGGTTTCACGTTCGTATGTTAGCAAAAACGTAACTGTTATGATTGTTTGGAGTCTGTGCAATGTATGGAATTCCACATGATAGTCTGAGTTTATTTGATGAATGCATGGTCCGAATATAAAGCTTTACATATGGACCGAGTTTAAATGAATTGATTTGGTCCGAGTATCATGTGAATATACTTGGTCCGAGTTTAAGGCTATAACAAAAGTCTGAGTTTAATGGACCATACATTGTCCGAGTTTAATGAAGGAAACCCCCCCCCCCCCCGAGTTTAACTTGGTCCGAGTTTAAGACCATAAGGTCCTTGTCCGAGTTTATTGATGATGATGAATGATGGTCCGAGTTTAATCTTTATATATATACTCGCCCGAGTTTAATTACACTAGCTTGTCCGAGTTTAATACATATAACATGGACCGAGTTTGTTGTTTAGTGAATGGTCCGAGTTTGTTTTGTGGTCCGAGTATATATATAGATAGTAATGGTCCGAGTATAATGTTAATGTGGACCGAGTTTAATTAATGGGCTAGAGTCCGAGTTTATCAAATTGTTTTGGTCCGAGTTTAATTGACTATCCATTGGACCGAGTTTAAACATGATCACCCATGTCTGAGTTTGTATGTTGATTCAATGTCCGAGGTTGTATGATGATACATGTGCTATCCGAGTTTTGAACAGGGGAGACCCCCCCCCCATACTTGTCTGAGTTTTTGAGAGGTGCATGATCCTGTAAATGTTCATATGAACTAAGTGAATTGTATGAAGGGGTTAACTGTTATGTGATACATGATTTATACATGATATTGACTATCAAGCACTATGTGACATTAGATTACATGCGTATCATTTCGAACATGAACTGATTTGTTATACGTGCATACAATAGGACTTGATTTATTTACTTGTGAGTGCATAACCTAGCATACCGAGCAAACCAAGGTGAGTTCACACTCCTACTAAGGCATGGGATTCCCGGGTCGTGGGAATGGGATAAAGGTTACCATTGACTAAGAACGTATATATGCTTTTCCTAGACTATCACCTACCATGGTCCTCGGATGTCAGGACGGTTCCGTAGGTTAGGATAACACCTACGTGGTCATATGCCAATTACTGCCTCGGATGTCAGGCACGCACGTAAAACCTACGTGTACGCATTACTTACTTCTATCCTCGGTTGTGAAGGATACGTGCGTAAAACCTACGCACACCCCATACGCGCTACTGTTCTCGGATGAAGAACAGGGATGATACGAGTAGTTGATACGAATAGTCTAGTGGTCACATAACATGGGAAGCCCCCACCTGTATAACTTACTATTGGCCCAGTAGAGCCACCCGTTACTTACTGTTACGCACTTACTTACTGTGAACTCGCTCAACTAGTTTGTTGATCATTCTGTTACATGCCTTGCAGATCGTTAGGTACTTGGAGCTTGCACTGGAGAAGCGGGTCGTTGTGGACAAGGATCGTGGTTTCTACGTTGAACTATTATGACATTTAAAACTATTAACTATTGTTGGATTATTTACTATGCTTCCGCTACACTTTGAAACTATGGTTATGTTTTGAACACCTATCGTATTGGATGGATGGTTTACATTTATTTTACTTAATATTAATTACATGTTCAATATGATTGGTGGCTTGATCCTGGTCAGTCACGCTCCCAAGCGGTGATACTCCGCAGGTGGATTTTGGGGGGGTGTGACAACCTCTAATTCACACTTTCTTGATTTCCGAGCCCTGATCTTTCTAGTTCTATACAAGACTCGATACAAGACGAAGTCGACAGATGAATGCACTAACAATTTTGTTGCCTTGTAGTTGCGGCAGGGAACTCGTAGTTAGTCATTTTAACTTGACCCTTCATATGTCATCTTAAAATTTGATGAGAATTTACCATTTTGTGCATAGGAAATGCTTTATATAGTAATAATAGTGTGGAACTTGCGCATTGCGGTAGAGATGACAATCTAGGATGGGAAT
Source organism: Helianthus annuus (assembly GCF_002127325.2). NCBI lineage: Eukaryota > Viridiplantae > Streptophyta > Magnoliopsida > Asterales > Asteraceae > Helianthus > Helianthus annuus. The sequence continues at coordinate 96,175,356 of NC_035438.2, read as the reverse complement.
ATAATTTAAACCTTAAATGATAAGAATAAACCATATATAATTTGTGTGTGCATGTGTGTATACGCACCTGCGCTTCGTGACGAGGTAATTTTTATTTTTAACGGTAATTTTAAGGTTAATTTGGGTTAAGCACGTTAGTAGCAGTGAGTAGTTGTGGTGGTTTGTTGGCGACGATAAAGAACCCATAGAAAGAAACGGTGGTGCCAATGATGGTGAAAGTGGTGTTGCGACAATTGCGCTAAACAGAGATAAATAGTTTGCATACTAATTCTCAAATAACATTTAAATACATTAATCATGCTAGAGTGAATACAAATTTCCACTTTGTCTCCTCCTAATTCTCAAATAATATATTTAAATAATTTTAGAGAAGTTGATTAACTTATAATCTTTTAAACTTCTACTTAAATTTTTCCATATGCTATGATTTCGTAAAATCCATCACTTGATAGAAACAATATACTTGTAAAATATTTATTTGTAAACAGTTAGGATTAATAAAGACGCTACCACGTCTTCATCAAAAGTAATCTAGCGATATAATATTAAAATTAAATACAAAATTATTTTATTTTTCAAAAACATATACACGTGGGATAAATGATCAAGCCCTACTTCTATTCTTATTTTACATCCGTTTTTGTATACACCGAAAAAATCACCACTCGCAAATCATTATTCATTTTCCACCTCTCTAATTTAATTTTCCACCTACCCATTACCCATGATCGGCCATCATCCCCACCTGCTAGGCAGCTAGAATAAAAATACACGCAATAAACAGGGTAGGAATGGAAGTTATGATATAGTAAAAAGGTCCAGCATTATGTTTGTGCTGAAGACCTATCTACAACTTGATGGTCCTTTACAAGCTAAGATAACCATACAAACTCCACATTACCCATCCCGAAACCATCCAATACACACTAAAACTATATATTTTCCATGAACTAATCTTAAAAATAGATTATTTTTAAGATAAACATTATACATACCTTTACCAAGCATAAGTGATATATATTCGTATAAACATATCTTAAAATATATTTATTTGAAGAATACGAGATAGCGTATAATAGATACAAGGATATACGTATTCCTATGCGTACAATTATATACTCACTTACATCACCAACACTTGGTGAAAATACAAGTATGCCCATACATGGGAATTATTCATACACATACAGTTTACTCAGATGAGACACATTTATACACATACAGTTTACTCATACGAGACACATTCATACACATACAGTTTACTCATACAAGACACATTCATACACATACAGTTTATTCGTGTGAGACACGAAGTCAAGAAGTATACATATACAATTTATTCATACGAGACACTAAGTCAAGAAGTATACATATACAATTTATTCATACGAAACACGAAGTCCAAAAGACTTGATCCAATAATACAACTCACAAGATACAAGAATATATATATATTTAGCGAAATATATATTGAACAGTTTATCAGTTCATACATCTAATACACAATTCAATGATAACAATTCTATCTTAATACATATTAAAGATAGAAGACTTGTACATGAGTCAATACAAAGACCGAAGTGTCTAACAAATCTAGGAACTTTGTAGGTCGTGATACAATTCAAGACAACTGCAAGTGAGGTTACAATTATATATAGTTTACGAAACACAATTCTGTGAGTTCATGTCCCCTTTTCATTTTAAATGCTTTTCAACTTTACAACTATCGGGGAAAATACATGTTCAATAGTGTCACACCCCCAAAATCCACCACGCGGAGTATCACCGCTTGGAGGCGTGACATGACCAGGATCGAGCCACCAATCATATTGAACAGCGTAATTAAGTAAATAAAACCAACCACAATACAATTGGTGACCAAAAGAAAGTAACCAACTTTAAGTTAACAGCGGAAGCATAAAACGTAAAACCAAAACATAAGTTCAAGAAGTTCATAAAGTTCAAATGTTAGGCACGGAACATAAATGTCCATATCCCACAACGACCTCCTCCTCGTGCAAGCTCCATAAGCATCTAATGACCTGTAAGGCGTGTAACAACGAGTCAACAACAAAGTTGAGTGAGTTCACGATTGGTTGTATTGTTTTAAGTTGTTTCCGAAAACATAGTTTTTATTTAGTTGGCTTACTTTCCGTGGAGATTACCCCATAGTTGAAAATATGCTTAACCAATTTCTCTTTCCCAAACCATATTTAGTGGGGGCTTCCCCATGTGAACCACTAGACCGTTATGATATCGACTACTAACGAAAATAAGTTGTGCCCTACGTCAGTGTCTATCATCACTGACAGTTTGCCAGTCCATTAGTACACGCCCGTCCGACTGGCACGGTGTGAGGTTTGTTAAACCTAATAGTGCTATTAACTAATGACCCGCTCGCCATCGGCCTCGGCGATTAAGTCGATATATTATGAGGGACTTAATTATAGAGTTTTGTCTAGTAAGTTTTAAAGTTGTTGTCCTACCCAAGGAGGACGAACGTACATATTCTACCCAAGGAGAATACGTAGGATTAATATTGGCATCCTACTTATGGAGGATGGCGGTACATATCCTACCCAAGGAGGATATGTAGGTTCCGTTTTAATTCTTTAACCCATTCCCAACCACCGGGAATCCCATGCCTTAGAAAGTGTGTGAACTCACCTCGGTTTGCTCGGTTAGATTAATTACTCAAATAAATCAGGAAATCAAGCACGTCCTAATAAGGTACAGATAACAATCAGTTTCTCATGCATAACACGTATCCTACGTACGGTTTATCTACTCATTACTTCTATCACATACCACATAGTTCAAATGTCAAGTTATATTGTTAAGTTACATTATTTTACCCTAAATAATATAACTATCTCACAAATAAACAAGTATCCACACAAGTGTTCTAATATAAGATATATATATTTAGTATATTTACCCATTTTTATTTACAAAAACCAACCTCCGACACTTCTTAAGTTTTTAATCTTACTTTAACCAGTTCAACCATGATGTTCAACATCATATTACTAGTAATCATCAAGCAAGCATCAAGTAATCAACTACATAACAAAACAACTTTATTTCTAGCATTATTTCATCTTATGTAAAGTTTATGTTCAAGTTTTAAGTTCATGATCTTTAGTGTTCTTGTAAGAATCAACATAATATTATCTTTAACCACTAAAAATAGGAAGTAACAAGAGTGAAAAAGGATCTTACAACTAGCTTAAAGCTAGGGAAGAAACAAGGAGCAAAAGTGGAGGATAATAGCAAATGAATGAGGTCCTTCAAGATCTGTGAACACCAAGCTTCGTTATTCACCTTCTTACACCTTGTAGTGCACTAGGAATGCTTGAACAAAATTTGAAAATGGTGGTGGTGACAAGGGGAGTTTCGGCCGAGCTTTAATGGAGGAAGAGAGAGGGAGTTTTAGTGGTGAGTTGTGATGATGAAGGTGGTTATGTTCCTTTTATCCAATTTAGTGCAAGACCCATTGGTTTCTTTGTCCCCTTTAGTACTAACAAAATCCATCAAGTTCCATGGCAAGATCATGGAAGATATGAAGGAGATTTAGGTAATCTTGGAGTAGTGGGGCCCCTTTGGGCCGATTACAAGAAGGGGGAGGGGGTTAAATGCAAGTTTGGGGATAAGTAGGTGATTTAATGGAAGGTTAGGGTGTAGGACTTGTGTTTAGTATGTTACATGCTTTATGTAATACGTTAGTGTGCTTGGAACCATAACTAGCTTAGAAAAATAAAACAATGTTTCTTGAAATATTTTTGTGTTCCGGGTAATGTCCGGTTGTCCGGTTAGATACCGTTCCGTTAGAGTGCTAAGTTATTCCATATAGTGTCCTATATATATCTTTTTGTAACAGTTTTAATTCCCAACCCTCAGGAAAGCATACAGGACTATTTAGTAACTTTTCTGCACAAGACTATTATGTTAACACGCACATGTAAGTATGACACAGTAATCAGAAAGCAGTTAAGTAATTCAGCACAGTCATCAAGCACTTTAATTAACATAAATAAATCGTACGGATACATGAAATTTTGAGGGTTGTCATATTCTCCCCTTGTAAAGAAAATTTCTTCCCGAAATTTAGCGCGTGGTTACTGAGGAAGCTAGTTAAGTTGCGTGATTTCCTGGTTTTCCTGGGGTGTCACATCATCCCCCCGTTGGTTTGGAATTTCGTCCCGAAATTCTGCAGTAGCTTCAGTCTCAGTAGTGGTTGCACTTTTCTTAAACAGCTGGGGGTACTTGAGTTTCATTTGGTCTTCTCGTTCCCAGGTATACTCTGGGCCTCGACGGGAATTCCAACGAACTCGAACAAGAGGTATTCTGGTACGCTTGAGAATCTTAACGTCTCGGTCTGTGATTTCAACTGGTTCCTCGACGAATCGCAACTGGTCGTCGATTGTGAGCTCCTTTAAGGGAACTATGAGGGTCTCATCTAACAGACACTTTTTCAGATTCGACACATGGAAAACGTTGTGAACTCCGCTGAGTTCGGCCGGTAGATTCAGCTTGTAGGCGACTTTGCCAATTTTCTCAATGATTTCGAACGGTCCGACATAACGCGGATTGAGTTTGCCTCGCTTACCAAAATGAACTACACCTTTCCAAGGTGAGACTTTGAGTAGCACCCGATCCCCAACCTGGAACTCGAGTGGCTTTCTTCGCTTATCAGCATAGCTTTTCTGACGGTCACGAGCTGCCGCCATTCGTTGTCGTATCTGAGCAATCCTTTCGGTTGTATCTACTACGAGTTCTGGGCCAGTGATTTGACTGTCACCAACTTCTGCCCAACAGAGAGGTGATCGGCACTTCCGTCCATACAATGCCTCGAACGGAGCGGCCTGGATACTGGTGTGGTAACTATTGTTATATGAAAACTCCACTAACGGGAGGTGTTTTTTCCCAGCCATTGCCAAAGTCGATTACACATGCCTGAAGCATGTCTTCGAGGGTTTGGATGGTACGTTCAGATTTCCCATCCGTCAGTGGATGGTATGTCGTGCTCATGTCTAATCGAGAACCAAAGGATTTGTGCATAGCTTGCCACAATTCAGATGTAAAACGTGAGTCACGATCAGAAATGATGGAGGTTGGCACTCCGTGCCTTGACACTACTTCCTTTAGATAGATGTCTGCTAGGGCAGAAAACTTATCCGTTTCCTTGATGGCCATAAAGTGTGCAGACTTGGTCAGTCGATCCACGATCACCCAAATGGTATCATTTCCGCGTTGAGATCTAGGCAGACCAGTAACGAAATCCATGGAAATTTGCTCCTATTTCCATTTAGGTATCTCTGGTTGTTGAAGTGGGCCTGATGGTTTCTGGTATTCGACCTTGACCCTAGCACAAGTCAAGCATTTACTGACGTAGGTTGCTATGTTGGCTTTCATACCAGGCCACCAGTATGTAATCTTTAGGTCGTGGTACATCTTATCCGAACCAGGATGTACTGAGTAACTAGACTTGTGCGCTTCATCCATAAGTTCGTGTAAGTTTCCGTAAAGTGGCACCCAGATGCACCCTGTTACGTAGTAGGCGTCGTCTTCCTTTTGTTCTAGTCGCTGCCTCGATCCTCGTAAGGATTCAGCCCTGATGTTCTCTGCTTTCAATGCTTCAACCTGAGCATCCCGTATTTGAGCAGGAAGGCTAGAGTGAATGGTAAGCTGTAACGCACGTACACGCTTAGGTATAGTATTCTTTCGACTGAGGGCGTCGGCCACAACATTGGCTTTGCCCGGATGGTACTTGATTGCACATTCGTAATCATTCAAGAGCTCGACCCATCGGCGTTGTCGCATGTTTAACTCCTTTTGCTTGAAGATATGCTCGAGACTCCTGTGATCGTGTAAATGGTGCACTTGGTACCGTACAGGTAATGTCTCCATATCTTAAGTGCGAAAACTATTGCTCCCAGTTCCAAGTCATGCATAGTGTAGTTCCTTTCGTGAACTTTAAGTTGGCGTGATGCGTAGGCAATGACCTTGTCACGTTGCATCAACACGCAACCAAGTCCTTGGATGGAAGCGTCGCAGTAAACCAAAAAATCATATGTGCCTTCAGGCAATGAGAGGATAGGCGCGCTACAAAGTCTATCTTTTAAGTGCTGAAATGCGGACTCCTGTGCATCACCCCAACGATAGGTGACACCCTTCTGAGTCAGTAAAGTGAGAGGTTGCGCAGTCTTTGAGAAATCCTTGATGAACCTTCTGTAGTATCCTGCCAAACCCAAGAATTGGCGGATTTCTGTTGGTGTATGGGGTGCAGGCCAGTTCTTGATCGATTCAACCTTAGATGGATCCACATAAATTCCATCCGTGTTTACCACATGGCCTAGAAAGTGGACTTCGCGAAGCCAGAAGTCACATTTTCGAAAATTTGGCATACAACTGCTCTGTTCGAAGAAGTTCCAAAATGAGCCTTAGGTGTCGTTCGTGTTCTTCCTGACTCTTCGAATAGATCAGGATATCGTCGATGAAAACTATGACAAACTTATCCAGGTAAGGTTTGCACACTCGGTTCATGAGATCCATGAAGATCGCAGGTGCATTCGTTAATCCGAAAGGCATAACCAGAAACTCGTAATGGCCGTAACGAGTTCTGAATGCTGTCTTAAAGATATCTTCGTTTCGGACTCTCAGTTGATGGTAGCCTGACCTTAGGTCAATCTTGGAATAGAAACTCGACCCTTGCAACTGGTCGAATAAGTCGTCAATGCGTGGGAGAGGATAACGATTCTTCACGGTCACCTTGTTGAGTTCGCGGTAGTCAATACACATTCTGAAGTTACCGTCTTTCTTCTTCACGAATAACACTGGAGCTCCCCAAGGTGAAGAGCTAGGACGTATGAAACCCTTTTCCAAGAGTTCTTGTAGTTGCGTGGACAGCTCTTCAAGTTTTGATGGAGCTAGACGATAAGGTGCTCGAGCTATGGGCGTTGCTCCAGGAGCTAGCTCGATTTGAAACTCAACTTGACGATGAGGCGGAAGACCAGGTAATTCCTCAGGAAATACCTCAGGAAAGTCGCGCACAATAGGAATGTCTTCTATCTTCTTTTCCTTCGAGGATGTATCAGAAACGAGGGCTAGGATAGTAGTGTGGCCCTTTCGCAAACACTTCTGGGCCTTAAGGAAAGAGATGATGCCCACAACAGCACCACTCTTGTCGCCACGAATTACGAGGGGTTCCTTACCAGAACGAGGGATGCGGACAATCTTCTCGTTGCAAAGAATTTCCGCTTGCTGGTGAGATAACCATTCCATCCTAATAACAACGTCGAAGCTACCAAGTACGATAGGAATAAGATCGATAGAGAAGGTCTGACCAGCTAAGACGAGGTTACAACCCTTAACTATGTGTGTGCCTTTAAGACTTTTACCATTAGCTAGTTCTACAACATGTTTGGTGTTTTAAGGGTAATGGGGTACGCTTAAGCACCTGACTAACTCTAAGGAACACATATCTAACATCGGCACCGAATCAACTAAAATAGAAACAAAGAAATTGTCTGGTAGGAACTTACCCGCCACAACGTTGGGGTTGTTTCTTTATTCCTCTTGTCCATTCAGGAACTCATGCTCACCAGTCATGCGGTTATCCTTATTGTCTCCGTTATTGTTCTCATTGCCTTGGTTGCCGCTGTTGTCACGATTCTGTCTCATCTGCGGACAGTTCCTCTTGAGGTGGTTTTCAGCACCACATCGAAAACACCCCTTCTTGCTACCCTGCTGCTGCTGTTGGTTCCGGTTTGCAGGATATGGGCTCCTGCAGTCTCTAGCCATATGTCCCATCTTCTTGCACCACTGGCAACACGATCCACACACGACCCGCTGTGGTGCCGTTTGCACTTGCGGCATCTCGGTTTATTCCCGAGGTATCCCCCCTGATTTTGGTACTTCAGCCCCTGCTGTACTAGTTTCCTGTGCGGGTCCTGTCGTATAGAGCTAGGACCCTCACCTTGGTGATCACCCCAAATATGCTTGTTACTATTAAGAGTGTTTGCATTGGAAGAGTTATGTTTGGGCAACTTGCCCTCTTCCACCACCTGATCGGTGAGCTGGTGCGCCAAACGAACGACTTGCTGGATTGTGGAAAGGTTGGCCGCAATTACAGACCCTTGGATTTCCGGGACTAAGCCTCTGAGGTATAGCTTGATTCGTCTAGCTATGGGTTATGACAAGTTAGGACATAAGGCAGCCAAGTCGTTGGACCTTTTTGTGTACGCCTCAATCTCTGATCCTTCCATCTTCAACCCATAATACTCTATTTCAAGTTTCAGAATGTCGTCCAGGTGGCAGAATTCTTCCTTAATCAAATCCTTGAAGTCGCTCCAGAGGGTGGCATTCACGTCTGCCAACCCGAGCATCTGAACTTGTGCGTTCCACCAAGAACACGCTTTCCCTTGCAACATGCCAGTAGCGTACTCTACTCGTTTGCTAGCAGGGCTTTCACTCTCTTTGAACGTATATTCGATTCCCCGGATCCAGTGTAGAAGGGCGATTGCCCCACCAGTGTCGTCAAAAGTGGGAGGTGTGCACTCCAAGAACGCCCTAAAGGCGCCCATGCGTGGTGTTTGAGGGTGCATGGGTTGACTCCCTGTTTGGGTTGCTAAGGCTTCAGCAATCCGTTCATTAATCAAAGCCGTCAGCTGATCCTGAGTCAAGTTGAGACGCCCACTCATGATCTTCACATCGAGGGAAACACAGGTAAGAAAGGTGTCGCAAAGTGCGTAAGTGTGGAGTGACAGAAGAGAGCAAACACACAGGGTTTCAAGCAATAGTTGTTGCGCTAATTAAGCATACCATGATCAAATATACTACTTAAACTAACATGCAGGCAATATAAACATAACCCATATTACCTATAATGTTGAGTCTTGCACGTGGAGCGAAGTGTCGTTGTGGATCGTTGAGCACTGTAAAGGTTATAGTCTGGTTTTGTCAAAAAGCTTTTCCCTTTTTAAAACCAAGTTCACAATAACCAATGGCTCTGATACCAATCTATCACACCCCCAAAATCCACCATGCGGAGTATCACCGCTTGGAGGCGTGACATGACCAGGATCGAGCCACCAATCATATTGAACAACGTAATTAAGTAAATAAAACCAACCACAATACAATTGGTGACCAAAAGAAAGTAACCAACTTTAAGTTAACAGCGGAAGCATAAAATGTAAAACCAAAACATAAGTTCAATAAGTTCATAAAGTTCAAAGGTTAGGCACGGAACATAAATGTCCATATCCCACAACGACCTCCTCCTCGTGCAAGCTCCATAAGCATCTAACGACCTGTAAGGCATGTAACAACGAGTCAACAACAAGGTTGAGTGAGTTCACGATTGGTTGTATTGTTTTAAGTTGTTTCCGAAAACATAGTTTTTATTTAGTTGGCTTACTTGCCATGGGGATTACCCCATAGTTGAAAATATGCTTAACCAATTTCTCTTTCCCAAACCATATTTAGTGGGGGCTTCCCCATGTGAACCACTAGACCGTTATGATATCGACTACTAACGAAAATAAGTTGTGCCCTACGTCAGTGTCTATCATCAATGACAGTTTGCCATAGTCCATTAGTACACGCCCGTCCTACTGGCACGGTGTGAGGTTTGTGAAACCTAATAGCGCTATTAACTAATGACCCGCTCGCCATCGGCCTCGGCGATTAAGTCGATATATGATGAGGGACTTAATGATAGAGTTTTGTCTAGTAAGTTTTAAGGTTGTTGTCCTACCCAAGGAGGACGAACGTACGTATTCTACCCATGGAGAATACCAGGATTAATATTGGCATCCTACCTATGGAGGATGGCGGTACATATCCTACCCAAGGAGGATATGTAGGTTCCGTTTTAATTCTTTAACCCATTCCCAACCACCGGGAATCCCATGCCTTAGAAAGTGTGTGAACTCACCTTAGTTTGCTCGGTTAGATTAATTACTCAAATAAATCAGGAAATCAAGCACGTCCTAATAAGGTACAGATAACAATCAGTTTCTCATGCATAACACGTATCATACGTACTTATCTACTCATTACTGTAGGATCGTTCGACTGACCCGAATGAGTCGTTCAGAGAGGCTCTGATCAGATTCAGGTGCGGAAAACAAGAATCTGACTTAGTAACAGCTTGATCTTCACTATAACTACTGATTATATTGATCTAACAACGATTACAATCAGTTTTCACACCGGCAGCACTTCGGTATGGAATACAAGGCAACAGATTGCAGATTTTGCTCATGAGAACACTATTTGTAGGTTCTGATTTCGCTCGAAACCACAAATGGCAATAGGAGCGAAATCACCAATATGTGATTTCGCCCGATATCACCCAATTCATCATTAGGAGCGAAATCACCTACATGTGCATCTAGGAGCGAAATCAGCCTATAACATTCTAAACTTTCCTATTTTCTCGTAATACGTGCCCTGATCTATACAATGATATCTAAGACTCGATACAAGACGAAGTCGACAGATGTAGTGCACTAACAATTACTTCTATCACATACCACATAGTTCAAATGTCAAGTTATATTGTTAAGTTACATTATTTTACCCTAAAATATATAACTATCTCACAAATAAACAAGTATCCACACAAGTGTTCTAATATAAGATATATATATATATATATATATATATACCCATTTTTATTTACAAAAACCAACCTCCGACACTTTGTATTTTGTTACCAAAAATTATGGCGAAGTTTATATTCGAAGCACAAGTTATAAAATATACTTGTAACGCTTGTTTAGAAAAAATATTTTCCAAGTGTTGGAATTTTTAGAAAATTTCGCCAGAGTTTCCTTTGTAAATGGAGGCGTCCATGCTTATTAGCATATCATTTTCTTTTCGGAAAAATATTCAATCAATCAACAAGTTACTAAACAACATTACACTAGTCAAGTGCAAAAACAATGCACTTTACATAACAACATAAACTTGGTTTTTCATAAAAACGTGTAGTAACTTAGTGGGGTGTTTAGTGGGTTTAGTTACCCTCCAAAGTGTGTTTACTTTTGTTAAAATCTCATTCTCGGGATTTTTAAATGTTTACAACTTGTAAACTCATTTTGCATAAATGTGTATTTATTGGATCTTCTTGTTCTAAAAAATATTTCTACGCTTATTTTGTTACTAAAATAGTGTAGGTTTAACAAAAGTCATAACCTTTCAAAAATCATCTTCTACTCTTGGTTTATTTAGGAAAAACCATTTGTAAACCTCAGATCCATACGATCATAAACTCACTTTATTCACTTATTTTTCAAGAAATCATTTTGTGACCAAGTTTATGTTGAAATATGGAGGTGATTCCTTTATGTAAAACACTAATCACCTCCTAACTTGTTAACTTAAGTTTTTAATTTTACTTTAACAAGTTCAACCATGATGTTCAACATCATATTACTAGTAATCATCAAGCAAGCATCAAGTAATCAATTACATAACAAAACAACTTTACTTCTAGCATTATTTCATCTTATGTAAAGTTTATGTTCAAGTTTTAAGTTCATGATCTTTAGTGTTCTTGTAAGAATCAACATAATATTATCTTTAACCACTAAAAATAGGAAGTAACAAGAGTGAAAAAGGATCTTACAACTAGCTTAAAGCTAGGGAAGAAACAAGGAGCAAAAGTGGAGGATAATAGCAAATGAATGAGGTCCTTCAAGATCCGTGAACACCAAGCTTCGTTATTCACCTTCTTACACCTTGTAGTGCACTAGGAATGCTTAAACAAAATTTGAAAATGGTGGTGGTGATAAGGGGAGTTTCGGCCAAGCTTTAATGGAGGAAGAGAGAGGGAGTTTTGGTGGTGAGTTGTGATGATAAAGGTGGTTATGTTCCTTTTATCCAATTTAGTGCAAGACCCATTGGTTTCTATGTCCCCTTTAGTACTAACAAAATCCATCAAGTTCCAAGGCAAGATCATGGAAGATATGAAGGAGATTTAGGCAATCTTGGAGTGTTGGGGCCCCTTTGGGCCGATTACAAGAAGGGGGGATGGGGTTAAGTGCAAGTTTGGGGATAAGTAGGTGATTTAATGGAAGGTTAGGGTGTAGGACTTGTGTTTAGTGTGTTACATGCTTTATGTAATACGTTAGTGTGCTCGGGAACCATAACTAGCTTAGAAAAATAAAAACAATGTTTCTTGAAATATTTTAGTGTTCCGGGTAATGTCCGGTTGTCCGGTTAGATACCGTTTCGTTAAAGTGCTAAGTTATTCCATATAGTGTCCTATATATATCTTTTTGTAACACTTTTAATTCCCAACCCCCAGGAAAGCATACATGACTATTTAGTAACTTTTCTGCACAAGACTAGTATGTTAACATGCACATGTAAGTATGACACAGTAATCAGAAAGCAGTTAAGTAATTCAGCACAGTCATCAAGCACTTTAATTAACATAAATAAATCGTACGGATACATGAAATTTTGAGGGTTGTCACAAATAGAATGATAAGTCAAGGAATGAAACACCATAGATCATGTGCGAATAGGGTTATACAACTAAGCACCATTAATCCAGTTTGGACCTAGGTACAAAGGGTTGGATCTAATGGGTTTTGGCAAGCCCCACTCTTGGTCATGGACCCATACAGAAGAGTGCGTTTGTGTCCCAGTCGAGGATAGTTGACACAAAATCGTCTAGGTTTGGATTGCTTCCTATTTCGTCACACATATTAATGTCCTTGCAAAACATTAATGATCAACGATTTCATTGACGCTTTACATACTACATCTTTACATACTGGTTTTCATCTTATACAACTCACATTTTACAGATTCATCTTATACAACTCACATTTACAGATACATTTTATACAACTCACATTTTACAGATACACCTTATACAACTAAACTGCATGAACTCGCCAACTTTTGTTGATGTTTTCAACTTAACATGTATTTCACAGAATTAGTGGACCATGTCGGGGATTTCAAACAAGAAAACAAGTATCAAGACTCCATGCCACCTTTCAAAGGGTTTGCCTGTTATATACCGCCTCTTTGCGGCAATATAGTGGTCAAAGCCTTAACATTTTATAACTTGCATATTGATGTATGAAACTATGACAACTTATTTTCATTTGATGGTTTTTAATCAATACATTTAACGTATGTTGCGCATCTTTTGAAACGATTATGGCAATGGCATTGGAGCTTGTTTTATTCATTTAGTATGTTCACTTATCTTGTTATGCAATGAGAACCGATCAGATCATACCTCGCGCTTCCGCTACGAGCGGGTGTGACAGCTGCCACCACCTACCGCCGCCACCCACCTCCGTCCTTGCCACCGCCGTCGCCGCCACCCACCATCGCCACTGCCACCTTCGATCATCGCCACCACCCACCTTCGATCAAAATCGCCGCCACCATTGCCACTGCCACCTCCGATCACCGCCGCCACCACTATCAACCGCCGCCACCCACCGCCACCACCGCTACCACCTCCGACCACCGTCACTGTTGCTACCACCTCTGATCACCCTTGCCACCACCATCGCCACCGCCGCCACCTACCTCCACCGTCATCCACCACTACCGCCAACCACCGCTGCCGCTACAACTGACACCTAGCACCACGCCCCATCATAGCCTATCACTGAGCACCGACATCTGATTTTATTCCTTTGTCTTTTTTCGCATACCAAACAACAAAAAGTAATTGTTCATTCCATTCACACATGGTAACCAAACAAGACATTGACTGGTAATGATTAATTCCATTACCTCATACATTCCATTAACTCATCCATTCCATTCCCCCGTCCATTCCATTACGCCATACCAAACATACCCTAAGTATATAACACCATTCAGCACATATATAACACCATTTAATAAAGTATATAACACCATTCAACACTGTAGGATCGAAGACTCGACCTAATGAGTCGATCAGAAGAGTTCTAGACCAAATCAAAGGCAGAATTCAATGATTTGGACATGATTGCAGCTTGATTAACACTTAGAATCACTTTAACTGTCGTTAGTATTGATTTGAAAGCTTTTACAGATCTTTCGACACTTCGGCAGCACCTCTGCTCCGGAATCAGAATCTTACAAATGAAATCACAAGTCACCTATTTATACTAGATCCAGGTCGCATGAACAAGCACTTCCAGGTCGCACGAACTGGTAAACCCAGTTCGCACGAATGGGTCAGTTCGTGTGGACTGGCTTGTTCTGACCTGTTTTCCATTTTTCTCGAACTACGTGACTTATTCTATCTAACTTATTACACGACTCGATACAAGACGAAGTCAACAGACATATGCACCAACAAACTCCCCCTTGGATGTTGACGAGTCTTCAGTGTGTCGAGTATGCAGTCTTGATCAGTCTTCACGCTCCTCCCAAAATGTCTTTCTCAGTAAGCATCATCATCAATCTCTCTCTTCTTCTGTCTTCAGACTCCACTTTGCTGACAGACTCCCCCTTAAGTTGTTCTGAGATCGCAATCTGACATAACATTCGTTCTAAGATCGTGTCCTGGCTGAAACTCTGCTCAGGCTTAGACACGGGGATCTTGCTTTGCAGCTTTCACAAGTTCAGGAACGTATCCTGGCTCTTCGTAGCAACAGGATCAGGAACCTTGCTTTAATCTGCACAATTCTCTATCCAACAATAAGTTTCACAATTTTTAAGATTTAACAGCTTTAGAAACCACTGGTAGATATCATTCATCATCAACAATAGTTATGTCTAGTTCAAATTAATGACCTTGATTAACTAGAAGTAAAATCATCTTTAACTTTTTTTTATTTCAAAACACACTCCCCCAACCCAATGTTGTTCATCATGTTTAGCACTCGGAATTTTGAAAAACAGCTTTTCATCATCAGTTGTCGAAAATAAGATGAAATCAAATCTTTTTGATTTTTCAAAATTTTATGCTAAAACATACTAATGAAAAACAGTAAAGAAATATTTACAGACAATATTTTTGTGAGTTTGTGTAAGAGGATCATATCAGTTTTTGAGACTTATCACTAGCACCGTTGAGCTTTAAACACTTTAAGTTCTAAACGATTCACTTAGATTGTCAGTATACTGATCCACTTAAATTTTCACACAATGTTCAATTGTTTCGAGATACGAGATTAGTGTTTTATGCACTTAACTTATTCGAGTGTCCCACCTCTGAATATACTCCCGTATCCAGACTCCTATATTCAGTATTACAGGTGAATGTACACTTGTAAACGGATAATGCGAGACCATGAGAGCTCAGGTTAGAACTTTCGTTCAGACAAAGAGATGATGGCTCGACTTTTAGGTGTGTCTCGTTTGGGGATCTTTTCTTCAACAGCACATGATTAACATTTTTCAATGTTTCATCATTTTTTATGTTGAGGGTGGGCTTTAAGATTAAAGCAGTGCAGAGTATTATACGAGGACTAGGCTATTGCTTCCACAAAATCAGAAGTCCTGGTATAATACCGCAGATATCATCACGCACAAAGACCTAGTATGTCAGAAATAGGAAGCCCTTCAAACAAGATTTCAGGGGTTACCTATATATCCGAGAGATGTTCCCCACTAAATAAGTAAGTATTTGATATTTAGGTTTATATCTCGAAAACAATCTACTGAGCGTGTAAAAACCTACTAGCATATCATCAGTGAGACCGTTTATCACATATTTAACTTTCCATTTCTTTAGCATGCTGTGATTGTCCACTGATGTACTATCATTTCCTCTTTTTCACAATAAAACTCTTTTTGATTTTTCAATGTTTTTGGATTTTTCCTGGTTTTATCATGTTTTTGGATTTTTCAAATTTTCAAAATTTCTAAAATTTTTTACTCCCCCTAAAGTCAAAAATATGTTTCAATTTTTGATTTTCTGGGAAAATTTGAAAATAAACTGTACAAAGTAAAGTGACAAACTGATGTGAATTGCTTTAATTCGCCATCCACTTGGCTTAAACAATCAGAACTCCCCCTGACAACAAACTATTTTCCCATTATGATTTCAAAACAGTTAAGTTTGTTTTAATCAAAATGGTTTTTCTGGAATATTAGTTTTGTTGATTTCACTTGTAAGATCGGGGATTCATTCATCACCTTGTTTTCCAATTACCACTTGTAAAATTTAACACTTGTAGCTTTTTCACAAAAACTTTTCTCAAGAATGATGCCGATTCATGCTCCACGATTACCAAGTTGGGAGCTCCGGCAAGTCCGGATTTTACTTTCTAAAGAATCTCACCCATGCCTGAGGAATCATGGGTGAACCATCCTCATTTGGTTTAACAATTTTTGATTCATAAAATTCCTTTACTCCTTTTACCTTCCCATCAGCCATCTTCCCAAAAATATGTAACACTTTTCCGTTAAAAGCCTTTTCAGCATCAAATTCTTTCTCATCGGCGAAGAATTGATCTGAAATCTCACTCTTACCAACTTTTGATTTCAAATTTCCATTTGACAATGGTGGAAAGTTTTCATCATCCATTGTCGGAACGAAATTCTCATCATTTTTTACAACATGTGGCTCCTCTGACTTTGACGAGTCAGATTCATTGCCAGAAACAACCTCTGATTTCTTAACCACCCATTTCTGTTTGTTAAGATTTGCTCTTCTTCTGTAAAAATGTTTTGAACTTTCACCAACTTCGAAAGTCGAATTTTCAAACTTCTTAAATTTCTTTATTAGTTGTTCCTTTTTATCAACACATTTTTCTTTCAATTTAGAGTTAGAAGAAACTCCCTGTTTTGTGTGGGTTGGGTTTGGGCAATTCCAAGCAATATGTCCAACCTCTTGACATTTGAAACATGTTCTTCTTTCAACTCTTGGTTCAGATTCCTTCAACATACTCTTTTTCCTTACAGCGAGAAACTCTTTGTTTGACTGTCTCCAGAACGGTTTCTCCTACTCCTCTTCAGAACATGTTCCTGAAACAAATTTTGTTTTTGGTTTATAAATTTTCTCATTTTTATGATTTTCTGGTGGAATAAAACCTAATCCTTACTTTTTGAAATTACTGTTATGGTTTGGTTTCTTTCGATAACCCGAACCAGAACTGTAACCCTTTTTCTTGTTCAATCTTTGTTGAACTCTTGAAGTGTATTTTTTAGGTCTTTCAGTAAGATATATATCTTTTATTTCAGAAATATTAATTTCTGTTAATTTGAAAACCTTGTTAATCATTTCCGTTTTAACACTTCTTATTGGAAATTCCTCATCAGAAAATAATTTGTCAGAATCATTCAAAGTATATGCTACTTTAAATGTTTTGTCATTCAAATTATTTTGTGACATCAGAAAATCTTTATTGTAAACCCTTTTGACCGGTGAATTCGAGCTTTTGTCTGATGAACTCGAATTTTCAGATTTAGACTCTGATTTTGACTCTTCATCTTTATCCAACACCTGATCGACCATTTTTTTAACTAACTCGGACTCATGATCAGTGTCAGATGCTGTGAAGGTGACATCAATATCATCTGGCAATCCATTGATAGACTCGGATTTCAGATTAGGATTGAGTGCTTCAGCCACCTTTTCAAAGTCTCGGGGGGTATAGCCATCCCACATTGGATTTGGTACTCTGTTATAACTCAAACCAGTTTTCTTACCAGAATTTCCTTCATTATCTACAAACTTATGAGCTGCAACGGCAAGATAGATGCGATCAATAACATACTCTGAACTTTGATAACTTCGAAGTAAATTGTTCACTCTTTCAGTTTCAATCTTCATTGCTGCCAATTCTTGTTTCAGCTCAGCATTCATCTCAATATATACATTGATTGCAGTTTGCTTTTGAAGAACTGTTGCTTTCAAAAGATTTTTCATCTGAACATCTTCATCACAAGCTCCTTTGTACAAGTTCACTTTGCTGCTTAGGAGATTATATGACTCCTTTATGCTTCTCACATTGTGCAGTAAGTTCTCTTTGAGCTTTTCCAATTCAGCCAACTTTGTATCTTTCTCAGCACAATCTTTGCAAGATACTAAACATTTTGCACAAGGTTTTTCAACCTCTACAATCTTTTCAACTTCAACAATTTTCTCGACTTCAACAATTTTTTCAACTATTTTCTCCACCACATTTTCAATCACAATCGATTCTTTATCAAATTCTACCTTCACTTCATTTTCTTCATCCTCGACCTTCTCTGTCGGTTTTTCTTCAGCTTTAGCCTTTTCTTCAGCAACCCTTCTTTCTTCAGTTTTTGTCTTTTCTTCAGCAATCCTTCTTGCTTCAGTTTCTCTTTTCAGCCTAGCAGCTCTTTTCTCTTTCAATATCTCGATTTTATCTGCAAAAAACAAATTAAAACTGTAAGGATCCAATTGTAGTCTACCTCTATTAATATACTCTTCCTCATCATCAGTATCTTCATCACTTCCTGAAGATTTAAAAATCGGTTGTCTTCTAGGACGATTCTTAGATTTGACTAATTCTTCTCCTGAGGTTGAGTCTTCAAAGATTTGAGCAACAAATGCTTTAGAATTTGAAGATCAATTATGATCATAATTGTCCCAATTAAAACCTTCTGGAATTCTCTCATCGTCTTGGTCTATCAGACCATAACAAGCTTTACCCTTTGATTCTTCAATTGTATGTGATTGTGAAGATTGTTGTTGATATGGTTATTGAGCAACCTGATGATAAATTGCTTTTCTATGATAATGGTTGTTTCCGAAAGGATCTTGTCTTCCGGTTGTTTCTCTGTTTGTGCACTTTCGTTTAAAATGCCCTTTTTCTCGGCAACGAAAACAAGTAACCTTCGATTTGTCAAAACCTAGCTGAGATGTTGCAGCTTCACGAAGATTATCTCTCCCAGTAATATGTTTGAACTTTTCTGCTCTTCTCAACACACTAGCTAAACACCACTTGATGTCCATCAACTCAAGTCCCTCATAATCAATTTGGACATAATCCTCTTTGGTAAGCATAGGATTTCCGATTCTTCCAGCAACCAAGCTTTCATATGATTCTAACATAGTGACAAGAGATGCCATGTGTTGCTTCGTAGTATCTGGAGAAAAACTTTGACCACTTTGAATATGTAATGTAACATTGCATTGCAATACTTGACCGGTAACATTTGTTGAACTTTGTTGTTGAGAACTTGGTGTTGAGAAATTTGGTTCAAAATTTGAATAAGATGAAGAAAATCCACTGCTCTGATTTATATTGCTTGTTTTTGTTTCGGAAGTACCATCAGCACTGAACGCGGTCTGAATCTTCGGACTCGGAGTAGTCTCAACTTTGCTTCCTCGATAGTATACATTAACATCTTGTTGAGCACCCGGATTTCTCATTTTAGTAGTTTTTCGCATTGCTAGCTCATGTTCATCCAACTTCTGGATAAACTTACTCAAATTCATATTTTCAGATTGTCGGTTATGCTTTAAAATCAACAGATATGTTCCCCATTCATTCTATGGTAACGCATCAGCTAGCTTATCAACCCATTCTTCATCTTCTTTCTGAATATCCAACCTTTTCATTTCCATGACAAGATGACAATATCTCTCAATAATCGTTCTTGTTGTTTCACCTTCAAGAGCTGTAAACATATCAAAAGATTTCTTTAGTAATGCACGTTTATTTTTTATCATATCAGTACTACCCTTAAACTTTTTAATCAACGCATTCCAGATTGATCTAGCAGTTCCATTATGTTGAAGCAAAACGAAAATCTCTTCTTTTACCGCTTGTTGGAGAATGCTAATCATCATTTTTTCACTAGTGTATCTTAATTTTTCTTCCGGTGTAAATTGACTTAATGGTTTTTCATTTTGAAGATCATCTTTCGGTTTAGTGTAATCTTTCTCTATCGAAACCCATGCATCAAACTTATTAGCTTGCACCCAGTTTTCAAAACGATCTTGCCATCCTTTAAAGTCCTCGATGTGCATAAGCTTTGGAGGCTTTTGGAAAGTTCTCGTTTCATTTTCGATTCCAACAGTTTCGTCAACTGTAACTGGAGCAGCTGGATCAGTAGCAAAGGCGTTGTAAAACTCGTTTTCCATGTTTAGGTATCTAAAGTTCAAAAACTGATTGTTCAAAATAATCTTGGTTCTCACACGATCTGAGTGATTCAAGCAACCTGGTCCAATTCCAAACAATCTGGCCCAATTTTAAACAATCTGGCCCAATTCTAAATGATCTGCTAAGATGCACCTCGTGCGAACTGGTTAAAGGCCAAACGATCTAAAATCAATCTGTGTGACCTGGTTCAAACGAACAAGGTCTTAAACGATCTGGTTCAAACAATTTGAACTCAAACGACCTGGAAATTATTCACTTCGTGCGAACTGGGTCAAACCGTACGACCTGGTTCAATTACAAGCAACCTCGTGCGAACTGGAAGTAATTTCACACGACCTGGACCAAACCACTCACTTCGCACGACCTGGTTTACATTTTCAAACGAACTGAATGAAACTCACACGACCCGGGTTCACTTCGTGCGAATTGGATCACTTCGCACGACTTGACTTCGAATGAACTTGTTCAAAAACTCATGATTTTGTCCAATTTTGATCTATTTTAGGTTGATTTTAGGTCTGATTTTTTCAAGGATTGTTTGAAACAGTGTTTCACGTGTTATATCACGAAATTAGATCATTTTAACCGTGAAATCTTTCGGATTTGATGAAAACGTGTAGAAAAGTGAGAAGAAATGAGTAGAAATCAGATTTTCTTGAAGAAATCAAGCTGAAATGGTAAGAACTCTTCCTCCTAAGCTCTGATACCACTTGTAGGATCGAAGACTCGACCTAATGAGTCGATCAGAAGAGTTCTAGACCAAATCAGAGGCGGAATTCAATGATTTGGACATGATTGCAGCTTTATTAACACTTAGAATCACTTTAACTGTCGTTAGTATTGATTTGAAAGCTTTTACAGATCGTTCGACACTTCGGCAGCACCTCTGCTCCGGAATCAGAATCTTACAGATGAAATCACAAGTCACCTATTTATACTAGATCCAGGTCGCATGAACAAGCACTTCCAGGTCGCACGAACTGGTAAACCCAGTTCGCACGAACTGGTCAGTTCATGTGGACTGGCTTGTTCTGACATGTTTTCCATTTTTCTCGA
Source organism: Helianthus annuus (assembly GCF_002127325.2). Classification (NCBI taxonomy): domain Eukaryota; kingdom Viridiplantae; phylum Streptophyta; class Magnoliopsida; order Asterales; family Asteraceae; genus Helianthus; species Helianthus annuus. Next base: position 96,154,240 of record NC_035438.2, on the reverse strand, counting down.
ACTACGTGACTTGTTCTATCTAACCTATTACACGACTCGATACAAGACGAAGTCAACATACATATGCACCAACAAACACATATATAACACCATTTATTAAAGAATATAACACCATTCAGCACATATATAACACCATTCAATAATCATTACATCTCCGTATCATCTTCTTCTCCACTACCGGCACCACCACTCCCGCCCGCCATCGTGGGGAGGTGGCCGACGCCACCTCTCTACAGTCTCTCTAATCTTTCTCTCGCTCAAACCCAACCACCGGACACCACCTTGCCGGATAACTTTCTCCCGCTCGAACCCAACCACCCGACACCCACCTGAGAGAGACGTACCTATGTCGGAGATACCCGGTGTGAGGATGTCTACCACGGTGGTTAACAGAGACAAATCTTTACGGTGGAGAAGAAGATGATACAGAGTGAATCGCGATTTTGTAGGGTTTTTGATATGGTTTCCTTTTTCAAAAATGGATATAAAGACTTTATTACCTCTACATATTTCAAATCAGTCCAAAATAATAAAACACATTTTACAATTTAGTCCCTATTGATCTCAACCACTAGATCAAAGATCTAATGGTTTAGATTATTTCTTACCCTTTTTACAAAAATCCTCTTTTTTACATGAACCTCTATCTAAATACCGATTTAAATCTAAAAAATGCCCGTTTCTAGCAGCTTGCTAGGGGTGTGTTTAATGAAAAGTGTTGTTCAAAAAAAAATTTAAAGGGTCAACCCAGTACACTCCTCAAAACATTAAACCCTGTTTTCCAAGAATAGTTTGGGGGGTTTTGCGAGCTTGAAGAAAGCCTCGAATCTGAAGCGAAGAGCTTCACAATCAAAACGAATTATGTCATCAATCATATTTCGAAGGTCACACAGAACATCATCTTCCATATTGTCTCGTTACCAATCTTTTTCCACGCTTTTCCAATCTCCATCTGATCCCCAATCCACCAATAAACTACAGAATCACGTTTCTGGGTTTGAATCTTTATCGAATAATGCATCTGGGTTTGGTTCGGTTTTGAATAAAAGATTGAATTTTTCATGTGGGTCTTGCTTGATCAGTACGCTGCCATTTAGTAGTCAAGCAGCCGTAGCGACCTCTGATGGGCTTACTGTAGATGACATTGTTGCTAATCAGTGGGCGATTCTTGGTGAGAGTGAGAGTGATTGGAAGAGCCATGCTTCTGCAGTTGCCTAATCTATTCGTTTGATCAAGAAACGATTGCAGGTGTATATATATAAGTATGTTTTATGTCATGTTGATAACTTTAGCTTTCATTAGGGATTTTGGTGAAACTGTTATTTTGACGCAAATTTCTGGCTCGTTATTTAAGACTATGTGTAGTCATGAAGCCCATTTGGGGGCGTTATGCGACACGTGGCGAAATGTGTAAGAGAGGGGCTTTATGGGGCGTTATATCAAAAGAGAGTGTAGTGGTAAGGGGGTTATATAACCCCTTCAATTATACATACATATGTATGTATATATATGTGTGTGAGTGTGGGGAAACATGTTGGAGAAGATGATGCCGCAAAGGAGATCACGCCGGAAGAAAAAAACCACCCAATAGCGTCCGCCGTAGTGGTGTTGGCGGTGCTATGCTTGATCACGCCGGGAGGTGGCGCCCCACTACGGATGCCCTAAGGCCTAAGAACCCAATGAACCACCTTTAGGTTTTAGTTTTGATATGAAACATTAAATTGTGAGGAAAAAATGGTAACTATGTTAGAGGCTAACAAAAGGGCTTCTAGGGCATCAAGATGTAGTAAAGATGTTCCTCCCAAGTGGGTGAGGGTTTTAGTTCCGTGATTGTAAATTTAGAGTAGTTTAGAGGGCATGTGTGTTAGCTTTTCTATAAAATACTATGTTAGAGGCTTAGTTTTACAAACCTTCTGGAATTCTCTCATCGTCTTGGTCTATCAGACCATAACAAGCTCTACCCTTTGATTCTTCAATTGTATGTTATTGTGAAGATTGTTGTTGATATGGTTGTTGAGCAACCTGATGATAAATTGCTTTACTATGATAATCGTTGTTTCCGAAAGGATCTTGTCTTCCGGTTGTTTCTCTGCTTGTGCACTTTCGTTTAAAATGCCCTTTTTCTCGGCAACGAAAACAAGTAACGTTCGATTTGTCAAAACCTAGCTGAGATGTTGCAGCTTCACGAAGATTATCTCTCCCAGTAATCTGTTTGAACTTTTCTGCTCTTCTCAACACACTAGCTAAACACCACTTGATGTCCATCAACTCAAGTTCCTCATAATCAATTTGGACATAATCCTCTTTGGTAAGCATAGGATTTCCGATTCTTCCAGCAACCAAGCTTTCATATGATTCTAACATAGTGACAAGAGATGCCATGTGTTGCTTCGTAGTATCTTGAGAAAAAATTTGACCACTTTGAATATGTAATGTAACATTGCATTGCAATACTTGACCGGTAACAAATTTTTGAACTTTGTTGTTGAGAACTTGGTGTTGAGAAATTTGGTTCAAAATTTGAATAAGATGAAGAAAATCCACTGCTCTGATTTATATTGCTTGTTTTTGTTCTGGAAGTACCATCAGCACTGAACGCAGTCTGAATCTTCGGACTCGGAGTAGTCTCAACTTTGCTTCCTCGATAGTATAGACTAACATCTTGTTGAGCACCCGGATTTCTCATTTTAGCAGTTTTTCGCATTGCTACCTCATGTTCTTCCAACTTCTGGATAAACTTACTCAAATTCATATTTTCAGATGGTCGGTTATGCTTTAAAATCAACAGATATGTTCCCCATTCATTCTGTGGTAACGCATCAGCTAGCTTATCAACCATTCTTCATATTCTTTCTGAATATCCAATCTTTTCATTTCCATGACAAGATGACAATATCTCTCAATAATCGTTCTTGTTGTTTCACCTTCAAGAGCTGTAAACATATCAAAAGATTTCTTTAGTAATGCACGTTTATTTTTTATCATATCAGCACTACCCTTAAACTTTTTAATCAACGCATTCCAGATTGATCTAGCAGTTCCAATATGTTGAAGCAAAACGAAAATCTCTTCTTTTACCGTTTGTTGGAGAATGATAATCATCATTTTTTCACTGGTGTATCTTAATTTTTCTTCCGGTGTAAATTGACTTAATGGTTTTTCATTTTGAAGATCATCTTTCGGTTTAGTGTAATCTTTCTCTATCGAAACCCATGCATCAAACTTATTAGCTTGCACCCAGTTTTCAAAACGATCTTGCCATCCTTTAAAGTCCTCGATGTGCATAAGCTTTGGAGGCTTTTGGAAAGTTCCCGTTTCATTTTCGATTCCAACAGTTTCGTCAACTGTAACTGGAGAAGCTGGAGCAGTAGCAAAGGCGTTGTAAAACTCGTTTTCCATGTTTAGGTATCTAAAGTTCAAAAACTGATTGTTCAAAATAATCTTGGTTCTCACACGATCTGAGTGATTCAAGCAACCTGGTCCAATTCCAAACAATCTGGCCCAATTTTAAACAATCTGGCCCAATTCTAAATGATCTGCTAAGATGCACCTCGTGCGAACTGGTTAAAGGCCAAACGATCTAAAATCAATCCGTGTGACCTGGTTCAAACGAACTAGGTCTTAAACGATCTGGTTCAAACAATTTGAACTCAAACGACCTGGAAATTATTCACTTTGTGCGAACTTGGTCAAACCGTACGACCTGGTTCAATTACAAGCAACCTCGTGCGAACTGGAAGTAATTTCACACGACCTGGACCAAACCACTCACTTCGCACAACCTGGTTTACAATTTCAAACGAACTGAATGAAACTCACACGAACCGGGTTCACTTCGTGCGAATTGGATCACTTCGCACGACTTGACTTCGAATGAACTTGTTCAAAAACTCATGATTTTGTCCAATTTTGATCTATTTTAGGTTGATTTTAGGTCTGATTTTTTCAAGGATTGTTTGAAACAGTGTTTCGCGTGTTATATCAAGAAATTAGATCATTTTAACCGTGAAATCTTTCTGATTTGATGAAAACGTGTAGAAAAGTGAGAAGAAATGAGTAGAAATCAGATTTTCTTGAAGAAATCAAGCTGAAATGGTAAGAACTCTTCCTCCTAAGCTCTGATACAACTTGTAGGATCGAAGACTCGACCTAGTGAGTCGATAAGAAGAGTTCTAGACCAAATCACAGGCGGAATTCAATGATTTGGACATGATTGCAACTTTATTAACACTTAGAATTACTTTAACTGTCGTTAGTATTGATTTGAAAGCTTTTACAGATCGTTCGACACTTCGGCAGCACCTCTGCTCTGGAATCAGAATCTTACAAATGAAATCACAAGTCACCTATTTATACTAGATCCAGGTCGCATGAACAAGCACTTCTAGGTCGCACGAACTGGTAAACCCAGTTCGCACGAACTGGTCAGTTCATGTGGACTGGCTTGTTCTGACATGTTTTCCATTTTTCTCGAACTACGTGACTTGTTCTATCTAACCTATTACACGACTCGATACAAGACGAAGTCAACATACATATGCACCAACAAACACATATATAACACCATTTATTAAAGAATATAACACCATTCAGCACATATATAACACCATTCAATAATCATTACATCTCCGTATCATCTTCTTCTCCACTACCGGCACCACCACTCCCGCCCGCCATCGTGGGGAGGTGGCCGGCGCCACCTCTCTACAGTCTCTCTAATCTTTCTCTCGCTCAAACCCAACCACCGGACACCACCTTCCCGGATAACTTTCTCCCGCACGAACCCAACCACCCGACACCCACCTGAGAGAGACGTACCTATGTCGGAGATACCTGGTGCGAGGATGTCAACCACGGTGGTTAACAGAGACAAATCTTTACGGTGGAGAAGAAGATGATACAGAGTGAATCGCGATTTTGTAGGGTTTTTGATATGGTTTCCTTTTTCAAAAATGGATATAAAGACTTTATTACCTCTACATATTTCAAATCAGTCCAAAATAATAAAACACATTTTACAATTTAGTCCCTATTGATCTCAACCACTAGATCAAAGATCTAATGGTTTAGATTATTTCTTACCCTTTTTACAAAAATCCTCTTTTTTACATGAACCTCTATCTAAATACCGATTTAAATCTAAAAATGCGCGTTTCTAGCAGCTTGCTAGGGGTGTGTTTAATGAAAAGTGTTGTTCAATAAAAAAATTTGAAGAGTCAACCCAGTACACTCCTCAAAACATTAAACCCTGTTTTCCAAGAATAGTTTGGGGGGTTTTGCGAGCTTGAAGAAAGGCTCCAATCTGAAGCGAAGAGCTTCACAATCAAAACGAATTATGTCATCAATCATATTTCGAAGGTCACACAGAACATCATCTTCCATATTGTCTCGTTACCAATCTTTTTCCATGCTTTTCCAATCTCCATCTGATCCCCAATCCACCAATAAACAACAGAATCACGTTTCTGGGTTTGAATCTTTATCGAAGAATGCATCTGGGTTTGGTTCGGTTTTGAATAAAAGATTGAGTTTTTCATGTGGGTCTTGCTTGATCAGTACGCAGCTATTTAGTAGTCAAGCTGCCGTAGCGACCTCTGATGGGCTTACTGTAGATGACATTGTTGCTAATCAGTGGGCGATTCTTGATGAGCGTGAGAGTGATTGGAAGAGCCATGCTTCTGCAGTTCCCTAATCGATTCGTTTGATCAAGAAACGATTGCAGGTGTATATATATAAGTATGTTTTATGTCATGTTGATAACTTTAGCTTTCATTAGGGATTTTGGTGAAACTGTTATTTTGACTCAAATTTCTGGCTCGTTATTTAAGACTATGTGTAGTCATGAAGCCCATTTGGGGGCGTTATGCGACACGTGGCGAAATGTGTAAGAGAGGGGCTTTATGGGGCGTTATATCAAAAGAGAGTGTAGTGGTAAGGGGGTTATATAACCCCTTCAATTATACATACATACATATGTATGTATATATATGTGTGTGAGTGGGGGGAAACATGTTGGAGAAGATGATGCCGCAAAGGAGATCACGCCGGAAGAAAAAAACCACCCCATAGCGTCCGCCGTAGTGGTGTTGGCGGTGCTATGCTTGATCACGCCGGGAGGTGGCTCCCCACTACGGATGCCCTAAGGCCTAAGAACCCAATGAACTACCTATAGGTTTTAGTTTTGATATGAAACATTAAATTGTGAGAAAAAAAAATGGTAACTATGTTAGAGGCTAACAAAAGGGCTTCTAGGGCATCAAGATGTAGTAAAGATGTTCCTCCCAAGTGGGTGAGGGTTTTAGTTCCGTGATTGTAAATTTAGAGTATGTTTAGAGGGCATGTGTGTTAGCTTTTCTATAAAATACTATGTTAGAGGCTTAGTTTTACAAACCTTCTGGAATTCTCTCATCGTCTTGGTCTATTAGACCATAACAAGCTCTACCCTTTGATTCTTCAATTGTATGTTATTGTGAAGATTGTTGTTGATATGGTTGTTGAGCAACCTGATGATAAATTGCTTTACTATGATAATCGTTGTTTCCGAAAGGATCTTGTCTTCCGGTTGTTTCTCTGCTTGTGCACTTTCGTTTAAAATGCCCTTTTTCTCGGCAACGAAAACAAGTAACCTTCGATTTGTCAAAACCTAGCTGAGATGTTGCAGCTTCACGAAGATTATCTCTCCCAGTAATCTGTTTGAACTTTTCTGCTCTTCTCAACACACTAGCTAAACACCACTTGATGTCCATCAACTCAAGTTCCTCATAATCAATTTGGACATAATCCTGTTTGGTAAGCATAGGATTTCCGATTCTTCCAGCAACCAAGCTTTCATATGATTCTAACATAGTGACAAGAGATGCCATGTGTTGCTTCGTAGTATCTGGAGAAAATATTTGACCACTTTGAATATGTAATGTAACATTGCATTGCAATACTTGACCGGTAACAAATTTTTGAACTTTGTTGTTGAGAACTTGGTGTTGAGAAATTTGGTTCAAAATTTGAATAAGATGAAGAAAATCCACTGCTCTGATTTATATTGCTTGTTTTTGTTCCGGAAGTACCATCAGCACTGAACGCAGTCTGAATCTTCGGACTCGGAGTAGTCTCAACTTTGCTTCCTCGATAGTATAGACTAACATCTTGTTGAGCACCCGGATTTCTCATTTTAGCAGTTTTTCGCATTGCTAGCTCATGTTCTTCCAACTTCTGGATAAACTTACTCAAATTCATATTTTCAGATTGTCGGTTATGCTTTAGAATCAACAGATATGTTCCCCATTCATTTTGTGGTAACGCATCAGCTAGCTTATCAACCCATTCTTCATCTTCTTTCTGAATATCCAATCTTTTAATTTCCATGACAAGATGACAATATCTCTCAATAATCGTTCTTGTTGTTTCACCTTCAAGAGCTGTAAACATATCAAAAGATTTCTTTAGTAATGCACGTTTATTTTTTATCATATCAGCACTACCCTTAAACTTTTTAATCAACGCATTCCAGATTGATCTAGCAGTTCCATTATGTTGAAGCAAAACGAAAATCTCTTCTTTTACCACTTGTTGGAGAATGCTAATCATCATTTTTTCACTGGTGTATCTTAATTTTTCTTCCGGTGTAAATTGACTTAATGGTTTTTCATTTTGAAGATCATCTTTCGGTTTAGTGTAATCTTTCTCTATCGAAACCCATGCATCAAACTTATTAGCTTGCACCCAGTTTTCAAAACGATCTTGCCATCCTTTAAAGTCCTTGATGTGCATAAGCTTTGGAGGCTTTTGGAAAGTTCCCGTTTCATTTTCGATTCCAACAGTTTCATCAACTGTAACTGGAGCAGCTAGAGCAGTAGCAAAGGCGTTGTAAAACTCGTTTTCCATGTTTAGGTATCTAAAGTTCAAAAACTGATTGTTCAAAATAATCTTGGTTCTCACACGATCTGAGTGATTCAAGCAACCTGGTCCAATTCCAAACAATCTGGCCCAATTTTAAACAATCTGGCCCAATTCTAAATGATCTGCTAAGATGCACCTCGTGCGAACTGGTTAAAGGCCAAACGATCTAAAATCAATCCGTGTGACCTGGTTCAAACGAACTGGGTCTTAAATGATCTGGTTCAAACAATTTGAACTCAAACGACCTGGAAATTATTCACTTCGTGCGAACTGGGTCAAACCGTACGACCTGGTTCAATTACAAGCAACCTCGTGCGAACTGGAAGTAATTTCACACGACCTGGACCAAACCACTCACTTCGCACGACCTGGTTTACAATTTCAAACGAACTGAATGAAACTCACACGAACCGGGTTCACTTCGTGCGAATTGGATCACTTCGCACGACTTAACTTCGAACGAACTGGTTCAAAAACTCATGATTTTGTCCAATTTTGATCTATTTTAGGTTGATTTTAGGTCTGATTTTTTCAAGGATTGTTTGAAACAGTGTTTCGCGTGTTATATCAAGAAACTAGATCATTTTAACCGTGAAATCTTTCTGATTTGATGAAAACGTGTAGAAAAGTGAGAAGAAATGAGTAGAAATCAGATTTTCTTGAAGAAATCAAGCTGGAATGGTAAGAACTCTTCCTCCTAAGCTCTGATACCACTTGTAGGATCGAAGACTCGACCTAATGATTCGATCAGAAGAGTTCTAGACCAAATCAGAGGCGGAATTCAATGATTTGGACATGATTGCAGCTTTATTAACACTTAGAATCACTTTAACTGTCGTTAGTATTGATTTGAAAGCTTTTACAAATCGTTCGACACTTCGGCAGCACCTCTGCTCCGGAATCAGAATCTTACAAATGAAATCACAAGTCACCTATTTATACTAGATCCAGGTCGCATGAACAAGCACTTCCAGGTCGCACGAACTGGTAAACCCAGTTCGCACGAACTGGTCAGTTCATGTGGACTGGCTTGTTCTGACATGTTTTCCATTTTTCTCGAACTACGTGACTTGTTCTATCTAACCTATTACACGACTCGATACAAGACGAAGCCAACATACATATGCACCAACAAACACATATATAACACCATTTATTAAAGAATACAACACCATTCAGCACATATATAACACCATTCAATAATCATTACATCTCCGTATCATCTTCTTCTCCACTACCGGCACCACCACTCCCGCCCGCCATCGTGGGGAGGTGGCCGGCGCCACCTCTCTACAGTCTCTCTAATCTTTCTCTCGCTCAAACCCAACCACCGGACACCACCTTGCCGGATAACTTTCTCCCGCTCGAACCCAACCACCCGACACCCACCTGAGAGAGACGTACCTATGTCGGAGATACCTGGTGCGAGGATGTCTACCACGGCGGTTAACAGAGACAAATCTTTACGGTGGAGAAGAAGATGATACAGAGTGAATCGCGATTTTGTAGGGTTTTTGATACGGTTTCCTTTTTCAAAAATGGATATAAAGACTTTATTACCTCTACATATTTCAAATCAGTCCAAAATAATAAAACACATTTTACAATTTAGTCCCTATTGATCTCAACCACTAGATCAAAGATCTAATGGTTTAGATTATTTCTTACCCTTTTTACAAAAATCCTCTTTTTTACATGAACCTCTATCAAAATACCGATTTAAATCTAAAAAATGCCCGTTTCTAGCAGCTTGCTAGGGTTGTGTTTAATGAAAAGTGTTGTTCAAAAAAAAAATTTGAAGGGTCAACCCAGTACACTCCTCAAAACATTAAACCCTGTTTTCCAAGAATAGTTTGGGGGGTTTTGCGAGCTTGAAGAAAGCCTCCAATCTGAAGCGAAGAGCTTCACAATCAAAACGAATTATGTCATCAATCATATTTCGAAGGTCACACAGAACATCATCTTCCATATTGTCTCGTTACCAATCTTTTTCCACGCTTTTCCAATCTCCATCTGATCCCCAATCCACCAATAAACAACAGAATCACGTTTCTGGGTTTGAATCTTTATCGAAGAATGCATCTGGGTTTGGTTCGGTTTTGAATAAAAGATTGACTTTTTCATGTGGGTCTTGCTTGATCAGTACGCTACCATTTAGTAGTCAAGCAGCCGTAGCGACCACTGATGGGCTTACTGTAGATGACATTGTTGCTAATCAGAGGGCGATTCTTGATGAGAGTGAGAGTGATTGGAAGAGCCATGCTTCTGCAGTTGCCTAATCGATTCGTTTGATCAAGAAACGATTGCAGGTGTATATATATAAGTATGTTTTATGTCATGTTGATAACTTTAGCTTTCATTAGGGATTTTGGTGAAACTGTTATTTTGACTCAAATTTCTGGCTCGTTATTTAAGACTATGTGTAGTCATGAAGCCCATTTGGGGGCGTTATGCGACACGTGGCGAAATGTGTAAGAGAGGGGCTTTATGGGGCGTATATCAAAAGAGAGTGTAGTGGTAAGGGGGTTATATAACCCCTTCAATTATACATACATATGTATGTATATATATGTGTGTGAATGGGGGAAACATGTTGGAGAAGATGATGCCGCAAAGGAGATCACGCCGGAAGAAAAAAACCACCCGATAGCGTCCGCCGTAGTGGTGTTGGCGGTGCTATGCTTGATCATGCCGGGAGGTGGCGCCCCACTACGGATGCCCTAAGGCCTAAGAACCCAATGAACCACCTTTAGGTTTTAGTTTTGATATGAAACATTAAATTGTGAGAAAAAAATTGGTAACTATGTTAGAGGCTAACAAAAGGGCTTCTAGGGCATCAAGATGTAGTAAAGATGTTCCTCCCAAGTGGGTGAGGGTTTTAGTTCCGTGATTGTAAATTTAGAGTATGTTTAGAGGGCATGTGTGTTTGCTTTTCTATAAAATACTATGTTAGAGGCTTAGTTTTACAAATCATGAGGTGAGGCGCATGGAGGCGAAAGGGTCTTGAGTTGAGGCGCAAAGGTCTCACTAACTTGTAGCATCGTGTACCAGAATTTGGATATAAATAAGCTTTGTATATGGTTTAATGTATAAATAATCTGTATGGACAACTTAAAAGGGTAAATAGGTAATGTACAACATCTTGATATACAAAACTTGCCATGTACAAGAGGCGCGCCTCAATCCCATTTTACATGCGCCAGACACGCCTTTTGTACGCCTGCGCCTCAGGCATGCTTTTTAAAACCCAAGTTAGGGGAGGCAAGAAGAACTACATGGATATAAGAAAAGATTGCTACCGCATGAACATTAGCTATAAAAGCACTAGGAGTGAATCATTATTCATTACATATTTGCATCAGAATGGACATTACCTATGATGTTGAAGGAGTTTTAGTTTAGATGCACAAGCTCATAAGTCATATTACTTTTAAGTTGTGGTTGGTTTGTCAAGTTATGAGTTGACATAGTGATATGTTTGGAATCAAATTCTTTGTTGTGTAATTTGATTATTTCTGTATGATCAAATTCCAAGTTTCTTTTATTAACGTTATGTAATGGTGTTATTTTGTGTCTGGCAGTGGACAAAGTTAAAAGTAAGATTGGAGATGCTATCATTTCAAATGGAAAAGCCAGACCTTTGGGATGATCCTGTTCATGCAGGGAGAATAAGCCGTGAGCACGGTTCACTCATGGGCAAAATGAAGGAAGTTAACGGTCTTGAGCAAGAATTAATCGACCATATTGACATGATCAAGCTTTCTCATGAAGAGAACGATCCTGATTTAGAATCGGTTGGCCCTCAAATTTTGTTTTAGATTTTCTGTGCCTCGTGAATTGTGTTTCATGGTTGTGTCAAATGCTGAGATGATTAAGATTTAGGAGTGACATATTGGGCGGATTGGGTGATGGGTCAAATGGACAAATTCTAGCACTGTTGTGTTGAAGATGTTGTCTTCAGCCCAGCCCATTAAGGCTAGCCAAAAAATTAGAGAGAAGAAGGGAAAGGGTTCGGCCGGCCCTAACCCTAATGGCCTTTAAGTGTTTTAGGCCCAGTTGTTTAGTTACTTGTTTAGCAAGGGACTAACCCTAATTCTAGCCTATAAATATATCTCTTGTACTTGTAATCATTATCACTAAAAAAAAATACAAACCCTAGTTGCCCCCGTGGACGTAGGTTACACACTGTGACCGAACCACGTAAATCTCGTGTCTACTTTTCTTATTGCTTTTGTTTATTGATCGTGTGTGTGTGATCTAAATCCTAACAACTGGTATCAGAGCACGGGCTCTTGATCAAGAAGACACACTAGCCGCCTACGACCTCCTGCCTCCAGCCGCCGCCGCAAACCCTAATTAGGGTTTCGTCGCTGCCACCTAGTCGCCGCAGGGTTTCCATGCCGACACCCACCGACCCGCTGCAGTTTCGCAGCTTTGCTCCATGGTAACCGGGTACCGCCGCCGCCACCTAACCCAGATTAGTGTTTTGCCAGCCGTCGCCTACCATCTTGCCGGAACCGCAGAACCGCCGCCGCTGCTAACCAGATTAGGGTTTCCAGCTGTCGCCGCTCAAACAGAAGGATTTCTATACCGATTTTCGCTGTTGCATTTTTTCGGGTTTTTCTGCACGTTTTTCGAGGTCAGGTTTCAGGGTTGTTTTTTTCAGTTTATTCTCTCACGTTCTCTGGTTAGTTTCTGTTATCCAGCAAAGATGTCTAATGATGGAAAAGTCAGAATTGAGAAGTTTGATGGGAAGAATTTCGGATGGTGGAAGATGCAAATCAAGGATTTGCTAATACAAAAGGATCTGGATGCAGCCTTAGAGCCTCCTCCTACACCTGTAACAGACAAGTGGACAGCCATTGACAAGAAGGCTATGTCAACTATCAGGCTCACTCTTTCTATGAATGTTGGCTACAATATTTCTGAACAAACCTCAGCACGAGGAATCATCGAGGCTTTGTCAAATATGTATGAGAAGCCGTCTCCTGCCAACAAGGTGTTTCTGATACGGGAGTTAGTCAACACCTGCATGAAAGAGGGAAGTTCTGTTATTGAGCATATTAATTTGTTTAATTCTCACTTGTCTCATTTGAATTCAGTAAAATTCAATATAGATGATGAACTGCAAGCATGCCTGCTCTTGTCCTCATTACCTGACAGCTGGTCAGGAACTATTACTGCAGTCACTGGGGCAGTTGAGACCCTCACTTTTACTAAAGTTCGTGACTTGATATTGAATGAGGACTCAAGAAGGAGGAATTCTGGAGAGACAAGGTCGTTGCTCAGTACTGAGGGGAGAGGGAGAAGTAATAATAGAGGTGGAAATAGAGGAAGGTCAAAGTCAAAATGAAGAAGCAAGTCAAGACCAGCTAAACCGAGAAAAGACATACAGTGCTGGAACTGTGATGAGCATGGGCACTTTAGAAGTCAGTGTACTAAACCTCATAGAGACAAAAAGGAGGTGAATGCTACCACAGCCTCAGATTCAGAGGATGCCCTTATTTGCTGCGTCGAAAATACTGTTGAAGACTGGATTATGGATTCAGGAGCATCGTTTCATGCTACTTCTAGCACAAAGAAGATGAAGAATCTATAAACAGGTAACTTTGGTAAAGTTAGTTTGGCTAATAATCACAGTCTTGATATTACAGGATTTGGAGACACAGACTTAAAAACACCATTGGGAACCATTTGGACCTTGAAGAATGTTCGGGTCATTCCTGATTTGAAGAGGATGTTGATATTTATTGGTCTGCTTGATGATCAGGGATATGATGTCCACTTTGGTAGAGGACAATGGAAAGTTGTTAAGGGCAGTATGGTCATTGCAAGAGGAAAGAAGAGAGGTACACTATACATGGTTGAGGTACCAAATGATGGGGTTAATGCAGTATCTGATGGGCCGAGTCTATCAAAGTTATGGCATCAACGACTCGGCCACATGAGTGAAAAGGGGATGAAGATGCTCGTTACCAAGGGAAAGCTTCCAGAACTGAAACAGGTCGAGTCTGAGTTTTGTGAACCGTGCATCCCAGGCAAGAAAAAGAAGGTGACTTTTGTGAAGACAGTGAGAGCACCAAAATCTCAGAATTTAGAGTTGATTCACTCAGACGTGTACGTGCCGACATCAGTTGCTTCACCTGGAGGATCTCGCTATTATGTGACCTTCATAGATAATTCAACACGCAAGGTATGGGTTTACTTTCTTAAACATAAATCTGAAGTTTTTGATAAATTTAAGAAAGGGAAATCTGCTGTTAAACTTGAAACCGATTTGAAGGTGAAATGCTTGAAGTCTGACAACGGAGGTGAATATATCAGCAAAGAATTTACAGATTATTGTGCTGAGAGAGGGATCAGGATGATAAATACAGTTCCAGGAACTCCGCAACAAAATGGGGTTGCAGAGAGGATGAACAGAGCACTATGTGAGAGAGCAAGGAGTATGAGATTGAATGCAGGGCTCCCAAAAATGTTCTGGGCTGATGCGGTTAACACCGCGGCTTATCTTATCAATCGTGGGCCTTCAGCACCGTTGGGATTCAAGATTCCTCAGGAAGAATGGAAGGGAAAAGCAGTTAAGTATGATCACCTGAGAATCTTCGGGTGTAGTGCTTATGATATTTATCTTGAAGGTGACAAGTTAGATGCCAAAGCAAAGAAGTACACGCTTATTGGATATGGTTCTGATAAAATGGGCTATATGCTTTGGGATCATGAAAGCAGGAAGCTAGTCAGAAGCAAACATGCCGAATTCAATGAAGCAGGGCTGTACAAAGACAGGAATTCGGAGAAATCAGAGGTTCAGAAAGAAGTGGCTGAGTTTGACACTAATGGTCAAAAGAATGAACCAGTTATAGACCCCGAATCAGACTCTGAAGATGACACAGGACCAGAGTTTGAAGGTGGATATAATGAGACAGGAGAAGTCTCTGACAGTGGGAGCTCAGGGCATGAAGAAGAACAGCCTCCACAGCAGCCTGACCCGTCAGAAAATTGGGTCAGGAGATCCACCAGAGTTAGTAAACCGCCCAATAAATATAATCCTTCAGTTAATTATATTCTGTTGACAGAAAACGGTGAACCAGAAAGCTACTCTGAGGCAGTCAAGATGAAAGATTTTCTTAACATAATGAGGTGTTAACATCAAACATAAATTATTATACCTTTTTTCTGTATTTTGTATTTTTTCCCAATTCAAGTAAGTTAGTAATATGAGCATGGTACATGAAGCTTGAAGCACAACCAACTATTACAAAGCAATTGTAATTATAACTATGTTTCTTTTCATTTTGCTCTCTCTTTGCTAACATGATTTCTTGATTTTGAGCAGTGTAAAGCAGAGTTAAGCCTGTTCAACTTAATAAAGTTTTAACTGGACTCATTCAAGTATTATTTATGTGTAGAATTTGAGCTTAACTTGTGAGCATTTCTAAAAGTTCTTGCGTGATTCACTTATTATATGTCTTTTAACTATTTTATGTTTATATAGGATTGTTTCCTTTACTTATTTGTATATATAAATATATGAATACTAATATCGCTATCAATTTAAGCTGGCGACTCGGGTTTGCTGATTAATTGTATTTTGGCTAATTGTTTTATAATACTTTGTATATGCGTTGTTCATGTTCAATTTGCAGCTAAGTTCAACAGTATAATGAACAAGATTCAAACAGGTTTGTGTTGTTCTTGGGTGGTAGTAATGAACTTAGAGTGAATGAAGCCAAACTATTTTATTTTTTGATCTAATTTCTCTGTCACTTAGATCCAAAGCGTTGAAGGAAGCATATTTGAAGTGAAAGAGAGTGTTCTTTGTTGTTGTGGAATCTTGATACTTACAAATAGAGGCGCCGATGTATAGCTGTGTGATAATCTCACCGATGGATGGATCAGTACGTATATGGAAAGCCATTTACTGACTTAAAGAGTTTAAAGATTTATCCAGCTGATGTTATCGAGCCAAAAGTAACCATGTCTACTGAAGTCAAAAACTATTTGCAAGGTAGTTCTCAGGGTGCCACCTTCACATTGGTTTCATATGAGGTATGCACATCATGAAGTGCATACTATCTTCCATACGTTTTAGTTATTGCTTTGCTATTTTTAAAGTGAACCATCAATTTTTGCAAGAAATGGCATTTAATATATGAGATTTTGATCATAAACGGACAATATCTATATTTTCATGCTTATCATATGATACATGGAAACCATGCAGGAGGTTAGAGCTGTGATGGATGTTGCATCGGCACGAAACCTTATGACAAAATTGCAGGTGCGACTTGATCAATGGAAAGAAAATAGTGAAGCTCAGATGGCTCATATAGAGCAAGATAAGTCACCAACAGAGAGCCACGTGGCAGTGGCATCCAACATCTGATGATCTCTAAAGTCTGCTGATATCTAAAGTCTATTAAGTACAAAGATCTGCTGAAGTATAAAGTTTGTTGAAGTCACAGAACTCTTGTCAGTCAAAGGCCTAATTAAACTCTATGATCTCAGGTTGAGGGGGAGTTGTAGTTCAAACTATTTGCAAGGTAGTTCTCAAGGTGCCACCTTCACATTGGTTTCATATGAGGTATGCACATCACGAAGTGCATGTTATCTTCCATACGTTTTAGTTATTGCTCTGCTATTTTTAAAGTTAACCATCAGTTTTTGCAAGAAATGGCATTTAATATATGGAAACCATGCAGGAGGTTAGAGTTGTGATGGATATTGCATCGACACGAAACCTTATGACAAAATTATAGGTGCTACTTAGTCAATGTAAAGAAAATAGTGAAGCTAAGATGGCTCATATAGAGCAAGATAAGTTACCTAATCTTAACAAATTTGTGAAAGGTAGCACTAACTTTTCTTCTGTTTATAACGCTTACTATCATCCTTTTGGATAACTTCCAACTTTAACTTCATTTATGTTTACTACAGTTACCGGATGAGCATGCTTAAAAGGTTATAAAGGATATCTGGTGCATATATTCAATTCAGTTTATTGTCACCTACACCATGCACATACACACAAACAGTTGAAACTTGAAAGCATATATTCTTGGATAGATTCATTTATTTAGGAAGTGTTATTTTAATATAATTAATGTTTATGTAATCGTAACCCAATGTAGATTCTTGATACTCATAAACTTATGCTTTTGGATTTTGAGTATTCCTAGAGATGCTGCTACATATATAAATAATAAGACACATATCCACTGTCAATTTACCAAGTATTAGTGAAGGTGTTGCAGGTGTAGCTTTGACAATAAGTTTTGTGTTCTGGGGAGTCAAGCATAGGAGAAAAATCACGGTTCGTTCAGTGCATAGTGTTTTGTTTGGATCTCGAGAAGATAATTTTCTTGGATATCGCTGCAATTGCTCACTGGGATTTAAGGGAAATCCATACATCAAGAGTGGATGTCAAGGTACTCTCTACACTACATTGGTTTTGCATCAAATGATGTATATGCAAGATATTGTTATTACGACAACTGTTAATTTCGTGTTTTAATTTAGATATCGAGTGTGAGTCTTAGGAACATAATGTTATTTACAGAAGCAAAGATACTGCCAACCAAGTGACCATTTTCACAGAAGAAGAGTTGAAGAAAGCAACAGTGTTCTCAAACCACTTTTAAAACCACTGTTAGGTTAAACAATGGTTTGAAACCAGTTTTGGGTTAAAACAGTGTTTGAAACCACTGTTTTGGGTTAAAACAGTGTTTTGAAACCACTGTTAGATTAAACAGTGTTTGAAACCACTGTTGGGTTAAAACAGTGTTTTCAAACCACTTTTAAACCACTGTATGTTTAAACAGTGGTTTCAAAACGCTGTTTTAATGATGTTAGTGTTCGCCATTGAAAACCACAAAATCAACACCTTTTGTGTTAAAATCGATGATTCGAATGAAGTTTGTGAATGTAGGTGACATTTGAGCTTCCAGTGATAGCAGAAAAGAGCAAGGAGTTGCTTCAGTTGGTTGGGGATATGGTTAAGTATTCAAAGGCTTCAAAACAATCAGTTTTAATGTCCACTGCCTCTCTGGTTTCTAAACAGGTGCGTATAATACAACAGTCTAAAAGAAATAATCTGTGTGATCAAAGATTCAAAGTTACCTATTTTGGCTGACCATTTCTTCCCTCGATCGTTGTTACGATTATATGCTTCTATTTTGCAAGTTGCAAGTTATGACACCTGTGTCACTTCAACCATCAAACAAATTCCAAACCAATGAAATATTGTATTTCATACTTGGGATTAGTATAAATATGTGTATCGTTTGCACATATCAATTCTTATTCGATTTCAAGCTTTAATCTGGAAGGTTATACGCGCACTGATAACCAGTTTAATGCAACGAACACTCCGGAATAGTGAAATAGGCTTAACATACCTTAAATAACCTCCACATAACTTAGAAATAAGTTTTAGATGGTTTGGTGTATTGAAATCAAGTTTGTTCGATCGCAGGGACTAATTGTGTCAAACTGCGAAACTATACCGATTTGTATAGTAACGAACATTCCGGAACATGAGCATAAGTTAAACATACCCTAAATATCCTTTACATAGCTTAGAAATAGGTTTTGATGGGTTCGGTATGCTAAAATGAACTTATTTGATCAATAGAGACTAAAAGCGTCAAAAGTGCATAAGTTTGCATTTTCACGCATATCTTACGTCCTGAATATAACCGGACATCCAAAAATTTATGTAATCATTAAAATATTTTATTTTAGTGATTGGCATGATAAAATTCTATTCGTCGCGTAATTTGGATCGTTTTTGCATTCATTAAGATTTCCGTCGAAATTAACCGAACAACGCAACCGTACGACCAAACGAACCAACATCCGAGATGTTTTTGAGCATATTTTAAGTTCACTATACTTTAACTGTATTTTAGAGCCTTGAAATTGGGTTGACGGGGCTTCAAAGTGCAAAAAAATCAAATTTTACAAGTGCAGGGACCATTTTTTAAATTTCTGACTAGATTCAATGAACCTAGTCAAATTTTGAAGTGTTAATGGTTTTAACCCATGGTTTTGCAAAATCATGGGCTGGTATTTAATGGTATTTTTTGTACTATGGGCCATTCTAGGGGCTCCCATGGTTTCACAAAACCATGGGCACATGTGTACGGCCTAGATCGAAGCACGTTATTCGATTAACAATCTTAACGGTTGTGCCAAATCTATAAATACCCACCATAGTTTCACTTCTTCCTCATTCAAATCTGATCGAAGATGCTCTAAGTTGAAGCCTTTGCTTCATACCTGAGCTACTTGGATCAAGATTTGCTTGCGGGGACCCTTTGTAAGTATTCCTTCGTTCTTTTCTTTCGTTTTTAGCTTAAAAGTCAAACTGCGTTTGACTTTCTGCATTGACCAGTTTAGGTTAATGCGAAGTTCGTTTGAACTTCATAACGTGAGCGTAATCACGATGGTTATAGTCCCTAGTGACTATACCTACTGGTTACCACGTTATCTAGGCTCAGTGACGAGTCGTAGTTTCGGCCAAAATGCGTATTCTTGCGTATTTTGTAACCAAACTACTTCTAGGTATCAAAACCGTTTCTTTTGATACCAAACCCTGTTTTCTAACTTAACTAAACATGTTTTAGCATGTTTAGCTCGTCACTTTTAGATTAGTGCTTGTATAGAGTCGTAAGTCAAGCGGATTAAACACCCGCTTAGACTTACGAACTAGACCCGTTTGGTCGATCTTTAGGATCCGACCAAATACATTAGGTGACCATAGTTGTATAGGGAATAACCTTCCGAAGTTATACCTTATGGTCACTTCGTTTAGTTAGTCATATGATAGTTAGTTTATATGCCTTAGGAAAATTACCAAAATACCCTTTTTATGCATAATTTATGTTTAAGCATATGTAACCTAAACTTTTGTCACTTAACTGATTATGCAACATAATTAAACATGTTTAGGCATATAATACTTGTCATAGGACTAGTTAGGCGGTCCGAACGTGTTTTACGCGAACGACACGTTAAAGTAGCTCAAGCTACCTAAACGGGTCGTTAGCACTTAGGTTAGGTTTCCTCTTAGTATGTAGGCCTTGTTAAACCATATCATATGAGTTCCCACACTCATTTGGTTTACGAGACCTCATCCTATCCAATCTTCCGATTTAGGTCCGGTTTATTTATGTAGTTACCTATATTAGGTGTCGTTTTATTCCATGCTCCCTCTAGCTTGCTTGGTAGTTGTTCAAGACTTGTTGGTGCAGTTGTCTGTCAACTACATCTTCGTTCAAGTCTTAGTTTAGGACTGATTGTTTTGAGCACGAAAATCAAGAAAACATGAATTAGTGATGATTTCGCTCCAAATGACTTTTTGTCATTACAAGAGAAATCACATGATAATCTTGATTTCGCTCCAAATGTCTATTAGTTGATTTCGCCTGAAATGTAATACCTGATTTCGCTCCTACTGATGTTGTGTACTTATGAGCGAAATCAGTAGCCTATAAATAGGTTCTTATAAGCAAAATCAGTAAGTAGTAGTCTAGTTGTGATTTCCGACGGTGAAGCTCCGTCGAAGTGTCCCCGCGTCTGTAACAGCTTTCTAATCAATACAAGAGACAATTAATAGTGAAATCAAGCTAAACAAAGACTGAATCAATGAATTCCGCCTCTGATTCAGTCTGAGCACTCTTCTGATCGACTCGTTAGGTCGTCTCGCGATCCTACAAGTGGTATCAAAGCTCAGGAGGAAGAGTTCTTACCGTTTAGTTTGTTTTCGCTGAAAAATTCTGATTTCTACACCTTCTTTTCACAGATTTTCAAGTTTTCACGGTTAAAATCAGATAAATTTTTGACAGACTGTGTGTAAGTGAACATTAACAAATCCTTGAAAGTTTGGGACCAAAATTCACACTAAAAATGGACAAAATGGATGTGCGATCTGATTTCGCTCGAACAGACCATATCTGATTTCGCTCGTAATTGCATTTGATTTCGCTCCAGGATATCATTTTTGGTGATTTCGCTCCAAACTACTGTATTGATTTCACTCCAAAGTTTTCAGAAACTGATTTCGCTCGAAATCACATCCTGATTTCGCTCGAAAGCACTTCCTGATTTCGCTCGAGTGGTTATCATCTGATTTCACTCGAAATCTTTGTGTTGATTCTGCTTGAAACATTTTCAAGCGAAATCAGGTGTGTTGTTCTCAGGGGATTTCGCTCCAAGAAGGTATTTTGCTTGAAATTGGACAATTGTGTAAGAATTTTTGTCGGGACAGTTTAAAAGATGGCAATGGTCTTTGATGAAAAGGAAAACAATGATCTTGAAAGGTTAAATGATTGGTATCGAGGATATTTCAGTAGTCATTATCAAGGTTTGCCCAAAAATGTTTGGAGTATCCGGTTCGAATGTTTTCTGTGTAAGAAAGATGAAAAATTGGATAATTTGGAGAAGCGGTTTGATCGTTTGATTGACTATTTGAAAGAAAATCAGATAATAATATCAGAAGCTGAAATGGTATCAAAGTTTGCTAATGGATTACCAGCTGAATGGGATGATTTTCTGAAAAAATCTGAGAGAAAATTCTAGTTTTTCAAAATTATCTTTGAGTAAATTCATCAGTAAACTTAAAAATCACAGTTATGAAATTTATAAAAAGAAGAGAGATTTGATGGATAAAATAAAAATGAATTTAGATGATTTGAGTTTAGACGTAATAGATGAAATAAACAAAAGAATCAATGTTTGTTGGGCAGCAAAAAGAAGTTTGAAATACGATATGAAGAGGGATTGTTATATTGATGAAAATGGAAATCCTCTTGATTTTGTTAAAATCTGTGGTGCAGGAACATATAAGATAGAGAAAGAGCAAGCTCCAAAGAATGAAGAATCTGTGAAGAATGAATCTTCAAGTTCTGAATCAGTATGCACCAAATGTGACAACTTTAAGACTGACAATGACAAACTCTTGAAGGATGCGGAAAGTTTAACATCAGAAGTCAAGAAGTTGAAAGATGAGAAGCAAACTGATGTAAAACAGATTCTGGATTTACAGGGAAATTGTGAGAAGTTGAAATCTGAGAATGTTAAACTGTTAAATGACTTAGACAGTTTAATATCAGAAAACAAGGTTTTGAAAGAGAAAGAAAAAGACTTTGAAAGCAAAAAGAAATCTTCAGAAAATGAAGATTTCTGGATAAAGCTGGAAAACAAAAATCTGAAAGCATATGAAACAAAATTTCAAGAACAGTTAAAAGTTTTGGAAAATGAAAAATCTGTTTTTGAAAACATTAAGATTGATAATGAAAAATCAATCAAGTCTCATCTTGAAAGAATATCTCAGCTTGAAAACGAAGCTGAGAATTCAAGAAACAAGATTGATGAACTTGAAAAGAAATTGAAAGGTTTTGTGACTGCTTCTGAATTCCCCTGTCCAAAACCGATCAATTCTGTTCCAATAAGTGACGATGTCACAAACGATGACAAAATCGTAGTTGAAGATTGTGATGAGAAATCTGATGATGAAAAAGAAAAAATTGAAAAACAAAAATTATTTTTGAAATTAAAAGAAAAATTTCAGAAAACTGTGCTACAATCGACTGAAAAGGGAGAATGCTCTAAGCAAAAACCTTTGAAGAAGAAAGTGGAACAGAAATAAAAAATTAAAAATGAGAAAAATGTTCAAAAAGATAATAAAAGCTCATCAGATCGATCATCCAATCAAAATCAAAAATCACAAAAAATTGAAAAATGAAAACTCAAAAATTGTTGGTAATAAGTGGTGCAGGTTTGACCACCGTGCTTCAAAGCCAAATCCAATTTTCAAGAAGAGTGATGATTACCACAAAGCCAGACAGTGCTATGATCTGAGCATCTAGTGTGAAAGTGGTGAATGGTACGATTACAGAATGTGTTACACTTGTGGAGTGAAAGGACACATTGCTGTTAACTGCCAAGGTTGGAGTTATGAGACAAGGAGATGCTTTAACTACAACATCAGAGGTCACATTGCCAGAGAGTGCCCAAGGAGATCAAATAACAGATTGAGGGATAATTCTTAACAATTGGCAAAGATTCCAGTCAATGTTAAGCCCCATGAACAGAAGGTTCTAAAACCTAAAGTTCAAGAAAAGAAAGTTAAACTTTCACAGGGGCAGAAAGACAGACTGCGAAAGAAGAGGAAGAAGGCGAGAGAGTATTTGGAGAAGATTTTGTCCTCGGGTTCACCAGTTGCATCAAATAAGAGTTCTGATGAATCGACTCCCTCGATTGCAAAGTCAAGCAAGACGAATTCATCGGATACAAATCTGAGGACGAAAGAAGGAAAGAAGAAGAAGAAGAAAATGGTCGGTGATGAATCTGACGTGTCGAAGTCAGACAAGCCACCTTCAGGAAATGAATCTGACAAGTCAAAGTCAGACAAGCCATGTGCAGGCAATGATTCTGGTTCGTCAAAGCCAGAGGAGCCTGGTGTTGAGGTAAAAAAGGAGAATTCGGGTTTAACAATGGATGATGCAAATTTTCCACCATTGTTGAACAAGAATTCAAAATCACCCAAGGATCGTCAGGCTTGGGTGAATCTGTTCAAATAGAAAAGCCTGACTTGCCGGAGTTCCCAGGTTGGTAAGCGTGGAACATGAATCGGCACATTTCTTGAGAAATTTCACTCTGGTGATTTTTCGCCTTACATGTGGTAAATCAGGGACATTAAGTTGTACTTGATTTTCTACAAGTGATTTTATGGTAAAAACCGGAAATGATAAATCTTCCATGTGATTGAGAAAAACAAAGTGATGAAGTGACCCCGAACCTACAAGTGGTTGATAAACAAACTGAGTTTTCCGGAAAAGCCATTTTGATTAAAACAAACTTAAGTGTTTTGAAATCATAATGGGAAAATAGTTTGTTGATAGGGGGAGTTCTGATTGTTTATGCCAGGTGGATGGAGAATTGAAGTGATTCTCATCAAGTTGTCAAGTTTGTACAGTTTGTTTCAAATTTTCCCAGAAAATCAAAATTGAAACATATTTTGATTTTAGGGGGAGTAAAAATTAAAAAAAAATTAGAAAATTTGAAAATATCAAAAACATGAAAAATTTAAAAAAGAGTTTTGCTGAAACAAGAGGAAATGATAGAAAATCAGTGGACTATCACAGCATGCTAAAGATATGTAAAGTCTAAACGTGATAAACGGTCTCACTAAAGATGTGACGATAGGCTCAGCTAGACTAGTAGATGTGTGATAACGATACAAACATAAAGAAAAAGCCTAGTTCTAGTGGGAAACATGATCGAAAGCGTAGTACTTAGTTTTGTCCTTCTTGATTGTGTGCCTGCTCAGTAATTGCTGAATGCCAAACGCATAAAACTGGTTAAGTTTATGAATTTTCACAACTTTACTAAATATGACACTGTGATTGTGCATTTTATTTTGCAAAGATTTAAACTTGTTTTATTTCTTTATTTTGTTTAAGCATTGGACATCCTCTGCGTATACGTGAGTATCGACCTGGATGTTATTGCCTAAACGTTCTGCTTTATTTTCTTTGGTGTTTCGTTTAAGCTTTGGACCACCTCTGCGTATACGGGAGTATCGACCTGGTGGTTAAAGCCTAAACAACTTCAACTTGTTTTTATTTTCTTATTTTGTTTAAACATTGGACTTTCTCTGCGTATACGGAAGTATCGACCTGATTGTTAATGTTTAAACATCCTGCGTTATTTTCGCACAAATCACAGTTGATAAAGGTTTAAAGGCATTACTTGAGTTAGTGTATTGCATGATGAGGGGATATGCTGAGATCGTGGGGTCCATAAGAATTTAGTGCAAAATTAATATACCTAAACGTATCGGTAAACATGTCGAAAGTTTTTAGATTGAGTTTATGTGGACAACAATATCATCAATCTATGTGAATCGTTTAAACACTTAAAACGATTAAAAGCTTAATGGTGCTTGTGATATGTTTCAAAACTGATATGATCCTCTTTCGCAAACTCACAAAAATATGTGTTTGTACATATTTCATTTCTGCATTTAATTTCTGTTATTGCATTTATGTTTCATATTTTGAAAAATCCAAAAAGATTTTCGACAACTGATGTTGGAAAACTGATATTCAAAATCTCAAAGGCTAAACATTTAATTGGTTTGAAAAGTTTAAGATGATTCATTAATTTGAATAAGAATTTGGAATGTTTCAAATTTTGATAAAATTTTAAATGTGAATATTCTCAAATGTTTAAAGTTGATTCATTAAGTTGAATCACAACATGGTTTGTTGTAATAGAGTGTTTGAGTTGTATAGGTCTCTGATCCTGTTGCTACGGAAGGCCAGGAGATGCATCAGAACCTGAGAAGAAGCTTAAACTGAAAAAAGCCAGGATTTGATTTCAAAGGTGATAACAAATTCCAGACAGCGAACCCAGCTTGATGCAAGGGGGAGTCTGATGAGAGTTAGAGCCAGAGAAAAGTCCGGGTACATGGTTCCAGGAAGAGTTCCTGAAGAAGATCGATCAAGATTGAAGAGTTGACATGTTGAAGACTCTCACTGAAGATTCCGTCAACATTCAAGGGGGAGTCTGTTGGTGCAGTTGTCTGTCGACTACATCTTCGTTCGAGTCTTAGTTTAGGACTGATTGTTTTGAGCACGAAAATCAAGAAAACATGAATTAGTGATGATTTCGCTCCAAATGACTTTCTGTCATTACAAGCGAAATCACATGATAATCTTGATTTCGCTCCAAATGTCTATTAATTAATTTCGCCTGAAATGTAATACCTGATTTCGCTCCTACTGATGTTGTGTACTTATGAGCGAAATCAGTAGCCTATAAATAGGTTCTTATAAGCGAAATCAGTAAGTAGTAGTCTAGTTGTGATTCCAACGGCGAAGCTCCGTCGAAGTGTCTCCGCATCTGTAACAGCTTTCTGATCAATACAAGAGACAATTAATAGTGAAATCAAGCTAAACAAAGACTGAATCAATGAATTCCGCCTCTGATTCAGTCTGAGCACTCTTCTGATCGACTCGTTAGGTCGTCTCGCGATCCTACAAGACTTCTAAGCACTCTCAAGTGAGTACATAGTCCCCTCTTTTACTGTTTTCAAACTGTTTTGGGGTGAAGCATATGTACCTATCTGTTATTTTCATGTTTTCAAAAGTATAATTGATTATACATATTTGTACTTATCTTTTTACAAACTGAATGATTATTTATGATTTAAACTCTAATTTTTCAAAGATTATAAAATAAATGTTTGGAATAGTACTTATTTTGTTCACCAAACCGGTTGGTAGTATGATATAGCGCTATAGGATTTGACACCCCATTCCTGTTGTCATGGAATGTCTGAAACCAATTTATTTTTCTCCATCCAAATAGGGATTGCCTTTGTGGTATTCCTATAGTCTCAAAGGTGTATTTTGATGCACTAGGTCTGAATGAATTCTTAAATCACATTATTTTTGTATATTTAGTTATACTCCCAAAAGTATAGTTTGATATGCTCTCATATGTGATACTGTACAAAACCAACATATATTTTGTTAATCATTAAAACATAGTTTAGTATGTTATTTTCAAAACCAAAGCATAGTTAATATGTTATTTTCAATCCAAAACATAGTTTAATATGTTATTTATAAATCCAAAGTATACTTTTAATGTACTACTGAAAATTATTATTTTTAACAACTAAAGTATATTTAATATACTATTTGTTTAACAATTGGGTTTTGGTTAGTGTTTAGATAACGGGACGGGTGTAATGTGATGAAAACATGGTAGTTACGCCGCTGGTACTTCTTATATATACGTGTTTTCATCACATTACATATCGTGGCGTTATTTAGTACACTTGGGTAAACGATTTTGAAACTGAAATATATTTTAATATATTACTTATTCGACTTTCTTAAAACCAAAGTATATTTTTGCATATACTATAAACCTTTTTATCAAAATATTGTTTTTCAAACAATATATTTTATGCAAACTCATTTTACTTAATTATTTAATTACCTATGTATTATTATTTTATATCATCTGATTTCTTCTAAATTTTAGTATGATTTATAAAAGAAAACCTTTTTCAAGGACCATGACTACTTTTCTTAAACATTTTTCCTTAAACTTATAAGTCATGAATCCTAAATCAGCAAAACCTATGTATCTCACAGGCATTTTTATACTGATGTACCTATTTTTACACATGTTTCAGGTGCTGTGTAATGATTGTTGATACATGCTACACTTAGGATGGACTCGTGCCTTAGCGACTTTAAAACTTGAAAGATAATATTTGTATTTATCTGATTTGTAATAGAACAAAGATTTCAATGATTCAATAAAACAAAATTATTTTATCCATGGTTGTGAAACAATGATTCTGTTACAACACTCTCCGACGTTTCCTCCACGTCTTGTTATTTTACGTGGTCAGGGTGTGACAAAAAAGTTGGTATCAGAGCCAATGGTTATAGGGAATTAGGTTATTAGTAATGCTTTGACCTAGACTATAACCTTCCTAAGACCCTAACACAAGTTATCTTGTGTTTAGTTTTAAAACAATACTGTCACCTATCCTTAAGTGACAACCACAACAAGAACACAAATTTCGTTTCCACTTTGAAAACCAAGCATCTGTTCTAGGATGATTGATTACTAGGTTTTGAACCTTCTAAGTTTTCAAAATCTCGTCAAAGTTTGGTCTAAATAATGTGAACACGTGCAAACTAGAAGGGTGGGTGCCTGTACCCTGGGTCTTCTGTCTAAGGCTAGAGTGTTCGTACAAATCTGCAATATCGGACCAGTCACTCTTACCTGGGAACTCTTGGGGTGAGTGTCCACTTATAGGCGAGCATGTCTTCGCGATACATTATATTGACCCATTTACTTTGATTAGTCACCGTCTCATTTGTTTGCCTTAGGCAACAAACAAATGATCGCAATTTTTATGCGTACTATTTTCATTTCCCTTGTTTCCTCCCATGTCTTCCATTTTCTTCATAATGCCTCTTAATCGCAACAAGACTCGAGTGTCCGGACCAGGTGCTACAATTGCCCAACAAATAGGCGTCGTACTCCAGAAGACCGTTGATTTAGCTATCACCATGACTCGTCTCAAGGATGAAGCCGTGCAAGGGAACTGCTCCTTGGAGCAATCAATGCAACCGTCATCATCCAAATCAAATACCCTGTTACAAATGTACCCACGGTGGACGATGGAGACATTTGGTTAACATGTGTCGCTTTGCTGTTCAAAGCAAAGCAGTTGCAAACCCTGTTGCTGCTTAACCTTCAAGTTCTGCTTCATATGTCGCCTTGGCATATCTAGCGCCTCAACCTCATGAACTTTCTACCTTGTGTATCGACTTAAGCACGCCTAGTGCAAGGTGTCGAAGCACCTCTCGTTACACAAATTCCAAAATCCATGTAGGATCTTTCTATCCTCATAATTAGATCCTTGTGGATGAATATCACTCAAATCGGAGCCCTTAATTGAATTATTGTATGCCTTAATACGTACATTACGATTCAATAAGGACAAAGTCGAATTCTTATTAAGATCTTCCTATCTTCATAGTTAGATTCTAATGATTAAAGTGCCAAATGCAATCCACGGATTGGATTCCTGGCGTGCTTTAAATATCCATGTCCAAAGATAACAAAGTAAAGATCAAGTTAAACAATTATGTGATTCTATGTGTTTTCTTATGTGTTTTGTGTTTTTATGTGATCCATCCAAATCCTCGTAGAATCTTCCATATCTCATATGAGGGATTCATAGTAGGATATCCAAAGGTACTATCTTAAATCCTTAATGGACTTTTACGTTGTAGTTAAGTCCCTTGGGTTATGAGGTACTAATCTATAATTGGACCCCTTGAGTGGTCTAGTTAAACAGATTGATCTGAAAATCTGGTTAGGAATATCATGTGATGATATAATTGAAAAGATCCCTTTAAGTGGTCTATTTAAGAAGATTATACAACGGTCTAGTTAAGAAGATCATGTGTTGATCTAGTTAAAAAGATTGTTCGTTGATCTAGTTAAAAAGATCCTTTGGTGGTCTAGTCAAATTGCTTCATGTTTATTCAATTGATTTTTCCCCTACGCATTATGAAATAAACTGTGTGGGCTGTGCAAGGAATTACGTAATTATGGATGCATACATAATTATGGAATTCAGTACATAGAAACCACAGCAAGTTTTGTCATGTGTTAAGACCTATAGTAACAAGAATAATGATACGGGAGAAGTCCTGGACCTTGACTGATGTCATTTTATCTTACACTCCCCAATTCTGATTTCAAGCACACACAAGTTTCCTATGATAAGTCTTCATAAGAAACGTTCCTCTGTCCGTAGTTCAAAACCACATGTTTTGATACTACATGGACTTCACTTTGAGGGTTGACAATTTCGGTAAGAATCCTAACATGGCCCAGAGTTTTACTTAGGGTTCAATGGATTTATTTAAAGGTGAAACCATCACAGCTGTCTTCACAAGTTTCCTCTAAAATTAAATTTCGGGATGAAATTTCCTAAAGTAGGGGAGACTGTGACACCTGTGTCACTTCAACCATCAAACAAATTCCAAACCAATGAAATATTGTATTTCATACTTGGGATTTGTATAAATATGTGTATCGTTTGCACATATCAATTCTTGTTTGATTTCAAGCTTTAAATCGCTTTCTGGAAGGTTATACGCGCACTGATAACCAGTTTAATGCAACGAACACTCCGAAATAGTGAAATAGGCTTAACATACCTTAAATAACCTCCACATAACTTAGAAATAAGTTTTAGATGGTTTGGTGTGTTGAAATCAAGTTTGTTCGATCGCAGGGACTAATTGTGTCAAACTGCGAAACTATACCGATTTGTATAGTAACGAACATTCTGGAACATGACCATAAGTTAAACATACCCTAAATATCCTTTACATAGCTTAGAAATAGGCTTTGAGGAATGTTATACGCGCACTGATAACCAGTTTAATGCAACGAACACTCCGGAATAGTGAAATAGGCTTAACATACCTTAAATAACCTCCACATAACTTAGAAATAAGTTTTAGATGGTTTGGTGTGTTGAAATCAAGTTTGTTCGATCGCAGGGACTAATTGTGTCAAACTGCGAAACTATACCGATTTGTATAGTAACGAACATTCCAGAACATGACCATAAGTTAAACATACCCTAAATATCCTTTACACAGCTTAGAAATAGGCTTTGAGGGGTTCGGTATGCTAGAATGAACTTATTTGATCAATAGAGACTAAAAGCGTCAAAAGTGCGTAAGTTTGCATTTTCGCGCATATCTTACGTCCTGAATATATCCGGACATCCAAAAATTTATGTAATCATTAAAATATTTTATTTTAGTGATTGGCATGATAAAATTCCATTCGTCGCATAATTTGGATCGTTTTTGCGTTCATTAAGATTTCCGTCGTAATTAACCGAACAACGCAACCGTTGTAAGTGCAGTTCCTGCCGGGTAATTGTCGCTTATCAGTTCTGGTCAACCAAAGCAGAAGTCCAAGTTAAAGTCAACCATAATGAAGAATTCAAGACCACATGAAGACCATGCATTGATCAAGGGGGAGTTGTTAATGCACTTTGGGTGAAAAGTACATGCCTTCCAATTGTTAGGGTCTTTATTGTACATATCTTGAAAGTTAGTCCAAGGTTTATCCTTGGACAACTTGTCCAAGTTTTAGGAAAACTTTTGTCTGAGTTTTATGTTTAGGGCAAAAGTCAGAGCTTTGTGTAGATTGTGTTGTCCGAACTTTAGTCCCTAGTCTATATATATGTGTTGTATAGGATTAGGGCAGATAGACAAACAGACAAGAACGACAACGAGAGAAAGAAAGAAGCTTTGTGCACCTCTCCAGAGAGACTATGTGTTAGGGAGAGAAAGCTAGAGTTTCGATCTTTGTGATCTAAATCCAGCTTGTAGATGATGTATACTCCTTTGGTTTGTGTAATCTGTGATGACTGATTCATCAATAAAGAGTTTCATCTTCTATATATTTCTATCTTGTTCATATTTTTTTCTTCATGTCTTGAATCAAGTGCAATGTTTGATGTTCGTCATCGATCTGGTGCTTTCACAGTGGTATCAGAGCATGGTTACCGATTCAGAATGGTCTAACAGCCTTCTGAATCACCATTGCTCTTTATTTGATGTTTGTTTCCGCCAAACATCTTGAAAACTTGAAGATTTTGCAGAAAAGTTGAAGAAAATGAAGCTGTTCGTGGTTGTTTTGTTCTCCAAGTTGTTGCAGATATGAGGTTTGATCCAAAAATTGCCCTGTCCGAGTTTTTCTTAGTGTTAAACTTGTCTGAGTTTTAAAACTCTGTGTTTGTTGTTTCCGGGGTTTTGGTGAACTAGTGTGAAGTCACACTAGGGAGATAGTCCGGAGATTTGTTTCTAAGTCTCTGTCCGAATTTTAAAACATTCAATTCCGAGTTTTTGAACCGTCTGAGTTTTGGTTGTTCTGAGTTTTTAAACGTCCACCGTTTCGACATGTTTCCGAGTTTTGTTTTGAAATATGTTGATGTTCCGAGTTTTGTTACTATTCCGAGTTTAAACTGTTAATATGTTTGATCTGAGTTTTGTGCTGTTTGATCTGCTTCTGAGTTTTAAACTTGTCTCCGAGTTTGAAATTAAAACAAGGTTCCGAGTTTCTTCTCACTTGTGTTATTTCCGAAGTTTGTTCATATGTGTTATTTCTAAGTGTTTACCAAACAGTGATTTTCCGAGTTTTGGCTTAGTGTCCGAGTTTTGCAGTGTAACTAAAAGGTTCCGAGTTTTTCTTGTACGTTTTGTGTCCGCGTTTTGCAGTATAATTAAATGTGTTCCGAGTTTTTACAGTAAAAAACAGTCGGTTTCTTTCGTGATTCCGAGCTTTGCAAAGGTTCCGAGTTCTTTTTCTTATGTTCCGATGTTTAACATAACTGTTATTCCGAGTTTTTGAGAGTTTTGTACATGGGCTCCGAGTTTTGAGAGTTTTAAGTGCAAGGTAACTCCGAGGTTCTGTTCCGAGGTTTTGTTCCGACGTTTGACTATTTAACTGTTGCTCCGAGGTCTGACTGTTGCTCCGTTGTTTAACTGTTGCTCTGAGTTTTGACTGTTTGAGTCCGAGTTTCAACTTTTGAAACAAGTCCGAATTCTTATATAGTTCATCAGTTTCGGATGGTCCGATGTTGGTGCACTTACGTCTGTTGACTACGTCTTACATCGAGTCTTAGAGATAAAGCGATCAGACATGGCACGGAAACCTAGAAATAGGAGTTTGTATAGGGTTCGCTTATTTGTACCTTCTAGGTTCGCCAATGTGTCATCAAATAGATCAGGTTCGCTCAAGTGGTCTGGTCAGGTTCGCTTATGTGAACTTGACAGGTTCGCTTATTGTGTTGATGTGCAGGTTCGCTTATACGTGCATGTACGTATAAGCGGACCATGTATGTCTATATATAGGGACCTTGGAGCGAATCATAAACACATAGTTCAAGGTGTATTTGTTCCGGTATGCTGCCGAAGTGCTGTCAGACTTTGTAATTGTGTTCCATATCAATACAACAGCAGTATTAAAGTGAATCTAGCTAAAATAGCACCAAATCATTAGTTTCCGCATCTTGATTTGGATTGAAACTTCTCTGATCGACTCAAACAGGGACGAACGCGATCCTACAATTGGTATCAGAGCTCAGTAGGAGGAGTTCTTGCCATTTTAGCTGCATTTCTTCTGATTTTCTACACTTTCTTCACGTTTTTCAAAATTTTCACGGTAAAACAAGCTCAAAATCACACAGTGCACTCGGAATCATGAACTAATAAATCCTTGAAGTTTTCAGATCTAAAATCGACGTAGAAACCAGGATTTTTAGAGGTTCGCTAATACGGATTTGCGCAAAAGATGATGTCAGCAAGTGACTTGGTTCGCTTTTAGTTACATCAGCATCTCTGGTTCGCTCGAAAATACCAGATTCGCTCCAAGTTACTTGATTGGTTCGCTCAAAGGGACTAGTTAGCTTCAATCTCAAGAGGTTCGCTCATCCGGTCCGCGTTTTAGTCAGCTTATCCGGTTCGCTGATTTGATCAATTCTACTGGTTCGCTCATAGACCGTTTTGCTAAAATTGACTGATCCGCTTATTGGATCAACGTACTGGTCTGCTCATACAGTCAAAAGTTTTTCGTTCGCTTATTGGTCCAACAACCTGGTCCGCTCGAAAGGTCCAAGTCAGCTTATCTGGTCCGCTCGTTGGTTAATATTTCTGGTTCGCTCCAAGTGATAGTGACGGTCTCGCTTTTAGGATACTTGTTGGTTCGCTTTTGGAACAGTTATTGTTTCGCTTTTCTGACAGCTTCACTCATTTGAACAGTTTGCATAAATTTTGAAATTGTTGTAAACGTTGAATATTTGAACAATGGATACTGATTTCTATAACGCTTTTGCAACTCCAACTTCAATCACTCAAAGTGCTTTGATTGAAAACGAAACCGGAACGTCTCAGAAACCGCCGAAACTCATGGATATTGATGATTATAATGTGTGGTCTGAACGTTTTGGAAATTGGGTTGAAGCTTATCATCTTGATGCGTGGGAACACACTGAGGAACCATATGTTAAACCCACAAAGAACGATGTTGTGAATGGTACTCCGTTAACACTTAGAGAGATGAGTACTGCAGATAAAAAGAAATATCGAGATGAGAAATTGATGGTGAGTCTGCTTCAGCAAGCGATAAAAGAAGATATTTTGATATTGCTTCAACATGATGGAACTGCATATTCGATTTGGACAGAGTTGGAAGCAAAGTTTACTGGAAGTGACGATATGCTCAGAAATAAAATGTCTCTCATGAAAAAGGAATTTGATTTGTTTCGGGGATTGAAAAATGAAAGTACCAAGCAAATAATTGATAGATATTGTAACTTGGTAAGAAATATGACGAAACTTGGTGTTAAGAAAGATACTGATGAATTGGTTGAAAAACTTGCAGATGCGTTGCCATATGAAACATGGGGAACATTTCTGATGATGCTGCGGTCAAACAAAACAGATTATAAGAAAATGACCCTGGGAGATTTTATCAAGCATCTGGAAGCTCAGGAGATGGAGCAGAGGAAGATCGCTAGGATGAAGAACTATGATGGAGAACAGGATATCAGTTTGTACTACAAGAGTGGTGCTACTGATTCTACAAAGTATTCTCCAAAGATCGAAACTGCTTACAGTGTTAAAGATTCTCCTGAGAAGAAAGCATCTCAAGGATCAAACAGCACAAGATTTTCATCATACGATCCTAACATCTCTGTAACAAAGAATGGTAGAAAACTTCAGTGTAACATTGTGTTAAGCCTTGAAAATGATCAAGACTACACTGAAGATATTGCAAAAAATCAAATGTCTTTGTTAGGAATGATTTTAGAATCTTATAGTTGCTTTGTTGCAGGAAAGATCGGAAATCCAATGCTCACGAAAGAGGATTACGATCAAATTGATGCTGAGGAAATGGAATTGATGGATATAAAATGGTGTATGGCAAGTGTGATGAGACGGGCTGAAAAGTTTAAACAAATTACTGGCCATGATGATTTTCGTGATGCAAACGTTTCAGCTTTGGGTTTTGATAAATCTAAAGTTACGTGTTTTCGTTGCAGGGAGAAGGGGCATTTCAAGAGAGAGTGCAAAAACCGTGAAGCTACCGGAGCCCAGAATCCTTTCGGAAACAACGACTATCACAAGAAGGCCATCTATCATCAAATCACACCACCAGCACAGCAACAGGCACAAACAACTCATGGGAGAGATGTGATTGATAAAAGAACATGTGTTGTTAGTCAGGGAAAATATGATAATTTTACCTGGGATAAGTATCTTCCGAGAGACAGCAAAGTGTGTTTGGCTGAGCAAGATGATGAGAAGTTGGCTGAAGGTTTTACTTGGGATGATTTTTGTCCAGATCAAGATTTAATGGCCAAAGAGATGTCCAAAAACATTTCTCATGCTTTCTTTGCTAATGCTTATGATTTGAAATGTGCAGAAAGGTGCAGGAAAGTCATGGAAGCTGCTGAAGAAAGATGAAGAAAGAACAGAGAAGAGGAAGAAGAGGAAGAGCGAGTAAAAGCTGAAGCTAAAGTTGAAAAGAAGAGAAGAGCTGAATTTCTACAATCAAGCAGGACAGTCAAAGAGGTTCCTGAATTTGAGATTAAAGTGGATGCTGAACTGGTCATAGTCCAAGAAAAGTGCATGAACTGTGATTCGTTAATCAAACAGAACAATGAGTTGTTGCACAATATTCGCAAGTTGAAAGAATCGTATGATACAATGAACAGAGAAATCAATAAGTATACAGATTCAGATGGTGCACAAGCTGAGGCTATGAACACATTGAAAATAGCGTATCTTAGACAGCTTGATGATGCGAATTTTCACATAAAGAAATGTGCTGATCTCGAACTGGAGTTGGCAACACAAAAGATAGAAACTGAGAAAGTTAAGAAATTATTAGATAGTTACTCATGTTCTACTTTTGTTGTTGACAGGATTTACCCAGTAGTGAAAGATTTGAAGACATTTGACAAAGTGAAGATATTTGAAGAAGAGGAAACTGTGACAAAAGATGAAGAAAAGTTGAAGACTTCTGGTAAGAAATCAAGTGTGGTCTATAACAGATGTCCGCCCCCGGTCGAAAATGGATATTCTCCTCGAAATCCAAATTCTGAAAGAGTCAATAAAGCAATCAATTTACAATGGGAGTCTGGGCCGTCGGATAACTTGCCAGAAAGTATTGATATCACGTATACGTCATCAGACACTGATCATGAGTCAAAGTTGATAAAAAGTGTGGTCGATCAGGTGTTAGATAAAGATGACAGTGAGGAGTCAAATCCGGAGTCCAAAACCGAGTCAAAGTTGACAAATAAAAAGGACAAACAGGTTTATGATAAAGAGTTTTTACTTTCGAAATCTAATTTGAATGATGAATCAATCAAAGTGTCATATACTTTGAAAGGTTCTGACAAATTATATTCTGACGAGAGTTTTCCAATAAGAAGTGTCAGACTTGAAATGATTCAAAAGGTTTTCAAAATAACAGAAATTAATATTTCTGAAATAAAAGATTTCAATCTTAATGGAAAACCTAAACAATACACTTCAAGAGATCAACAACGAATTAACAAGAAAATGGGTTACAATTGTGATTACAGTTTCCGACAGAAACCAAACCATAATCGTAATTTCAAAAAGAAAGGTCTTGGTTTTGTCCCACCGAAAAACTATAAAATTGAAAAAATGTATAAACCAAAAACTATGTTTGTTTCAGGGAAAACGTCAGAAGCTGAAAAAGAACAATCATTCAGAAGACAGACAAATCAGGAATTCCTTGCCAAGAAGCAATAAGAACTAAAGAAGAATGAAGTTCCAAAGAAAATTGAAAAGAGAACCTGTTTTCAATGCAAAATTGCTGGTCATGTGGCAAAGGATTGTCCAAAGACATTCAAGCCAAAACAGGAAGTCTCTGGGAAAATGAAAGAAAAAGTTATTGAAAAGACTGAACTGTCAACCCGGAAGTTTACTGGCTTTGAAAATTCAACTTTTGAGAAAGGAGAATGTTCAAAGAGTGCTTCAAAAAGAAAAGATAATGTGTCGAATCAAAAATGGGTTGTGAAAGGTTCAGGTAATAGTTCTGGTGATGAATCTGATTCCATAAAATCAGAGGAGCCACGTGTTGAGAAAAAGGTTGAAAAGAAAGTTCCGATAGTGGACGATGTGAATTTTCCGCCACTAAATGCTAAAAATTACAAATCCAAAATCGGAAAAGTTGAAATTTCAAATCAATTTTGTTCTGACAAGAAGAAATTTGATGTTGAAAAAACTTTCAACGGAAATGTGAAACGTATCTTTGGACAAATGGTCAACGGTAAGGCCAAAAGCATCAAGGATTTTTATGCTTCCAAAGGACGTGTTTACAAGCCTGTTGAAAGAAAAGATGAAGAAGATGTTGTTACACCCAAGGAAGGTCAGGCTTGGGTGGATATATTTTTCAAAGAATAAAAACCTGACTTGCCGGAGATCCCAAGTTGGTATCGTGGATCATGAATCGGCATCCTTCTAAATCTGTGTTTGAGATTTTTGCAGGACTTGCCGGAACTCCCATGTTTGTAAGCGAGGAGTAGGAATCGGCATTTTGAGAATTCAACCAAAAGATGGTAATTTGTTGAAAAACAGGTTTGAAATGTTTTATTGCAAAATCTACATGTGGTTGTATGTTTGTGGTTGTTATAAGTGGTTCAGAATGAGAACTAGTTGATTGTACATGTAGTTAAATCAAGGTCATTAAATTGAACTTGAGTTAACTATCATTCATAAAATTGGCAAACAATGTGATGATTTGATCCCCAATTTTTACAAAAGGTAAAAACAAGTAAACTTATTTTCCGGAAAAACCATTCTGATTAAAACAAACTTAAGTGTTTTGAAATCATTATGGGAAAATAGTTTTGTTGTAAGGGGGAGTTCTGATTGTTAAAGCCAAACGAATGGAGAATTGAAGTGTTTCGATATCAGTTGTCATGTTCTGTACAGTTTGTTTTCAATTTTCATTAGATGTATTTGAATTTTAGGGGGAGTAAGAATTTTTAAGAAAATCCAAAAACATCAGAAAATTTGAAAAAGCCATAAACATGATAAAACTGAAAAATGAGTTTTGCTGCATAAAAGAGGAAATGATAGTACATCAGTGGACTATCACAACATGCAAAAGAATTGTAAAGCAAAATGTGATAAACAATCTTACTGCGGATGTGTCAGTAGATTTTCACACATTTAGTAAATTGAAACGAGATATAAACCTAAGCAAGTTTGAATGAAGCTTAATTCGTGGGTAACTATTCTTGGATATATGGGTAACCCCCGAAATCTTGTTTGAAAGGTCCCGTATTCTGAGATACTAGGTCTTTATGCTCAGTGATATCTGGGGTATTATTCCGGGACTTCTGCTGTATGGAAATACTGACCTAGTCCCCGAATAATACTTTCTGCTAAAAGCTTTGAAACATAAGCTCGCCCTCAGCAATCTGATTAAACAATAAAATTGATAATCTTTGCTGTTGTAATAAAAGATCCTCTAAAGGGGACCCACCAAAAGTCGAGCCGTCATCTCTCTGCTGAACGGAAGTTCTGACCTGAGCTCTCATGGTTTCGCATCTACCCCTTTACAGATATCATTTGTGGTATACTCACCTGTAAGACTGAATATTTGGGATCTGAAGTATATTCAAGTGGAGTGATACACAATTAAGTTTTAGTTTCTAAAACATTAATATCGTATCTCGAATCAGTTGAAATTTGTGTGAAAATTTAAGTGGACAAATATACTGACAATCTAGGTAAATTGTTTAGAACTTAATGTGTAATCAAGCTTAACGGTGTTTGTGATCTGTTTCATAACTGATATAATCCTCTTGCACAAACTCACAAAAATATTGTCTGTAAATAGTTATTTTCTGCATTTTTACTTTCATTCAGAAAATCCAAAAAGATTTTTGGTGTGTTTTAGCATAAATTTTGAAAAATCAAAAAGATTTTCGACAATTGGTGTTGAGATACTGATTTTCAAAATTCAAAGTGCTAAACTTGAAGAACTGGTTTGGGAAAAGTGTATGTGAAGATGGTAAATTTGTTTGAAAGAGCTAGTAATCGATTCTGAATGCAAAATCATCATTATAGCTTATCAACATAGTTTCTGAATTGTTGAAAAGTTTTAATCTTTGAAGAAACTTATGGTTAGGTAGAGATTGTGCAGGACTTGAGTCGGATCTTGATCCTGAGAGAGAATGGAGTCAGGTATCGATCTGAAACTTGATGGGAGCCTGTTAATAATCTTGAGTTGAAGAATGAAGATTTGTAAATATGTTTTTACAAACTGAATGATTATTTATGATTTAAACTCTAATTTTTCAAAGATTATAAAATAAATGTTTGGAATAGTACTTATTTTGTTCACCAGACCGGTTGGTAGTATGATATAGCGCTATAGGATTTGACACCCCATTCCTGTTGTCATGGAATGTCTGAAACCAATTTATCTTTCTCCATCCAAATAGGGATTGCCTTTGTGGTATTCCTATAGTCTCAAAGGTGTATTTTGATGCACTAGGTCTGAATGAATTCTTAAATCACATTATTTTTGTATATTTAGTTATACTCCCAAAAGTATAGTTCGATATGCTCTCATATGTGATATTGTACAAAACCAACATATATTTTGTTAATCATTAAAACATAGTTTAATATGTTATTTTCAAAACCAAAGCATAGTTAATATGTTATTTTCAATCCAAAACATAGTTTAATATGTTATTTATAAATCCAAAGTATACTTTTAATGTAGAGTAAATTACAAGTTTTGTCCTTTATGTTTGTCCCAAATTTCAGGCGTTGTCCTTTACCTTTAAAATTGACGAGTTTTGTCCTTAATGTTTTCAAATCTTGCACGTTATGTCCTTTAGGGCAAACCCAGTTAATTTTTTTTTGTTAAAACTGATCATGTGCAAGGCACATGAGGGCATTTTAGTCTTTTTACCTCATTATATATATATATATATATACATATATATATAACCTCCATCACCACCACCAGCACCCTCCACCGCCACCGCCACCACCCTCCACTGCCACTACCTCCCTCCTCCTCCTCCTCCACCTCCTCTGCTCACTGCTACTTGCATCAAAAACCCCCAAAAATAAAAAAACCTAAATACCAAATCAAAAGCCCCCAAAAATCATAGCAGCGGTTTCACTCGAATGGATTGCCAACAAGAATTGGTCGGTTGCCGACCAGAGGTCATCATCCAGAATCATCTGGTCATCATCCAGGCAAAGAACGACGCCACCACCTCTGTTTGGTTTGTTTGAAACGAGGTTCGTGAAATCTGAATCTTCAATCGTTGAAAGAGAATTCAGGTACGTGTAAACCTTTGGATAGAACAGATTCAGCACCACTACCACCTCTGTTCACCACAACCACCACCTCTGTTCACCTAAACAATCAGTCAACACTTTACACCCTAAACCCGCACCTCTACTACCACCCATCAGACCGTCGTCCTTCACCACCGTCACGCCCATCACAACCTCTCTATCACCATTGTCGATCCACCATCACCAAAAACAAAATAACCAGATCTCATTCTACCAAATTCTTACCCAAATAGCTATTAAACTTCAACAGAGACCTTAGATCGATGATGTTTTTGTTGATCCAAACGCCCTTTTTGCTAAGATCTGTTATCGTCACATCCCCTAAATCGATGATGTTCTTGTTGATCGAGTCCCAAATCGATTGCATCAGGTGGCCGGAAATTGCAGGAGGGGGTGAAGTTTGGTTGGTTTTGTTCAGGTGGCCGGAAATCGATGATGTTCTTGCAGGAGGTGATGGTGGTGGTGGTTGTGGTGGCTGGGAACGATGAGAGAGACCAGATTAGAGAGAGAAGACAGAAAGTTAGAGAGAGAGAGAGAGAGCAGAAGGTAATTATCTTTATTTATTTTTACAAATAGTCCCTATCTATATATATTATTTACATAATAACCCCTGAAATGGTGAAATTACAACAATGCCCTCATGTGCCTTGCACATGATTAGTTTTAACAAAAAAAAAATTAACTGGGTTTGCCCTAAAGGACATAACGTGCAAGATTTGAAAACATTAAGGACAAAACTCATCAATTTTAAAGGTAAAGGACAGCGCCTGAAATTTGGGACAAACATAAAGGACAAAACTTGTAATTTACTCTTTAATGTACTACTGAAAATTATTATTTTTAACAACTAAAGTATATTTAATATACTATTTGTTTAACAATTGGGTTTTGGTTAGTGTTTAGATAACGGGACGGGTGTAATGTGATGAAAACATGGTAGATACGCCGCTGGTAATTCTTATATATACGTGTTTTCATCACATTACATACCGTGGCGTTGTTTAGTACACTTGGGTAAACGATTTTGAAACTGAAATATATTTTAATATATTACTTATTCGACTTTCTTAAAACCAAAGTATATTTTTGCATATACTATAAACCTTTTTATCAAAATATTGTTTTTCAAACAATATATTTTATACAAACTCATTTTACTTAATTATTTAATTACCTATGTATTATTATTTTCTATCATCTGATTTCTTCTAAATTTTAGTATGATTTATAAAAGAAAACCTTTTTCAAGGATCATGACTACTTTTTCTTAAACATTTTTCCTTAAACTTATAAGTCATAAATCCTAAATCAATAAAACCTATGTATCTCACAGGCATTTTTATGCTGATGTACCTATTTTTACACATGTTTCAGGTGCTGCTTTGTGATGATTGTTGATACATGCTACACTTAGGATGGACTCGTGCCTTAGCGACTTTAAAACTTGAAAGATAATATTTGTATTTATCTGAGTTGTAATAGAACAAAGATTTCAATGATTCAACAAAACAAAGTTATTTTATCCATGGTTGTGAAACAATGATTCTGTTACAACACTCCCTGACGTTTCCTTTACGTCTTGTTATTTTACGTGGTCGGGGTGTGACACAAGTTGCAAGTGACGATTCAGGAGCTAAAACTCGTAGAGAGAGACGATTCAGGAGCTAAAACTCGTAGAGAGAGACGGAAAGAAACCCGATTAGATAAAAGTAAGAGAGAGTTTCCAGCATCATGTATGCATGAACTTCTTCAGATTTATCACCAACCACTAAATTTTCAGCTTCTCCGAAAGTACCGAGTCGAGGTTCACAGAGAGCAGCTGCAGTGGCCGCTTTATCTTCGGTTCTCACTGCTGAGAAAAAGGGATCATCCGATGCTTCTCCAGCTCGGCCCGTTAGAAGCACTGATGCTTCTCCAGCTCGGTCCATTTAGTAGACAAACGGTTTCTAAAACTTAGACGTTATGGTTAGAACTTAGAAGTTAGTTCTGTTTTGACTATATTGACTAACAGTGTTTATGGTGGATTTGATGTATTGGTGATGCATGATTTGGTAGAGAATTCACATTATATTTATTTGATTGATATAGTGAAACTTGTAAATTGTAACCAAATAAGTTGTTGCTGCTGGATAGGTGGTTTACTACAGTGAACAGAAAAGTAATTACACATTAGAAATTTAAAAGAAGAATAATATAAAAAAACACGGTTGATAGGCAAGTCTAGGTTTTGTACGGTAGCCTTGTGGACCGTGGCATTTGCACATGATACTAGCTTGAATGCATACAAAATGTTAAAATTCAGGATTATGTTTTCAATAATGTAATTCTAAAAGTTGATATTAGAAGAATAAATTTAGCCATGTTAGTCTTAGATGTGTCTATCTGTATATAAATAAAAACTTCTTACATTTTAATAATGTGTTATGCATGGTTTTCTAAAAACCACCCGTGTTTACTCACGGGTCTTACCGCTAGTACTATATAATAAAGTAAACACATGGGGACACGTGTCATATTTCTATGTATTCTCAAAATTGTTTTCCCGCCCTTTCTTTTCTCTTATTAGTTTAATCCTTAAATTCTTCGTTGTCTTTTATTTCTAGACCAGTGGAAAAGCCCGTCCATTGCGGCGGGTTTGTCTATTTTGTTGCCTCGTAGTTGCAGCGGGGAACTCGTAGTTAGTCATTTTAACTTGACCCTTCATATGTCATCTTAAAATTTGATGAGAATTTACCATTTTGTGCATAGGAAATGCTTTATATAGTAATAATAGTGTGGATCTTGCGCATTGCGGTAGAGATGACAATCCAGGATGGGAATATAATTTAAACCTTAAATGATAAGAATAAACCATATATAATTTGTGTGTGTATGTGTGTATACGCACCTGCGCTTCGCGACGAGGTAATTTTTATTTTTAACGGTAATTTTAAGGTTAATTTATTTAAGCACGTTAGTAGCAGTGAGTAGTTGTGGTGGTTTGTTGGCGACGACAAAGAACCCATAGAAAGAAACGGTGGTGCCAATGATGGTGAAAGTGGTGTTGT
This sequence comes from Helianthus annuus, assembly GCF_002127325.2. NCBI lineage: Eukaryota > Viridiplantae > Streptophyta > Magnoliopsida > Asterales > Asteraceae > Helianthus > Helianthus annuus. The sequence goes on along the minus strand of NC_035438.2, from coordinate 96,111,291 downwards.
GACAATGACGCTAAACAGAGATAAATAGTTTGCATACTAATTCCCAAATAACATTTAAATACATTAATCATGCTAGAGTGAATACAAATTTCCACTTTGTCTCCTCCTAATTCTCAAATAATATATTTAAATAATTTTAGAGAAGTTGATTAACTTATAATCTTTTAAACTTCTACTTTAATTATTCCATATGCTATGATTTCGTGAAATCCATCACTTGATAGAAACAATATACTTGTAAAATATTTATTTGTAAACAGTTAGGATTAGTAAAGACGCTACTACGTCTTCATCAAAAGTAATCTAGCGATATAATATTAAAATTAAATAAAAAATTCTTTCATTTTTCAAAAACATATACACGTGGGATAAATGATCAAGCCCTACTTTTATTCTTATTTTACATCCGTTTTTGTATACACCGAAAAAAATCACTACTCGCAAATCATTATTTATTTTCCACCTCTCTAATTTAATTTTCCACCTACCCATTACCCATGATCGGCCATCATCCCCACCTGCTAGGCAGCTTGAATAAAAATACACGCAATAAATAATATCACAATGTTGAAACAATCCGAAATGCTGTTAATAAATATCACATAAAAAACAGGGCAGGAATGGAAGTTATGATATAGTAAGAAGGTCCAGCATTATGTTTGATTATGTTTGTGCTGAAGACCTGTCTACAACTTGATGGTCCTTTACAAGCTAAGATAACCATACAAACTCCACATTACCCATCCCGAAACCATTCAATACACACTAAAATTATATATTTTCCATGAACTAATCTTAAAAATAGATTATTTTTAAGATAAACATTATACATACCTTTACCAAGCATAAGTGATATACATTCGTATAAACATATCTTAAAATATATTTATTTTAAGAATACGAGATAGCGTATAATGGATACAAGGATATACGTATTCCTATGTGTACAATTATATACTCACTTACATCACCAACACTTGGTGAAAATACAATTATACAAGTATGCCCATACATGGGAATTATTCATACACATACAGTTTACTCAGACGAGACACATTCATACACATACAGTTTACTCATAAGAGACACATTCATACACATACAGTTTACTCATACAAGACACATTCATACACATACAGTTTATTCGTGCGAGACACGAAGTCAAGAAGTATACATATACAATTTATTCATACGAGACACGAAGTCAAGAAGTATACATATACAATTTATTCATACGAAACACGAAGTCAAAAAGACTTGATCCGATAATACAACTCACAAGATACAAGAATATATATATTTAGCGAAATATATATTGAACAATTTATCATTTCATACATCTAATACACAATTCAATGATAACAATTCTATCTTAATACATATTCAAGATAGAAGACTTGTACATGAGTCAATACAAAGACCGAAGTGTCTAACAAATCTAGGACCTTTGTAGGCTGTGAAACAATTCAAGACAACTGCAAGTGAGGTTACAGTTATATACAGTTTACGAAACACAATTCTGTGAGTTCATGTCCCCTCTTCATTTTAAATGCTTTTCAACTTTACAACTATCGGGGAAAATACATGTTCAATAGTATGATAAGTCAAGGAATGAAACACCATAGATCATGTGCGAATAGGGTTATACAACTAAGCACCATTAATCCAATTTAGACCTAGGTACAAAGGGTTACATCTAATGGATTTTGGCGAGCCCCACTCTTGGTCGTGGACCCATACAGAAGAGTGCGTTTGTGTCCCAGTCGAGGATAGTCGACACAAAATCGTCTAGGTTTGGATTGCTTCCTATTTCGTCACACATATTAATGTCCTTGCAAAACATTAATGATCAACGATTTCATTGACGCTTTACATACTACATCTTTACATACTGGTTTTCATCTTATACAACTCACATTTTACAGATTCATCTTATACAACTCACATTTTACGAATACATTTTATACAACTCACATTTTACAGATACACCTTATACAACTAAACTGCATGAACTCGACAACTTTTGTTGATGTTTTCAACTTAACATGTATTTCACAGAATTAGTGGACCATGTCGGGGATTTCAGACAAGAAAACAAGTATCAAGACTCCATGCCACCTTTTGAAGGGTTTGCCTGTTATATACCGCCTCTTTGCGACAATATAGTGGTCAAAGCCTTAACATTTTATATCTTGCATATTGATGTATGAAACTATGACAACTTATTTTCATTTGATGGTTTGTAATCAATACACTTAACGTATGTTGCGCATCTTTTGAAACGATTATGGCAATGGCATTGAGCTTATTTTATTCATTTAGTATGTTCACTTATATTGTTATGCAATGAGAACCGATCAGATCACACCTCGCGCTTCCGCTACGAGCGGGTGTGATAGCTGCCACCACCTACCGCCGCCACCCACCTCCATCCTTGCCACCGCCGTCGCCGCCACCAACCATCGCCACTGCCACCTTCGATCATCGCCACCACCCACCTTCGATCATCGCTGCCACCATTGCCAGTGCCACCTCCGATCACCGCCGCCACCGCTATCAACCGTCGCCACCCACCGCCACCACCGCTACCACCTCCGACCACCGTCACCTTTGCTACCACCTCCGATCACCTATGCCACCACCATCGCCACCGCCGCCACCTACCTCCACCGTCATCCACCGCTACCGCCAACCACCACTGCCGCTACAACTGACACCTAGCACCACGCCCCATCATAGCCCATCACTGAGCACTGTCATCTGATTTTATTCCTTCGTCTTTTTTCGCATACCAAACAACAAAAAGTAATTGTTCATTCCATTCACATATGGTAACCAAATTCCATTACCTCATACATTACATTAACTCATCCATTCCATTCCCCCGTCCATTCCATTACCCCATACCAAACATACCCTAAGTATATAACACCATTCAGCACATATATAACACCATTTAATAAAGTATATAACACCATTCAACACATATATAACACCATTTATTAAAGAATATAACACCATTCAGCACATATATAACACCATTCAATAATCATTACATCTTCGTATCATCTTCTTCTCCACTGCCGGCACCACCACTGCCGCCCGCCATCGTGGGGAGGTGGCCGGCGCCGCCTCTCTACAGTCTCTCTTCTCTTTCTCTTTCTCTCGCTCAAACCCAACCACCGGACACTACCTTGCCGGATAACTTTCTCCTGCTCGAACCCAACCACCCGACACCCACCTGAGTTTGACGTACCTATGTCGGAGATACCTGGTGCGAGGATGTCTACCACGGTGGTTGACAGAGACAAATCTTTACGGTGGAGAAAAAGATGATACAGAGTGAATCGCGATTTTGTAGGGTTTTTGATACGGTTTCCTTTTTCAAAATGAATATGAAGACTTTATTACCCCTACATATATCAAATCAGTCCAAAATAATAAAACACATTTTACAATTTGGTCCCTATTGATCTCAACCATTAGATCAAATGTAAATTATTTCTTACCCTTCTCACAAAATCTTTATAAATACCGATATAAATCTAAAAAATGCCCGTTTCTAGCAGCTTGCTAAGGGTGTGTTGAATGAAAAGTGTTGTTCGAAAAAAAAAACAAAACAAATTAAAGGGTCAACCCAGTACACTCCTCAAAACATTAAACCCTGTTTTCCAAGAATAGTTTGGGGGGTTTTGCGAGCTTGAAGAAAGCCTCCAATCTGAAGCCAAGAGCTTCGCAATCAAAACGAATTATGTCATCAATCATATTTCGAAGGTCATACAGAACATCATCTTCCATATTGTCTCGTTACCAATCTTTTTCCACGCTTTTCCAATCTTCATCCGATCTCCAATCCACCAATAAACAACAGAATCACGTTTCTGGGTTGGAATCTTTATCGAAGAATGCATCTGGGTTTGGTTCAGTTTTGAATAAAAGATTGAATTTTTCATGTGGGTCTTGCTTGATCAATACGCTGCCATTTAGTAGTCAAGCAGCCGTAGCGACCTCTGATGGGCTTACTGTAGATGACATTGTTGCTAATCAATGGGCGATTCTTGATGAGAGTGAGAGTGATTGGAAGAGCCATGCTTCTGCAGTTGCTCAATCGATTCGTTTGATCAAGAAACGATTGCAGGTATATTATATATATAAGTATGTTTTTATGTCATGTTGATAACTTTAGGTTTCATTAGGAATTTTGGTGAAATTGTTATTTTGACTCACATTTCTGGCTTGTTATTTAATACTATGTGTAGTCATAAAGCCCATTTGGGGGCGTTATGCGACACATGGCGAAATGCGTAAGAGAGGGCTTTATGGGGCGGCGCTATATCAAAACAGAGTGTAGTGGTAAGTGGGTTATATAACCCTTTCAATTATACATACATATGTATGTATATATATGTGTGTGTGAGTAGGGGAAACATGTTGGAGAAGATGACGCCGCGAAGGAGATCACGCCGGAAGAAAAAACCCACCCCATAGCGCCCGCCGTAGTGTTGTTGGCGGCGCTATGGGGGCGTTATGCTTGATCACGCCGGGAGGTGGCGCCCCACTACGGATAGCCTAAGAACCCAATGAACATTAAATTTGTGAGAAAAAAAATTGGTAACTATGTTAGAGGCTAACAAAAGGGCTTGTAGCCTAGGGGCATCAAGATGTAGTAAAGATGTTCCTCCTAAGTGGGTGAGGGTTTTAGTTCCGTGATGGACATTGTTGTAAATTTAGAGTATGTTTAGAGGGCATGTGTGTTAGCTTTTCTATAAAATACTATGTTAGAGGCTTAGTTTTACAAAGCGTGAGGTGAGGCGCATGGAGGCGAAAGGGTCTTGAGTTGAGGCGCAAAGGTCTCACTAACTTGTAGCATCGTGTACCAGAATTTGGATATAAATAAGCTTTGTATATGGTTTAATGTATACATAATCTGTATGAGCAACTTAAAAGGGTGAATAGGTAATGTACAGCATCTTGATATACAAAACTTGCCATGTACAAGAGGTGCGCCTCAATCCCATTTTACGTGTGCCACACATGCCTTTTGTACGCCTCGGTATAAACAGTTAAGGAAGGCACGATTATTTCTGTATGATCAAATTCCCAAGTTTCTTTTATTGATGATATGTAATGGTGTTATTTTGTGTCTGGCAGTGGACACAGTTAAAAGTAAGATTGGAGATGCTATCATTTCAAATGGAAAAGCCAGACCTTTGGGATGATCCTGTTCATGCAGGGAGAATAAGCCGTGAGCACGGTTCACTCATGGGCAAAATGAAGGAAGTTAACGGTCTTGAGCAAGAATTAATCGACCATATTGACATGATCAAGCTTGCTCATGAAGAGAACGATCCTGATTTAGAATCGGTTGGCCCTCAAATTTTGTTTTAGATTTTCTGCTCAACTCATTTTACCAGTTTTTTTTAGTTAAATCTTTAAAAGCTTAAACCATATTATCTCTCAGATATAAAACACAATCGAAATCGACTGAGCTGTATATGAATGGGTTAAAATTGCTACATCTAGCTGTTATCTTCAGTGATAATCCATTTGTTAAATATGGAGTCTGATTTTGTTAGCAAACAGTTATTCTTGACAGTTAGAAAATCGAGTCTTTTGTCTTATCATTTTCCTATTGAATTCCTAGTACAAAAAAAACCTGACCGTTGTGTTTCTTGATATACTCCTGAAATTAACAAAATATTTGACTCCGTTTAAGTTGTAACGGCCCTAGATGCGGGATACATACAAACTAACATATATTATGCATTTTGTTTATTTCATACAACTATTGTTATGTCTTACATTTAAATTTAGAGTGGAATTTTTATCATGACACTGTTTTAACTTGTGTTTATTGTGGTACAGGAATCCGTAAAAGCATTATTAAGGATGAGACAAAGCGTGAAAGAGAAGGAACTTGAAGCTTTGCTAGCCGGGGAGCATGATTCTTGCTCTTGTTACATAGAGGTTTGTTGTTTATTGTATTTGCAAAATGCAATGAGTTTTGGGGCCCAAAGAGTGTGTGACAGGCCCGGCTTCCCGAGGCCCAAATCTGCGGAGGGCTCGGAATTTTTAGAAAAAAGGATTTTTTTGTATTCATTTCTCCTCTCAAAATCACCCTTATTAAAATTTTTACACATGTGTAAATTTGTTAAATACAACAAATTTACACATCTGTAAATGAGAAACTTACACGTGTAAATTTTCAATATTTACGAATACATGTAAATTTAAACGTGTAAATTTAATTTCTAACATTGTATTCGAATAATAATGATAAGTGTATAAAAATATTTTGAATTCGAATTGTTTTTGACCAAGTTCTTGCGGTTTGTATAGATTTTTTTATTTTTCATTATATATTTTAAGCATTTTTAATACATTTTAAGCTATTTTCTATACATTTTTTTTAAAATATATATTTTAAGGTTTGATTTTTACTACTCGCCTGGGGCCCAAAGATTTTTTAGGATTCTCGGGTGGCCGGGGATGGCAAAAATGCCCGAAATATATACCCCAAAACTTTTAAGTTTTATATTTATTTTCCTTTAACTATAGTTTTGTAATGTTTCATATTCTTGTAGCTTTATATATTTGAAAAATAAACTTTTCATTTTAAATGTATATTTTGATGGCATTATTCATATTTATATCAATTATATGCTATGAAATTCCAAATTATCTTTTGAGATTAATATTATAATATATTGACATTTTTAAATATATCAAATATTATTATGGTGGTGATATGTATGTTATTTATCATAATTTAATATATTATATATTGATTTTTAAAATATAAAATTATAAAGGAAAGTAAAAATATATTATATATATACATGAAAATACCCGCAGGTATGCCCAATACCCGACGGGTAATGGGCCGGGTATGGGAACAGATTTTACAACCGGGTATGGGTATGGGATTAGCCATACCGGACCCATTGCCGTCCCTCATGGCCATGGTGTGTGACAAGTTTTTTTGACTTATGGCATAAAACCTTTTTATTAATGGAGTATGATTTTTTAGGTGCAAGCAGGGGCGGGTGGCACTGAGAGCATGGACTGGGCAGGTATGGTGATGCAAATGTATAAAATGTGGGCTCAACGCCATGGATATGGAGTCACGGTTGTGGATGAAATGCGTGGTGAGATTGCAGGAATTAAGGTTTTTAACTTGCATGATCTCTTGTCCGTTCCTTTGTTAATATACACCATATCCACATTACGTTATATAAAATTCTTTAGAAAACTCATATTATATGTAGATGCCAACCAAACATGATAACGGAATGTGACGAAATATGTGCGTTAATGGTCTTCTTTGATTTTTTTGTATCAGAGGGCAACACTTAAAGTAGACGGTGAATATGCATACGGATATGCAAAAGCAGAAGTAGGGGCCCACCGCCTGGTTCGTATATCACCTTTTGATAGTGCCAAGCGCCGCCACACTTCGTTTGCCGCCGTTGCCGTAACACCCATTTTAGGTGATGCGTCTCACCATGTTCAAATCAATGAAGCGGATCTGAGAATTGAAAGATACCGTTCAGGAGGAGCCGGTGGTCAGCATGCTAATGTTACAGATAGTGCTGTAAGGATAACTCACATACCTACTGGAATCACCGCTTCATGCCAAAATGAAAGGTATAATTTGCACAATTTCCCTTCAGTTTGCCAACTGTTGACTGCTAGAGGTTGGTGTTACATTAGGTCGTTCCGTGTTAACCCGCAAGCAATGTTTTTATAAGTATAAAGTTTTTTAATAACGGAATAATTCATTAATCTTGATTATAGATACAAGGTTTTTTCATTAATAATCTAAATCTTTGAATAAAACAGGCTTGTGTTAATATGGGTCATTTTTAGTTGGCATGGAATTATGGAAACAATGTTTATTATTTAAAGAGTAAACTTCCGCTTTGCTCCCTGTGGTTTGGTCATTTTAATGGTTTTGCCCCAATCCTTTAAAAATAGCCATTTTACTCCTTGATGTTTCGGTTTTGTCACCAGTTTGCTCCCCGCCGCACAACTTTCTCTTTATTGAATGATTTAACTGAGCTAAGAGCCGGGGAGCAAACTGGTGACAAAACAGAAACATCAGGGAGTAAAATGGCTATTTTTAAAGGATTGGGGCAAAACCATTAAAACGACCAAACCACAGGGAGCAAAACGGAAGTTTACTCTTATTTAAATTATAAAGGTTTTAGTAAATAATAAAATTTATGATTACAGGTAGAAGATTCTTGCACTGGTAATCTGAATAGTATGATAAACCAATTTAGAAGGTTGTAATTTTATGTACTAAAAATGAGGCTTTGGATGATTTCCTCCGACCCATTTGACATGTTCCACTTATAGCTAAAATTATTCATTTTAGATGCAATAGAGGTATACAACCTTTATCGACCCATTCATAAATCAATGGGTCAAAGTTACAGCTTCTACATATCGTTTTATATTTGATTTTAGGTCGCAACACCAGAACAAGGCATCTGCAATGGCAGTACTACAATCACGGTTGGATCAACAGGAGATGGCTCGCCAGGCTCAGATGAATGCACAATATACACAGAGTCTAACAGACAATAGTTGGGGCAATCAAATACGGTCGTATGTACTTCATGTATGTTTTTACAACCGTTATCCTACATCTGCTTAGTAAAGAGTCTACATTTGACTTTTTTATAAATGTGGCAAAATGAGTGGCTATAGAATCAAAACAGGCTTGGGTCAAAATGTGTAATATTTAAATCTGGGTTGGCCCATTTGATTTTGTTTGCGGGTTAGATCTTGCATGCTTAAATCGGTTTTTTTTTAGTTAGACTTTGTTACACAATCCGTTGACCAATTTATGCAGGTAAATGGGTCGAAGTGCCTAGTAAGATATTAATCCTCTTTCTTTTCTGTCATCGTTGCAGCCTTATCGAATGGTAAAGGATTTACGGACCAATTATGAGGTTTCGGACCCTGATTCAGTACTTGAAGGTGAAATCGATGACTTCATATTGAGCTTTCTTACCGACTCCATGGATAAAGAAAATGACGAGGCATAAGAAACATGTTCAACTTTAGTAGGTTTGCGGGTGTCAAATTCTTATCTGTTAGCTTAACTGCAGTCGCGGGTCGTTGACCAAGTGATCTTTTGAAGCAGTATCACGTTCAGTTGCTACTCATTGACACACTTAGAAATTGGGTTGACCTTTGGGTATTAAATATTTTTTATTAGTTGTATAAGATTCTAGAATAATGTCAAATTATCTCAAATGATATTTCACAGAATCATGTGGATGGTGTGTATTTATTAGAAATAGTTCTTTCATGTTATGGAAAATTCTTTTGTAATTTTTACTTTTTTAGGCAGACTTGGATGATTTTATAACATATTTTTAGCGATTATTGTTTAGTATACATAGATAAATCATGAACACAATTGATAAATATAGTTTATTTTGGTAAACATATTTTTCAATTATCAATATATTCTGCCATCCTCGTTTATTTTGCAAGTACAGCTGTCTTTCAACATATAACAATGTAACTCGTATAAAAATTATAAGCTAAAAAGGATTTACACATCATCATCATACTCAATAAATCTCACCAATAGCAAAACTAAGGTAGAGTCTGAGTAGGGTAGATGTAGACAGCCTCTACTCCATAGGAATAGAGACGTTGCTTCCAGTGAGACCCCCAGCTTGTAGTTGATTAGGAACAGGACAACGTTCTCAACTGCCTATAGTTGTCCTATACATATTTAAACTACAAGTGTGCTAAAACACTATTTGCATGAGTAGTGTAGCAATTCTTTGTTCTTGCATTGCTATAAATGTTAGGGGTTTTACTTGATATTTGTACCAAAGGGCTACACTAGAGGATATGCCCTTTCATTTTTAGTAAAGTTGGAAGCATCCTCAATACAAATATTATATTCTCCATCTATATTTTTTTTTATATTGACAAGCAAGTTTCACCCTCCAATTTTTTATTTTTTTTATATTGTCGTCAGGGGGAAAATGTATTTAACAAAAACAGTAAAGAAACTAGTTACAGAGCGTATATATTCAAATATGTATAATGCCCGTGCGTGTTGCGTCACGTGCATCATGGTTACCGAGCGTATATATTCGAATTTGTTCCTTTTGATATACACACAGCCATGTCTCCTAAAAACATACCACCATTTCCAAAGGTATGTCTTTTAAAGGTATCAAGCCTTTGGATACTGCCACTTTGGTATGTGATCTAACCAAGCAATCCTAGGCATTTTGGGGTCTCTAATCTGGGGTTCACGTTCACCCCATAGGTGGTTCATCAGGGTAGTGATAAAGTAAGAATCTCCCATCACACAATTGGACCTAAATTTACATATGCCTTCTTCTTTCATCTACACCGTCAGTGCAAATTTTTTTTTAAACAAATAAAAAATGGGCATTTACCAAATGATATAAATATTTACCCAAAATAGACAGTATTTACATGGTCATACATCATACAGCTGGCTCTATATAACCCAAAAAAAAAGACCAAAAAATCCAACAACATAAGCTCAACACTACCAACACTATAGAAACAAATCAAGCATACAAAAAATTAAGACCAACAACAACAATTAAACCTGATTGTACTGAAACTGAAAGGACCAAAACTCAAAAATTATGAAAAAGAAAAAAACTACTAAAACTGTATGGTGGTAGGCATTGTCACTGACCCTCTAAATACACTCGAATTACAAACCAATAATAACCACTAAATGATCCAAAACATCTATTACGCAGCAAAGTAAAGCTGAAAGTCCAAAATACAAGCTTTCGTTTATGTTGTAAAATTAGGGACCTGAAACATTACACAAAGACAAACTGTAGTTCAAACATCAACAATGAAATCTGGAAATATCGAAATTCAAAAGAAGTCTAAAAAATGGACCCAAATTTTAAGCAATAACAACCACCAATCATTCTGAGTTTCGAGTCGTTTCTACCCTAAATCCGAACCTCTGTTCTTGGATCTTTACACATCTCCGAGTTTTTCAACTCCCATTATCACCACAATTATCATCAACACCATCGTCCTTACCACAAACACCATCACAACCACAACCACATCATTACCAAACAGTTTCGTCATGATCACCAACAAAAAAACCACCGTTGACCGTTGTAAAACAGATCCACTACCACGAGGTCCACCACCATCTTCAAACAGATCTGTCACCGCCACCAACATAGCCACCACAAACAGTTGATTAAAGTGATAAAACAAAATAAAGGAAAAACGGAAACAATCAACCAATGGACTCATATCCACACATCATCATTAGGAGTTGCAACTGAAATAATCGCAGGCAAATGGCTAAAACTCTGGATCGAAATCGGGGAAGTCTTATCCACCATCGGCTTATTCGAAACATTGTTAAGCAGTTGCACGTTTCAAACACTCAGTATGGCGGATTCGGGTTCCTACCGAAGTTTTCAAGCTCCGGTCAAAGTGATTCAACACTCCATTGGTAGGGATATTAATGTCAACTTTGATTGCTATAAGCTTTTCTTTCATGCAGTTTATAGATGTTATATCACCTGCAAACTTTTTATATAGTTTGGGGATGTTGTTGGAGTTGCTTCTTTTTGTGGCCAGGAAGAAAGTTTCCAACGTTAAAACGACTGTTTAAAGTGCCAGGACAAGCTTTGTTGATGGAGTTTATGTGTTTGATACCTTCTGGTGATTCACATGTTTGTAAAGTTGATGCGGGAAATGGAGACGGTGGGTTTTTTTTGTGACAATTGGCATTTTTCATGTAATTTTCGTACAAAGTAAACAGTATTTTATATGTTATGGTTGTGTATTTTGAACATATGATGTGCATGAATCCATGGATTACGTTTAAAGAACTCACAAAATATTTCATGATGCATGATGACTATTATTATTGATTTCGACTCGAAACAGTTCAAACAGTGCACAGAACGAAACTAGCACACTTATCAGATAAACTAGTAGTACTGACAGGAGTTCAGTTCTCAGAAAGACAGCATGTTTAGGACACAGATTGAGTCCCAGAACCAAAGTTATACTAGAACTCTATGTAGGAAAGTAAGGATTTATAATACTGCTTTCCGAGTGACAAGTGAACACTAGAAACAGCCCGAAACTAGCACTAAACAGTAAAATTCAGCACAATTCAGCAAAAAATCAGCATTTGTCAACTTAGGTAATAATCAGAAACAACGTCAGAATGTTCAGAATAGCTTAAAAGGTGTTGAAAACATTAAATTACATAGTTACACAATATACCATACAAGACACTAATGTTAACTTTTTAAACGATCCGAGAACCAAATGAACATCCGAACACAACTAGAAGCATCTTGTGAACTAGTTACCAATATTTTGACATCATAATCCTAGTTTACGACATCAAACACCTTCTTACACATAAGAATTCATAACACACCTAAACCTTCTAACTAAAACACATAACTTACCAATGGTATTATGTCACACCCCAACCGACGACGGAAACATCGGGGCGCGGCACTGAGCGAAACAGATTGTCCAGGAGAAATCCATAACAACTAAAATTACCGGATAATTATCATTATGTCCCATACCATAATATATCTAAAAGCAGTTATTACAGACATTGTTTTCTCAAAGACAGATCAAAAGTTCCGACAACTCAGATTCAAATAGATAAATTGTTTTTGTTTGTTTCTAGACCCCATCCTACTTAATTCCACAAAAGTAGGCAAAGCACAACATCCTAGGCACCTGTCACATACGTTAAAATAGAGGTCAATACACATAGTGTAAAGGTTAGCATACAAGTTTGATAATAATAATAATAGAGTTCGAAATTGTTTACGCATATCCAGCATGTAACATGTATAAAGTGAAGGCAAGTAGGTTATCGACAGAGAAATATGCACAGACGTGACTGCGAGTTGTAGAATGCGCAACACATATCCCCACTGGGACACGTGAAGTAAAACCCTTAACAACCCCTGTCCACGATAGGTGCTGAGTCCAAACTATAGTACTATCGTTGCTAAGGTGTCAGGCAACAATCACTGTGTTAACATAACATACAAGCATTCATCGAATAACACGTAGCATGCATTAACGGTCAGCGTATAAATAGTGTTTGTGACACTCTAGGTTTTTCCGAACGAACATCTTGTAATATCTTCGTGTATATATATGTTACTAAATGGAAACATGACTTTTTGCATGATATGTGTTGTGTATGTATTATATATATAAGTATACGCGTATATACTAGTGACTCGAGACCATGACTCGCAACCACTCGGTTTCGAGTGGGCCACTCGGTCTCGAGTGGGCCGTAACCGGTTTGGGCCGAAACCCCCTAAGCCTACCTTGAAGCCTTATATAAAATCCCAAACCTTTCCCCACTTCCCTCATTTGTTACACAAACATAAACACTCCTCTCTCTCACTAGAAAACCCCAAACAACATCCCATTCCCTTCCAACTTTCGGTTCAAGCTCGGATCTCACAAGGAATCTCGGTCAAGACCATCATCACTCGGACACTTCATCTTCTCGGTTTCTTCCTTTTATTCGGTGCCTTTTTCACAAACCGGTTAGTGTTACATATGTGTAATAGATGCCTTGTATGTTTGATGAATGAAATGTTTATGAACTAGAAAGTGCTTGGTTAGAAGTATTATGCATGATTTTTTAGGATGATTTGTGAAGTTTGACTATATGTGTAAACCCTTATGTATGAAAGCTTGATAACATGTTTAAAATGGCTAAAGAATAGTGGTTTAAGAATGATTATGGCCAACCGAACTATGTTTAAAGTTACAAAATGTATGTTTTCTTGTTCTTGCATGTTGATCTTGTTAAAATATGTGATTTTGGTTCATAAAAATGTATGATTATGATAAGATGAAAACCCTAGAAATTTATGAATATAGGATGAACTTGTTGAATATGGTTTGAAGATTTCAAAAAGGGCAATGTTTGATCCAGGTTTACTAATGGTCAGATTAGGAAAATTGTTAGTTGAAACCTTATTGGTTGTTTCCTGATTTGGGCCTGATGCTTAGTACAATTCAGCCTGACTAAGTCTGAATCAACACGTGAACAAGAAAGGGACAGCATTGCGACTCGAGATCACACAGTTGCGACTCGTAACCACAGCATGACAACTCGAAACCGCAACGGTTGCGACTCGAGACTACGACGGTTGCGACTCGTAACCACAGCATGACAACTCGAGACCGCAACGGTTGCGACTCGCAACCACAGCGTGACAAGCCGAGACCTCCTGGTTGCGACTCGAGATCACCTGGTTGCGACTGGGCTGTTCACTTTGGTTATTGGGCCATAATGTGTTTAATATGGGCTACCTGTTGACTGGACTACGTGTTACTGTTTGCTTTTGTAAATGTTAGGGCCGGCCCAATAACCCACTGTTTACTTGTATGCATGCAACGTGTTAGTTAAGTGTAGATTTTACGTGATTGCTTGTACACCAAACCTGACTTACCAGTAACCATGTTAGGACGTGGTGACCAACGTGTTTGACAAGTAACCTAATCTGCCGAGCAATCCAAGGTGAGTTCACACACTAAAAGCATGCGTCCCGCGGAGGGACACGAACAAACTACCAACTTGGGAAAAACACTTTTGGCCCATTACTCCGGGGGAAAACAGAATGGGTAATTACTATCTCCGGGGGAGATACGTTTGGATATTATTTATAAATCACAACTAGCCATGCTAAACGAAACTCTATCACTTTAAGTCCCTGCTTACAGTACCGATTAATCGCCGGGGGCGAACGGGTTATTAGTTGATAGCGCTATTAGGTTTGACAACCTCACACCGTGACCGGGGGAGATCGGGCGTGAACTAGTAGACCTTGAAACATGGTCAATGACGATAGACATTGACTCGGGGCACAACAACTTTCCGTCAACAGTTTCGGTATCTACAGTTTAGTGAGCTTACAGATGGGGTAGCTCCCCACAACGTGATTATAAATGCTTTATCTAAACAACTTAAGTTTTTGGTAAACTAAAACTGGACAACTAGTGAACTCACTCAGCATTATTGTTGACCCCTTACTGCATGCTTTGCAGGTGACCAGTGACTCAGGAGCTGCTGCTTGGGGATGTGTAGTGTTCGTCAAGACCCGTGTGTTGGGTTTAATTACCTTGAACTAAGAACTATCTTTAAAACTATTTGGTTTATGCTTCCGCTGTTTTGTTAAACTAATTATCGAACTTAAACTACGATGTTGCTAACTACTTTGGATAGCAAATATTCCTACTATTAATCAATGCTCAGTATAATTGGTGGCTGGATCCTGGTCAGTCACGCCTCCAAGCGGTGGTGTTCCGCATGTGGATTTTGGGGGTGTGACAGATTGGTATCAGAGCCATTGGTTATAGTGAACTTGGTTTTAAAAAAAGGGGGAAAATCTTTTTGGAGAAAAACCAGACTATAACCTGTGACTCGCGACGACACTACACTCCAAGTGCAAGGCTCAACACATTTGACCTCATAGCTCGGACTAGTGTTTACTTGTTTGCTTACCTTATGTTTCCTATTTTGCTATACGTACCAGTGTGCCTAAATTAGATAGATACACCTCTCTCTTCTATCTCATTCTCGCTACCTTGCAACATCACACTCATACTGTGTTTTCTGGTTATGAAGACAATGAGTGGACGTGGAAGAGGAAACATCAACATGACTCAGGCTCAATTCACTAACCTGCTTAACACGGTGGCTGCAGCTTTCGCAGCTCACCCTGGAGGTAAACTCGTTACCCTAGGATGTTTAGATCCTACCGCCACATCGCCTTTTATCCCTAAATCTGTACGCTTCGCTTCTCACGAACAGGTCAGCATGCACCTGCGCAACCACCCGTGTGTACTTTCAAAACTTTCATGGATTGCAAGCCTCTCCCTTTCAACGGCACTGAGGGTGCCATAGGTCTTTTGCACTGGATTGAGAAAGTTGAAGCTGTCTTTGCTGTCTGCGAGTGTCCCCCTGCGAATTGGGTGAAGTTTGCTACTGCTACGCTTGAAGGAAACGCGCTTTCTTGGTGGAAGGCGCAAATTCAGGTGTTTGGATTGGAAACTGCTAATGCTACTGCATGGGAGGATTTCAAGGACATGATTAAGGAGGAGTACTGTCACCGGGATGACATCCACAAACTTGAGAAAGAGTACTATGCACTTAAGATGGTTGGGTCAGAGATTGAAACCTACACCAAGCTGTCAAATGACTATGCTGCCCTTTGCCCAAACATGTCTCGACCTATGTATCGAAGAATCGAGTTGTACGTCAAGGGTTTGGCTCCAGAAATTCGAAGCCATGTAACTTCAGCCAACCTCACTACCATTCAGCCGATCGTTCGACTTGCTCACAAACTTACTGATCAGGCCGTAGAAGAGGGCAGGTTGCCCAAAAGGATCAGTGCTACTGTCGGAACTTCTAGTGACAACAAGCGTAAGTGGGAAGGAAATCAAAGCAAGGATGCTAACCCCACTCAGGCCCCAGCACAGCAAAGGAAAACTGAAAACAACAAGGGCACTCAACAACAGGGTGGCTATCGTGGTAACCACCCCAAGTGCAACAAGTGCAATCGACATCACAGTGGGCCTTGTGGGAAAAGTCAGTGTCAACGATGTAACAAGATGGGGCATGAGGCCAAGGACTGTAGGAGTCCACGTCCCGTGGGGCAGAACCAGCAGCAGCAGCATCACGGGAACGCCAAGGGTTGTTTCCAGTGTGGAGCTGAGGGGCACTTTAAGAAGAATTGTCCTGAACTGAACCAGAACCGCAACAACAATCAAGAAGCTGGAAACAACAATCAGAACAATAATGCTGGGAATGGTGCTAGAGGAAGGGCTTTTGTGATTGGAGCTGGAGAAGCGAGGAATGACCCCAATGTCGTGGCGGGTAAGTTCCTACTCGATGATCGTTATGTTTCTGTATTATTTGATTCTGGAGCCGATGCTAGTTATGTGTCCCTACGTATTAGTAAGAAGCTTAAGCGTCCGCTTTCGTTACTAAGTTCACGTCATATCGTCGAGTTAGCTAATGGTAGAAACATCGAGGCCTCACATGTTATCAAAGGCTGCAAACTAGAACTGTCTGGTCAGACATTTAGTATCGATCTTTTCCCTGTTACACTTGGAAGCTTCGACGTCGTTATCGGCATGGATTGGTTATCCAAGCATCGCGCTGAGATCCTCTGTCAAGAGAAAGCAGTTCGTATTCCCCGCCGTTCTGGCAAACCCCTCATTGTACAAGGTGGCAAAGGTGGAGAAATCTCCGGCGTTATCTCTTTCTTGAAGGCCCAGAAGTGTTTACGAAAAGGGCACACCGCTATCTTGGCACTTGTCACCAACACGCGGGAAAAGGGAAAGAGGATTGAAGATTTTCCAGTGGTGCGTGACTACCCCGAGGTATTTCCTGAAGAATTACCTGGACTCCCTCCCCACCGACAGGTCGAATTCTAAATCGAGCTAACTCCCGGAGCAGCGCCCATAGCTCGTGTGCCTTATCGACTAGCCCCCGCAGAATTGAAGGAGCTCTCTACTCAACTACAGGAACTATTGGATAAAGGGTTTATCCGCCCTAGTTCATCACCCTGGGGAGCACCGGTACTCTTTGTTAAGAAGAAGGATGGCACGTTCCGAATGTGCATCGACTACCGTGAACTGAACAAGGTTACCGTCAAGAATCGTTACCCTCTCCCGCGAATCGATGACCTATTCGATCAGTTGCAAGGATCGAGCTACTATTCTAAGATTGACCTGCGATCAGGTTATCATCAGCTAAGGGTCCGTAATGAAGACATCTCCAAAACTGCATTCAGAACTCGTTATGGTCACTATGAATTCCTTGTCATGCCCTTTGGAATGACCAACGCGCCCGCGGTATTCATGGATCTCATGAACCGAGTGTGCAAACCTTACCTCGACAAATTTGTGATCGTGTTTATAGACGACATCCTGATCTACTCGAAAAGTCAAGAAGAGCATGAACAGCACCTGCGCCTTATCCTCGAACTCCTTCGCAATGAGCAACTGTATGCCAAGTACTCGAAATGCGACTTCTGGCTTCGAGAAGTCCATTTCCTTGGGCACGTGGTTAACAAGGACGGAATTCACGTCGACCATGCAAAGATCGACTCTATAAAGAATTGGCCTACCCCTAAGACTCCGACCGAAGTCCGCCAATTCTTGGGACTAGCGGGATACTATCGAAGATTTATCATGGGATTCTCAAAGATCGCTCAGCCTCTCACGGCTCTTACTCAGAAGGGTATGGTTTATAAATGGGGTGAAGCTCAGGAAACCGCATTTCAGAAGCTAAAGGATAACCTCTGTAGTGCTCCTATTCTCTCGTTGCCTGAAGGCACTGACGACTTTGTGGTTTACTGCGATGCATCCATCCATGGGCTCGGTTGTGTGTTAATGCAACGCGACAAGGTTATTGCTTACGCCTCTCGACAACTTAAGACGCACGAAAGGAACTACACTACGCACGACTTGGAACTAGGAGCAGTGATCTTTGCGCTTAAGATATGGAGACATTACCTGTACGGTACCAAGTGCACCATTTACACCGATCACAGGAGTCTCGAGCATATCTTCAAGCAAAAGGAATTAAACATGCGGCAACGTAGATGGGTCGAACTCCTGAATGATTATGAATGCGCCATCAAGTACCATCCGGGCAAGGCCAATGTCGTGGCAGACGCCCTCAGCCGAAAAGACACTACGCCCAAGCGCGTGCGAGCATTACAACTTACCATCCAGTCTAACCTCCCTACCCAGATTCGAAATGCTCAGATTGAAGCTCTGAAACCGGAAAACATCAGGGCTGAGTCCCTGTGAGGATCGAGACAAAGACTAGAGCGAAAAGAAGACGGCGCCTACTATGTGGCAGGACGCATTTGGGTCCCACTTTACGGGGATCTGCGTGAGCTTGTGATGGATGAAGCCCATAAGTCCCGTTATTCAGTACATCCTGGTTCAGATAAGATGTACCACGACTTAAGGACCACTTACTGGTGGCCTGGCATGAAAGCCCACATAGCAGCATACGTTAGCAAATGTTTGACCTGCGCAAGAGTCAAGACTGAGTATCAGAAACCAGCAGGCCTACTCCAGCAACCAGAAATCCCGAAGTGGAAATGGGAACAAATTTCCATGGATTTTGTTACGGGGCTACCTAGATCCCAACGCGGGAATGACACTATTTGGGTGATAGTAGATCGATTGACTAAGTCTGCACACTTCCTGGCCATTAAGGAAACAGACAAGTTTTCTACCTTGGCAGAAGTCTATTTAAAGGAAGTAGTCTCGAAACACGGGGTGCCAACTTCCATTATTTCCGACCGAGACGCTCGTTTTACTTCCGAGTTGTGGCAAGCTATGCACAAATCCTTTGGCTCACGTTTGGACATGAGCACCGCTTACCACCCACAAACGGATGGGCAGTCTGAACGCACCATCCAAACCCTGGAAGACATGCTTAGAGCATGTGTGATCGATTTTGGCAAGAACTGGGAGAAGCATCTACCACTGGTGGAATTCTCCTACAATAACAGCTACCACACTAGTATTCAGGCGGCACCTTTTGAGGCATTGTACGGTCGTAAATGCCGATCACCTCTTTGCTGGGCGGAAGTCGGTGACAGTCAAATCACAGGCCCATAACTGGTGGTAGATACGACGGAAAAGATTGCCCAGATCAGACAACGCATGGCGGCAGCTCGTGACCGTCAGAAAAGCTACGCGGATAAGCGTAGGAAACCGCTAGAATTCCAGGTCGGGGACCGGGTTCTACTTAAAGTCTCACCCTGGAAGGGTGTGGTTCGTTTCGGTAAACGAGGCAAGCTGAATCCGCGATATGTTGGACCATTCGAAATTACCGAGAAAATCGGTAAGGTTTCTTATAGATTGAACCTGCCTGCAGAGCTGAGTGCAGTGCACAATGTTTTTCACGTGTCTAATCTGAAGAAGTGTCTGTCAGATGAAACACTCATAATTCCTTTCAAGGAACTCACTATTGATGAACAGCTACACTTTACTGAGGAACCGATTGAGATCACGGATCGAGAGATCAAAACCCTCAAACGTAGCCAAATACCTCTTGTGCGAATTCGTTGGAACTCACGACGTGGCCCAGAGTTTACCTGGGAGCGGGAAGACCAGATGAAGTGCAAGTATCCCCAGTTGTTCCCAAACGAAACCCCCAGCACTGTAGCTACAACCGAATTTCGGGACGAAATTCCAAACTAACGGGGGGATGATGTGACACCCCGTTGAAACACGCTAGCTTGACAGTGGCTGCCTTAACTTTCGGGACGAAAGTTCTTAAAACTTGGGGATAATGTGACACTCTAGGTTTTTCCGAACGAACATCTTGTAATATCTTCGTGTATATATATGTTACTAAATGGAAACATGACTTTTTGCATGATATGTGTTGTGTATGTATTATATATATAAGTATACGCGTATATACTAGTGACTCGAGACCATGACTCGCAACCACTCGGTTTCGAGTGGGCCACTCGGTCTCGAGTGGGCCGTAACCGGTTTGGGCCGAAACCCCCTAAGCCTACCTTGAAGCCTTATATAAAATCCCAAACCTTTCCCCACTTCCCTCATTTGTTACACAAACATAAACACTCCTCTCTCTCACTAGAAAACCCCAAACAACATCCCATTCCCTTCCAACTTTCGGTTCAAGCTCGGATCTCACAAGGAATCTCGGTCAAGACCATCATCACTCGGACACTTCATCTTCTCGGTTTCTTCCTTTTATTCGGTGCCTTTTTCACAAACCGGTTAGTGTTACATATGTGTAATAGATGCCTTGTATGTTTGATGAATGAAATGTTTATGAACTAGAAAGTGCTTGGTTAGAAGTATTATGCATGATTTTTTAGGATGATTTGTGAAGTTTGACTATATGTGTAAACCCTTATGTATGAAAGCTTGATAACATGTTTAAAATGGCTAAAGAATAGTGGTTTAAGAATGATTATGGCCAACCGAACTATGTTTAAAGTTACAAAATGTATGTTTTCTTGTTCTTGCATGTTGATCTTGTTAAAATATGTGATTTTGGTTCATAAAAATGTATGATTATGATAAGATGAAAACCCTAGAAATTTATGAATATAGGATGAACTTGTTGAATATGGTTTGAAGATTTCAAAAAGGGCAATGTTTGATCCAGGTTTACTAATGGTCAGATTAGGAAAATTGTTAGTTGAAACCTTATTGGTTGTTTCCTGATTTGGGCCTGATGCTTAGTACAATTCAGCCTGACTAAGTCTGAATCAACACGTGAACAAGAAAGAGACAGCATTGCGACTCGAGATCACACAGTTGCGACTCGTAACCACAGCATGGCAACTCGAAACCGCAACGGTTGCGACTTGAGACTACGACGGTTGCGACTCGTAACCACAGCATGACAACTCGAGACCGCAACGGTTGCGACTCGCAACCACAGCGTGACAAGCCGAGACCTCCTGGTTGCGACTCGAGATCACCTGGTTGCGACTGGGCTGTTCACTTTGGTTATTGGGCCATAATGTGTTTAATATGGGCTACCTGTTGACTGGACTACGTGTTACTGTTTGCTTTTGTAAATGTTAGGGCCGGCCCAATAACCCACTGTTTACTTGTATGCATGCAACGTGTTAGTTAAGTGTAGATTTTACGTGATTGCTTGTACACCAAACCTGACTTACCAGTAACCATGTTAGGACGTGGTGACCAACGTGTTTGACAAGTAACCTAATCTGCCGAGCAATCCAAGGTGAGTTCACACACTAAAAGCATGCGTCCCGCGGAGGGACACGAACAAACTACCAACTTGGGAAAAACACTTTTGGCCCATTACTCCGGGGGAAAACAGAATGGGTAATTACTATCTCCGGGGGAGATACGTTTGGATATTATTTATAAATCACAACTAGCCATGCTAAACGAAACTCTATCACTTTAAGTCCCTGCTTACAGTACCGATTAATCGCCGGGGGCGAACGGGTTATTAGTTGATAGCGCTATTAGGTTTGACAACCTCACACCGTGACCGGGGGAGATCGGGCGTGAACTAGTAGACCTTGAAACATGGTCAATGATGATAGACATTGACTCGGGGCACAACAACTTTCCGTCAACAGTTTCGGTATCTACAGTTTAGTGAGCTTACAGATGGGGTAGCTCCCCACAACGTGATTATAAATGCTTTATCTAAACAACTTAAGTTTTTGGTAAACTAAAACTGGACAACTAGTGAACTCACTCAGCATTATTGTTGACCCCTTACTGCATGCTTTGCAGGTGACCAGTGACTCAGGAGCTGCTGCTTGGGGATGTGTAGTGTTCGTCAAGACCCGTGTGTTGGGTTTAATTACCTTGAACTAAGAACTATCTTTAAAACTATTTGGTTTATGCTTCCGCTGTTTTGTTAAACTAATTATCGAACTTAAACTACGATGTTGCTAACTACTTTGGATAGCAAATATTCCTACTATTAATCAATGCTCAGTATAATTGGTGGCTGGATCCTGGTCAGTCACGCCTCCAAGCGGTGGTGTTCCGCATGTGGATTTTGGGGGTGTGACAGTGTTTGCGTTGTGTGAAGTTTTTTGTGATTTGAATAAGTAACGTATGTAACACCCAAAAGTGCATAAAGCAAAAAGGGATCGAGTATACTCACAGATTGTGTTTAACAAGTAAACACTCTCTTGGATTGAAGGGAGCGCTGAGATATTAGCCTGGACAGTTAACGATAGCATAAGCGAAGAACGACACGTAAAAACGGTGCAAAGTGTCTAAGTGTCGGATGTTAATCCAATCGGATGGCCAGTCGATCGGATGTCAATCCGTTCGGATGGTCATCCGATCGGATGGCCATTCGATTGGATTGACATTCGTTTGCTAAGGATGTGTTTGTGTATGATGGCTTTGAAGTTTTCGTTGTAGCATTTTGAAAACAGAGAAGTATCTCTACCCTTCAGGTCGGTCGATCGAACGACGGTTCGGTCGGATAGCGATCCGATTGGCAGGACACTTAGAGAGAACAAGTTCACAGCAGGTTTGTCACTCGATCGGATAACAATCCGATCGGGTGGCAATCTGTTAGTTACTGATAATCTTTGAACATGTTGAAAATTGTTTAAGTGTTGAAGTTCCAACCGTCACATGGTCAGATGGTCGTTTGATCGGATGGCAATCCTTTCGACGTTCAGATCTTTGAAAAGTTGAATAAAAAGTTTAAGTGTTGAACCTTCAAGTGCAATCCGATCAGATGGCAATCCGATCGGATGGCAATCCATCCCGCGACCTGATCGTGTTGCTAACTTGAAATTTGTTAAGTTTTGCGGTTTGCTCGAGAGGGTGTGACAACGTGCTAAACAACAGAAACCCCATCACGGCCCAAGTTATTCGATCGAATAGGAACCACCCTAATCCGATCAGTTAACTTATTCGAGACGGTTGTTCATGTTTAACCCGAAATCGATGGTCTCTTTGCTAGAAGCCAGATCTCGAACCAACACATCACTAAGAAGGAGTAGAAGATCAGAACGAGCTCCGATTCTAACGGTTTTGAGTGCATTGAGTGTAAAAGAGTTGAAAGAAAGTTGGAAACTATCTTTCAATCCTTTTAACCATGAATATGTGTAGATCTATGCGAAAACGTTGTTTAATCATATGGAAATCCTTCCGATCTGAGTTGTTCTTGGTGGAATGAGGCCAGCACTTAAAGTTCATAAGAACTCCATGATGATATCACCCTAGAACACCTCAAATCCGTTGATTTCACGGTTAAAAGTTAAGATTCAAGGGTGCAAAAGATGAAGGAGTGTGTGTATATCATAGAAGTACAAGATTTAGGTTGGAAACTTACAAGAATCGCGAGAAATCGAGAGAAAAAAGGCTTGAGTGCGGCTGATCGAGTGGAGGAGCTGTCACATCACAAATGATGTGACAGGTGGGTATTTATAGGGTTTCCAAAAGAGGAAAGTGCATAGGGTCGGATTGGTCACCGATCGGTTGGCCACTCGATCGGTTGGCCACTCGATCCTGGTGTCCGGCGTGTTGAGTTTTGTCGCGTGTTGAGCGTTGCGATGCGTTTCGAGCGAGCGATGCGATAGATTAATAATAAACACACAAATACTATATCTAACATACAATCATCATAAATAACTGGCGTTTAGCGTTTGCGATTCGATTGTGATAGAGTTGCGGTTGCGTTTCGATTAATCATTACAAGCATAAAGTAAACATGCAGAAGTAACACACAAATAGCACATACATGTAAAACAATACCCAGAACGCATAATTCGAGTTGTGAATGCGATTGCGATGCAATAAGCGATAAAACATGCGATAAACATCGATTAAACCTCGACTATTCACAGATACTCCACATAATACAACTAAAGCGATTAAAATAAAAGATTCGATTACAAGTCAAAGAAGTCAAAACAGTAGTTAAGCAAGGAGTGACAGATCGCAATTAGCAATCTTTTCTTCCTTTGACTTCAATCTTGACTTTGACTTTGACTTTCGAAACACGGGGTGTTACAGCCTCCCTACTTAAGGGAATTTCGTCTCGAAATTAGGCTTTAGCCGTAACAAACAACTGCGGGTACTTTGCCTTCATGTCGCTTTCGAATTCCCAGGTGAACTCTGCGCCGCGTTTTCCTTCCCAGCGAACCTTCACAATGGGAATGCGTAAGCGCCTGAGCTGCTTGGTTTCTCGGTCCATGATCTCGACAGGCTTCTCCACGAAGTGTAATGTTTCGTCCACTTGTAGATCCTCAAGTGGCACTTGTAAATCATGCTCAGCCAGACACTTTCTGAGGTTCGAAACGTGGAAAGTCGGGTGGACGTTTCTAAGTTCCTCCGGTAGTTCGAGTCTGTAGGCTACTTTTCCGATCCTTTCCATAATCTTAAAGGGTCCCACATATCGAGGCACGAGCTTTCCTTTCTTGCCGAATCTGACCACACCCTTCGAAGGTGAAACCTTTAGGAGTACGTGGTCGCCAACGTCAAATTCAAGGGGCTTGCGGCGTCTATCAGCGTAACTTTTCTGATGACTCTGAGCTTTCAGCAGATTGTCCCAAATTTGGAGGATTTTGTCAGTCGTTTCTTGCAACAGCTCAGGACCGGTTATTTGCGAGTCTTCGATCTCATGCCATACAATAGGCGATCGACATTTTCTTCTGTACAATGCCTCAAATTGTGCCATTTGAATGCTGGAATGATAACTGTTATTGTACGAGAATTCGACTAAAGGTAAGTATGCATCCCAATTACCACCGAAATCTACGACACACGAGCGCAGCATGTCTTCAAGGGTACGAATCGTTCTTTCAGTCTGACCGTCTGTTTGGGGATGGAAAGCGGTACTTAGATTAAGTGTAGTACCAAGAGCAGATTGAAACGTTTCCCAAAGACGCGAGGTGAACCGACCATCGCAGGCAGAGATGATGTCGCGAGGCGTCCCATGTCTACAAATGATCTCATCAGTGTAGATTCGGGCTAATTTTTCTACCTTATAGTCTTCTCGTATTGGCAGAAA
Source organism: Helianthus annuus (assembly GCF_002127325.2). NCBI lineage: Eukaryota > Viridiplantae > Streptophyta > Magnoliopsida > Asterales > Asteraceae > Helianthus > Helianthus annuus. The sequence continues at coordinate 96,085,682 of NC_035438.2, read as the reverse complement.
GTGAGCAAATTTAGTCAAACAGTCAACGACAACCCAGATGATGTCGTGACTTGATGGCGTGTGCGGAAGCTTCGTTATGAAGTCCATTGCTATACTCTCCCATTTCCACATGGGGATCTCGGATTGGACGAGTAAGCCAGAGGGTCTTTGGTGCTTGGCCTTGACTTTCGAGCAAGTCAGGCACTTCGAAACGTAGAGAGCGATATCTTTCTTCATGCCCGGCCACCAGTACTTATAGCGAAGATCCTGGTACATTTTATCGGCACCGGGATGAATAGAATATCGAGACTTGTGGCTTCGTGTGACATCTGTGCTTGTAATCATTGTAAACAATTCATTTATCAATGAAATAAAGTTATTTGATCCCAATGTTTGTTTGTTTATGTTTGACATTTTTCATGTTTTGATTTTTATTCAATTTTAAACTCTATATCGCTTTCTGGAGAATTATACGCAAACTGGTGCGTAAACTTAATCAGTTTAACGCTACAAATACTCCGTAACATCAATTTATGCTTAAGATACCTTAAATAACCTTTACATAACTTAGAAATAGGTTTTGAAGGCTTTGGTATGGCAAAATCAAGTTAATACGCTTATAGGGACTAAATTTGACAAACTGCGAAAGTATGCCAATTTGAACTGTAACAAACATTTCGGAACATGACCATAAGTTAAACACACCTTAAATATCCTTTACATAGCTTAGAAATAGGCTTTGAGGGGTTCAGTGTGCTAAAATAAACTTTATGCTTATTCAGGTACTAAAAGGGTCAAAAAGTGCATAAGTTTGCATTTTCGCGCATAACTTACGTTCTGAGTGCATCCGTACATCCAAAAATTTATGTAAGCATTAAAATATTTTATTTTAGCGTTTCGCTAGTCAAAAATCCATTCGTCGCGCAATTTGGATCGTTTTTCGCGTTCGTGCGCATTCCGTCGTAATTTACCGAACAGCGCGATCGTACGGCCAAACGAACCGACATCCGACATATTTTTGATCATGTTTCATGTTCCCCATACTTTAACATCCTTATGGAGCTTAAAAATGGGTTTGACGGGTGTTAGAAGTGCCAAAACATGACCATACACGCACAGGGACCAAAACTGCCAACTTTGAAAGTTGCTGGTCAGACCAGCATACGGTCTGTAAGGGGAGGACCATATGGTCCGTAAGGCTTCCCCAGATGTGCATAAAGTGTTTTCCAGCTTGTTCCAGCTGCTACCCACCTTTGCACATGATTTTAGCATATCATTTTCTTTTGTAAAAATCATTCAAACAATTTACCAACCAACAATATATCATCTTTATTCACTAATCTTGACAAAAATAAGCCTAAACCACAAACTCATGAACTTGAAAGTTTGTAAAAATATGTAGTAAGTTACTAACATGCTTAGTAGGTCTTGTTATCTTTACAAATAAGATTAGTTTCTTAAAAACTTTATTTTTAAAGAATATGCATTTTCACAACTTCTAGTCATGATTTTCGAAAATATTTCTTTGTGGAATTTTCTTTCTACACAAGTGTTTATACACTTGTTTACTTACTAAAAATGTATTTAGTTCATACAAGATCCGGGTTTTATCAAGACTAGTATTTTTCACTTGGTTCTTTCGAAAAACCGCTTGTAGATCTTTAGATCTACAAATTTATAACCTTATTTTTCAAGAAAATTTATATTTACTCAAGTTTCAAGTTCATGGGTGGATGGTTTCATCATCCTTCATAACTCTAACATTTACATCTTACTAGTTCATGTTCTTAAACATGAACTAGTATGTCTAGATGATGATCCATCTTACTCTTACTAACAAACAACATGTAATAATCATAACAACACAAGATCCACATGATTTACCCATATATCTTCTCTTTATCCACCCTTTAACACTTATGTTCAAGACTTTAGATTATATTCATTAGTGTTTCTTATCATTTCATCATTCAACCATCTATTAACCACTAAAATCAAGAACAAGATGATGTTTTAGAACACTTACTACTAGCACAAGGCTAGGGGAGAAACAAGGCATAAAAGTGGTGGATAAAAGAAAACTAGAGTGGTTCTTGAACTTCCGAGTGCACCAAGCTTGTTTGTAGGACTCCTTGCACCTTTGTGTGTACGTAAAATGATTGAACAAGGCTTTGATGGTGGTGATATGGTGGAGGGGGTTGGCGGCCGTAGGTGGTGGAAGGAGGGAGAAGAGAAGTTGTTGGTGGTGAGTGTTGGATGAATGAAGATGGTTACCTCTTATGTATACTTATAAACCACATTCCCCTATTAACCAGCATACAATGTGTTTCTAATTTACCAACATTGTACCATTAAAATAATCAAGAAATGAGAGTGGGTCACCTCTTAAGATGACCGTCGAGTGTGGGGGGGGGGTATGGGGTTGGGTGGTGATGGAACTTGTTACATTTAGTTAGGATCTAAGTGTTTAGTTAGGGTGTTGTTATGTGTTATTTAATATAAAGTGTGTTAGGGTGTTCGGGGACCTAACTAGCTCAGAAAAGTAAAAACAATGTCTTTGGTAATATTTTTATGTTCCGGGTAAAGTCTGGTTGTTCGGTTTGACACTGTTCCATTAAAGTGCTTAATTAATCCGTAAAGTGTCTTTTATATATATTTTTGTAACACTTTTGATTTCTAACACTTAGGAAAACACACAGACTATTTAATGACTTTTCTGTACTACTAATGTGTTAACAAGCACATGTAAATATAACACAGATATCAGAAAGTAGTTAAATGATTCAGCACAGTCATCAAGCACTTTAATTTTTATTAATAAGTTGTACGGGATACATGGAATTACGAGGGTTGTCACATAAATCATTAATTTGTATTTTTCCACTTTAATAACTAACTAAATTAAATTTGTAACTCTTTTTCAAAATATATACTTTTTCCAAGTTAAAAAACAACTTAATTTAAAGTGTAGAATAAATTACTAGTTGTGTAGGATAAATTACGAGTTGTGTAGAATATATATTTCGAGGTGTTTAGGATAAATTTCGACTGTGTAGGATAAAATTGTATAATGTGTAGGGTATATGTAGGAAAATTATGATATGTGTAGGTTTTGTAGATCATATGTAAATATAATTAATGATTAGTTGACTAATTAATTATAGAGAGAAAAATTAACGATATGAGTTATAAATGAAATAGTATTTTACTAATATGCATTTTCTTCTTTTTCTTCTCATAATAATTTCTTCTCTAATAAACCTTCCCCTAACATAATATAGATAAATGCTCACTTTGATATATATATATATATATATATATATATATCAAAGTGAGAAGGGTAAGAAGTGTTTTAAACCATTGGATATTTGATCTAATGGTTGATATCAATAGGGTATAAAATGTAAATTGTGTTTTAGTTAGAAGGACCTTATGTAAAATTAAAGGGCAATAGTGACTTTTCCAACGTTTCAAATATGGTAACCGTTTCAAAACCCGCCATCAATCTCCTATAAATCAGCGAATTTATGGTAACTGTTTCAAAACCCCCATCAATCTCCTAAGAATTCAGCGAATTTCTCGTACTGAAATAAATTCTTCGATTTCCTTCACAACAACTTTTTATAACACTATAAAAAACAATATATTACATGATAAAACACTATAGGAAGATATAACACTATCTGTTTACTGTAAGACACTATACATAAATAAAACACTGTTGATGGGGGATAAAACACTATGAAAAGGAACAGTATATTACATGATAAACACTATAGGAAGATATAACACTATCTGTTTACTGTAAGACACTATACAGAATAAAACACTATTGATGAGGATAAAACACTATGAAAGGAACAATATATTACATGATAAAACACTATAGAAAGATATAACACTATCTGTTTACTGTAAGACACTATACAGAATAAACACTATTGATGGGGATAAAACACTATGAAAAGGAGATTAAAGATACCTGTACATAATATAACACTATTGACTGAGGAATATAACACTACAACAAGAACTTACCGTAAACAATTAAATGTATAGAACAAATCGAATTCGAATCACATCCCTAATATATCGCCTGATATTTTTGGCAGTTATCTTTGGAAATTAATTAATTGATAAGAATGGACAATTACTAATATACCCTTTTGAATTAATTAAGATAAGGGACACTTGTCATTCCCAAATTATTTCTCACACTTCTCACAAAAGTTGGACTTTTTACAGGATCCTCTACCTATATATATATATATATATATATATATATATATAGCCGTTAAAATAGAAACCATCCCCAGTTGTAAGAACCGCGACAACCACTTTCAACCAATCAGAAAAAGGGTATTTTGGTCATTTACCACAAATGTCAAATCTCCATCTCTCTTCATTTAAAGTCACTGACTTTTTAAATACTCTCTCCTCTCTCATCTCTCATTACTCATTTAAAGTCTTTGTCCATTTAAGTCTCCACACACTTTTCATTTACATCAAACCCTCCCCCAAAATTTGAATCTCTCATCTATTCTCTCTCAAATCGTTCACCACCAAAATAGTCTACAACTTGAAAAACTTGCAGATTTCTTCATGTCAGATGACTAGGTGGAGAACTCGCGCGCCGACCCCCGATGATGAACTCGCCGGAGTTGATGAACTCGCCGGAGTTGATGAACTCTCCGGAGTTTGTTGAACTCGCCGGAGTTGATGAACTCACCGATAATCACCACCAATCCGCCACCCACACACACCGGAGTTGATGAACTCGCCGCCGATCCCCGATGAACCCGACGCCGGCATCACCCACCCCGTAGTTGATGAACTCGCTGTCTGTTTCTCTCTCTCACTAGGAGGCGGTGGTGGCGGTGAAAGATGGGTGAAGGGGTGGCTGTTGTGGTGGGTTAGGGGCGACGGTGTGTCGAAGGCGGTGGTAGCGGTGAATGGTGGGTAGAGGGGTGGTGGTTGGAGGCGGTATTTGTTCTTCAGCACTTTCCAGCGACCTAAGGTACTGTGATGAGTTTTTTTTAAGCTCAATTTTGTTTGAAGGGGTTTCTTGATGAGTTTTTTAAGGTACTGTTGCCGCCGTATGGCGCGCTGCTGCCACCCAGGTGGTTTGGGGGTGTTTGCCGGAACAACCACTGCCGGCATCGACGTTGGTGAGTCTTTGGTTTTGTTGGATTGATTACCTGTTAATTGCCATTTGTTCGAGTCTTTGGTTTTGTTGGATTGTTTACCTTTAGCTGTGTCTTTTGCCATTGCTTGAGTCTTTTGTCTGCTGGCTTCGATGTCGACTGTTTTTTACAGGTGACCGATTTGCTAGCGTTGCCGAAGGTGCCCGGTGGTGCCCCGCTTGGTGCCGATGCTTTTTTTGTAGATTTCGCACAGTGAACTATGTAACTATGTGGGTTTTAATCCGTTCTGGAATTGGGCGGTGATGATGCAAAAAAAATGTATATTTTGATGACGATGGTGCGGCACGGTTGGTAGATGGTAGATTTTTAAACCTACAACCCCAGTTTGCAGCCTCTAATTATCGGAAAAAAATCTTAGCAAAACCCCGTTTTTTTTTCAAGAATCCAAACATTGTTTTGATTTTTGTTGTTGATTTTTTATTTTTTTTCCTAGTCGATGATCATAACAATCTATCTGAGACACCTACCGAGTTGCACTTTCTGGGTGCGTTCGTTTTGTCTAAAAAAGTTTTTGAAAAAAAATCTCAAACCATAAACTTTTTAACGTAAAACGTAAATTTTTTAACATAAAACGTAAAGCTTTTAAGGTAAAAGTTAAAACCGTAAACTTTTCAACGTAAAACGTAAAAAGTTTAACGTAAAACGTAAAAAGTTTAACGTGTCAACGTAAAACGTAAAAATTTTAACGTAAAACGTAAAAAGTTTAATGTCAAACGTAAAAAGTTTAAAAAATCTGTTTAGAAAATCTGAATTTAAAAATGTTTTTTTTAAAAGAAATATGCTTAAAAAATAAAAACTAACATAATAATACAAAAAAGTAATAAAAAAACAATAAAGACAAAAAAGAGTAATTTTGCTAAACTACCTTTTTGGATATATTAAAGAAAATAATAAGCCAAAAAATACTTAATATTAATTTTTAAATAATTTTAATATTTTCCATCCAACTTGTTGATCTAGTGGTTAGAATGTGGTTCCCTCGGTTCTTACAACTGGAGGTGGTTTTCATTTTGGCTGTCCTATATATATATATATATATATAGGGAGAAGATCATGCGAGAACCATCTCTTATTGTGAGAACCGCGAGAACCAATGTGAACACACCAAAAATGCCTAAAAATAGCTAAAAATCACATAAAAAATTTTTTTTTGATTTTTTTAATATTTTTTAGGTTAAAATCGCTACTTTTCGAATCAAAAAAAAAAAAAAATTTTTTTTTTTTTAATTTTTTTTTTTAAAAAAAAAATTTTTTTTTTTGCTTCGAAAAGTAGCGATTTTAACCTAAAAAATATTAAAAAAATCAAAAAAATTTTTTAGATTTTTTTTTTTGATTTTTCTAGATTTTTTTAGATTTTTTTTAGATTTTTTTAGGTTTTTTGGGGGTTTAGTTTTTAGCATTTTAGCTTGGGTGGGGGGGGGGGGGTTAGGTTTTTGGGGGGTGGGGGAGGGGGGTTTAGGTTTTTTGGGGGGGGGAGGGTGGGGGTTAGGTTTTTTTTAGTTTTTTTTTAGGTTTTTTTAGGTTTTTTTTAGCTTGGGGGGTTTAGGTTTTTTTTTTGGGGGGGGGGGGGGGGTTAGGTTTTTTTGGGGGGGGGGGTTTAGGTTTTTTGGGGGGGGGGTGGGGGTTAGGTTTTTTTTAGGTTTTTTTAGGTTTTTTTTAGGTTTTTTTAGCTTGGGGGGGGGGGGGTTAGGTTTTGGGGGGTGGGGGGGTTAGGTTTTTTTTGGGTGGGGGGGGGGGTGGGGGGTTTAGGTTTTTTTGGGGGGGGGGTTGGGGGTTAGGTTTTTTTAGGTTTTTTTTAGGTTTTTTAGCTATTTTAGGTTGTGTTCACATTGGTTCTCAAGGTTCTCACAATAAGGGTGGTTCTCGCATGAGCTCCTCCCTATATATATATATATATATATATTTAGGGAGAGGATCATGAAAAACTACATCTAAATGAGAAAACTAACTAAAAATATAGCGAGAAGATCATGAGAAAACTATATCTCAATGAGAAACTAAAAAACTAACTAAAAAAACCTAAAAAAAGGTTAAAAAAACATACCAATTCTTTTTTTACAAATTTTTATAAAAAAAATCGCTATTTTTTATATATAAAAAATTTTCAAAAAAAAATTGTTGTACTGCACATGTGCATTATATGTGTACTACACATGTGCATTATATCCGTATTAGTGCACATGTGCAATACAACAATTTTTTTTTTGAAATTTTTTTCCATACATAAAGAATAGCGATTTTTTATAAAAAATTGTAAAAAAAAAATAGTTTTTAGGCTTTTTTAGTTTGTTTTTTGGTTTTCTCATTTAAACTAGTTTTCTCATGATCCATCCCTATATATATATAGATATTCATCCCACATTGAATTCGCATGTTGGTTTTTTGTAACAATTTCGCATGTTTGTTTTTTAACATGCGATTTTATCAAAATTACCACATACGAAATTGTTACAAAAAACCAACATGCGATTCATCAAAATTATCACATGCGAAATTGTTAATAAAAACCAACATGCGATTTCATCAAAATTATCACATGCGATTTCATCCATGCTATTTTATAACATGCATTTCACTATATCGTACGTATTGTACGTTAAGTGATATTGTATTTTACACTTTCACTATATATATATATATATATAGTGGAAGGTTCAAATGAGAAAAATTTTTTTAAAGAAGAAAAAAGAAGAAATTTCAACCAATAAGAATGCTTCATTTTACTTCATTTAATATTTGCATTTAATCTTAATATAAGGGTATATTGGTAAACTTACATAAATCATTAATTTGTATTCTTCCTCTTTAATAACTAACTAAATTAAATTTGTAACTCCTTTTTAAAATAAATACTTTTTCCAAATTAAAAAAACAAGTTAATTAAATTTGAACCTTCCCCTATATATATATATATACATATATATATAAACAACGCAATTAATTTGGTAAATAATTTTTCAGGCCCACTTATTTGGAAAAAACCTCCTTATACAAATCCTTCATGACGTATGTCGGGTCTCTAAAATTCAACACCCTACCTGGGAGTTGAAAGAGTATCAACTATACAACAACACAAGAACTGAAATATATAATCAAACAAAAATAATCATACAAAAGAAGAGTAAAGAAATCGAAGACCTTTGTTTACTGCGTGTAGACCCGTTCACCCCCAAATCGAACACCAAAACTATCACCGTCAACAACCACATCGGACCCGTTCACCCCAAACCGGACCACCAAAAACCACCAACGCCGTCGAACCTCCCACAACATCAACCACCGCTGTCGTTCATCTTCAAAACTACCGTCGTCGTTCAACTTCGAAACCACCCCCATCAGCGTCGAAACACCACCAACCCTCGTCTGCGTCGAACTCCCTTGCAACACCGTCGAACCCGTCGGAAATTCGAAAACCGTGGTTAAACACCTTTGAAAACCATCACATGGGAGATGAAATTAATCACATAGGGATGGGTTAACGTACAATATTAGCTAACGTACGATGCATACGAGATGAAATTACGTACATTATAAAACTCAAAACCCTAATCACGCATGTTGAAAAACCATAATCACCCATGTTGAAAATCATAATCACGCATGTACAAAATCAGAAATCACACATGGGGTAACAACCTAATCACGCATGTTATAAAACTAATTACACGTTATAATTTCATCTCATACGTATTGTACGTTAAGGGATGTTGTATTTTATAATTTCATTACATACAAACCTCATTGTAATATATAGGGGAGTGTTATCTTGAGAACGCTAAATATTGCGAGAACCGTGAGAATGAATGAAAAAAAAAAAAAACAATCAAAACCAATTCTTTTAATACAAACCTCATTGTAATTAAGATACAACATAAAAAAAAAAATTACAACATCAAATAATTCATTTCTCCTTTCAAAATCACTCTTTTTAGATTTTTTACACATGTGTAAATATAACAGATTTACACATGTGTAAATGGCAAACTTACACATGTGTAAATTTTCTTTGTTTATGCTTTCACGTAAATTTTAACGTGTAAATTAAATTTTTAACATTATATTCGAATAATAATGATAAGTGCAGAAAAAAATTTTGAATTTGAATTGTTTTTGACCAAATTCTCACGGTTTTTTCCTTTGTTCTCACGGTTCTCACAATATTTAGTGTTCTCATTTAAACCTTCCCCTATATATATAGAAGAAGGATCATTAGGAACTACCGTTTATTGCGATAACCGTGAGAACAAATGTGAACACAACAAAAAATACCTAAAAAATAAAAAAAAACAAAAACACACACACAATTTTTTTAATATTTTTATGGAAAGCTAGTTTTCGTTATTAAAAAACATTTAAAAGAAATTTTTTTTGCTACTAAAAGTAGCGATTTAACTAAAAAAATATTTAAAAAAAATTATTGTGTGTTTTTTGAGATTTTTTTAGGTTTTCTAGAGGTTTAGTTTTTAGCATTTAGCTTGGGTGAAAACTAGGTCTTCAAAAGTTTTTCTTAAAAAAAATATTTTCTCAAAAATCCTAAAAATAATCACTTCTTACAGTAAAAAAAAATAAAAAATAAATAAAAATGGCCATGCAACAATTTATGTTCGACGTAAAAAAATATTTCGCCATAAAGAAAATTTACATGAGGCGTAAATAAAATTTACATCGGGCGTAACTACTGACTCGACAATTTTTTTTTCTTTTTACAGATGTGTTTATAACATTCTCATCTCGGTTTGTGCGAAAATGGTAGCCAACTCGCGTAGGAATTAGGTGTTCTCATTGTTCTCACAACTCTTTGTGGTTTTTAATTGAACCGAATCCTATATATGTATGCATGTATATGCGCACCCACCTACAAGATTCAAAACAACAGTTCCAGTACGCATATTCTATTATACATATTGTTGTAAAACAACGGGCTATTAGCAACCAATATACACGATAAACATGAGAACATAGATCATGTAGAGAAAGAAGTATGGGGAATGGGATAATTCTTATTGATATTGAGCATCTCATATCAAATACATAGGACCTCTATATATAGGCCATGTTATTAATACAAGAGTAACTAAAGAGACGAGAGTTAAGAACGTGGAGAGTCACCATAAATAATTTATTCATAACACTCCCCCTTGACTATCCACGTGATAATTGAAAATAATATATCTACTTTTAATATGCTTGGTTGTCAACTTGATACGCTTAGAGATGCTGCCTCGTTAAAAACCTTGCTAGGAAAACCCAGTGGGACAAAACCTCAGCTAAGGGAAAAAGAGTGCAGCGCGTATTTTCTCCTCCTGATACTTTTGGATCAGGTATGTTGCCTCATTAAAAACCTTACTAAGAAAACCCATTGGGATAAAACCTAGTTAAGGGAAAAAGAGTGCAACTTGAATAAGTCTCCCTCTCATTTTAACATGTATCCTTTAAGTGACGTGTGCCCATCTTCCTTGAAAGTCAAATAAAGCTTTTGTAGCGAATGATTTGTCGCTTGATCCCTTAATGTGCAATCCTTTATGTTGAGCAATGTTGTATAATCTTCTAACGAGACTTTAGGTGCCCCCCTCCAAATATTATCATATGTCCACAACTGTGTTTCGTTACATTCCTGCATCTACAAGACTAACCAAACTTGTTTTGATGGGTAAGTAAAATATAATCAAATATCATTTATACCTGAAATATTTCTTTGAACTCATTCCAATGTCTCTTCGCTTGACAAAGGTTATATCATGACAATAAGCTCAAGTGAAAGATATTATAACCATACATAACTAGCAAAACATATTAATGCACTTATGTATTTAACGATGGTACTTCTAGAATGAGAATCTCTACTTTGGTAGGAGATGATAATAGGCATTTCTTATAACAAATGACTTAACAAACTTTAACATACTTTAAGGTTCATCTATATCGATACTAAAATATCCAAACATCATCTTCTAGATGTACTTGAGGGATTAGTAAAATATAATTACATATATACTCAAACTGCAGTTCGAGTAATAGTTAGACCGTGCCAAGGTCATTCAAAAATTCTCCCTCTAAAAGCTCGACAATTTCTCTCGATGATGCCTAGACATCATTACTGTAAATTACGATTATAGTGAACTTTTAAAAGTAGAATGTTCATAGAACATGGCTAGTTTAATCAGACTTATATCCCTCTTTATGCGAATATCTCGAGTTATACAACACTCGTTTCGACTATTTAGTCCATATGTATTTTGTCAACTTCATATAATACATTCTTGAGGTTTTAACATCATTGATGCTTCTAGCATTATCAATCCATGGGGGAATTTATTCCATCTTATCCAAATATGCATGTGTTGTCACTCTTTAGAAGTTTTGCTACATAAATTTTCTTATTTAGCATATAGATATCTACATCATATGCAAAAATGTCATGAACCCTTGCTTTTTATCTCCAAAATCCATATTTTACCATGCGTGTACACTATTTATTGAGATATCACAATCACTGGGTACCAGTTTCTATGTATGTTTATTGGTGCACAAGAATTACATCATTAAGATGTTTTGATTTATCTTTATTGAACTCAATTGCTTTAGAAAACTCATCAAGAGTTCAATCGTAAACAAAAATGAATCTATATACAACGATCATATTGTTCTCGAGAACTTAACTTACATGATTTTGATCATTCAAATCCTTTAGGGACCTTCATGTATACTTTTAGTATCTAGTGATACATAACATTCATAGACGCACATCAATTCTCTCTCTATATTACCAGACTAATAAAATATTGGAAAGTCAATGCATCCACCACTGGAGAATACGTTTCCTCATAATCAATCATAGGTCTTTGTGAAAATTCTTGTGCCACCAATTTTGACTTATATCACTTAATCTTATTTTCACATGATTTGCGTAAAAGACACATTTGTATCCAACATATTTTACAACTTCAGTTGTATGGACTGTTGGTCCAGAAACTTTCCATTTCATTAGAGAACTAAACTCTGCCTTATTTGCGTCTTTCTATTTTGGCCAATCATTTCTTAATATTCATTCATAGGCAGATCTTAAATCTTGATCCTTATCATTTAATCATTTTAAGCGCTACATTATATACAAAAGTATAACGACGTCGATTTTTAATTCGATTCCATACATATCTTAGACATGATACAACTTATCGAGATCTCTTTATTTTCAGGTACCCGAGGTTCTTCTTGAACCATCATGTCTATTGTCTCTTCAGGAGATCTTATTACTATAACCTCGACTTGACCATCTTAATTACTTGCTCCAATTTTCGAGGAATTTTATTATTGGAATCAACTAGTCTACCACGCTCTAGGCGTGCAATAGACTCATTACAAAAATATATTATGTCTTCTTGGGACACAAATATAATTGGAGCATAAGCAGTTGATTATGTGACTTACTTAGTCACTCTATTTAGGTCAGTGAACTTGTCTGGTAATTTGTTCTTTAATATTGGTAAATGAATTATACTTTAAACTTCTAGTTCATAGTTTATAGTCTGAGGATCAAGATGACATGATAATTCATTTCACTTTTCACTTTTCAACTGCTTGTTATCTCTCCCTAATGTTGGGAACATTTATTCATTTAAGTGAAAACCAATAAGCCATAAACGAATTTTTTCTCACTAATGGCTTTAAGTATTTAATCATAGACGATTATTTATACCCAACATATTCTCAAACTTTTTATAAGTCCCATCTTTGTGCGGTGTGGTGGATGAGTTACAATATATGTCGCACAACCAAAATCTTTGATGGGACATCTTTGGTTCCTGACCAAAAACCAACTGTATGGGGAGAACTATAACTTATTGGCTTGATGTGAATTGATGGTACTATATATAAAATTACATGTACCTAAATGAACTTTTGCTCCTCTCATGATCATTGGGTTTGTAACCAACAGTAGACGTTTAGTGATCATCTCAACAATAACACTTATTCCAACGATCGTTAATAATTTGGGAATCAAATTCACTATTATCAAATAAATATACTACTCTGGATTAATATGCTTGTTATCACATTAGCTAAGCCACAATCACACAAGCTTCATGTTGTGGATTTGATAACCATTTAGACGATGCATCGATTTAAAACACTAAATGGTACCATGTTGGGATATGCATATCCTTTAATCACTTCCAAAATATTTAGGGATACACACCCTCCTTTATTTGGCAAAAATAAAATTTCCATTGAGAGCAAACAATACATGCTAATTATCAGCTTGAAGAATCTTCTAATTCTTCATTATGTTTCACATCATCATTGACTCGGTGTGATCTAACCGGTCATGCCAACTAATTAAATAATTATGATCCATAAACTTCTGGTTTATGATCGTATGTGTATTACTTGCTCGTATGTAATACAAAACGTATGATACGAGAGAATATATTATAACTTCAAAGTTCAAACCATCACGTTATGCAATCACTCTTTAATTTGCCACTTTTGTGGTCCATCTCATTATTCTTAGTTTGCCACTTTTGGTGGTCCATCTCATTATTAAAAATATCATCATTACAAATTTCTCAATTATGTCCATGATCAAAACATTTTAGTGATCATTATATAATCAATTTACTTAAGAGAATGGAATAACCGAAAATGCTTCATAGTTTTCCATTATTTACTTGGTCACATGAATATAAAATCATTTCAACCTTTTCATAATCTCTTAATGATATTGCTACTTCAAGAGCATATCTTATGTGTGATAAATGATTTTTTTTCGGTTTTTCAATATAAATAATCTTCTCTTCACATAACATCACTTGAGAAGTAATTTTATATATGAGTCATATAATTTTATCAATCTTTACCTTATGACCTTATATAAACTGATAATGACATTTAGGGATTATGACACTTCAGGTGTCTTATCTAAACATATTATTCCCTTTCATGATAGTGATAAAAAAAAACCACAACTTTGGTTTATGAGTTCTATTTAATAGTATCCATACTACAAGGCATACCATATAATCATATTATACAATACATGATGTTATAACATGTCACCATATAGAAGTATAATAAACATCTATGATATAATATTTTTTTTATCATTTACAAACAACTATTTGTGTAAGTTTATTTGAAACATACACAACTATCAATTCCTCGTGATTCATAATAACATATAATCATAAAAAAGCTCTTAAACTAAATCAACTTCAATAGGCAAATCCGAAAATTAAATCAACTTCAATAAGCAAATCCAAATAATAGTATATGTAGATAATATATGGAATCTTGCAAAGACCAATTTACAAATGAATACTAATATAGTGTGCACGCGAATGTATATATTATTAACACTAAGACATGTACACAATAAACCATTTAATCACTGAATGTATTAGGTTTATTAGCATCACAACATTCACACTACCTTTACTAAATCATATATATATATATATATTAGTAAAATATTAAACCAGTTAATCATGTACAAATGCACGAAAACAATATTAAAGGATATATCAAATAAATAAATACATTCAATTTTTTCTTGACACTTTCATGCAAACCGTTGAAAGATTTTTGGACTAAAGACTTTTATGGCCATTGAACACAATTGACGATCATATTGATTAAAAAAAATTAAATAACCAATCAATGCTCATTATTTTTTAAAGAAAAATATTGAAACCGATAAATATGGTCTTCACCCCTCACATATCAACACTCTCAAACTAAAAACCATTTTAATCCTCACAAATTCTTTGTCGCCTCTCGTCCCGTCATGTTCAACATGCCTTAATTTTAATATCAATCAATTATCATCAATACATCATTATTAACTTGGCTATCGTTATAATTTCTAATTGTCGATCTCGTTATTATAATGACTATCATTGCAATTTTCACAATTATAATTTCTATTAAAAGGTATCATGCGTCCATCATTTTCCTTTTTTTTTTTCAACTTTAACCCAAAGGGTTTACCAAATTATTATCCAAGCTTGAAAATATGTTAAAACAGGATCAATAAATCTTAAATAAACTTTAACTAGAAAATTATTATAACAAGTATGTAGATACATTAATTAATATATATACTTATATGTTGTCGTTTGATATCCATAAACAACGTTTACATTAGCTAGTTTGAAAATCATAATGTAATTACACATACATGATATAATCGGTATAAATAAAATTTACACAAATATTGTAAACACATTTATCAATTAGAATAAGAATAGGCTCCTAAGAATATAGAACACATACACTAATGCAATTAACTCATATTTTTTTTAGGCAAACGATATATATTAGAATTATGATTTAACACATATTTGTTTTTTTAAGCAAACAATATATATTAGAATTGCATTATACATATAAAGGAATAGTTTGTAAAATTTATTTATAACGTGGGCTATTAATTTTCTTTTTCTTTGGGCTCAACAAACAATAACGTCTGATCTTATTTGACAAAAAAAAACTTATTATTATTTTTTTATACATGTCAATTCAGTAACCCTATAACTACTGTCATGAATTTTTTTTTCTATGGCTCATTTTACTGTTCAAATATAACTAAAAGCAAATCATATTATATACTTGAAATTCTATTTTGGTTACAGTGATTGTATATTAACAGGTTTGTTGTTTTCTCTTTAAACCTTGGATGAATGTATCAATAATTATTTTTCCATAATTAATTAATTATTCTAGGGGTATAAACTAGTTAAATCCGAGCTTATCTAACTTTGAAATGACATGTATAAATAATAATCATATTATTTTAACTATTTACTTTTTCTTATTTATTTTTTATTTTAAACAAACTGATTAATTATTTAAAGGTTATAAACCAAAATAGACTTTATTTAGTTTAAACTTAGAATATGATTAAACGAAGTAATAAACCACCTTGTCAAAAAAACTTATATATCCAAACTGTTTGTAATGAAAACAATCGGTTACTGAAAACAAAATGGTGCAGCCATAAAGAGGCAAATAATACAACAAAAATATGGTTTCATAAGGACTTTTTGTTTTGCTTGTCCAAGATTAATCATGCTAAGATGGAGCAATAAAATACAAGCTATAAAAGTAGATAACTTACTTGTAAGATGATGTAATCCAACTTGAAAAGCGATTCGTGCTGATAACGTGTTGTAAAACAACGGGCTATTAGCAACCAATATACACGATAAACATGAGAACATAGATCATGTAGAGAAAGAAGTATGGAGAATGGGATAATTCTTATTGATATTGAGCATCTCATATCAAATACATAGGACCTCTATATATAGGCCATGTTATTAATACAAGAGTAACTAAAGAGACGAGAGTTAAGAACGTGGAGAGTCACCATAAATAATTTATTCATAACACATATAACGTTTTAGTTGAATTTTATCATGATCAACTCTTATTACACAGAAAAGACGAGCATCTATTATGTATTTTTTACTAACTAGCTTGTTATGTTTTCTATTATCTATGTATTTTTACTAACTAGCTTGTTATGTTTTCTCTGTTTACTGAATTTGGACATTTCAATATCTTATTTAAGAACTAACTACTAGAGAAATTATATACAATGATAAATATATACTTGAATGTACAGCGATGAATGATAAACATTTCATCCAACTCTTATGATTTTTTTTTTTAAAGTTTCGCATGCATGCACACTTGGTCTAGGAAAAGCAAGGTTATTTGGTGACATCATATTGAACCCAGGCAAGGTTCACCCCTTCTTTGATGGTGTGTGGGACCTACAGCTTGCCTTATAACTGCACTAGACCTTCATAATTCAGCAATACCAAATCCAATCCAAAACATAAGAACTGTTTCTTTCTTTGGCATGGAATCCCTCCAAGAAAAGATCACACTATTGAAGAAAGTATGTGAGATTTATAAGCAACTTTCCAAGCTTGAAACACTCAAACCCTGTAACCATGTTGACAACCTCTTCACCGAACTCGTCCACACATGCATCCCGCACTCTTCTATCAATATAGCCACTCTCCCCGAAAGTATACATGAAATTAGAATTAAGCTCATTAGACTATGTGGTGAGGCCGAGGGCCATCTTGAAGCTCACTTCTCCACCATTTTAGGCTCATTCAAAAATCCACTTCTCCACCTCACCATGTTCCCTTACTACTCCAATTACCTAAAGCTTAACCGTCTCGAGTACAACATCCTCATTCAACACTATTCCACTACACAAGCCCCCAAGCGCGTCGCCTTTGTGGGATCTGGCCCCTTACCCCTCACCTCAATCGTCCTGGCCTCTTACTATCTAAAGGAAACAACTTTTCACAACTATGACATTGACTTGTTAGCGAATTCAATGGCTTCTCATCTCGTTGCATCTGATGATGACTTGTCCAAAAGAATGGTCTTTCACACTGCAGACATAATGGATGTGACTAATGAGTTGCAAAACTATGATGTTATTTTCTTGGCTGCACTGGTGGGGATAGATGTTGATGAAAAAGTTAAGGTTATTCAACATTTAGCCAAGTACATGGCCCCTGGTGCCATCCTCATGCTTAGGAGCGCCCATGGTGCTCGAGCTTTTCTCTACCACGTTGTGGACCCTCAAGTTCTTAAAGGGTTGGATGTTCTCTCGATTTACCATCCTGATGATGATGTGATAAACTCTATTGTCATCTCACGTAAGTATGGGAGCCCAGCAAACACTATAGATCGTAATACAATACAAAAATCGCCATTTGCAAACGTCAAAATGGCCAAAAATCCGCCTCTAAACGCTATTTGCGACAGATTTGCAACTGATTTTTTGGCTCGCAGACATCTTTGTCACCAATCCAATTTACAACCAGCTTTTGCAACCGATATGACTTTCCAACCCATATTAGGGACCCAAAGATTTGTCTCTATATTTCATACCGAATTTGTGAACCCGTTTTATGACTGGATTTGTGATCGCCCTTCTTTGCGACCTATTTGTGGCTGTGTGTTTTGCAACCGAAAGTGTGGTCGCTTGTTTTGCCACCTCCAGTCTTCTTCTGATCGTTTTTTGGTCGCAAATGGCTCTCGAATTTGCTTTAGAATATTAAGAAAAAGATTGCTACCTTTTTAATGTCTTCAAGTTTCCTGTTTACATACATATATAAATTTCCAAAAATATATATACAAATCAAAGGAAATGTATTGGAAATCACATCTTATATATATATTCACTCTTGAACCTAATTCTATATATAGGATTAGGTTCAAGAGTGAACACTAGTGTAGCTTACGAATTGAGTGAACTAATCCTGGCCATACACGTGTGTAGATTAATGGCCAGGATTTGATGTTGAAATACACTAGTATATTTTACGATTTGATGATGAGATCCTAGTCATACACGTGTGTAGATCAATGGCCAGGATTTGTTCACTCAGTTCGCAAATACACTTGTGTTCACTCTAGAACCCCACCCTATATATATATATATATATATATATATATATATATATATATATATATATATATATATATATATATTTATATATATAGTGGAGGGTTCAAATGAGAAGAATTTTTTTGTAAAAAGAAAAAAGAACAAGTTTCAACCAATAAGAATGCTTCATTTTACTTCATTTAATATTTGCATTTTATTTTAATATAAGGGTATATTGGTAAACTTACAAAAATCATTAATTGTATTCTTCCCCTTTAATAACTAATTAAATTAAATTTGTAACTCCTTTTCAAAATATATATTTTTTCCAAATTAAAAAAACAACTTAATTTAAAGTGTATAACAAATTACTAGTTGTGTATGATAAATTACGAGTTGTGTAGGATATATTTCGAGGTGTATAGGATATATATATATAGGATTAGGTTCAAGAGTGAACACTAGTGTAGCTTTTGATGATGAGATCCTGGCCATACACGTGTGTAGATCAATGGCCAGGATTTGTTCACTCAGTTCACAAATACACTAGTGTTCACTCTAGAATCCCACCCTATATATATATATATATATATATATATATATATAGGTATATATAGGTAAAGGGTACTGTACAAATTCCCTTATCGTACATTACGTACGCTACAATCTCAGCCTTCAGATCATCTTTCGCAATGAAAATCGCATGTTTTTTTTTTTTTTTTTTTTTTTTTTTTTTTGTAATAATTTCGCATGTGATAAATTTGATGAAATAGCAGGTGTTTTTTTGTAACAACTTCGCATGTGTTAATTCAATTTCGCATGTGATAATTTTGATGAAATAGAAGGTTGTTTTTTTGTAACAATTCGCATGCGGTAATTCAATTTCGCATGTGATAATTTTGATGAAATAGCAGGTTGTTTTTTTGTAACAATTTCGCATGTGGTAATTCAATTTCGCATGTGATAATTTTGATGAAATAGCATGTTGGTTTTTGTAACAATTTCGCATGTGGTAATTTTGAAGAAATCGCATGTTAAAAAACCAACATGCGAAATTGTTACAAAAAAACAACATGCGATTTTCAATGCGGGAAGATGATCTGACGGCTGAGATTGTAGCGTACGTAATGTACGATAAGCGCATTTGTACGTTAACCAGCCCATATATATATATATATATATATATATATATATATATATATATATATATATATATATATATATATATATATATATATATATATATATATATATATATATATATATATATAGGTAAAGGATCCTGTAAAAAGTGCTCAAAATGTGAGAAGTGTACTATAACACTATATATAATACTATATAACACCATATAAACACCGTATAACAATATGTAACACCATATAATACCATATAACACTATGTAACACTATATATTATTATATTACAAATATAACACTATAGGTTGTCTGATAGCCTGTCTATGATAGATGTATAGTATTATATTTGTTGGGTAAGGTTCATGCGAGAACCACCTTTATTGCGAGAACCGCGAGAACATAACCTAAAATAGTTAAAAAAACCCCTGATTAAAGATGTGTTGTAAACTCCTATGATCGGTGAAGATCGTACACTTGGTACCATACAGGTAGTGTCGCCAAATCTTCAATGCAAAAACAATTGCGCCTAGCTCGAGATCGTGGGTTGTATTGTTCTTCTCGTGGATTTTGAGCTGACGAGATGCGTAAGCTATAACCTTGTCTCGTTGCATGAGAACACAGCCAAGACCAAGGTTGGAAGCATCACAGTAGACAATGAAATCGTCGTTTCCGTCCGGCAATGTGAGAACGGGAGCATTGCAGAGCTTACATTTAAGGGTTTGAAAAGCAGACTCTTGTTCAGTTCCCCAAACAAAAGACCTGTCTTTATGGGTAAGAGCGGTAAGCGGCACAGCGATCTTAGAGAATCCTTCGATAAATCGTCAATAATAACCCGCTAATCCAAGAAATGATCAGACTTCAGACGGGTTCTTAGGCGTAATCCAGCTTTTAACTGCTTCAATCTTCGCGGAATCGACATGAATACCCTGACTATTCACGATGTGACCCAGAAATTGAACCTCCTCCAACCAGAATTCACACTTGGAGAACTTGGCGTAGAGTTGGTTTCCATGAAGTAACTCGAGAACCAAACGTAGATGTTGCGCGTGTTCGGCTTTCGACTTGGAATAAATCAGGACATCGTCGATGAACACGATGACGAAACGGTCAAGATAAGGCTTACACACGCGATTCATCAGATCCATAAAAACCGCGGGTGCGTTGGTTAGACCAAAAGGCATAACAACGAACTCATAGTGGCCGTATCGAGTGCGAAAGGCTGTTTTAGGTATATCTTCCTCTTGTATGCGCAACTGATGATAGCCTGAACGTAGATCGATCTTCGAGAAACACTTGGCACCTTGCAGCTGATCAAATAAGTCGTCGATTCGAGGCAAAGGGTAACGGTTCTTGATGGTCAGCTTATTTAATTCCCGATAGTCGATGCACATCCTGAACGATCCATCCTTCTTTTTGACGAAAAGGACTAGCGCGCCCCAAGGAGAGGTGCTTGGGCGAATAAAACCTTTTTCAAGTAACTCCTGGAGTTGGTTTGAGAGTTCCCTCATTTCGGATGGCGCGAGTCGATAAGGGGCCTTAGCAACATGGTTAGCTCCAGGAATGAGGTCGATATGAAAGTCGATATCATGACTTGGCGGTAGTCCGGGAAGGTCATCAGGGAATACCTGAGGAAATTCACGAACCACTGGGACGTCTTTGACTTCAACCTTCTTTTTCTTTTCCTTCTCTGCTACTACAATGTTGGCCAAGAAAGCGCTGTATTCCTTGCAGAGATACATGCTAGCTTGAACGCATGACATAAGTTTGAGACCCTTCGAGGCTGTTTCACCGTACATACACAATAGATCACCATTCGCAAGCGAGAATCGAATCATCTTCTCAAAGCACACAACTTCAACATGGTTTTCGCGAAGAAAGTCCATGCCTACTATGACGTTAAAACTTCCGAGTTGCATCGGAATAAGGTCGATTGGAAAGACGTGATTGTTGAGCTCTAGGGTACAATCACGAAGAACAGAGTTAACAGCGATGGTTCTTCCAGTAGCAACGTCGACTTCGAATGACGAGGGGAGATAAGAGAGCTTACGACTAAGGAGCTTCTCGAATTCAAACGACACAAAGCAGTTATCGGCTCCAGTATCAAACAGACATGATGCATAAATACCATTCACAAGGAACGTACCATTAACCACGTTGTTGTCAGCCTGGGCTTGACAGGCATTGATGTTAAAGGTTCTGGCACGGGCTGCTTGCTGTTGCTGCTGAGGCTGCTGCTGTTGCTGCTGCTGCTGGGGTTCTTGTTTCACAACCCGGTTCGGGCACATGTTTGCAAAGTGGTTAGGATCACCACATGCAAAGCAGACTCGAGCATTGACCGCAGGTGCTTGAGCTGTAGGTTGGCCCTGAGGGGCTGGAAGTAGAGCTTGATGAGCGGCGGCTTGAACTGGGGCTTGTCGGGGACCATAGCGACAATTCGCAGTGAAATGCCCGTAAAGATTGCAGTTGGCGCAGAAACGACAGGCGATTCCCACCGGGTGATGGTATGAGCATGTAGGGCAGAGTGGGTGGGGACCTGTGTAAGCACGCTTAGCTGGCGGCGCATTGGTCACTGGAGCTTGTCGGTGGTGAGACTGCTGCTGTGCCGGTACGGCTTGCAGAGGGGCAGCAGTCGCTGTCACCGCACAGTTCTTGTTGCTGGAGCTGTTGTTGTTGTGCTTCTTCTTTCTTCTTAACGACTTGGAGGGTTGAGCAGTGGTGGTGTCGACGGTTGACGTGGCGGTGGCTTGGTGCAGAGACTTGGTATGCTTATCCCAGAAACCAAACTTTACCCGCTTGTCATTGATCTCAGCGGCAAGCAGGTAGGTCTCCTCAATCGATGATGGCTTGGCGGCATGAACGAAATCGGCAACACAATCGGGTAGAGCTCGAATATACTTCTTGATGGCCATGTCTGACGTCTTGACCTGATCGGCACAGATGATGCTGAGCTGTTTAAAGCGTGCAGTCAAGGTAGTGTTATCTCCATCCTTCTACTTAATGTTCCAAAACTCGTCCTCCAACTTTTGGCGTTCATGGGGAGGGCAGAATTCGTCCATCATGATGGCTTTCAGCTCCTTCCATGTCAGCTCATAAGTTGCATCATTCCCGCATTTGTTTCATTCGGCCGTCCACCAGTCTAAAGATCGGGACTGGAAGACGCCCGTAGCATTGAGGGTGCGGACATTTTCTAGACAGCCGCTTTGGCGCAGAGTGACTTCGATAGAATCAAACCATTGAACCATGGCTGTTGGGCCATCTTCTCCGGTGAATTCCTTTGGTCCGCATGCCTTGAACTGTTTAAAGTTGAACCCAGTCTTGCTGGTATCCTTAGGAGCATCGATTCGCGACTCTTCAGACGACTTGCTGGCGTTTTCAAAGACATCGCTCACAGCTTTTGCCACGCTCTTGGCGATGATAGTAGCGAGACGCCTATCTCTCTTCTTTTGGCGAGTAAGTGGGGTTCGGTGTCCAGATGATGACATGGTCTGCAATAGACATCGTCGTATGTCTCAGACACAACAAATCGAATCTCACCTCACACGTCTACTACTTGCTAAAGCTTAGGAACACGTTGAAACACGCATCTCATAAACATGTAGGCACATAACCACAGATTCACGTAATCACAGAAGCACATAAGCACGTAATGTCACACCCCCAAAATCCACCTGCGGATAACACCCGCTTCGAGGGCGTGACTGACCAGGATCCAGCCACCAATTATACTGAATAATTAAGTTGATAACAAAAGTAATACTTACTAACCATAAGCTTAGCAAATATTAAGTTCAGAGTTTAAAGTTTTAAGTTCAAACAGTAATAAGTAGCGGAAGCATAAGTGAAGCAGTTTAAACGAAGTTCATATTTCAAAATAAGGTAACACCCAACACAAGGGTGGACAGACACTACTCATTCCCAAGCAGCAAGCTCCTTCGTCACTGGTTACCTGCAAAGCATGCAGTAAGGGGTCAACAATAATGCTGAGTGAGTTCACTAGTTGTCCAGTTTTAATTACCAAAAACTTGTTTCACCAGTTAATTTATCCGTTTATACATGCCATGGGGAGCTACCCCAAAAGTTAGCGACTAAACTGTTTTTCCAATACCGAACACTAGGTAACCGTTGCGTATCCGCAGGATGCCCCGATGTCAATGTTCTATCATCATTGACGGATGCCTGAGTACATTAGTTCACGACCGATCCCAAACCAGGGCACGGTGTGAGGCTGGTAAACACCTAAATAGCGCTATCAACTAATAACCCGTTCGCCTGACCCCGGCGACTAATCGGTATTTGTAGTAGGGACTTGAGTGATAGAGTTTCGTTTAGTGCCGTTAGTTGCAATCCGTATAAACAGTAATTAACCAAAGGGTTTCCCAATACCAGGGAAGGAAAAGTAAGTTTTGTTCCCAATAACTAGGGAAGGTATGTAAATGGTATCCCCTTTACAAGGGGATAGGGTTGTTTTAGTCTCGTGTCCCAAACCACCGGGACGCATGCTTTTAAGTTGTGAACTCACCTTGGGTTGCTCGGTAGGTTTAGGTTACTTGGTCAAACACGCTGGTCAGCACGTCCTAACATGGTTACCGGTATAGGTCAGATTCGGTGTACAAGCATTCACGTAAAACACATACAGGTACGTAACATGCATACAAGTAAACAGTCATGGGGTTATTGGGCCGGCCTAAACATTTAAGCAGTCAACAGCAACACATAACCCAGTCAACAGATAGCCCATAACACATAATGGCCCAATAACCAAAGTGGACAGCCCAGTCGCAACCAGCTGGTCTCGAGTCGCAACCAGGTGGTCTCGGCTTGTCACGTTATGGTTGCGAGTCGCAACCGTGGTCTCGAGTTGTCACGTTGTGGTTGCGAGTCGCAACCGTCGTAGTCTCGAGTCGCAATCGTGTGGTTTCGAGTTGTCACGCTTTGGTTGCGAGTCGCAACGGCGTGGTCTCGAGTCGTAATGCCGTGGTTGCGAGTCGGAAGCTGTCACTTTCATGCACACGTGATGATGCAGATATGACAGTCCAATTTGTACCAAGTAATCAGGCCCAGATTAGGAAACAACCAATGAGGTTTCACTAACACTTTGCCTAATCTGAATATTAGTAAACTTAGATCAAACTTTGCCATTTTTACATCTTCAAGTCATATTCAACTAGTTCATCACAAGTTCATCATTCTAGGGTTTTCATATTCAAACATACCATACATTTATGAACCAAAATCACACATATTTTAACAAGATCAATATGCAAGAACAAGGAAACACACACCAACTAGTTCATGAACTATACACCATCCTAGGTTCATCATCTTTAAATAACATTTTCCATACAAGAACATGTTTGGTCATAAGAATCCATATTCATCTCCAAATTATCTACCATTTAGTTTGAACATACAACTAGTCATTTTGAACATGTTACAAGTATTTTACACATAAAAGTTTACACATAGTCAAACTTCACAATCATCCTAAAATCATGCATAATGCTACTAATCAAGCATTTCTAGTTTCATAAACATACATAAATCTCATGCACATAATAACAACACTAACCGGTTGTGAGGAAGAAGAATGAGCCGAAAACAAAGAGAAAGGAATCGAGAAGATGGAGTGTCCGAGTGATGATCTTGACCGAGTTCTTGTCCGAGATCCTTGCTTGAACCGTGATTTGGAAGAGATGGAATGTTGTTTTGGGGTTTTCTAGTGGGAGAGAAATAGGAGAAGTGTGGGTGTGTTTGTGCAACAAATGAAGGAAATGAGGAGAAGGTTGGGATTTATACAAGGGGGGGGGGTTTCGGGTTGGGCTTGGGGTTTCGGCCCAAACCGGTTACGGCCCAAAGGCCCACTCGCAACCGAGTGGTTGCGAGTCATGGTCTCGGGTCGTGGTCTCGACTCTCATACATATATATATATATATTACATACATATCACACATATCATGTAAAAGTCACGTTTCCATTTAATAACAAATATATATACGCAAAAATTACAACGTGTACGTTCGGAAAAAACCTAGAGTGTCACACGTAAAGCACAGAGACACGTAAGCACAGAAGCACATACTCATTTAAACACAGAAGGAGTTAAGCACGCAGTTCTCCTATAAGCACACAGAGTATTCTGACTGCCTCAAGATCCTATTATTCAAAGCTCGTGTGTCGTTTGTATATAGCGATCGCGTGTAGTATATCGAATAGTATCACTCAATCGTATAGCATGTCGAGTACAACATAGTATAGCGTATATCCTAGCATAGTATCGTCTAGAATTGCAGCGACTTGTTACCGTTTTGAGATAGAATAGCAATGCGAGTCGTGTGTGTCGATTGAAGTGATAGCAAAAATTGAACGATTCAACACATACTCAGGTATTCACACATAAAACACGTAAAATCAACGAATCATCAGAGTCTGCGGTTGCGGGCTCAGAATCGAAACACGTAAAATCGAGAAATAGATTGTCTGCGGCTACTAGACATTGACTACCCAAAGCGATTCGACTATTCACAATGGACTTGTCGTCACTTTCCAACTTTCATGATCGCATTTCTGCCTCGATTCTTGGTCATTCAACCCGTATTCCCTAGGTCATACTCGTGAGTTCAGGTCGTTAGAGTCCGTCGAGGCTTTGGTGAGATGAGTAAAAGTTGGAATAAGTTTCCAAAATTCGGGTTTCACCCCTGGCTTAGCAATTTCTTCCTTGTTTTAGTAGAATTCGAGGGATTAAGCAGATAATTTTGTCGAGAGTTTGCGATTTTCACACCTATTCTCGATGAATAAACCCCTCCCAATTGTGAATAAATTGCAGACTGAACAAATAATTTAGTCGAGAGTTCGAGGCTTTCACACCTAATCTCGACCAAATTACGTTTTCGGTGTCAGCTGATTAGGCGGTAGCAGTGTAGTGCAAAGCAAGAATAATGAGGGATATAAGCTTGGTCTATTGGTTCCTAACTATAGTCTAGGTCTCTAAGACAGCGACCCGGACTAGGTCGTGTCTAGCCTAATTCCCTATAGTTATGGCTCTGATACCAATCTGTCACACCCCAACCGATGGCGGAATCATCGGGGCATGGCACTGAGCGAAACAGATTGTCCAGAAGTTTCCATAACAATCTTCATTAGTATTCAGTTTAAATGATACGTCCCATACCGTATCCCAAACAATAAAACAAGTTATTACAGACAAGCATCTAGTCAAATATTCTGTTCCAACAACTCAGATTTTAAATAAAATAGAAATATTGTTCAATGCTTCTAGAGACTCGATCTGCAAGATCTACAGACAACTATGCTCTAGACGCTTATTCCTAGCTTGCCTTCCTAGCAGATAAGCATCCTAATTGCCTGTCACATACGTTAAAATAAAGTCAATACATATAATGTATAGGTGAGCATACAAGTTTGATAATAGCATATAGAGTTCGAAATAGTTTACGCATAACCAGCATGTACACAGAGGAAAACGAAGCATGTTAATTATCGACATGGACCTATCGATACCAGTGACTGCGGGTTGACTGTCCGAGACAGTTCGCAATACATGATTACCACCGTAATCCATGCAAGTAATTGTCCTTAACAACCCCTGTGTGAACGGGTGCTGAGTCCAAACTATAGTACTACGTCGTAAAGGCAGGTAGACAGTATTCCACGTGTAAACACAATCAACAAGCATTCATTTAGTCACGTAATACATGCAATTCGGTTAGCGTTCAGACAATTGAGTAGTGTGTTGGGTAGTGATTTTGATAAGTAACGTATGTAACACCCAAAAGCGTTAAAAGCAAAAAGGGATCGAGTATACTCACAGCGATTGATTGATGGATTGAAGGGAGCGCTTGGGAGTAGGGTTAGCCTGGACAGTTCGATAGCATAATGATGAAGAACACATAAAGTGGAAACAAGTGTAAGTGGGTCGAACAGCTTGGTCGATCGAACAGTTGGTTCGATCGAGTGAGTTGTTCGTTCGGCTGGGCAATTCGTTCGGACAGTCCGTTTGATCGGCCAGTAAGCTCGATCGGCTGGACTATTCGAGTGGATTGTTTCTTCCTTTGAGTAAGATGTGTTTGTGTGTGAGGATTTGAACTTTTGAAGTTTTCGTTGTAGTATTTGAGAACACTGAACTGTTCTTACCTTTTAGGTCGGTCGATCGAACGGTCTGTTCGATCGGTCGGCTTAACCGATCGGTTAGCCACCTCAGTAGTTAGTCCTCAGCAGGATGTCACCGCATCGAGCAGCATATTCGATTGAACAGCCTGTTCGTTCTGATAGCATGTTCGATCGGGTGGCACTCCAATGCGTCGAACGAGTTGAAAATCGATTAAGTGTTGAAGCATAGTATCTCATGATCCGAGGAGTAATGTTGACGAAAAACTGTTCGATCAAACAGTACCTCGTTCAATACCATACTTCATGAAATCGCTAAGTTGTGGGGCCATATGCTAGTCGATCGGCTGGCCCGGTCGATCGGCTGGCATGTCCGATCGGTTGGGCTGTTCGTTCGAACAGCCTAATCGTTCGGTCAACATCCTGACCTGGTCGGCCTGTTCGTCTAACACTTGGCTGTTCTAGTTATTTGACGTTATATCGAGGTAGTTTGACAACGAGCTAAACCATGGAACTTCCATTCTTACTTGTTTCACTTGTTCGGACAGGAATCACCCAAATCCGGCCAGTAACGGTTCGGAATGGTAGTTTAATGTTTAACCCGAAATCGGTGAACCTCGTAGATAGAATCCGAATCTTGAACCACTCATCCACTAGAATATTTGGTGAGTTGACTCAAGCTCCGTTTCTACCGGTTTGAAGGCATTGAGCGTAAAAGAGTTGAAAGAAAGTTGGAATTTCTTCTTTCAATCCTTCACATCATGTAAATGTTTAGATCTTTGACAGATCTTAGCTTGTTTATGTGGAAATCGGTTAGATCTGAGCTATTCATGATGGATTAACGCCAAAACATGGTGTTCTTGAAGAACACCATGATGACATCATCCAAGAATGCTTAGATCTTGGTGATTTCACGGTTAAAAATCAAGATTCGAAAGATAGAAAGGTGTAGGAGCATGTTTTGATCAAGAAAGTACAAGATCTAGGATGAAAACTTACCGGAATTGGAGGAAATCTGAGAAAAGAAGAGGAGCACGGGCTAGTCGGTCAGAGCTTTCCAAAAGTAGTAAAGAGTGACAATGACAGCCCTATTTATAGGCTCCAAAAGAGGAAAGGCTGGCCGATCGGCTGGCATCCCGATCGGACAGCCTGTCCGATCGAACAGTCTGTTCGATCGGCTGGGCTGTTCGATCGGCTGGCAGCCTGATCGAATAGCAGCATGGTTCGAGTGTTCGGTGCGACGATTTTCGATATTTCGGTTTCGATTGAAGACGTTACGAGTACGATAGAGTTTCCTATTCAAATTACTTTCAGTCCCAACTACTATATCTAACATACAATCATCTATAATTCACCATGTCCTAACGTTACCATTTGTCGTATTTCGATTTCGATTGCATTCGATTTGAGTTTCAAGTTTCGATTGATTACCACACAAAACGTAAAGCAAACATGCACAGGTAACACATAAGGCACACACACACGTAATGCCACAACCAAAGTTCGCGTAATTCGAAATTCGAGTTCGATGATAGTTAGATCGATTTGATTACTGGTTTGTTAACTTTATCGCATTGTTACTTCCTACTATTCACAGTCGTAAGTCGGTTCGCGTTAAAACATTCGTTTACTTTGATTCTTTTTTATTACAACACTTACTCCACATAATACAAATAAAACTGAAAATAGACTATTTACAGTCAAAGAAAGTCAAAGTTAACCTGGACTTTGACTTTGACTTTGACATTTGAAAACAAGGGGTGTTACATTTAGCTAGGTCGTAACCATAATTTTATTTTGAACTGAGGCAAAATTATAGTTTTGAACTAAGGGCAAAATCGTAATTTTGAGCTGGGAGCGTTGGCATAAATTTATTTTGAAATGAGGGCAAAATCGTAATTTTGCACTTAGGGCGAAAGTGTATTTTTTGAAAAAGGGGCAATTTAATATTATTTTTGAACGAAGGGCAAAATCGTAACTTTGAGCTAGGGGCAAAAGCATAACTTTAATTTATTCGTAAATTGATTAGACCAATGAGATTTTCTATTTATATTAAAAACCAAAAAAAAGGGCCACCGGCCTTTTCCACCAATTGGAGGGTGGAACTATTGCCGCAAAGCATCTTTGTATATGTAGGTAACTAGGTGTTGCCCCGCCCGCGTTGCGGGGCGATGACCGAATAATTCTTAACCAATTAAAAAAACAGTACCATAGTTTTGCTAGAAAGAAAAAGTAAAAAGAGTGTTAGACAGCTACTTGACACGATTTTTAGCTGGGGGCAAAGTCATATTTTTATTTTTACTTGGGGGAAAATCAATTTTTTTTCCCGAGGCTAAGGTAGGGGAAAACTATATTTTTATTTTGCACTGAGTGCAAAAAATGTAATTTTGAATACCGAGGGGAAAATCGTAAATTTTAGCTGGGGGCAAAAACTGGCGGGTAAATTAGAGTTAGGGGCAAAACAATAATTTGTCAGGACCGGGCAGCTGTTTGGCACGAATAAAAACTAAATTGAGTAAACAAAGTAAAATAAAACACTATGGCAACATTGCAATCTTTAGCTTGGGTAAAATCGTAATTTTAAAATGGTGGTAAAATAATATTTTTAACTGAGGGCAAAACTATTTTTTTTTATTTTGAATTGAGGGCAAATGCGTAATATTTTTACTGAGGAAAAATCATAATTTTTACCTGGGGGCAAAACAAAATTTTATTTTGAACTGAGGGCGAAATTGTAATTTTAAACTGGGAACCAAATTGTAATTTGGCAGGATTGTAGCTGTGGCAAAACTATAATTTTTTTAACCAAGGCAAAATCGTAAATTTAAGCCGGGGGCAATGCATAAATTTAACTTCGAACTGGAGGCAAGATCGTAATTTTAAACAGGGGATAAAATCGTAATTTGGCAAGACAAATAACTATTTTATGCAAAAAAAAAAAAAAAAGAAGCCGCCACTTTTTGCCAACCACACACTTTTACTATTACCGCCGGCACTTGAATTTGTATGTGTTGAAAAGTTTGGGTAAATTACTTTTTGAGTCCCTGTGTTTTATGAGATTTAACCACTTGAGTTTAAAAGCGAAAAGTTTAACGACCTGAGTCCCTATAAGCATTTTCTTTAACCATTTGAGTCCAAATTTCTAACACTGATAGAATTTTTTGGTTAAATATTGTTAAATGACCAAAATATCCTTATAATTAAAAAATAAAAATAAAAAGTCTATGTCTCTCTTATATCCCCCTTCATCTCTTTCTCTCTCTAAATTCTCACATTCATCTCTCCCTCTCATCTATCTTTCTTTCTTTCTCTCTCTAGAACACAACCACAGCCACAGCCACAGCCACCTCCGTCCACAACCAACTTATTTAAATCAACCCAAACTTATTTAAACCAACCCACTAGATATTTAAACCACCCCAAAATATCTTGAAAAGCTTTTCATCATTATCATAATCACAGTTACATCTAATAACCTCCACCTCCGGCGACTACCTTCTACATCGACCACCGTGCACCGTTCCTTCACCGTCTTCTTCATCAGCCTGCCACGACATTCAACTTGAAACCTGAACTTGATACAATTTCCCCCAATTCCCCTCACAGCTGTTGACTAATGACAGTAGCCACCGCTACCGCCGCCGTCGCCTTCAGCGGCGGAACGAAACTCTAACCCATGAAGAACTCACCATGAATCAACAAACTCCTTACATGATTAACCCAAACCAAGATATAAAATAAAAACATTTTACTTTCTGAACATAAACCCTAATTTCAGGATCCCCAAATTCACTTCCATTTGATTCAAACATTTAAATGTACAGATCCGATAGCGTAAACGACGATTCAGAGCTAACCGCCTTTCGAAAAACGATGATTCCAGTTCAAAATATTCAAAAAAGTAAGAAGTTCTTTCATTAACCTATTAAAACTGCTTTTGTTTACTGTTAAGTGTTAGTTATCAAGTGTTTTTTCTGTAATGATGTGTTAAATTCAAGGAAGAAGCAACCGAGACCTGTAGATTTGTCGGAAGTTGTCGATTTTAAGGCTATTTCAGAATCATTTGATAAAAACAGTGATCTTGGAGGACGTGGTGGTGATGTGTTGAATTCAAGGAAGAAGCAACCGAGACCTGATGATGTGATGATGAAGAATCGATGGGGTTTAAATTTGGTCCAACAGAATTTAGGTGGTGGTAGGTGGTTGTGGTAGTGGTCTACAGAGAGAAAGAAAGATGAGGGGGAGAGATGAATGTGAGAATTTAGAGAGAGAAAGAAATGAAGGGGGGGGGGGGTATAAGAGAGAGAGAGATATTTTTTGTTTTTTAATTATAAGGGTATTTTGGTCATTTAAGAATACTTAACCAAAAAATTCTAACAATGTTAGAAATTTGGACTCAAATGGTTAAAGAAAATGCTTATAGGGACTAAGGTCGTTAAACTTTTTGCTTTTGGACTCAAGTGGTTAAAACCCATAAAACACAGGGATTCAAAAAGTAATTTACCCTTTTTTTATTTATTTACACAAATCAACCTAAAGTGTGAGAACGGTGAGAACGCATCAAGGCCCAACACGTGGCGCGGGATATGATTAGGGTGTGAGGGGTTTTTTCGTCTTTTCAATCTTCTTTTATTTCCCAATTTTGCATAACATGCTGCTTTATTTTTTGGCGTTTAAGATTATTTTGGCGTTAATTATATCCATTAACAAATTGGCATTTTATTTTTTCTTAGATCTGTCACGTTAAATTAATTGTTTTTGTGTCACATAGATAATTTTTTTGGCGTTATAGCGTTTCCATGGTCAATTTTTTTGGCGTTTTGTGGTGTTGTATAATAATTCACTACGAGTCATTAATTGTTTCATAAGATTACAACAAAACCAAATGTTTTTTTATAGCTTTTAGTCAATTTTTTTGGCGTTTAATACATTGACAATGTGCTTTGCCAGCACTTGTTCTTACAGTTTTCATACTATTAGCGTTTTGGTGTTTGTAGTTTTGGCGTTTTATATAATAATGTATTTCATTAGCAGAGAATTAGATAACAAACAACAGATAATTATATAACAAAACAATAGAAAATGAATAGGAGAAAAAAATTAAAATTAAAAATGGTAATCTAAATTCTCATCCAAATCTTCACTGTCATCGGCCTCTTCTTCTTGAATTTTTTTGACGTTTTGAACCTTTGAATACCTTAGCTAGATGCCAACTTTCCTACATAAACCCTGTCTTTTTTAGACGAGCTTCTTAGTGGCATCCTGTTTTTTGTTGTGATATTCTTGTTTGGTGGCATGTCATTGAAGAAAAACTCTTGCTTGATGTTATTTATAATAATGGAGTCCAAAATAGCATTTTACACTTGTATTGATCCCTTTATGTCATGCATATAGTCATCAAGAACAAAGCTCACATGATGACATATCACTGTCATCAGTCTCTTTTTCTTGAATATTTGTCCATCTCATTCAGCAAAAGATTATAGAGATACCCACCTCAGAGAAGAATCCATTCATCGAAAGCTTTGTCATCTGTGGTTTTTTTAACTAACTTTTTAGCATTTTAAAGTTAGTGGTTTCTAGGTAACATGGCATTTGTTTTTCTGGGTGTGATCAATTCATTGTGTAGAGACCCCTCTCTTATAGGAGTTTTGACACGTAGTTTAGGCGGGATTTTTATTATAATAAATGATAGTAATAAAGTAACCGTCTTTTCAGTTACTGTGTGTATTTACTGTTTTGTTCAGCTTTATCAGTTTCTAGGGTGATAGACGTCCCATCTTCCAAGTTTGGCGTTTTTTTTAAATGGCGTTATGCAGACCACGATGACAAAATACAATAATAGAGAAAATATTAAGCAGAAAAAATATTTTTTATTTTTTTGGCGTTTTGTAAGCAATAACTTTTTGTAGTATTTTTTGGCGTTTTGCAACTAAATAGAGAAATATAGCAATTAATTACCTTTAGAAAAAAAAAGATTACACAGAAGAAAACTAACAAAAAAAATTAAAACTCCTCGTCAGAAGATACTTTATCCGAGAAGTATCCATCACTTCCATTGTCTTCTTCCTCGGAGTCTTCATCTAGACCTTCATTCATGTCCTTCACTTTCATCGGCTTCTTGTTCCTGAAGATTCTGAAGTCTCCATTTGAACATGTCCTGCATTAACGCCATTTTTGAGTCCATGTCTATGTTCAAACAAGTGGCGTTATGCAATTCTTCCATGAACCCAAACCCCTGCTTTGTCGTATATAACCGGTCACCATGTCTGTTTCATCATCAAAACGCCATGATGTCATAACAGGGTCCGGTTTTCCATCTGCTTTGATTGGTCCAAATTTCCTTGTTAATGTTTTCATAAGCTTGTGTGTTTCATGACATTCGTTATCCAGAGCGATGTCAAGAGATAAGATACCCCTATGTACATCTTCTTCCATCTTCAAAATTGCCTTGATCATCCTAACATACACCCGCCTTCTGTTGTCAAAACGTAGGACGAATGGCCTGATTGACAATGTGTATCTCCACCAAACGAAGGTTGTCATTTTTGGCGTTTTAGTTAAACTTGGCCTTTTTCGTAAAAGATGTGTTTTGCAGAATGTTAGATTGAAGTGATTATGGAAGCGACATTTAACGTCGTTTATATAATGATGTTTTTGGCGTGTAATTTAGGATGGAATTTCTTCTAATAAATGTTAGTAACTGAATTTCAGTTACTGTGTTGTTTCATCTTCCTGTAATCTCCAACGCGTTTTATCACTAATATTTGGCGTTTTGTATTTAATGGCGTTTTATTTTTTTGAATGGTGTGTTATCATTTTTTGTTGGCGTTTTGAATTTGAGCGGCAAAAGACCCTTTTACCCTTAATGAAGCATGTCACACTAATAAAAGTGATGTGATTTACGAAAACGCTACCGCATCATTTAGTCCATAGATTGTTTTGATCTGACGATCCATAACCGTTCTCACACTTTCCCCCGTTTTCTCTAAATCCTAACCCTATATATATATATATATACATATATATATATATATAAATATATATATATATATATATAGAGAGAGAGAGAGAGATTGAGGGGAGGAAGTGTAGAATACAAATCCCCTAATCATACATTACGTACGCGATCATAATAGCCCTACACGTGTCCCTGATTCAGCTTTCCTACATAAGGGTATATCAGACAATCCATTCAATCAGCAGAGGTTTAATTACAAATCCGTTTTCGATCCGGTTTCGATTACGGATATAAAAATTTAGTTACAAAGCTAAATATATTGTAAAATTCTCGTACTTTTCGGCGTTGTCAGTATTTTGTTCGGTTTTAGTTTGTTATCATTTATTATTCAACAGTTTTTTCGTAAACCACCTTTCGCGCACTGTAAGGTCGGATAGGCGTTCCTAGGCATACTGATGACTTAATTAAGTTTATTTATGTCCTAAACACTATTTATTATCGTCCTAATACTTGTTTTGAACATAATTAAGAGCCGTAAATTACCGGTTGTCACAGCCCTTCACCTGGATGCCGTAGAAAATAATGATGCGAATGGGAATCGTACCTGAATCACAAAAAACACCAAATTTTTCCCATACGTTGAAGATGTTGCAGGACAAGTAATTCCTAAAGAAAGAAAGACATACATTTGTTTCTTTGAGTTTTTAAGTTGCAGATGCACCTACACGTCATTAAACGACACATGTTTTGTAATTTAACTAGTAAAACCCCCGCGTGTTGCGGCGAACTTTGGATTAGCATCGATTTGTTATTGTATGGTAATGGTACTCGGGTTAGCAACTTCTCGAGATATGACTAAGAGAATATTGACACGTTTTTACATTGATTTATAGCCACTATAACAAAAAGAAATCATGGCAGTATTGTAAATAAGATGAAAAAGCTAGACAATTATATATTATATATATATTAATACAAACTTGCGAATAGTAAATAGAAATTTTTTAATATTTATTTTTATTTTTTAGTAATATTTTATCTATTATTTATTTGATTTTTTTATTTAGCAATTGTGATGATAGTAACTTATTTCTTTTTTAAATTTGTTTTTTTTAATATTTTATCTATTATTCATTTGATATTTTTAGTAATAAATAGTAACTGATAATTCTTAGGCATTTACTTTTTTATTTTTTATTCGTAGCATTTTATTTAGCTGTCAATTTGAATTTTTATAATAACTTACGTGTGTTAACATTTATTAAAAGTGTTTTAAATCTGCATCTATGTTTATTAATTTTTTTAACATTCCAAGTTATTTGTCTGTGTATCATGATGGTACGTTGTGCAGGCATTAGACCAGTATCAATTTGGTTCGTTAAAGTACAGGTACGTTTCATGCACTTAGTATAGAAATCAACACGTGTTTTACATCGACTGAAAATAATAATAATGGACACCAGTATCCATACCGATGTTGTTTGAATGGTTAAGCTCGATTCGAATTGTCACAATACTGGTACCGATATTTAATTAACGTCAAAGACATAGTTGTATAAATGAAAAACTATTGAAACTGGAAACTATAAAAATGAGTATATGTATAGATATCGATGTTGTTTGGTACAACACGACAGGAGTACAATGTTAGTTTATCAAAAGTAAAAACAATAAATATAAATACCGATAATGAACAGACGTTGTTCGTTTGGTTTCAATTCGGTTCACTAAGGTGGCGAAATGATATCTGTTATCAGCCAGGAAACCATAAAATTATTACATACCGGTACCAATGTTGTCCAGTTTGGTACGATATGGTAGCGATATGATCTTAGTTTACCGAAAACAAAAACAATTAAAATAAATATCGGTACCGATACAAATGTTCAGTCGATTTCGGTTTGGTTTGGTACGATAGCGGCACAATAGCTGTTTTCAATAAAGTTTATATGACAATCTTGAAATAAACATAGAACGCAAACCAAGTGAAGCAATATCAACTAACAACATCCGTACCGGTACCGATATTCGTTTTTGTTGTTTTCAATCGATGTAAGGTTTTCTCTTTTGATTACTATAGTGAGTGTCGGTATCGTAACGAATCGAACATATACTAACGAATTCCCGCCGCGAAGTGCGGAAGAAAATCGCTACTTATTATTAATACAATCTAATGAATAGTACTTTTAATATTATAATAATATTTTTTTGGGTAAAGGGTTACCCCGGTAAATTTTATAAATCACCAACAAAAAGAACAGGGTGTGCCAAGACACTGATACACACTACTAGTCTAGACAAACAAGACTAGAAAACCGACAAACAAAACCAACGACCAAACATACAACCAGAACCAAGATCAAAGACTAGACAAACACTGCCCTAGCACAAAACAAAGCAAACAAACAAAAAATAAAAACTCTAGCCCGGATCGCACTCCAAGCTCTTCATCGAGATCTGCCAAGTATCCAAAATTTTCTAGTGCCTCAAATCCCTACCAAGTTTGAAACCCATAAGCTTCAGCCGAACCGTACTAATGATGACAGCCGAACCGTACTAATGATGACATGAGAGAGCATATCAGGAGTACGTTGGATATGAGAAAATAGCCAGTTGTTCCTCTCTTGCCAAACATAATATGTAGATGCCGCAATAAGGATTTTACAAACTATCCGCTCTAACTGCCGAGAACTTGCATTCTGTTCCATCCACTGCATAACCGAGGACCATGTGTTGTTGACACTTCCCATATTAACCATTTTCCTTACCGATTCCCAAACTTTAGAAGCAAAGGGGTATTGAAAGAAAAGATGGTCTCTAGAGTCTGTATCATAGTTACAAAGAGGACAACACATAAGGATAAGATTAGTAGCACTACCCGCTTCCCATATAGCCATCCTGCCTTGCGTCTTTAGCTTGTTGTTAATTACTAACCAAAGATGGAAAGAATGCCGAGGAATGCATTGGCTGAACCAAACCGAATCCGCCCAACCAATCCTGTCATCCCTGTTACTAAGGGTATTCCAAACTTCCCAAGACCGAAAGTGATGAAGATTACCATCAAGGTATTTCCAGCGACACCGATCATCCATGTCAACTAAAAGTTGAGGAGGAGCAATGTTTATAAGAACCGGAAATATATCAAACCAAGCTTGAGGCCATCTCCATTGGCCGACTTCATTGATAAGCTCCGCAACAGTGGTACTAAGATTAAATCCCGCATTAGCTATAGCATGAGGAGTAATAAAGTGACGAAGAGGACTACAAGAACACCAGTTATCACTCCAAGCATTCGTTTGGCAGCCGCTTTGAATAGACATCCAAAAATAAGACCGAATCTGATCACGAATAGCAAGAATTTTCCTCCATTCCCAGCTTGCACTACCACGGGTTTTCACCTCCCAAAAACTAGTGCCTTTTAATTTATAGGAATGAATCCATTGGAGCCATAGAGACGGCCAGTTATTAATAATACTCCAAACATGAGCTGAAATCAGCGCAATGTTAACATCCTTAACGCTACGGATACCCAAACCGCCTTCATCTTTCGGCAAGCAAACATTAGACCAAGCAATATATATAGTTTTTTAACACTTTTATTATTTTAATATTATTATAATAATAATAATTTTCTCTACCTTTTAACTTTAATTAATGATTTTTTTAGTATCACGGGTTGGGATAAACTTGATGTCAATCAGTATCGAAAATACCGGTATGGTCCTGTTCGGTATCGGTAATCGAAGGTAAAAACGCCAAAAGTCGGCACTGAATTGATATTGAAAATCTTTTAGTTCGGGAAATTCGGTGCTGCTACCTGGTACCATTTGCTAATCCCTGATCACGGGTACCGTATGAACAAAAACGGTATCGTATAACTTTTTTTTATGTTGATTTTCTTCAACTTTTAATCATTTCTTTATATTAGTGTCAGGGGTAAGGATGAGCTCAGTGCCAACCGATACCGAATCAGAACTGATACCGAAAATACCGGTTACAGTACCAGTATATGAAGGTAAACACCGGTACCAAGAACGCCAAAAGTCGGTACCGAATTGGTACTTAAGATCTATCGGTTCGGGAAATTTGGTACCAACACCCAGTACCATTTGCTCATATTTGACCACGAGTTTCATATGAACAACATCATTACCATACAACTTTTTGGTTGATTTTCTTTCGGTTATCTTTTAGTATTTTTATTCTACATTTTCATTTTATCTTTGTTAGAGGTCCTGTGTGCAACATACACAGAAGTATACCTAGCTATTACATTGTTCATAAGATTCTACGTAAATTGTTATATTATGTAATAGGCAACTAGAATTTAGACCAGAATTTAGGATTCCTGTGTTGCGACGGAACCGTTAAACAAATATAAAAAAGTATACTTAAAATTGTTGAACCACGCACACAGATTACAGTATGTTAATTCGTAAAAATTAGACGAACACGTAAAAACATAGAAAATAATAACTAACTTGACTTAGGAAACCCTCGCATTGCCACAAAGTTGTTTAACTAGAAAAAATAGACATAAAAGTGTTGAATTATACACATGTGTTGCAATGTGTTAAGTCGTAAAATTTATTCTAAAACGTAAAAACATTCTTGTAAAAAAGAATACTAAGTCGAAACAATATAAACCACATCTAAAAAATCTTAATTCAAATAATTACAATAATAATAATAATAAGCTAAACTTAAATGAATTAAAATAAAAGCTATTAATAAGCTAGAATAAAAGCACATTCATTCATTCTTATACTTCACAAACTTATATCAAAAGCACTGGCAGAATTAGGCCATTAATTTAGGGGTATCTCGAAATAAAAATTATCGTGCAATCATACAATAATAAAAAATGATAATAAATAAAGTAAAACAAATATCTAATAGATTTATCATCTTCATTTTTCATAGCTTGAAATCGTTCCATCACATTGTCGTCTTTTACTTCAAAAAAAAAAAAAAAACAAATTCTTTTTCGATCTCACAAACCATAGTAATGTTCAAATAAATATTCTGGGCCCATTCAATTTAGAAAAAAACATCTTTCAACGGTTGCCCCGCAACTGGTAAATCAAAGCTAGCTTCATTACCCGATAAATCAAAGGACAAGAACTATGTGTTCTGGTTTCCACCATATGACGGACAAGATCACTTATTCAATTATAATATTGTTTTCGGTCTTTGGCTAACTTTATCAATTATATTTAGAACCTCCTTTCAATTCTATTATTATTATTATTAATTTGGGCTTATTTTATCATCCGGGCTTAATTATTTTATAAGTTTTCGGGTTGTAAAATGTTTGGCCTTATAAAAAAAATGGGATTTTAGTAATATCAAGTATCCTATTTTTTTGTTAAGGGTATCCTCGTATTTTTTAGGGTATCTTTTGTATAAAACCAAAAAAACACTACGAATACGTATGGGGTTGAGCCGTAGCCCGTGCTACGGCTCGTTACATTATGGTTCCGCCCCTGATCAAAAGATATACAGAGTTACAAAAAACTTAGAATAGTGAAATTATGCTTCACAAATTTGTATCAAAAGCTATATAGAGTTATAAAAAAATTGAATAGTGAAAAGTAGAAACAAAAGAAAGTTATAAATTAAGGTAGCTAGCAATAGGACCCGTCCGCGTTGTGGCGCGGGTACATCACAAACATCGAATGAATTAGTCCAAACGTTATGTGATGCATTAACCATATGAAAACACACGTTTCAACGTATCTGAGAGCTCAATGTAACCTATATAAGCATTGCGATTGGATCAAAACATAAAGTAAATCAAATTTCTACCATACGATCAAAACATATGTCACCCGAGTCACACATAGAAAATGTAACGGGTATAACGGAAAAGCTGACACGTATAATCAAAAGAGATTAATTAGAGCTTTTAAGAAATGGGAAAAATACAATTTGACTCCCCTTGGATTGAAACAAAATTTACAAAGCATTCATAAAATAATCACGAATACATCAAAATATTTGCATAATTTTTTTAAGAAGACGTATTATATTTAATCTGACTCGTTTCTAGAAAAAGTTTACGTCGAAATGTAGAGCAAATCAAATTTATATGGACACATACATAAAAATATGCACATAAAAAATTAGTTTTTCTTAAGTAAAGGATGTATAGCGGTAAACTCGAAACATATTATTAGTAAAAAAAACCTAATAGGCTAAATACGTTAGTAAAATCGTACCAAGTAGCATTAGTGTCATATCACTGTCAACGACCACCAACATCAGAAGAGCTCATACTAATAAAATAAATAAAAAAGTAAAAAATAAAACCGAATGAAAAATAGACGTAAAATCGTTGAATCACGCATGCTCGTTGAGGTGTGTTAATACAAAGAAATTAGACATAAACGTAAAGCATAGAATAAAATAACTAAGTCGATTTACGACCCGCGCATTGTGATGAACTTGTCAAACGGAGAAATTTAGACGTGTTGCAGTTGGACTGTTAAACAGGAAAAAAATAGACAAAAAAACGTTGAACCCCACATGCACGTTGCGACATGTTGACTCACAGAATTTAGAACGAAACGTAAAACGAAAAATCTGTGAAAGATGAAAAGTATGGGGGTACAAAGTTGAAAATAAAAAAATATTAGGGTTAGATTGTAAATGATGAAAAGCTTTGGGTTAAAAGTAAAAAAAGTCAAGGGGGTTAAAATGCAAAAGATAAAATCCTTTAGATTAAAATTGCAAAATGTATTTTTTTTTTTTTTTGAAAAACCCTCCAAACACATGTTACAACTACTTAAAGCAAGAAGATGATGTTAATTTATAGGTTGGAAATAAGTTTCCATATATTACAAATGTTGGAAACTAGTAAGATCACTCGCGCTACGCTACGGGGTTTTGGTCGATATCTATTTTGATTCATTATAC
Organism: Helianthus annuus; assembly: GCF_002127325.2. Taxonomy (NCBI): domain Eukaryota; kingdom Viridiplantae; phylum Streptophyta; class Magnoliopsida; order Asterales; family Asteraceae; genus Helianthus; species Helianthus annuus. Next base: position 96,043,940 of record NC_035438.2, on the reverse strand, counting down.
CAACCGAAAGATATATGCTCAAAAGAATGTCGACACATGTTTTACATCAACCGAAAACCATAAAAATAAATTTAAATTGGACAACAGGACACAATGATTTTAAATTAATTGTAAATGGAAACGTAAATGTTATCTTAAATATAACTTTAATGAAAAGGAACCTAAAACTTAAACACTAAACATAAAGAAAACTAAAAAATAATAAAGTCCAGAAAAAAATTCAAGAAAGAAACAAAAAAGCTAATAGGATAAAAGCAATATCAACATAACTTGCTAATTGTAATTTACTTTAAAACGTAGACTAGCTAAAAACGTACATAAAAACAAGTAGGAAAACGAATTATATTTGAGACATATTTCCGAAGAAAATTTACGTCCAATCGTAAACCAACTTGAATTTATACCGACGCGTGCATAAAAATAAGCACGTAAGAAAATAGTTAAGGCGTGTTGCTTCGGTGTCGAAACATAAATTGACTCGAATTTATAGCGTTTAATGAAAACGTATTCTATTTGACTCTATGTGTTTCCGAACAAAATTTACGTCAAGACGTAGACCATTTGAACACGTATATAAAAATAAGCACGAAAACGGTATTATATTTTACCCGACTCATTTATAGAAAAAAATTACAACAAAACGTAGAACAACTGAAAACGTACATAATAATAAGCATAAGGAATGTATTATATTATATCAAATTATCCATCTAACTACTTTCTATAACGCTACTCTAACATCAACATTACACAATTCATCATAAATCTTCACTAAACTTCATCTTCCTACAAATTCTAAGTGGGTTTATCCCAACTCATCAATACAATCAAAATTAAGCACAATACAACTTTACATGTTGATATTATCTAGTATTCATGCTCAATTTCATTGAACATTCACGGATTACACCTAACCCACTTTATCAAAATCACCAAAACAAGAAATTAAACTTACTTGATGTCAAGCACACTTAGCTAATCAAAGTTCCTGTCTCATGCATTCGATTAATCTTTGATTTCCCTTTCAATTTGAGGGAATTAGGGATGTTATGGTTTTGAAGGGAAATGTTTCCCCTGGCCTCATCTCAGATCGCACATACACACATATGAAGCACTGGGCATTTTTTGTTAAGTGTTTTGATGAGATATTGTTCCTTTTAACCCCCTCATCTTTTCATAACATGTCATTTTCCCCCATTTCTACATACTAACCTAGTAAACCTTCATGTATACATAAGAATTTTAGATTTACTAAAATTTATAAAACTTTAATAATGGTAGAAATCCATGTTTACCATTTCTTTTCGTCAAAATATTGCGATTAAAACATTATAATATGTCTTACGAAATTTGGGGTGTTACAAGTCTACCCCCTTAAATAAGGTTTCGTCCCCGAAACCTTTCTCATTCTAAGTAGACCAATACTACTCTTACTTTTTCATCTATTCATTCACGATGCTCATTACAACATGAATACATTCGGGATCTTGGTCAAAAGTTTGTTTCATACCTAAACATGATTGTACACATTGTCCTTACGTTCTTAAATTATATAATTTACTTTCATAATCACCTAAAACTCAGAGAATCTGATCCAGAGCTCTTATTAGTGTCGTTTTCATTGTATGATGCTAGTTCCTAGCAAACCTCCTTACTAGCGATTCATTCATTGAATTCATTCAATATGCATACTAATGCAAAACCGTACTCGAGGTTATATCCGGGTTTTTGCTCCCACAAACCTAAATTTACGGTTTGTTTCCACCTTTCTAATTAAGCATAATACATTCATACATTTACTAATCGAACTAAATCGATTTATTTCATTCTACTCATACATCATATACGATCTTTCCTTTTATTCGCTTTGAGTCATCCTTAACATCCCATTACTAATGTTACTTCTAATTATCTTCATGTTCATACGAGAGGTCAACATATCATCATAGGCATACTATAAACATTTAATTATATCAATACTTACTCATAATTACAAGCTAAACATCTTACTAACCTTGATTTCGTTGTGTATCCTAATGGTTTGTGGCCCGAGTCGGCCCGTTTCTCCATGAGTTCATGCAATACCCACATTGATTGCTTCCATTGATTTGTTGAGCATCCGCCTATGCGCATCCTTTCAACAATGTCTTGTTCAGATGAACATGGCCAACAAGCCTAACATCAAAATTAGCATTTCCATCGGTACTTATCATTATTACTTTTTCTCCAAATTTATTTTATTCGGGGTTTTAAATGCTCACAATCCCTTCATTCTTATAATTATTTCATTAACGTTTTTGCAAAACTTCCCCTTCCCATCCATACTTAAGTTATTGTTCGGGCCGTAGCCCGTCATTCATTCCAACTCCCAAGAGTCAGTTATCAACACATCTAACATGCAGCTTAATCAAAACTTCTTTCCTTGACTCAAATTTAGGTTTGCGTGCCATTTATGGTCATTCTTTCGTTCTTAAATCTGTCTCGCGGATTCATACATATCGCTCATACCTTTCATCTCTTTTTATGTTTTGAATCCGCCTCGCAGATTTCAACATGTCATTCATACATTCCATCACTTCTATGTTTGAATCCGTCTCGCGGGTTCAAAGATATCATTCATACATTCCATTACTTCTATGTTTGAATCCGTCTCGCGGGTTCAAACATATCATTCATACATTTCATTACTTCTATGTATGAATCTGTCTCACGGGTTCAAACATATCATTCATACATTCCATTACTTCAATGTTTGAATCCGTCTCGCGGGTTCAAACATATCATTCATACATTCCATTACTTCAATATTTGAATCCTCTCACGGTCATTCATACATTCCATTACTTCTATGTTTGAATCCGTCTCGCAGGTTCAAAATATCATTCACATGTTCCATTTAAATAAGGTGCTTTAAATTTCCTTGAGAGTCTTATTATTCTCACCCACACGTCCATCTAATACCCAATCCTTTCGACATACCTTCAACAATTATCACGGTCTCACGATTGTCATATGTTTCTTGTGTACTGGCCAGGTACATAATCCACATACTAGTTTCGTGTTTTCGTGTAATCGCCACCTTATGTCTGAAGGATTGAGTTTCGGCACGTGTATCATTTTCAAAACTTCATTGCCATATCACTGTTATATTTCATTTAAATTTTTCCTTCCCTCGCTTAATTATACCACTTCATACGCTCACATGTTAAATTTACGTACCTAGGGTCCATTTGTCTTATCACTTGCCTTGATGCTGGTTCTAGACTGCATTCACGGATCATCCTTTCCAAGCAGTTATGCTTACCTTACACATAATATAACCATTAGTTTCTTCATGTGAATGCATACATACATGTTTTCATTCCATTTCTACCTTTAGATCTTGATCGAGTCATGGATTGTACGGGTTCTTATTGTTAGTGCACGATGTCTCTAGCCTACGTCTTAAGTCTAGTCATAATGTATAGGGGTCAAAAGTGTCAAATATGTAAAGATTAGGGTTGTTTATGTAATTCCGCTTGAAATGGTAGTATGTAATTCCGCTTGAAATGGTAGTATGTAATTCCGCGCGGAATTACAATATGTAATTCCGTTTGAACTGTGTTGTCATGTTTCAAGCGGAATTAGCTAGGCCTATATATATGTGTGTTGTCTTCTCATTTGGCACGGAATTAGCTACAGTGTCACGAAGTGCTGCCGAATTCCTGGCGTGTAATCAAGTTTAATTTGAATGAGAAGATAGTATTAAAGTGAAAGAACTCTATTTCTACTCAATTCTTACTGATTCTAAGCTGTTTGTTTGTTTGTTTCCGCCACTCAAACAGTTGTGTGTATTGCCTCTGATTGACTCATTCGATCGTCAAAACGATCCTACAATTGGTATCAGAGCCAGTTATGAGTTAATACACTTGAATCAATGACTTTTTCTACACTTTCTTGGACTTTTGGATAATTTAACGGATAAAATGGACTGATTTTCTGATATTGTGTGTAAAACATTATTTTAACAAACCCTTGAGTGAATCAGATCAAAATTCAAAGTATAAGTGACAAAAAATGGGCCAAACAGTAATTCCGCTTGAACGAACAGTTAATTTCGTTTGAAAATTCTGAAGTATTTTCAAACTGAATTACTAATTCCATTTGAAAAGTTGAAGTAATTTCAAATGAAATTACTAATTCCGCTCGAATCGTAATTCCGTTTGGCTGATTTCGCTTCAAATCATTAATTCCGTTTGAAATCTCATCTAATAATTTCGCTTGAAAGTATAATCCCATTTGAAAAGGCTAATCTCGTTTGAAAACTAATTCTGCTTCATGTTGGTGCACTGAATGTCTGTTATCTACGTCTTTATCGAGTCTTAGGTCTAGATAGGCTAGATTGGAGCATGGAAATCAAGTTTAGGGTTTTAGAGTGTGATTCCGCTCCAAATGACACTTGTGTCATTTGAAGCGAAATCAGGAAATTATGTTAATTCCGCTCCTGATGTGTAATTAGGTGATTCCGCTCCAAAGGCAACCTAGTGATTCCGCTCCTAAGGTTATATGGTGATTCCGCTCCTGATGATCACATGGGGTTCCGCTCCTAATGTTTCGAGCGGAATCAGCCCAACTATAAATACCTGTTGTGTGATCTCATTCAGTATAGGTTGGAGCGGAATTAGAGTCGAGGTGCTGCCGAAATTTTGTCAGAAATCATTGTAATCGACTTTGAAAAGCGTTAATTGAAAGGAAATTAAGAGGATAAAGCTGTGTGACTTCATTTACTTTGATTCCGCCTCTGTATATGAAGATGAACTGCCTTACACTGACTGTTTAGGGTCATAACACGGTCCAACAAGTGGTATCAGAGCTCAGGACGAGGAGTTCATACCATTACAACTTGATTCTTCCACTCACTTCTTCTCATACTTCTACTCACTTCTTCTCATATTTTTCTGATTTGAACTAGTTTCAGCGGTTGAAATGGCCTAAATTTTGAGTATATTTTGTAAAACATAGAATTAACAAACCCTAGAAAGAATCAAGTTAAAATTCGAAGTAAAACCGGTAAAAATGACCTAATAATCTGATTCCGCTCGTAAAGTTCTTCGATAAAAAGGTTAATTCCGCTCGAAAAGGACAGGTCACTTGGAGCGAAATAGCATAACTTTCTGATTTCGCTCGAAAAGTAGTTCCTGATTTCACTCGAAGTTGAAAAATCCTTATTCCGCTCGAGAGACATAGTCTGATTCCGCTCGAAATCAGAACCCTTCTGATTTCGCTCGAAACTCACTTCCTGATTTCGCTCGAAATCAGATTAATTTTGATTTCGCTCGAACAGTTCCTGATTGATTTCGCTCGAAATTACTGTTTTTCAAAACTTCGAAAATTTTCTAAGTGTTTGCTGATTTTTCAGGTACGTTCAAGATGGATGATATTTTCATGAACCCGTTTAGCGACATGTATGCATTTGCTGGAAATTCTGGAGACGACACTTCTTCAAGTAACACAAATGAGAATCCTCCTAATGCAAAGAAAAAGTTATCGGATGCTTTGGAAGTTGAAAGCGCGTTTGGAACCTATAACAAACCCCCGAAGTTAATGGCTATCGAAGAATACAATCGGTGGGCAAAGAAGTTTGAGGATTGGTTGATGGCTTTTGCATTTCCTAGCTGGAAGAGTCTCAAAAATGGATACGATAATGGAGGCAAACGTGGCGAAACCTTATCATCATCTGAAGAAATAGAATCGTTTGTTGCTGAGCAGAAATGTGTTGCGTTACTATTTCAATCTGTTCGAGAAGATATAATATCTTTGACCGAGTACAGCAGTTCTAAAGATCTCTGGGATAAGTTGAAAAACAAATGTTTAGGAAGTACAGAAATTATGAAAAACAAAAAGAAACTACTTAGGAAAGAGTTTGATTTGTCTAGGTGTTTAAAGAATGAATCAGTTTGTAAAATGATTGAGAGGTTTGGGCATCTGAAACTGGAACTGGCAAGAAATGGAATTTCTTATTCTTAAGAAGAGCTAGTCGACAAGCTGTTTGATTCGCTACCGGATGAAATGGATTGGCAGTACTATGCGTTGATGCTGAAAAATACGATCAAGCCTGCAGAGCTTACAGTGGATCTATTGATTGAGAGACTTGAAAGTCATGAGCTGGAACTAAAGAAGACACACAAAGTCAATCACCCATCATACCAGCAGAACTTGGATTTGTATTATCCAAAGAGCATGATGCCAAAGAGTACATCTCCGAAGACAACATTTTCTGCTGAAAATGTTTCCATTCCAAACAAAGAAAGTCAAAGCAGTGGATTTCATAGTGGATCTTCGTCATCTGCAAATCATTCTGATGCAAAGAATCTATTTCAATGCAACATCGCTGTAGACTTAAAGAACGCTCAGAATTTCAGTGAGGAGTCTGCTAAACAACAGATGGTTTTTCTAGCATCTGTGTTAGAATCTTATGAAAGTCTTGTAGCAGGGAAGATAGGCAACACCAACCTGACAAAGGAAGATTATGATCAGATTGATCCTGAGGAGATGGAACTGATCGACATAAGGTGGTGTATGGCCAGTGCAGTTCGTCGAGCACAACGTTTCATGGAGATCACAGGGAGGAAGTCAATTGGGGGACCATCTACCAAGTTGGGGTTTGAAAAATCCAAGGTGACGTGCTTCAAGTGCAAGCAGAAAGGTCACTTTAAACGTGAATGCCGGAATGCGTATGCCGATGAGTCTGAGAACCCAATCAGAGAAGATTACTACAAGAAGGCGATTTATCATCAGAATAAATCAGAGCCGTCAAGATTGAAGCAGATCGAGGAAAACAAAGAGAAGTCTAGAGCTCTTGCTGTAATTCACGACGATGAAGGATGGAATGAGTTGTTACCTGAAGAAGATGCGGTTGGATATGCTTTCATGACAAAATCTGAACCTATTCCTTGGAAAGACAACAGAACTGAAGAACAGAAGTATAATTACAGAAAGATGTTGGCCACAAACAGATTGATCAGAATATCTGGTATCTATTCGGAAGCAAAAAGAGCAAAGAGATGGGATCCAGACAGGGAATGTTATCTTGACCCATATGGAAACATTGCTGTTGACCATAACACTCTTGATATAGAAGCCATAATCAAAGAGTTTAAATATGATGATGATTATTGGCAGAAGAAATGGGTTGGAGCGGAATTAGAGTAGAGGTGCTGCCGAAATTTTGTTGAAATCATTGTAATCGACTTTGAAAAGCGTTAATTGAAAGGAAATTAAGAGGATAAAGCTGTGTGACTTCATTTACTTTGATTCCGCCTCTGTATATGAAGATGAACTGCCTTACACTCACTGTTTAGGGTCATAACACGGTCCAACAAGTGGCGCGCCAGGTAGGGGAAGAGGAGACGAGAAAGAGAAAGAAGAGAAGGAGAAAGAAGAGAAACAGAAGTCAAAGAAGGTTGATACTGGAATCATTGACACGACACAGGAGTTGAATGCTGAAAACATGGGAAAGATGGCTGACAAGGTGCTGGCAGCTAAGGCACTTGAGGTAGATTCTAAATCCGTCTCTGAGTCTAAAAGCCAGGTCAGTTCAAACACGTCAACGACTGAGTTAGGTAAGAAAGCCAATGGTGATTTTGACTGCAAAAATTGCATCAAGGAATGCAAAGTTTGTAGGACAGTCACTTATCTCAATGATAAGAAAATTGAGGATCTGACTGCTAGAGTCAGAAGCGTTGAGGATCAAATTCTTGATCGTGATAAAAGGGTGAAAGCTTCAACTGAACGATTAAGAAAATTAACTAACAAAATTCAAAATGATAAAATTGATCATGAAAAGGTTAGGCAAGAAAATGAAAGGTTAGTTCTTGAAAATCGTCAGATCACTGAAAAGTTTGAGAAGCTTAAAAGCACAATGAAAAATAATGATGACAGAAATGGTAAAACTTATAAAGAAAATGTTCAACTAACAACAGTGCTTCGATTAAAAGAAGAATTAATCAATCAACAACCGGATGAAATCGCAAAATTGAAACTTAAAGTTCAAGAAGCTGAAATTGAAAATGAGAGAATCCAGTTGAAGCTTAAGAGTTACAACTCCGCAAGCTTTGTTTTGCAACACATTGTTCCCAAACCCACCGGGAAAAACAAAGCAGGCGAAGATGTTTACTCAGATGGAACCGGGGTGGGTTTTCATCAAGTTCCACCACCAGTTCTTGACAATTATTCGAAAAAGCAATCTGGGTTGGTTGAAATTGAAGAAGAGAATGAAGTTAAACTTCCGGATACCATTAATGTTACTTTTACATCTTCCGATGACGATAGTGTCCAAACTGATGTTGTAAAAAGTGTTGTTGAAAATGTTCTAAAAACGGACAGTGACACTACTGAGGAAGATGGATGTTTCTTGGACAAATACATTCTGAAACAAAAGTCCAAGAACAACTTAAATGATGAACCTACTCTTGTTATGTACAAGATGTCGGGATCTGATAAGTTGTTTTCAGATTCTGAGTTTCCCATTGAGAATGTTAATGTGAAAAAGTTAACAAATGTTTTCAAACTGGTGGAAGTTGAGTTGTCAGAAGTGAACAGTTTGAGTCAAACAAAGAGACAAATGAATTTTGAGAAAGATAAAGCTTACTTCAAGAAACCTGTTGTTCCACCGCATTTTTATAACAACAACCGAAGGGTGGTAAGGGTTATTGTAACACCTCGAATTTTTGCGTCCAATAATGTGTTAACACGTGTCATTTGATTACACGTGGCATTGATATTAAATAAAGGACTAATATTGACAAACCTTGAAAGTATATAAATTCGAGGGTTATAAATGTCAACAAGGGTAAATATACTGTATAGTAACCCTAAATAATGCTTGAACCTTCAAACGAATAAATCATAGATCGTACAGAAGCGAAACGCGAAAGAAAGTGAGAGATTACAAGCTACAGGGGTTAACCGTGTCAACATGTTTAATTATACCTCTGAGTGACCCTTTGACGTTCCCAAGGCTTTGTAACGGTATTATACACTCACTAAAATATAATATATAAATTTCGCGAAGTTTCGTTATGAAACGAGAAAGTTACGATCGAATTCGTAGGTGAAGGGTTAAAAGCGTCAATAATGAAAGTTAAGACTTTCTGAATAATTAATAAACTAAATAGGGACTTAACAACGCGGGTAAATAACACGAGGTCCTTAGTTGTAATTAACCGAGGGCCAAACCGCAAAGTTACCCCTTCAATCCCGAAAGGTCAGGTAAATCATTACGAAAGATTTCGTTATTAATTATCAGATTTTGTCATCATTACAAAAGATTCAAAAATTCTGAAATTTTAACCTCTCGCGGCCCGAGTGAGGTTTTGGCCTAAGTTGAGGCGGGCCGCGAGCCACCTCAAATACGCGCCTGATATTTGAATCTCAGGCGACCCGCATTAAACATGCATGGAACTCCCATGCGGGCCGCGTGGGACGCCCAGATGCAGAAAACTTGGCTTTTTATGCCTTTTGAGCTTGTGAACGATCAAAACATCAATTAATGAAGCATGGGCGCCCCCTACTCGACCCATAGCACTTAGGGACACCTGCCCATCATCCATACTCAGTTGTAGAATGAGTTGTGATGATCTAAAGGCCTTTTGAACACTATAAATAGCCACATTGTGAGCATATGTTCACCACACCTCAAGCACACTTATCTGATCATTCCAAGAGCTCTAAAGTGTTCCTCTGTGTTCTTAAGTCTTGCCTTAAACTTCTGTAAGTGGTCTAACCCTTTGTGGTTTCATATTTCCATAGTTATAGCTTGAAAGTCAATCCGTCGTAACTATCGGTTGACTTTGCGGTAATTCACAGATGGTTCAGTCTTATGACGAATCAAAGATAGTTATGAGTTGGTATTTATGTGGGTAATAAACCCCTAAAAGGTTTCCCTCTGATCACCACTCTAACTATGTCAAATATCGAGTCAAACGCGCACTTAAAAAGTCAACAGAAAGTCGTTTTGCCATTTTGTGCATAATCTGTAATGTATATGCTATGAAACCTGTTTTGACAATCATAAAACATGATAATAAGTATATAAACTTGTTTGCGCTCGTTTGAATCGACCGTTTGCTATATTGACCCGGTTCGGAGCCGAATGTCGCAAAAGTTTGACTTTTGCTTTGACTTCAGTTCTGACCCGTTTTAGTGAGGTATAGATATGCCTTAGGACTCTCTTAGGACCAGGTTACATGATGGTATAAACCTCTGTGATCGGTTCATGAGTTATCCGAGTCTTTTGCGCATTTCCGTTAATCGCCTAAAAGTTGACCGTAACGCCATTTTGAAAATAAAACGAGTATTTCGGACACGTGAACGGACCAGAACCTTGCTTATTAAATTATAAGCATGTCCTTAAAGTTTCACGTCAATCCGAGGTCTAGAATGAGAGTTATGCTAAATAGCGCAATTAAAATAAACTTTTGTAATAAAAGGCGCAATTAGCATAACGCCTATCTAAACCAAGATTTCGTCACCAAAACTTTTACCCACTGTATTAAAATAATATTTTGGGAATTTTAAAGATTTTTAATAATTTTTACCTTGCTCATAACCTGCGGTTATGGCTACGGTTCGGTAAATACCGAATATGCCCTTTTCGGCCAAAACTTGAGTTCTACAAGGTCTTTTGACCCGATTCCAGTTGCTACTGATTTTAAATAATAAATAAAGTATTTTAGACTTTATAAACTGTTCGGGAAACTCAGATTTCCTGTAGAACTCAAAAAGCTCTTTAAAAGTCTTTAAAATGACCGAAAAGCCCCTACGGGGCATAATATTAACTTAAACTCGTTACGGGCATCACGGGAGGTATCCTACTGATACCACAACCTCTTTAAGGCATATTGACTTAGGAAATAAGTGTAAGACTCTCATGGATAACCGTTTCGCCTATTGCGCGCACGGTTCGGCTTATGAAACTAGTTTTCATAATTTAGCCGATACGGGTCAAACTATATTATTTGAACCCCAAAATCCAGAGTGTGAACCTTGAACCCATATAAAACAAGTCTCTGAACTTGTTTGGGGCAGAGTCACATTCCATTCTCGGTTTTCGCCTTTTCGCGCGATTAAACCATATTTATATTCCACAACCAACCGGTCTAGGCTACGGCCAATATACAGACCCGTTAGGATTCTAAGAGGTTAATTAAAACCTTCGTTCCAGATTAGGAGCCCAGTAAAAGTTGTCGGTGATTTAATCGAACTAAGGAATAATACTTGCAAAGGTAAATACTTTAACTTATTTCCCCTATACGGGCTTGGGTTACGGTATGTTAATACCGCTTGATTGAGCATTATATTTTTCCATCGCTTAGGTGGTTAATTAAATAATATGATTGGCTCATTTAAACAGTTTTGTTTCTTAAAAGCCTTTGGGGGGTTTTATGACCGTTGTCCCGGATATCCTTGGCATCATTTTATGAAATGGCCACGACCATCGACATCCCGGTGTAGGCGTACACCCGGTATATATTGTCGACATAAAATTAAAAGACGTAGCCGTTGGTTTTTATACTACGGTTTTACGCAATGTGGTGTGTCTATAAATCTTTAACCCGGCACGACCCGGGCTACTGAACGCATAAAAGAACATGTAAAACGTTCACAAGATTTTTAATAATTTTCCCAAGTTATAAAAGAGTTTGTGCCTTGTGCATTCAAATCAATTTTAATAAACATTTTCAAATGTGTCAGTTGAATGTATTTACCAGTGTAAACTGACGTATTTTTCCCCAAAAAGATTAAGTGCAGGTACTATACGAAATTGGCTGGTATTAGCTTCCTAAGCATCACGAATAGTCTCGCAAACTCGATGCCGTATCTGAATGAATAATATTTTATTATTTTTGATCCGCTGTGGATATATTCGACTTCTGTAATACATTTGATATTACAACCAGAGGTTGAAGTATATATTTATCTTTAAGCTTCCGCTGTGCATTTATATAATTGTGTGGTTTGACTATATTGTTGCCAACATCGTCACGGTAATCCCCCACCGGGCCCACCGGTGAAACACGTGGAAATCGGGGTGTGACAGGTTGGTATCAGAGCCAACATTGAGTGAATTAAACACTATCCTAATGTGTTTAATCTCAATGACACAATTGCACATACTTGAGTCTAGACAAGAACTTAGGACAAATTCGAATTGTTATTCCAATTTTGTCCTTTTCTTATATTATTGGTATTTAAAGTTTTATAAAGCAGGAAAAATGCCACCTGTTATATTCCGAGGAAGAGGAAGGGGGAGAAGAGGCAGAGGAGATATCGTGACACATCACGATCATGAAGCTGGACCGTCAGGTACAAGACCTCCTTCAATGACAAGGAGTGAAGAACCATAACGACGAAGAGATCTTTACGAACCCGCGAGGCATTCCACCTCGCACAGCTCGACGCCATCATACCGGCACTCCTTTGGGCCAAACTCAGAAAATGATCCCAACAACCCACAACCTTCCTTCATACCTCTACAACGTTCGGTATCGCACCGAAATTACGACGACCCTACTCCGTACTTCATAGGTCAGTTTAATCCAGCTGACTACATACAAGAACCTTCAGGTTTTGTTCCACTAGGGCCACAAGATCACTTCTCCGAAGACCATATGGATGAAGATACTGATCCAACTGAACCTGCTCGTGGTACGCCCACGCATCCGATAGAAGTCTCTGATGGGTCATCTTTCCATGGCACACCCTATCAGGGACCAGACAGTTTCCAAGCGTTGTTTGACCGACATGAGTGGTACTACACACCACCTCAACAGACATCGCAACAACCGCGACATCCACAGGATCCCTCTGAGGATTCACGCTTTGAGGCAGTTACGCCACCACCTCCGCCACCGGCGCAACCAGTAATACCTGATCCGCCAAGGCGTAGGAGGACGAATGCTCGTATGTCCACACGAGGAGGAGGGGGTATCCACTTCAGCACCCCTCGACATTCTAGTAGTAGCCACTATCCGCCACTACAAGAAGAAGGACCTTCAAGTCCTATACAGGAGGCGAACTCCGCACCAGCTGCACCAAATTCGCCGCCATTTGGGTATGACCAACCCATACCTGCTTACACGGGTCCGACGGCTTACAACCCGTACGAACCATCACAAGCACACTACAACTATAATTATGAGCGCGACCCATATGTGGTGTCGGCTAGATATAATGCACGCTACCCTGACGGAGCTCATGGGAACATGGGACCACCGGACTACTCAGCTCATGGGTATCCAATACCTCCCAGACCTCCAGTTCCGCAACAAGCGCCACAACCACGTTTCTGTCCTCCTGAACAGGAAGAGATACTCCATCGACTAGATCGTGTGGAGAGAGAGTTCGAGGAAGAGAAAAAGAGCCACCGAGGATTTCTCAAAGGCTTGGCGAACCTACTAAAGGGCAAAAAGAAGAAACGTGACCACTAGCCCTAAATAGTTGTACTAATGTAATTTCTATTTTAAAAGAAGTCCCTACGTGGACTTATCTTTTAGTCCTTGCATGGACACTTATCTTATGTTAGTCCCTGCGTGGACTTGTCACTTATTTTATACCTCTATGGAGGTATGTACTATTTGAAAGACCCGTTTAGGGAAATATGTGATTGTATTTGAGATTATGGAATGTATGTTATGAGTTTTGTTTTAATATGTGTGAAATAAATCGAAACCATTCCTTTTAAATTGATCTGCCTAAATAAAGAATCTTACGAGTGAAACCTAGCCTGGTGTCTTTTAAGATCCGGCCAAGATGGTAGGACTTAATTAAAAGATTCAGATTCCCTGTTAACCGCTGCAAGCACGTTAACAATCATGGCAGAAGTGATTCGTTAAAATCACGCGCGTCATTCTTATACAATAATCCTTTAAGGATTTCAAAGCCCAACTAAATGATTTATAAATCGTGGGTTAAATCACCTATGCAGGTGACCAATCTTATTAAAACATCCATTAGTGATGTAGTGCCTACGGGCCAATCTTATTTAAACATCCATTAGTGATGTAGTGCCTACGGGCCAATCTTATTTAAACATCCATTAGTGATGTAGTGCCTACGGGCCAATCTTATTAAACATCCATTAGTGATGTAGTGCCTACGGGCCAATCTTATTAAAACATCCATTAGTGATGTAGTGCCTACGGGCCAACCTTATTAAAACATCCATTAGTGGTGTGGTGCCTATGGGCCGTAATAATTGTCTTATAAAGACGAAAGACAGTGGTGGTCTATGACTCCCTGCCAGAAAGGGGTAAGAGAACTACGGTTCAAACCTCTATGCCTTTGATTCTCTGAAATCTCGGCTAATATTATAAAACATCCTCGTGATTAGGCTTTAAGCCGCCAATATTATTGATATAGCTGAAATAGGATATATTCAAATCCTAATATCTAATGAAGTAATAAGTTAACCAAATATGGTCTCTGTTACCATGGTTGACAAATTGTCATAAAAGACAATTATATAATAATCTCCTGAATAAAATTTTGTTATCTGCTGTAGCTGATTCAAGTTACAATGGCGGATCCCAATGGAAAGAACAGCCATACAAATGAAGATGACTACGACAATGCGCCAGTGCATCTGACAGGCGCACAGCTAAAGGCTCTAATTGACAATGCTGTTCAGGCAGCTCTTGATCGTCAATATACTGAGTACGAAGGCAGAACCGTATCAAAACCACCCTCTAAACCAAAGACACACTCCAAACCACCCTCTCAACCCAAGAAAGATGACGACAAACACTCGTCCACTGAGAACAGCGTTCATCGCGATAGGGAATATACTGATGCATCCAATGCCAAGGGTTGCACCTACAAATACTTTGTATCTTGTAAACCCCGGGAATTTACAGGGGAGAAGGGTGCTGTTGATTGTATCACCTGGCTAGATGAGATGGACACTATTGTGGACATCAGTGGGTGTGCAGAGAGGGATGTGGTGAAGTATGTGTCCTAGTCATTTAAGGGCGAGGCCCTGGCATGGTGGAGAGCGTTGGTGCAGGCATCAGGTAAGTCTACTTTATACAAGATGACATGGGAGGAATTTATTGCTCTCATTAAGGAAAACTACTGCCCTCAGCATGAGGTTGAGAAGATCGAGGCTGACTTTGTGTCACTGGTGATGACGAACCTGGACTGCCAGGCTTATTTGACGAGCTTCAATACGATGTCTCGCCTGGTTCCGTACCTTGTGACACCAGAGTCTAGAAGAATCGCCCGATTCATTGGGGGCTTGGAGCCTGCGATAAAGGCGAGTGTAAAGGCCTCCCGGCCGACGACCTTCAGGTCAGTTACTGACCTCTCCTTATCTCTCACCTTAGACGCTGTCCGTCTGAGGACACTAAGGAGCAAGGAGGCTGAGAAGAGAAAACGTGAGGATGATACCTCACGAAGGTCAGGGAAGAAGCACCGTGGAAACGGTGAAGGCAAAAGAGGGTCGGAGGCAAAGAAAGATGGGCAAGCTGGTGAAAGGCCCAACTGCAAAATCTGCAAGAAACCCCACTCTGGGAAGTGCAGGTTTGCATCGAATTCACAGTCACAACCAAAGACTTCCTCCTGTGGACTATGCAAGTCCAAGGATCATAAGACAGTGGATTGCAAGAAGATCAAGGATGCAACCTGCTATGGTTGTAATGAAAAGGGGCATATCAAGAGTAACTGCCCTAAGAACGCCAAAAAGGCGGAGGAGACCAAGAAGTCAAATGTGAGAGTCTTCCGCATGGATGCAAAGGAGGCTGTGCTGAACGACAATGTGCTTACAGGTACTTTTCTCGTAAATAATATATTTGCAAGAGTACTTTTCGATTCAGGCGCCGATAAATCCTTTGTAGACCAAAAATTTTGCCAACTATTAAATGTGCCTATCAAGACCCTAGACGTGAAATACGAAGTAGAGTTAGCAGACGGCACGATAGAAACCGTCTCCACTGTTCTAGAGGGATGTGAAATGTCCATTAAGAACCATTCTTTTCCTCTATCTCTACTTCCTTTCAAACAAGCGGGATTCGACATAGTTCTAGGCATGGACTGGTTATCCCATAATCAGGCCCAAATCATTTGCGGCAAAAGGCATATAATATTAAAGACTCCGAGTGGTGAATCGCTTACCATTCGAGGAGATACGCAGTACGGGTTACCCGAGGACGTATCTATGCTCAAAGCTTCAAGGTGTTTGAACAGAGGCTGCGTAATTTACATGGCTCAGGTGATAATAGAAGAACCTAAGCCGAAGATCGAGGATCTTCCTGTCATTTCTGAATACCCCGAGGTTTTTCCTGAAGAACTACCTGGTTTGCCACCAGATAGACAAGTGGAGTTCAGAATAGACATCATTCCTGGAGCAGCTCCGATAGCAAGAGCACCTTACAGGCTAGCTCCAACAGAAATGAAAGAACTGAGGACCCAGTTGGATGAACTGCTGGCGAAAGGTTTTATCAGACCTAGTTCATCTCCCTGGGGAGCACCAGTCCTATTTGTAAAGAAGAAGGACGGATCGATGCGGTTGTGCATCGATTATCGAGAGCTAAACAAAGTTACCATAAAGAATAGATATCCTTTGCCAAGGATCGATGATCTGTTCGACCAGCTGCAAGGAGCAAGCTATTTCTCGAAGATCGACTTGAGGTCGGGCTATCATCAGCTAAGGGTCAGAGATGAGGATGTACATAAGACAGCATTTAGGACTCGCTATGGTCATTACGAGTTCCTAGTGATGCCTTTTGGGCTCACAAATGCACCGGCTGCGTTCATGGATCTCATGAATCGCGTCTGCAAGCCGTATTTGGACAAATTTGTCATAGTCTTCATCGACGATATCCTTATATATTCCAAGAACCAAGCTGACCACGAGAAGCACCTCCGTTGCATTCTCGAATTACTACAGCGTGAGAAACTCTACGCCAAATTCTCGAAATGTGAATTCTGGCTACGAGAGGTTCAGTTTTTAGGTCACGTTGTGAGTGAGCGTGGTATCCAAGTGGATCCCGCTAAGGTAGAGGCAGTCATGAACTGGCAAGAGCCAAAGACGCCTACCGAAATCCGTAGTTTCCTGGGGTTAGCAGGATACTACAGGAGGTTTATTGAAAATTTTTTGAGGATTGCTGCGCCCTTGACTTCCCTAACCAAGAAGAAAGAAAAGTTTATTTGGGGCCCAAAGCAGCAAGAGTCCTTCGAAATACTGAAGCAAAAGCTGAGCAACGCACCTGTGTTGACCTTACCTGAGGGTACAGAAGAATTCGTAGTTTACTGCGATGCATCGCACACAGGCATGGGGTGTGTGCTTATGCAGAAGGGCAAGGTTATTGCCTACGCTTCACGACAATTAAAGGTGCACGAAAAGAATTACACCACCCACGACTTGGAGTTGGGTGCAGTTGTATTTGCACTGAAATTGTGGAGGCATTACCTTTATGGTATTAAATTTGTGATTTATTCTGATCACAAAAGCCTCCAGCACCTGTTCAACCAGAAGGAGTTGAACATGAGGCAGCGCCGTTGGATGGAAACCTTGAATGACTATGATTGCGAGATCAGGTACCATCCCGGCAAAGCGAATGTGGTCGCTGATGCCTTAAGCAGGAAAGAAAGGGTAAAACCTATTCGAATCAATGCCAAGAGCATTGAGGTCAAGAACAATTTAATTGAAAGGATTTTAGCTGCACAGCGAGAGGCTGTGTTGGAAGGTAATTATCCTAATGAAAAATTAGGAGTAACTGAGGAGCAGTTGACTCTCAGCAAGGATGGAATCCTTAGACTGAACGGACGTATATGGATCCCGATTTATGGAGGACTACGGGATGTTATCCTCCGGGAAGCCCATAGTTCCAAATATTCGGTCCATCCTGGTGCAGACAAGATGTATCAAGATTTAAAGGCAAACTATTGGTGGATAGGCTTGAAAAAGTCTGTGGCCGCCCACGTAGCAAAGTGCTTGACTTGTGCTCAAGTCAAAGCCGAGCACCAAAAGCCGTCTGGCTTGCTACAACAGCCTGAGCTTCCCGAGTGGAAGTGGGAATGCGTAACTATGGACTTCATAACCAAGTTACCCAAAACCAGGAAAGGAAACGATACAATATGGGTCATAGTTGATAGGCTGACTAAATCAGCTCATTTTCTACCCATCAAGGAGACGTACAGCTCCGATATGTTAGCCCAACTTTATGTGGATAAGATTGTAGTCTTACACGGCGTACCTGTGTCTATTATCTCCGACCGGGATACTAGATACACGTCTCATTTCTGGAAGAGTTTCCAGCAATCTTTGGGCACGCGTTTAAACTTTAGTACGGCTTACCATCCACAGACGGACGGTCAAAGTGAGCGTACTATCCAAACGCTAGAAGACATGCTTCGAGCATGTGCGATCGATTTAGGTGGTAACTGGGATAAGAATCTACCCCTAATCGAATTCTCCTACAATAATAGCTACCATACCAGCATAAAGGCTGCGCCTTTCGAGGCATTATACGGTAGGAAATGTAGATCGCCTATTTGTTGGGCGGAAGTAGGAGAGGTCCAATTATCAGGACCAGAGATTGTTTTCCAGACAACGGACAAGATTGTCCAGATCCGGGAACGTCTCAAGGCTGCCCGTGACAGGCAGAAAAGCTACGCCGATCCAAAACGTAAGGATCTTCACTTCGAAGTAGGTGAAAAGGTGTTGCTTAAAGTGTCGCCCTGGAAGGGGGTGATGCGATTTGGCAAGAAGGGCAAACTGAGTCCGAGATACATAGGACCTTTTGAGGTCATTGAACGTGTCGGATCAGTTGCCTATAAGTTGAACTTGCCTGAAGAGCTCAATGGAATTCACAATGTGTTCCACATCTGCAATCTCAAAAAGTGCTTCGCCGATGAATCATTGGTGATTCCACACACAGATGTGCATATAGATGAGAGCTTAAAGTTTGTAGAAAAACCTTTGTCGATTGAAGATCGACAGGTGAAAAAGCTTCGAAGAAAGCACGTACCGATTGTAAAAGTCAAATGGGATGCTCGTAGAGGTCCCGAATATACGTGGGAAGTCGAAGACACAATGAAAGAAAAATACCCCTATTTATTTGAGTAAATCTCGGGTCGAGATTTTGTTTAAGGGGGTGAGGATGTAACACCTCGAATTTTTGCGTCCAATAATGTGTTAACACGTGTCATTTGATTACACGTGGCATTGATATTAAATAAAGGACTAATATTGACAAACCTTGAAAGTATATAAATTCGAGGGTTATAAATGTCAACAAGGGTAA
This sequence comes from Helianthus annuus, assembly GCF_002127325.2. Lineage (NCBI taxonomy): Eukaryota > Viridiplantae > Streptophyta > Magnoliopsida > Asterales > Asteraceae > Helianthus > Helianthus annuus. Next base: position 96,024,657 of record NC_035438.2, on the reverse strand, counting down.
ATATACTGTATAGTAACCCTAAATAATGCTTGAACCTTCAAACGAATAAATCATAGATCGTACAGAAGCGAAACGCGAAAGAAAGTGAGAGATTACAAGCTACAGGGGTTAACCGTGTCAACATGTTTAATTATACCTCTGAGTGACCCTTTGACGTTCCCAAGGCTTTGTAACGGTATTATACACTCACTAAAATATAATATATAAATTTCGCGAAGTTTCGTTTTGAAACGAGAAAGTTACGATCGAATTCGTAGGAGAAGGGTTAAAAGCGTCAATAATGAAAGTTAAGACTTTCTGAATAATTAATAAACTAAATAGGGACTTAACAACGCGGGTAAATAACACGAGGTCCTTAGTTGTAATTAACCGAGGGCCAAACCGCAAAGTTACCCCTTCAATCCCGAAAGGTCAGGTAAATCATTACGAAAGATTTCGTTATTAATTACCAGATTTTGTCATCATTACAAAAGATTCAAAAATTCTGAAATTTTAACCTCTCGCGGCCCGAGTGAGGTTTTGGCCTAAGTTGAGGCGGGCCGCGAGCCACCTCAAATACGCGCCTGATATTTGAATCTCAGGCGACCCGCATTAAACATGCATGGAACTCCCATGCGGGCCGCGTGGGACGCCCAGATGCAGAAAACTTGGCTTTTTATGCCTTTTGAGCTTGTGAACGATCAAAAAATCAATTAATGAAGCATGGGCGCCCCCTACTCGACCCATAGCACTTAGGGACACCTGCCCATCATCCATACTCAGTTGTAGAATGAGTTGTGATGATCTAAAGGCCTTTTGAACACTATAAATAGCCACATTGTGAGCATATGTTCACCACACCTCAAACACACTTATCTGATCATTCCAAGAGCTCTAAAGTGTTCCTCTGTGTTCTTAAGTCTTGCCTTAAACTTCTGTAAGTGGTCTAACCCTTTGTGGTTTCATATTTCCATAGTTATAGCTTGAAAGTCAATCCGTCGTAACTATCGGTTGACTTTGCGGTAATTCACAGATGGTTCAGTCTTATGACGAATCAAAGATAGTTATGAGTTGGTATTTATGTGGGTAATAAACCCCTAAAAGGTTTCCCTCTGATCACCACTCTAACTATGTCAAATATCGAGTCAAACGCGCACTTAAAAAGTCAACAGAAAGTCGTTTTGCCATTTTGTGCATAATCTGTAATGTATATGCTATGAAACCTGTTTTGACAATCATAAAACATGATAATAAGTATATAAACTTGTTTGCGCTCGTTTGAATCGACCGTTTGCTATATTGACCCGGTTCGGAGCCGAATGTCGCAAAAGTTTGACTTTTGCTTTGACTTCAGTTCTGACCCGTTTTAGTGAGGTATAGATATGCCTTAGGACTCTCTTAGGACCAGGTTACATGATGGTATAAACCTCTGTGATCGGTTCATGAGTTATCCGAGTCTTTTACGCATTTCCGTTAATCGCCTAAAAGTTGACCGTAACGCCATTTTGAAAATAAAACGAGTATTTCGGACACGTGAACGGACCAGAACCTTGCTTATTAAATTATAAGCATGTCCTTAAATTTTCACGTCAATCCGAGGTCTAGAATGAGAGTTATGCTAAATAGCGCAATTAAAATAAAGTTTTGTAATAAAAGGCGCAATTAGCATAACGCCTATCAAAACCAAGATTTCGTCACCAAAACTTTTACCCACTGTATTAAAATAATATTTTGGGTATTTTAAAGATTTTTAATAATTTTTACCTTGCTCATAACCTGCGGTTATGGCTACGGTTCGGTAAATACCGAATATGCCCTTTTCGGCCAAAACTTGAGTTCTACAAGGTCTTTTGACCCGATTCCAGTTGCTACTGATTTTAAATAATAAATAAAGTATTTTAGACTTTATAAACTGTTCGGGAAACTCATATTTCCTGTAGAACTCGAAAAGCTCTTTAAAAGTCTTTAAAATGACCGAAAAGCCCCTACGGGGCATAATATTAACTTAAACTCGTTACGGGCATCACGGGAGGTATCCTACTGATACCACAACCTCTTTAAGGCATATTGACTTAGGAAATAAGTGTAAGACTCTCATGGATAACCGTTTCGCCTATTGCGCGCACGGTTCGGCTTATGAAACTAGTTTTCATAATTTAGCCGATACGGGTCAAACTATATTATTTGAACCCCAAAATCCAGAGTGTGAACCTTGAACCCATATAAAACAAGTCTCTGACCTTGTTTGGGGCAGAGTCACATTCCATTCTCGGTTTTCGCCTTTTCGCGCGATTAAACCATATTTATATTCCGGAACCAACCGGTCTAGGCTACGGCCAATATACAGACCCGTTAGGATTCTAAGAGGTTAATTAAAACCTTCGTTCCAGATTAGGAGCCCAGTAAAAGCTGTCGGTGATTTAATCGAACTAAGGAATAATACTTGCAAAGGTAAATACTTTAACTTATTTCCCCTATACGGGCTTGGGTTACGGTATGTTAATACCGCTTGATTGAGCATTATATTTTTCCATCGCTTAGGTGGTTAATTAAATAATATGATTGGCTCATTTAAACAGTTTTGTTTCTTAAAAGCCTTTGGGGGGTTTTATGACCGTTGTCCCGGATATCCTTGGCATCATTTTATGAAATGGCCACGACCATCGACATCCCGGTGTAGGCGTACACCCGGTATATATTGTCGACATAAAATTAAAAGACGTAGCCGTTGGTTTTTATACTACGGTTTTACGCAATGTGGTGTGTCTATAAATCTTTAACCCGGCACGACCCGGGCTACTGAACGCATAAAAGAACATGTAAAACGTTCACAAGATTTTTAATAATTTTCCCAAGTTATAAAAGAGTTTGTGCCTTGTGCATTCAAATCAATTTTAATAAACATTTTCAAATGTGTCAGTTGAATGTATTTACCAGTGTAAACTGACGTATTTTTCCCCAAAAAGATTAAGTGCAGGTACTATACGAAATTGGCTGGTATTAGCTTCCTAAGCATCACGAATAGTCTCGCAAACTCGATGCCGTATCTGAATGAACAATATTTTATTATTTTTGATCCGCTGTGGATATATTCGACTTCTATAATACATTTGATATTACAACCAGAGGTTGAAGTATATATTTATCTTTAAGCTTCCGCTGTGCATTTATATAATTGTGTGGTTTGACTATATTGTTGCCAATATCGTCACGGTAATCCCCCACCGGGCCCACCGGTGAAACACGTGGAAATCGGGGTGTGACAGTTATCAAAAGAGAAATGTTCAAAACAAGAAGTTTGCTGAAAAGAAAGTGTTTGTGAACAGTTCAAGTTCACTTTCTGATGAAGAGAAAAAGATTTTTTTTCGAAATCGAATGAAGAATTCTTTGAGAAGAAAGCTTCACAACCTCAGTCTGAAGGCACAAGTTGGGTAGCAGACACCGAACATGCTTCAAATGCAATCAAGTTGGGCATATTGCACGAAAGTGTACCAACGTGAAGCCTAAGACTGAAGTTGTAAAGACTTAAAAGAAGAAAGGTGATGTGAAGGGAAAAGCACCAATGTTTGTTGAGAAAAAGGTTTTGAAAAACCAAATCACCAAGTTCAAAACTGAACCCGTAAAGAATGTGGTATCTAAAATGAAAAATTTTACAAACGGGTTGCGTCATCTCAAAAAATTTGGAAACCCAAAGCAAAGAAACAAACTTCAACTTCACAAAAGAAAAAGGTGGTGAATTTAGTCCCAGTTGTGGATGATACAAATTTTCCACCACTTCAAGCTAAAAATTTTAAGAAACAAAATGGGAAAGCTGAGAGCAACAAGGTAACACCCAAGGCTGGTCAGGCTTGGGTGGATATATTCTTTATTGAATGAAAACCTGACATGCCGGAGCTTCCTTGATCGCGAAGCATGAATTGGTATCTTTATTGAAATGTTTTAAATCATGTTGTGATATGTGCAGGATCTTCCGAGATTAGTTTCACGATAGATTTTGGACAATGGAGCATCTCGTCATATGACAGGGAAGACGACATTGCTGTATGATGTGAGGAATTTCAATGGAGGATATGTTGGTTTCGCGGGTAATCAAGGTGATAGGATTGTAGGTGAAGGAACGTTATCCAATGGGATTGTGACGTTTGAAAGAGTTAACTACATTGCCGAGCTGGAGAACAATCTGCTGAGTATCTCGCAGATTTGTGACAGGATGTATACCACTCACTTCACTGACAAAGAATGTTTGATTTTGAAGCCAGGATTTGTTATCCCTGAGGAATGGATTATCATGAGGGCACCAAGAGTCAATGATATGTACGTGTTGGACATGAGCATAGCTACTACAACCACGGGTCAGGCTCATTGTTTTGTGTCTAGAGCAACTGAGAAAGAATCGAGATTGTGGCATAGAAAAATGGGTCACATTCACCTACGGAAGATGAATCACCTGGTGCATAACGATTTAGTGTTGGGTGTTCATGTCAAAGGTTTTCATCTGGAAGGGGAGTGCATTAGCTGTGTTAAAGGCAAGCAGAAGAAAAAGTCACACCCTACAAAGCAAGTCAATTCAGTTTCAAGACTGTCACACCCCCAAAATCCACACGCGGAGTATCACTGCTTGGAGGCGTGACTGACCAGGATCAAGCCACCAATCATATAGAACAACGTATATAGTAAAAGTAAATGTCATTAAACCAAACCAATCCATATGAAAGGTGTTCAAAACATAAGTATAAATTCAACGTTTAGCGGAAGCAAATGAGTAAAAGCCCAATCATAAATAAAGTATGTAATGTCATAATGTTTAACTAAAGCATTCACGATCCTTGTCCACAACGACCGCGCCTTTCAGTGCAAGCTCCATGTTTACCTAACGACCTGCAAGGCATGTAACAGAGAGTCAACAACTAGTTGAGCGAGTTCACAGAAAGTAAGTTCATGATAGTAAGTTCGTTTGTAACGTGTGGCTCTGCTGGGCTGATAGTATGATCTATTGGTGGGGGCTTCCCATAGTTGCATATACACTAGACTATTTGTAACCATACGTGTTCTTCTTAACCTGAGAACAGTAGTACGTACAAGGTTTACGTAGGTTTTACGTATGTGTCCTTCACAAACCGAGGACAGTGGTACGCGGGGGTTTACGTAGGTTTTACGTAAGTGCTTGACACAACCCGAGGCAGTAGTAAGTATAAGTTTACGTAGGTTTTACGTAAGTGTCCTTCGCAACCTGAGGACAGTGATGTGTACAAGTATACGTAGGTTTTACGTATGTATCCTGCGCATCCGAGGACGATGGTAGATAGTCTAGTAACAGTGTAAGTACAAATCTATCCCTTCAATCCCACTCCCAACCCCAGGAATCCCATGCCTTGGTAAGAGTGTGAACTCACCTTGGTTTGCTCGGTATGCTAAACTATGTGCTCATAGGAAATCAGTCAAGTCCTATAGTTATGCATGTATACACAATCAGTTAAGCTCGCATAGATTCGCATGCAATATATGTCACGAAGTGTGTTTAAGCAATCATCGCCATGTAACACATAACAGTTATTTCACGTTCATCCAATCATGCATCCTATGACAGAGTTCTTGGTCAATTCTAACATAGTTACTCGATAACACACTTTAGGGTTATCAGGCTAAACAAGATCCATATACTTAACAAGGTTAACAAGCTTTATATGATTATCTTGCTTAACATGAAATAATAATTAACCATGTAAATCAATTAACAGAGCTTAACAAGCCATAAAGTTCGGACCTTGTATTCCTTATAAACAAACTCGGACTAGGCATATCACATAAGAAGTCGGACAAGGCATATCACTTAAAATTCAGACAAAGGCACACATCACTTAAAAATTCGGACCATGTGTATATGTTTCACAAAAAAAGTCGGACAAGAGATCTACTCTTAAAACTCGGACCCTACATACATATGTTAATAAAGTTCGGACAAGGGCATACATCACAAGGTCGGACTAGTTATCAAGCATAACAAACTCGGACCAAATCATTCATCAATAATTTGGAACTCATTTCATTCAAACTTCGGACCCTCACACCCTTAATAAAAGTTCGGACCAAGATCCATTACATAAATTCGGACCGTGCTATTCTTAATCAAAAGTTCGGATACCACACTACCCTAAAATTCGGACCCATCTCATGTGTTACAAAATTCGGACCTCATATCATCAATCAAAAACTCGGACTACTCATTACTTAATAATGTTCGGACTACATATTACACACAAAATTCGGACAATAGAAGCAATCCAAAAGTCGGACCATATGCATCAAATAAAACTCAGAGTTTTTAACATGCGTGAATTCCAAAAATCATTTCACAGAATCAATGGAACAGTTACGTTTGCAGAATACTATGATCAAAACCCTAATCTTCATACTTTGACAATGCTGTAATAAAATCAAGATCAAACGATTCTAACATATCAGGCATCCTATTGTCAGGCAAATGATTACACAACTAATCATAACCATTTCACAATACTCAGAATCAATCAATAAACACAGAACTATTATATGTAGAACTAGGGTTTTTGCATGAATCAAACAATCAATGATTAACAACAAATAACCATTAAACAATTACCTTGGATTGATTCTAGATAAAGAGAGGGATCAAGAGTGATGATTGAGAGCTTGTGCTAATGATGAAGAAGATGATTGTAGGAGAGGAGAGGAGGATGTGAAAGTACGTATGTTGATTTTTGTGTGATGATTAGTGAAGGAGATTAGGGTTAAGAGTTGTTAAGATTTCACTAACTACTCTACTCACCCCTAAGTATCATCTTTTACATAAAACACACCCATCACAATATAATTTACAGTTTCATCACCAAGTTCATGTATTTGTCAAATCATTCGTAATAACACATAACCATGCACAATCACAATACACTTTATTAAATCAAAATGTGTATAGTTACAAAGCAACAATTTGTGTAAGTAAACAACTAAACAAACAGTGAACGTGCAATAAATGCGAAAGTGGAATCTTGGAAACTCGAGTTGTCACATTATCCCCAACATGAAAGAAATTTCGTCCCGAAATTTAGCATGCGGTTACTGAGGAAGCTAGGTAAGTTGTATCGTTTACTGGTTTTCCTGGGGTGTCACAAAGACCTCTGGAGAGACTTCACATGGATTTGTTTGGTCCTGTGAATGTCAAGAGTATTACAGGAGATTACTACTGTTTGGTTGTTACTGATGATTATTCCAGATTTTCGTGGGTAATGTTTTTGAAGTCAAAAGATGAGACTTATGACAGCTTGATGATGTTGTTCAAGAAGATTGAGAATCTGTACCAAAGGCGTATCAAAAGAATCAGAAGTGATAATGTTACTGAATTCAAGAACAGCAAGATGGAAGAATTTTGTGATGAAAGAGGTATATTGCATGAGTTTAGTGCTCCGTACACTCCGCAGCAGAATGGAGTTGCAGAACGCAAAAACCGGACACTAATCGAGACGGCTAGAACAATGCTCGCAGATTCAAAGTTACCGATAAATTTTTGGGCTGAAGCTGTTTCCGCCGCATGCTATACGCTCAACAGAGTTCTCACTGTCAAGAAGTTCAACAAAACATGCTTTGAGCTAATCAATAATCGCAAACCTAATTTGAAGTATCTAGAACCGTTCGGGTCACCCTGTACTGTTATAGAGCCTCATGGAAAGTTTGGTCCAAAGTGCATTGAGGGAATATTTGTTGGTTATGCAAGTCATATGCGACGTGTCTTCGTTTCAAGTGAGAAGCGGATTATTGAAGCTGCAAATGTTGAATGTCAAGGTTATACAATGCCGCCGCATAATTCGAGAGATTCATGGCGTTACAATTATGAAAAATTGTGGGATTCGTTTGACATGATGGAAGAACAAGAAGAAGAAGAAGAAGATTTCTTTGACGATTGGATATTTTGCGAGAGTACGAATCACAGCAAAGGTTCCCAGCCGAGTATTCTAGAAGACCACGGGAAACTTCAAATGACGATGAAGCAGGTCCTAGCAATGCTGGTGAACATGATGATGTCCAATAGAATGAAGTTGCTCAAGATAATCAGATGGTTCAGAATGATAATCAAGAATCTGAAAACATGCCGATATTTGACCATGGTGATACAGATTCTGAGGGGGAGCAGATTCAGGATTCAAGTCAAACAAACCAAATTAGTGAACAAGGTGCAGATCAAAATGTTACTAATCTGGAAGGCGATGTGGATGTTCCAAGCGAAGTAATGCCACGAACTCTTTCATACCATCCAGAGGAGTTGATCATTGGAGAGTTGCAATCGGGCGTTTGCACGAGACGTCAAATTGACCAGGGCCATACATGTTTTTACTCTACAGTAGCACCTCTACAAACTGAATTTTCATTGAGTTGTTTTATTTCGCAGATCGAACCAAGAACTTACAAAGAGGCGCTTACTGAAGACTCTTGGGTCATTGCGTTGCAAGTAGAGTTAAGTCAGTTTGAAAAGTTGGGAGTGTGGAAGCTAGTGGATTTGCCGGATGGTCATAGGAAAATCAATACGAAATGGGTATTTAAGTGTAAGAGAGACGACCGAGGAGTTGTTGTAAGGAACAAAGCTCGACTCGTTGTTCAGGGCTTTAGTCAACAGGAGGGGATTGATTTTACAGAAGTCTATGCTCCTGTGGCACGACTAGAAGCAATCAGAATTTTCCTGGCATTTGCATCTTGGAAGAACTTCAAAGTATATTAGTTAGATGTAAAATCGGCGTTTCTTTATGGGAAGGTTAAAGAGGAGGTTTATGTCAGACAGCCACCGGGCTTCACCGATCTGATCCACAAGAACAAGGTCTACTTATTGGACAAAGCGCTGTATGGTTTACACCAGGCCCCGAGAGCTTGGTACGAGACTTTGTCTCAACACCTACTAGCCAACAGCTTTATCAGAGGGAAAGTGGATGCCACTCTCTTCACTAAAGAGGTCGACAGACATCTTCTGATCGTACAGATTTATGTAGATGATATAATTTTTGGGTCAACGAATGAGAATCTGTGCAAAGATTTCGAATCAGTGATGAAGCAAAAATTCGAAATGTCATCAATGGGGGAGATGAAATTCTTTTTGGGATTACAAGTTGAACAACTACCTGAGGGAATTTTCATTCACCAGACGAAGTACGTTCGTGATATTCTAGAGAAATTTGGGATGTCAAGTTCTACTCCAACTGCTACCCCTCTAGCAACAAATCATGGGATTCACCCAGATCTCACTGGAGACAGGGCTGATGAGATGTTCTATCGTTCCATGATAGGTTCATTGATGTACTTAACTGCTTCACGTCCTGATATCATGTACCCAACGTGCCTCGCAGCAAGATATCAATCTAACCCGAGAGCTTCGCACATGATTATTGTGAAGAGGATATTACGCTACCTGAAGGGAACTCCTACATTGGGGTTGTGGTATCCTAGAAAAGGCGACTTTACGCTCGAAGGGTATTCCGAATCGGATTTCGGATGCTGCAAAGTCAATGCAAAATCAACAACTGCAGGATGCCAGTTCTTTGGACCTCGCTTTGGACCAAACTAGGCTGAAAAAGAAAAGGTTGTAACCAAACTTCAAAGTTATCATAACTCTTCGTACATTCTCAAACGCATTTTCAACATCACACCAGATGATAAAGATACTGACAAAAACAATTGGTTCAGAATTTCATCAGGTACCACCACCATTGAGAAACAATTATACTTTTTATGATGAGGAAAAGGTGGCAAAGGGTTTGAACATAGCTGACCAGTTACCTGAAAGTATCGATGTGACTTACTCCAAATCTGATGATGCTAATGATTCAGAGGTGGTAAGTAAGGTGTTGAAAGCGTTTTGAAAATGAGTCAACAAAAGGTAAGTCTGAATCACAGGATGAAGATGAAGGAAATCTTTATGATGGATATCTGAAAAACACAAAATCCGAGAAAAAATTGAATGATGATTCAAAAGGATTGGTTTATACCATGATTGGATCGGACAAATTATTCTTAGATATTGTATTCCCGATTCAGAATGTGATTTCAGAAAAGGTTGATAAAGTTTTCAAAATGGTTGAGATTGAGAAGTCTGAGATTCCAAAGTTTGCTGGTAAAGGTCATAAATCCTTTTATACCGAACCTGGTTTTAAGAAGAAAAACATGAAGGCAGGTTTGGGTTATAAAAAGAAACAGAATTGGAAGAAAAATGAAACACAAAATGTTCAGGCAAAAACAAGTTTTGTTCAAGGAAAAAGTTTAGCAGAAGAGGAAAAACTCAAAATTGGACAACAGTCTAATGAGGAGTTTGATGCTAAGAAAAAGAAGCAACAACAGGCTAAGGATGTATCAAAGAAAGTGTGTTTTAAATGTGATCAAATTGGACATGTTGCACGAAAGTGTCCAAATCCAAAGTTTGTTGATGTTGAAAAACAGAAATCTGAGGATGTGAAACAAAGGTCAACCCGATTTGATTCGAAACAAACTTGGAGGTATAATACAAACAAGTTTGCTTCTAATCAAAATTGGAAATCAAACCCGAACAGGTTCGATTCAAGACAAACCTGGAATTCTCACACACCTAGATTCAGAACAACACAGAGTTGGAAAACATCAGTTGATATGACAAAACCTAAACAGTTTTGGAAACCAAATGTTGTTCAGAAACAAAATGTTCAACAAGAATCACATTTTTACAAACGAGGAACACCGACGGGTCAAACATGGTCTGTTAAGAAAAATGTCAATTCGGTAAAAGATGAAAAAGTTGAGATTAAAATTGATAATGTTTTTGAGAAAAATGAAAGAACTACCCAGTTTTACCTGGAAAGATTCATGTTCAACTACCTGAGTCTAAACAGGCTTGGGTTGCGTTGTTCAAATGATTAAATTGTTGAATGTGCAGGTGCTCATCGGAACCACAGACTATGAGATTGCAAACTGGAGCAACCTGGCACATGGAGAGGAGGAAGAGGTTGCAGGACCCTGGTTTAGTTGAACAGGGAGTTTAGTTTGATTGTTTTCTGTACATAAATAAACAATATGTTTAAAATCCTAAAAACTTGAAAAACTAAAAACCAAAAATATGTTTGTTTTTAATTTTGTTTTGAATATATGTTGATTGAATACGCCGAAACCCTCACGGCTGAACAAACATGATTACTTTCACCAGATTGAAAAATGGTTTTCAAACTGTAAAAATCAATGTGTTGTAAATCATGGGGGTAATTATTGCTTTTAATGTAATTCAGTACACGAGAAGCTGAAAATGGATGGCAAGACAAAGCTATCAGTATCGGTTTGTTCAAATTCTTTTAATGGTTTTGCATTTTAGGGGGAGAAAAATTGTCAGAAAATACAAAAACATTAGAAAATTTGAAAAAGCCAAAAACATGATAAAATTCAAAAATTGAGTTTTTGCGTAAAAAGAGGAAATGATAGTACATCAGTAGACAGTTACAGTATGCTAAAGAATTGTAATGTTTAAATAGCGTTAAACAGTCTCACTGATGATATGCCGATAGGTTTTTATACATTTAGTAAACTTTTTCAGGATATAAACCTAAATTCAAACTTGCTTATTTTGTGGGGAACACTACTTGGATATATAGGTAACCCCTGAAATCTCGTTTGAAAGGTCCCTTATTCTGAGATACTAGGTCTTTATACTCTGTGATATCTGGGGTATTATTCCGGGACTTCTGCTGAATGGAAGTTCTGACCTAATCCCCGAATAATACTTTCCGCATTGCTTGAAATATAGCACCACCCTCAGCATAAAAAACGATGAAACATTGCAAAATGCTAATCGTGTGCTGTTGTAACAAAAAGATCCTCTAAAGGGGACACACCGAAAAGTCAAAGCCGTCATCTCTTTGCGTATACGGAAGTATCGACCTGAGCTCTCATGGCCCTCGCATTTAACCCCTTACAGATATCATTTGTGGTATACTCACCTGTAAGACTGAATATTTGGGATTCTGGATACGGGAGTATATTCAAGAGGTGGGACACATGAATAAGTTTAAGTCTTAAAACATCTAATTCATATCCTGAATCAGTTGAAGTTTGTATGAAATTTTAAGTGGACCAGTATATCGACAATCTAAGTGAATTGTTTACTTCTTAAAGTGAAATTAAGCTCAACGGTACTTGTGATTTGTCAAAAACTGATATGATCCTCTGACGCATACTCAAACAAAAAATATTGTCTGTAAATATGTTTGTACATATTTCTTTACTGCTTTATATTTTCAGAAAATACAAAAAGATTTTGATTTCTGCTTTATTTTCGACAACCGATATCTGAAATGCTGAGTTTCAAAATCTTAGTAAGCTGATTGTGTTTCTGAAAATAAAACAAGTTCACTAATTTGAAACTTAAATTAAAAACAAAATCAAAAACAGTTTGTGATATCTCCAAGGTCATTAAGTTGGACTTGGATGATTAACTGTGGGGGATTTGGATGCTTATATTGTTATAGAGCTAGTTTCCGATACGATTCGATGAAACTTCCAAATTCATGAGAAGTGATTTAGAAAGTGTGAATTGCCAGATTACGATTTCTGGAAAATAGATTTTTAAAATGTCATTACTTATAAATGTATGAGTGATTGCAGATAGTCCAGGTTACGATCCCGAGAGCAGAGTCTAAGGGGGAGTCTGAAGACAAGCTGGAAGTTAGGAGGAGCTTGTAGCTGGAAAGTTAGGTGTCGATCCCTAAAAGCATGGAAGCTTGACGAAAGGGGGAGCCTTATGATGAAGCTGTGGATGATAGAGCCAGTGATGAGTTCACGGTGTAAAAGTTAAAGAGAGAAGCTGATCAATGATAGAGATTGAAGGATGGTTATATTGTTACAATCTGAGTGAGAATGCAGAATGATCAAGACTGAAGAGGTGTTATGCTGAAGACTAGACACTGAAGACTTCGTCAATATCTAAGGGGAGTCTGTTAGTGCATCACGTCTATTGACTTTGTCTTGTATCATGTAATAGGATAGGTTAGGATAATCAGTGCACGAGGTTCGAGAATCGAAGTTTAGGTGTTAAGGTGCTGATTTCGCTCATAATGGTTCAAGGTCATTTGGAGCAAAATCAGAAGGTTCTGATTTCGCCCCAAACCTACCTAGACCATTTGGAGCGAAATCAAGATAGTATATATAGTGCATTGTTCGTTTTCATTTGGCACGGATTCATAAATTGTAACGAAGTGCTGCCAAACTGTTCTCAGGTTGTAATCAGTGTTAAAATTAATACAAGAGGCATTATAATTACATTGAGCGTCCGTTTCATTGATTCCGCCTTTGAATCGGATAAACAACTCTTCTGATTGACTCATTCGGGTCCAACAACGATCCTACACTTGGCCCGCTTAGAAGTGGATTCGAACCACTGACACAAGGATTTTCAGTTGGTTACCTGGTAGTGTAAGAAACAAACGTCTGTGGCGCTATCTACATGTGAAGCGGAGTACGTGTCTGCTAGCAGTTGCTGCTCTCAGATCCTGTGGATACAGCAACAGATGCGTGACTACGGTTTGCAGTTTCTTAACACACCTCTTTTTGTTGATAATGAGGCCGCAATTAATATAACAAAGAATCCAGTACATCACGCTAAAACTAAACATATAGAAATTCGACATCACTTCATTCGAGATTGTTTCGAGAAGAAGTTGATTCGAATAGAGAAAATCCACACTGACGAACAGAAAGCTGATTTACATACCAAAGCTTTTGTCAAAACACGTTTTAAATATCTTTCAAAACTGAATGGTATGAAGCTTCTTTCGGTGTCGGATGGCATTATTGGCGTTGATGAAGGTACTGTTGTGGATGAGAAACAATCTGCAATGGTTTGTCGATTTTTTACTTGTTTTGGTATTTAGGGGGAGTAGATATAAATTTAAAAAAAATAAAAAAAAATACGAAAACCGTAAAAAAATTCAAAAATACAAAAATGTAGGATCGTTTTCAGACCCGAACGAGTCGATCAGAAGAGTTTATCTCTAAACGAAAGGCGGAAACAGACGTGTAGAGTTCAATTCAGCAAGATTCACACTATAAACTGTTGTATGATTGATATAAAGACGTTTTACAACCTGACAACACTTCGGCAGCACTTCGTTGCACAAGCCGGAAAGTTACAAATGATGAAAGTTTGAAAGCTATATATAGGTAACGACCCTTTCGTTTGAAACTTTTCAAACGGACAGGACATTTCAAACTAAACCCTCTTCAAACTTTCAGCTTCAAACTAAACCCTCTTCAAACTTTCAGCTTCAAACTTTCAGCTACAAACTTTCAACTTCAAGTGTAGTAAACTGAGACTCGATATAAGACGAAGACGACAGATGAATGCACCAACAGACTCCCCCTCAGATGTTGACGGAGTCTTCAGTGTCGAGTCTTCGCATCTTCAGTCTTTATCAGTCCTCTCGAACTCTTTGAAGTATTTGACGTTGTAAGAATCCTCAAATCTTTCTCTTCTCTTTTCATCATCATCAACAGACTTTCCACGAACAATCTCTACTCGGATGTCTTCAGACTCCCCCTTTCGATATGCTGGGATCGCAGCCTGGCTTGTTGAAATCACACAGTCTTCAGGTATCGGAACCTGGCACTCTATCTTCAGATAACCTGCACATTCTCTACCCAAAAATAAATTTTCTGATGATAACTTGTAAAAACAATCTCACCAGCTAATGAACCTCTTCCAGGAATAATACAATCAAAGAATGATTTTACAATGTTAATCTTTGATAAACCACTTGAAGATATATTTTAATTTTTCAAAACAACATACTCTCCCAAACCATTTGTTCATCATGTCTAGCACTTGGAATTTTGAAAATTAGCTCTCCAACATCAGTTGTCGAAAATCTTTTTTGAACTTTTCAAAATTTATGCTAAAACACAATAAAATCTTTTTGGAATTTTTAATGTAATGAAATTTAGTAAAGAAATATTTACATACAATATTTTTGTGAGTTTGTGTAAGAGGATCATATCAGTTAATGAGACAAATCACCAACACCGTTAAGCTTTAAACATTTTAAGTTCTAAACGATTTACCTAGATTGTCAGTATACTGATCCACTTAAATTTCACACAAAGTTAAATCGATTCGAGATACAATATTAATGTTTTAGAAACTTAAACTTAATTGTGTATCACTCCACTTGAATATACTCCTGTATCCAAATCCCAATATTCAGTCTTACAGGTGAGTATACCACAGATGATATCTGTAAAGGGGTTATGTGCGAGGGCCGTGAGAGCTCAGGTCGATACTTCCGTATACGCAGAGAGATGACGACTTCGACTTTAGGTGGGTCCCCTTTAGAGGATCTTTTGATTACAACAGCAGCGACTATCAATTTTATTGTCTCATCAGCTTGGTGAGGGCGATGCTATGTTTCAAGCATTTTGCGAAAAGCATTATCCGAGGACTAGGTCAGTACTTCCATACAGGGATAATACCCCAGATATCCCTGAGTATAAAGACCTAGTATCTCAGAATACAGGACCTTTCAAACAAGATTTCGGGGGTTACCCATATATTCAAGAATAGTTACCCACGAATCAAGCAAGTTTGAATTAGGTTTATATCTCGTTTCAATTTACTAAATGTGCAAAAACCTACTGACACATCAGCAGTAAGATTGTTTATCACTTTTAAACTTTCCAATTCTTTAGCATGTTGTGATAGTCCACTGATGTACTATCATTTCCTCTTTTTCACAACAAAACTCATTTTTGATTTTATCATGTTTTTGGCTTTTTCAAATTTTCTAACCTGGGAGCTCCGTCAAGTCCTGAGACATACTGTTCATAACATGTACCATCCCAGTCACAAACCAGGGATGGTTCAACCTTTTCTTTCTTTGTTTTCTTCTCATAAAATTCTTTAACCCCTTTGACTTTTCGATCAATCATCTTGCCAAAGATATGTTTTACCTTAGGGTTAAAGACCTTCTCAGCATCAAATTCCTGTTTATCATTATAAAATTGGTTAGAAATTTCAATTTTACCAATTTTCTTTTTATAATTTTCAGCCCGAAGTGATGGAAAATAAATCCTCATCATTCACAGTCGGAACTGATTTTTCATCTTTTAACATAGCTTCACTTTTCGAAACAACCTTTGGCTCATCTGACTTTGTGGAGTCAGATTCATCACCAGAAGATAGCTCCTCTGATTTTGACCTATCAGAATCATCGCTAGAGCTTTCACCAACTTTCTTAACAACCCATTTCTGGTTGTCAGATTTAGCTCTCTTCTTGTAAAACTTGTTCGAACTCTCACCAATTTCAAATGTAGAATCTTTAAACAATTTCGTTCTATCAATTGGTGGTTCGAACTCAACTACTTTTTCTTTGAGTTTACGAAATACCCCCTGTTTTGATTGTATTGCCTTAGAACAATCTTTGGCAATATGTCCAATAGTGTTGCATCGGAAACAAGTTTTCATATCTTTCTTCTGCTCAGTCATTTTCTTCAATTCATCTTGCTTCTTTGCAAGGAATTCATTGTTTGACTGTCTCCAGAATGCTTTCTTTTCTTCTTCTTCAGATGACGTTCCTGAAACAAATGTCATTTTGGATTTAAAATCACGAACATATTTTTCATTTTTCTGTAGGAGTAAAACCTAAACCTTTCTTTTTGAAATTACCGTTATGATTTGTATTTCTTTTGGAAACCAGAACCAGAACTGTAATTCTTTTTCTTGTTTAATCTTTGTTGTACTCTTGAAGTGTATTTTTTAGGTTTTTCATTAAGACATAAGTCTTTTATTTCAGAAATATTAATTTATGTGAGTTTGAAAACATTTTTTATCAGTTCAGTTTTGACACCTCTTATTGGAAATTCCTCATCAGAATATAATTTGTCAGAATCATTCAAAGTGTAGGCAACTTTAAACAACCCATCATCCAAATTAGATTTTGATAACAGGAATTCTTTGTCATAGACTATTTTTCCCTGTTTTTCTGTTTGACCCGGAGTGCTTGACTCAGACTTTGACTCTGACGCGGACTCCGACTTTGAATCCTCTATCTCATCGTTTTCTAACACATGATCCACGACTTTCTTCATCAATTGAGACTGTTGATCAGTGTCAGATGATGTAAACACAACATCAATACTATCTGGTAGATTGACTGACGACTCTGACTCCCACTGTAAATTTGTTGCCTTTTTGACTCTTTCATCGTTTGGGTATCTTGGCAAATATCCATTTTCCAGCGGGGGTGGACACTTGTTATAACTGACACCTTGTTTCTTACCAGAATCTTTCTTCTCAGTTGTTTTCTCGTGTCATTTTTCTTCTTTTCCAAAGTCTTTTCATCAGCAATTTTTCCAGCTTCCTTTTCTTCAGTTACCTCATCATCTTCCCATGCCTTCATACTTTTAACCGTCGGATAAATCCTGTCAATGACATAAGAAGTACATGAGTAACTTTTTAGCAAACGATTAACTCTTTCAGTTTCAATTCTTTGCAGCTCAAGCTTTTGTTCCAAAGCAGCACACTTCTCGATGTAATTGTTTACAACTTTCTGCTTTATCATGAAAGCTCCCTGAAGTGTCTTCATTGCAGTTGCTTGTTCTTCACTCGTTTGGTTGTATTGGTTCATTACTTTGTTGAGCACATCGTAAGATTCCTTCAAGCTGTTCAAATTGTAAATCAGTGTGCTGTTCTGCTTCTTTATAGCTTCACAGTTCTCACACTTCACTGGAATCTTTTTCGCATCAACTTCTTCCTCATCCTTGAATTTAGGAACTTCTTTCACCTTTTGTCTTCTTATCACTGGAACATCTTCATCATCGCTGCTCACTGGTGTCTTGATCTTTTTCTTTTTCTTCTTGGCTTTATCATCATCACTATCACTTTCAGCAAGCAACTTCATATCAGCTTTGAATTTTCTTGCCCAATACTTAGTATCATCATCACTATCATCTTCAACCTTTGCCATGAAAGCAGTGTAAGCTCTATTTTGATCAGGAATATAATCATCCCAAGTAAAATTTTCCCAGCTAAAACCCTCTGGTAGCTTTTCATCTTCTTGATCAATCAAACAAGCTTTTGCATTATCTGGAATATATTTATCCTAGTTAAATGACTTCTTTTCATCTTGATTACCCACACATGCTATCTTTCCTGAATCTTCAATTATTGGTCTTCCATGTGCAGTTTGTGCTTGATGTTGATGTTGTTGTGATGGTGATTGAGCAACCTGATGATAGATAGCTTTTCTGTAGTAATCATTGTTGTTATTGAAAGGATTCTGAGCTCCACTTGCTTGGCGGTTAGTGCACTCCCTTTTGAAGTGTCCTTTTTCCCTGCACCGAAAACAAGTGACTTTAGATTTATCGAAACCTAAAGTAGAAACATTTGCCTCACGAAGATCATCTCTCCCCGTGATCTGCTTGAATTTCTCAGCTCTTCTTAACACGCTAGCCGAACACCACTTTATGTCCATTAGCTCCATCTCTTCAGCATCTATTTGGTCGTAGTCTTCCTTTGTTAGCATTGGATTCCCGATACGACCTGCAACAAAACAACTATAAGATTCCAAAACCATTCCTAATAAAGACATTTGGTTTTTAGCAACTTTGTGACATCTGTGCTTATAATCATTGTAAACAATTCAGTTATCAATGAAATAAAGTTATTTGATCCCTATGTTTGTTTGTTTGTTTGTGTTTGATGTTTTTCATGTTTTGACTTTTATTCGATTTCAAACTCTATATCGCTTTCTGGAGAATTATACGCAAACTGGTGCGAAAACGTAATCAGTTATATGCAACAAATACTCCGGAACATCAATTTATGCTTAACATACCTTAAATAACCTTTACATAACTTAGAAATAAGTTTTGAAGGCTTTGATATGGCAAAATTTAAGTTAATTCGCTTACAGGGACTAAAATTGACAAACTGCGAAAGTATGCCGATTTGAACTGTAATGAACATTCCGGAACATGCCCATAAGTTAAACACACCCTAAATATCCTTTACATAGCTTAGAAATAGGCTTTGAGGGGTTCGGTGTGCTAAAATAAACTTTATGCTCATTCAGGGACTAAAAGCGTCAAAAAGTGCATAAGTTTGCACTTTCGCGCATAACTTACGCTCTGAATACATCCGGACATCCAAAAATTTATGTAAGCATTAAAATATTATGTTTTAATGTTTGGCATGAGAAAAATCCATTCGTCGCGCAATTTGGATCGTTTTTCGCGCTTATGCGCATTCCGTCGTAATTAAGCGAACATCGCGATCGTACGACCAAACGAACCGACATCCGAGATATTTTTGAGCATGTTTTGAGTTCCCTATACTTTAACGTCATTTTAGAGGCTTGAAATGAGGTTAACGGGCCTTAAACGTGTCCAAAATGTACTTAAAAGCATGCAGGGGCTAAAACTGCCATTTTTTGAAAAGTTATGCTGATCAGACAACCTCAGGCGGCCCGCCTGAGTTTATGTGGATCCTGATGCGGGCCGCATGGCCTCCCCAGATATGCAAAAATGTTGCAAACAGCTGTTTGCAGCTGTTTAGCACTTCAAAACCACTTGCAAATGGTTTTTATCAATCCTAGGGGCTCCCATGGGTTTGTAATTCAGTGGGTATGTGTTGTACGGCTCAGATTTAACTCTTGGGGAACAAGAAACGATCTTAACGGTTCCATGTTTCCTATAAATACCCCCCATGTCTTGCTCGTTTTCCCTCACATTTGAAATCTGATTCAAAGCTCTCTAAGTGGAAGTTTATATACTTCCTACCTGAGAGTGAATCGGGTTCAAATCTTGTGGGGACCTTCTGTAAGTATTCTTTCGCGTTTTTCGTTCGTTTTAGCGTTAAAGTCAAACTGAGTTTGACTTTCTGCATTGATCAGTTTATGGTTAATGCGAAGTTCGTTTGAACTTCATAACGTGAACGTAATCACGATGGTTATAGTCCCTAGTGACTATACCTACTGATTACCACGTTATCTGGGCTCAGTGACGAGTCGTAGTTTCGGCCAAAATGCGTTTTCTCGCGTATTTTGTAACCAAACTACTCTAAGGGTATTAAAACCGTTTGTTTTAATACCAAACCTGTTTTCTAACTTTACTAAACATGTTCTGGCATGTTTAGCTCGTCGCTTTTAGATTTGTGCTTGTTTAGGGTCGTAAAGGTAAGCGATCTAATCAATCGCTTATGCTTACGAACCCGACCCATTTGGTCGATCTTTAGGATCCGACCAAACATTTTAGGTGACCATAGTTGTATAGGGAATAACCTTCCGAGGTTATACCTTATGGTCACGACGTTTAAGTAGTTGTATGATAAGTAGTTCTTATGCCTTAGGTAAATTACCAAAATACCCTTTTTGCGCCAAAATTCATTTTAAGCCTATGTAGCATAAATTTTGACATCTAAACTGATTTAGCAACAATATTAAGCATGTTAAGGCATATCTTACTTGTCATAGGACTAGTTAGGCTTTCCGAACGCGTTTTACGTGAACGACGCGTTAAAGTAGCATAAGCTACCTAAGCGGGTCGTAATGGGTCAAAAGCACTTAGGATAGGTTTCGTTTAGTATGTAGGCTTTGTTAAACCATGTTACATAAGTTCCCCTACTTATTTGGTTTACGAACCCTCGTACTACCTGATCCTCCGATAGGGCCGTTTATTTATGTAGTTACCTATATAGGTGCCGTTTGATTCCGTGATCTTCTAGCATTGCTTGGTGGTTATCCTACGACTTCTAAGCAATCTCAAGTGAGTACATAGACCCCTCTTTTACTGTTTTCCAAACATTTTGGGGTGAAACACATGTGCCTACTTGTTACTTTCGTGCTTTCTTGTTTTCACATCATATGCTTGCTATGTTCTTAGTACACTTATAGTACATGATTTCATTACATTGCTTTGCTACATATGTTTACTTAGCATATTAGCACATTGTTTTACATTACATTACTTTGCTATATATGTTTACATGGCATATTAGCACATTGTTTTACATGACTTTTTCTGCTTTGTATGTTTACTTAGCATACTTAGTACATTGTTTTCACATAACTTGTTTACATTTGGTATGACATTTCGTTTGCATAAACGGTTCTTTACTACATTCATTAACATTAGCTACGCCGCTCGGTAGTAAGTAATGGTACCATAGGACTTGACAAATCCCGTTCCTGACACCCTAGGTTTGTTTGGGTGAAAGGAATGACTGAATCCGAAAACATTTTACTTTGATAAACTTTACTCTAAGGTTATCCTGCTGTCTCAAGGCTTGAATGTAATGCGTTAACTTACCGCATAAATGTTTGTATCAATAAAACAAGCTTTTACTGGGCAAAATATAACTTTTTGATTTATTCAAAATGCTTTGTTTTGTTCCTTTTTACTTATGGTTAAGTATTCTCATTTTGTTACTTACCATACATAACTTTTGTTTACACTTAACTGCATGACTACATTTTGGGTTTTAAACATATGACAATGGTTAGACAAGAACATTTGATGGTTGGTTTAAACATGGACTTTATACATTGGTGGTTTGTTTAATGACATAAGTAACGATATGTGTGTAGTATGATACAAGCATGGTGGATACGCCGCTGGTACTTCCTATATATAAGTGCTTGTATTGTATTACATATCATAGCGTTATTTAAATCATTTAGTTTGGACTTATACATTTTTACACAAATAACACATTTTCACAAGACTTCGTTTTACAAAAACAACTTGTTTCATACAACTTATTTTTACTTGGTTATTCTTTTAACCATACGTTATTCTTCTATTTATACATATCATTTGATTTCATAGCTTTTCAAATGATTTACAAAACAAAACATTTTACAAGATTCATGACTAACTTTTATTAAACACTTTTCTTTAAACTTAAGTCATGAATCCTATTTTCATAAAACCTATGTTACTCACAGGCATTTTTATGCCGACGTACCTATTTTCACATGTGTTTCAGGAGCTAATGCATAGGATGATGATCGTGACACGCTAGGGTGGACCCGGGCCTTAGTGACATAAAACAGAGCTAGACTTAGTTTAATTACGCTATGTACTCTTTATTTCAGTAGTTTTAAGACAATGTAACATGTTGGTTCTTGTTTTGAACGATGTATTCCACCCTTGGGTGATGAATAAAATATTATTTTAATTACCATGGTTGTGGAACAATAATTCTGTTACAACACTCCCCGACGTTTCCGCCATGATTTGATGTTTTACGTGGTCGGGGTGTGACAGAAGAGTTGGTATCAGAGCCAATGGTTATAGGGAATTAGGTTATTAGTAATGCTTTGACCTAGACTATAACCTTTCTAGGACCCCAACACAAGTTGTCTTGTGTTTAGATTTTAAAACATGCACTTCACCTATCCTTAGGTGATCACCAAAACAAGAACCCAGTTTTCTAAAACGATTTTTGAAAAACAATCTTCTGTTTGCAAATGATTTATTATATGGTTTTGAACCCTTTTGATTTTTCAAATTGATTTTGGAAATTTATCATTTGTTTTAATGATTCTTTTGGCCTTGTGCCTTCCAAGTTTTCAAAATCTCGTCAAAGTTTTGGGTTCTAAATAGTGTGAACACGTGCAAACTGGAAGAGTGAATGCCTGTACCCTGGGTTTTCTGTCTAAGGCTAGAGTGTTCGTACAAATCCACATAATCGGACCAGTCACTCTTACCTGTGAACTCTTGGGGTGAGTGTTCACTTATAGGCGAGCATGTCTTCGCTAAGCATTGTTTATGGACCCATTTACTTTGATTAGTCACTGTGTGTCATTTGTTTGCTTTGTGATACGGACGAATGACCACCATCCTTGCTTTGTTGGTTTTGTTTCATCTCGTTCTTTCCATCTAAATCATCTCACTCGTTTCCTCTCGTGTTTTCCTCTTTTTAGCATGCCTCCTCGATGCGAAAATCAGCTACCCAATGCCGAACTGGCAGAAATCGTCGCACATCATATGGCTGCTGCGTTCCCGAATCTTATTGCTCAGTTTAACCAAGCCAACATCAATCAGAATGCTCCTTGTAACTTCAAGAGCTTCAATTCAGCTAAACCACTCAAGTTCAGTGGTACTGAGGGGACAACTGGGCTCCTTCAATGGTTTGAGAGCATTGAGAATACTTTCCGTCACGTTCAGTGTCCTAATAATCGCAAAGTCGAGTTTGCTTCAAGTGTTTTTCAAAAGAGGGCGTTGACATGGTGGAATGGGGTTATGAGAGATCGAGGTGCTGAAGTCGCTTTAGCACAGTCATGGGCTGAGTTGAGGACTCTCATGATGAGTGAGTTTTGTCCTCGTCATGAACTACGAGCACTGGAAAGGGAGTTTGAGGATCTAAAGCAGTTTAGTGGCGAGCACCGGGCATATACTGACATGTATGAAGAGTTGAGTTTGTTATGCCCAACGATGGTCACCCCACTTGATAAGGCTATCGAAAGATACATCAATGGTCTACCTGACTCTGTGCAAGACATCGTTACCGGTAGTAAACCTACCACTATTCGTCAGGCAATCGAACTATCTGCAACGTTGACTGAGTCGCAAATTCGAAAGGGTAAGTTGCATAGAAAGGGTGACAAGAAGGGTAAAAAGCAGGATTCTGACAAGAAGGGTAAAAAGCAGGATTCTGACAAGA
This sequence comes from Helianthus annuus, assembly GCF_002127325.2. Lineage (NCBI taxonomy): Eukaryota > Viridiplantae > Streptophyta > Magnoliopsida > Asterales > Asteraceae > Helianthus > Helianthus annuus. Next base: position 96,000,992 of record NC_035438.2, on the reverse strand, counting down.
AGGATAGCAAGAAAGGTAAAAACAAGAAGGGGAGTGATGCGGGTTCTTCGAAGGGTTCTAGGAAGCGGAAGGCTTCCCAAAATTTTGCCGTTACTACACAGACGAATCAGCCTGCGCAACCTCTTGCCAAGAAACCATACTTTGGCAATGCACCTCAGTGCAATAAGTGTAACGGACATTATCAACCACATCACCAGTGCCGTCAATGCACTAACTGCGGAAGACCTGGTCATCTTGCTGCTACATGCCGCATACCTGCCAATCAGAATCGGGCAGCTCAGAACCCGGCTCAACAGGTTGCTCAGCAACAAGGTCAAGCAGCACGACCTCAGTTCCCACCAGGTTCTTGTTACAACTGTGGAGATCTGACCCACTACCGTAACCAGTGTCCAAGATTGGTGAATGCGAACCCAGTTCAAGCTCAGGCTCGTGGACGAGCTTTTAACATGAATGTTGTTGAGGCGCAAGCAGACAACGAGGTGGTGAACGGTACGTTCTTTGTTAATACCTACGTCTGTTCTTTTTGATTTAGGGGCCGATAAGAGTTTTGTGTCGTTATCTTTTGAGCCCTTGCTTCGCGTGTCTAGAACGAAACTAGGTAAGCCTTTGACTGTTGAAGTTGCGAGTGGTGAACCCATTGTTCTTGATTCTGTTCTTCGCAACTGCCAGTTGAACCTTAGCGACCATCTGTTTCCTATTGACCTCACGCCTATGCAACTTGGAAGCTTCGACATTATTGTGGGTATGGATTGGTTAGCTAAGCATCGCGCAGAGGTAGTTTGTTTTGAGAAGATCGTTCGTGTGCCGCTTTCGTCAGGTGAGATCCTACAGGTTCGTGGTGAGAAACCTGCTAGTAGCCTCAAGCTTATGTCTTGTTTTCAAGCTCGGAAGTATCTGCAAAAGAACTATGTGGCCTTCTTGGTACATGTTACAGCAGATAAAGACCAAGGTAAGTCTATGCAAGATATTCCTGTTGTTCGGGATTATCCGGAGTTGTTTCCTGAAGAGTTGCCTGGTCTACCTCCAGCATGCCAAGTCGAGTTCCGTATTGATCTTGTACCTGGTGCAAATCCTATTGCCAGAGCTCCATATCGTCTTGCACCGTCTGAGATGCAAGAGTTGTCTAAGCAGCTTCAAGAGCTTTCTGACAAAGGTTTTATCCGTCCTAGCTTTTCACCTTGGGGTGCTCCCGTTCTTTTTGTCAAGAAGAAGGATGGATCCTTCAGAATGTTTATCGATTATCATGAGCTGAATAAGCTTACCATCAAGAATCGATATCCTCTACCTCGCATTGATGATCTCTTTGACCAGTTACAGGGTGCTACTTGCTTTTCGAAGATCGACCTTCGTTCTGGGTATCATCAACTTCGTGTGCATGAAGAAGATATTCCCAAAACAGCATTTCGCACTCGATATGGGCATTATGAGTTCACAGTCATGCCATTCGGTTTGACCAATGCTCCTGCTGTTTTCATGGACTTAATGAATAGGGTCTGCAAGCCTTATTTGGATAAGTTCATCATCGTTTTCATGGGATCTTGATTTACTCTAAGACGCATGCTGATCACGAGCGCCATCTTCGTCTTACTCTGGAACTCCTGAAGAAAGAACAACTTTTTGCCAAATTCTCCAAGTGTGAATTTTGGCTTAAGGAAGTTCAAATTTGGGGCATATTGTCAACGAACAAGGTATACATGTAGATCCCTCCAAGATCAGTGCAATTAAGGATTGGGATACGCCTACTACTCCTACTGAGGTTCGTTCTTTTCTTGGTCTTGCGGGTTATTACCGCCGCTTCATCGAGAACTTCTCAAAGATTGCAGTTCCTCTAACTGCTCTAACTCAGAAGAACAAACCCTTTGAATGGGGTTCTAAGCAAGAAGAAGCGTTTCAGACCTTGAAGCAGAAGCTTTGTGATGCACCTATTCTGACTTTGCCTGAGGGCAATGATGATTTTGTTGTTTACTGTGATGCATCGAAATTGGGTCTTGGCTGTGTTCTGATGCAAAGGAACAAAGTCATAGCCTATGCATCAAGGCAATTGAAGGTACATGAGAGAAACTACACCACTCATGATCTTGAGTTAGGTGCAGTTGTCTTCGCTCTCAAAAATCTGGAGACACTATTTGTACTGTACAAAATGCGTGGTTTTCACTAACCACAAAAGTCTCCAGCATATCTTTAATCAGAAAGAACTCAAAATGAGGCAAAGACGTTAGGGTCGAACTCCTAAACGACTATGATTGCGAAATTCGCTACCATCCTGGTAAAGCGAATGTTGTGGCTGACGCATTGAGTCGTAAAGAACGCACTATGCTTCATTGTGTTCATGTTCAATCTGCTATTCAAGCTCGATCTGATATCCAAGCACGCATTACTCAGGCTCAACAGGCTTGTGTTTCACAAGACTTGATGGGTAAGGAATTACCCTATCACATTAAGCCTGATCTTGTTCTAAAGGAAGATGGATCATATTATTTCATGGACCGTTTGTGGGTCCCAAGCCAAGATGATCTTCGCACTCTGCTTATGGATGAGGCCCATAAGTCTCGTTATTCTATTCATCCTGGCTCAGATAAAATGTATAAGGATCTTCGTACTCAGTATTGGTGGCCTGGTATGAAGAAAGACATTGCCTTGTACGTTTCAAAGTGCCTTACTTGTCTCAAGGTCAAGGCTGAACACCAACATCCTTATGGTCTTTTGGAGCAACCCGAGATCCCAGTTTGGAAATGGGAAAACATTGCTATGGATCTCATTACTAAACTCCCGCGCACTAAGAAAGGTCATGATGCCATCTGGGTAGTTGTTGATCGTCTTACAAAGTCAGCGCATTTCCTGCCGATCCGTGAGAATCTATCTGCTGAAGATCTGGCCAAAATCTACGTGGATGAAATTATATCTCGACATGGTGTTCCTTTGAACATTATTTCTGATAGGGATGCTCGCTTCTCTTCTCGATTTTGGAGAACCATGCAATCTGCTATGGGGACCCAACTCAATCTGAGCTCAGCCTATCATCCACAAACAGATGGCCAAACTTAAAGAACAATCCAGACTTTGGAGGATATGCCTAGAGCTTGTGTGATCGATTTTGGTGGTAGTTGGGATTCACATCTTCCATTGATTGAATTCTCCTACAACAATAGTTATCACTCCAGCATCAACATGGCTCCTTTCGAGGCTCTCTATGGTCGAAAATGTCGTTCACCAGTCTGCTGGAATGAAATAGGTGAGGCTCAGCTTACTGGACCTGACCTCATTCTAAAGACAACTGACAAGGTTAAGAAAGTTCGTGATAACTTACAGACAGCTCGAAGCCATCAAAAGAGTTACGCGGACCGACGACGCAAGCCCTTGGAATTCCAGGTCGGTGATCATGTATTACTTAAGGTCTCACCTTGGAAAGGTGTGATCAGATTTGGGAAGAAAGGAAAACTTGCACCTAGATATGTTGGACCATTCAAGATCGTCGAAAGAATCGGCAAGGTAGCCTACAGACTTGCATTACCTCCTACACTTGGACCTGAGTTTACTTGGGAACGTGAAGATCAAATGATAACTTCTAATTTTATTTTTCAATTTATATGGCCGACCACTATCTAGTATTTCAATACTAACTGATTGGACCGCAAATTTCACTAAACCAATCAACAACAATCCTCGATAAACTCAAATTGATTCTTGGACAAAGTAGATTTAGTGTTTATCATTCACACAAGGGCCGATGACATGCACATGGATTGATGGTATTAAATTGACCCAACAACTTTTATGTCATCTAAATGTTCATTGGACCAACACTTTAAAACTCTGATTGGGCCTCACTTTTGCTTGATTGGACCGAGAATTTTGTCAGATCATATGTTTTTGTATCAAATAATTTGACCACCCAACTTTATCACATGCACACTTTAATATCAATCACATGCAAACTTAAAACCTTCTTTTCAGTTTCACACAATACAATGTAACCCTCAAACGGAATGCTTTGACAAACGGACACAACTTCAAACAGTCACACCCTCAAACTGTCGGATCAATTTCAAACGGGATAGTCAAGTTCAAGCGATCAATTCAAACTGAATGGCAATTTCAAACGATATATCAAACGGAATGGTCTCTTTCAAACGAAAAGGTGCAGATTTCAAACGGTCACATGCATTTTCAAACGGAATTGACTCTTTCAAACGATAGTTCAAACTGAATAGGCATTTTCAAACGGAATCCATAGCATTTTCAAACGATAGGACAATTTTCAAACGGAAATAATAAGCCTCGTTCAAACGGAAGCCAATTTTCAGTCCATTTTTACCAGTTTTACTTCGAGTTTTGAACTGATATTCTCAAGGGTTTGTTAAAACACAATTACGAACGCATTGTGAATGTTTCAGCCAATTTTATCCGTGAAAACTTGTTCAATTTTGAAAGAAGGTGTAGAAAATCAGAATTAGCGGCTGAATTGGTATGAACTCTTCCTCCTGAGCTCTGATACCACTTGTAGGATCGTTTTCAGACCCGAACGAGTCGATCAGAAGAGTTTATCTCTAAACGAAAGGCGGAAATAGACGTGTAGAGTTCAATTCAGCAAGATTCACACTATAAACTGTTGTATGATTGATATAAAGACGTTTTACAACCTGACAACACTTCGGCAGCATTCGTTGCACAAGCCGGAAAGTTACAAATGATGAAAGTTTGAAAGCTATATATAGGTAATGACCCTTCCGTTTGAAACTTTTCAAACGGACAGTACATTTCAAACTAAACCCTCTTCAAACTTTCAGCTTCAAACTAAACCCTCTTCAAACTTTCAGCTTCAAACTTTCAGCTTCAAACTTTCAGCTTCAAATTTTCAGCTTCAAGTGTAGTAAACCGAGACTCGATATAAGACGTAGACGACATATGAATGCACCAACAAAAAACATGATAAAATCTCAAAATCCAAAAACAATATAAAATTGAAAAGAGCTTGTGTAAAAAGGGAATATGATAGTACATCGGCTTGACAGTTACAGTATGCTAAATATTTGTAAAGTTTAAAAGAGTTTAAACAGTCTCACTAATGATGTGTCGATAGGTTTTCGCACATTTAGTAGATTTATTCGGGATATAAACCTAAAATTGCAAAACGAAACTTATTTCGTGGGGGACACTACTTGGATATATAGGTAACCCCTGAAATCTCATTTGAAAGGTCCCTTATTCTGAGATACTAGGTCTTTATACTCAGTGATATCTGGGGTATTATTCCGGGACTTCTGCTGAATGGAAGTTCTGACCTAGTCCCCGAATAATACTTTCTGAAAAATGCTTGAAACACAGCATCACCCTCAGCAAATTGATTAAACAATAAAATTGATAATCATTGCTGTTGAAACAAAAAGATCCTGTAAAGGGGACACATCGAAAAGTCGAAGCCGTCATCTCTCTGCGTATACGGAAGTATCGAACTGAGCTCTCACGGCCCTCGCATTTAACCCCTTACAGATATCATCAGTGGTATACTCACCTGTGACACCTGTGTCACTTCAATCATCAAACAAATACCAAATCAATGAAATATTGATTTCATACTTGGGATTTGTAAAAATATGTGCATCGTTTGCACATATCAACTCTTATTCGATTTCTAGCTTTAAATCGCTTTCTAGAGGGTTATACGCGCTCTGATGTGTAGATATAACCAGTTTAATGCAACAAACACTCCGGAATAGTGAAATAGGCTTAACATACCTTAAATAACCTTTACATAACTTAGAAACAAGTTTTGGAGGGTTTGGTATGTTGAAATCAAGTTTGCTCGATCGCAGGGACTAATTGTGTCAAACTGTGAAACTATACCGATTCGTATAGTAACGAACATTCCGGAACTTGATCATAAGTTAAACATACCCTAAAAATCCTTTACATAGCTTAGAAATAGGCTTTGAGGGGTTCGGTGTGCTAAAATAAACTTTTTGGTCATTCAGGGACTGAAAGCGTCAAAAAGTGCATAAGTTTGCATTTTCGCGCATATCTTGTGTTCTGAATACATCCGGACATCCAAAAATTTATGTAAGCATTAAAATATTTTATTTTAGTGTTTGGCATGATAAAATTTCATTCGTCGCTTAATTTGGATCGTTTTTGCGTTCGTTACGACTGCGATTAACGCAATCGTACGACCAAACGAACCGACATCCAAGATATTTTTGAGCATGTTTCATGTCCCCTACACTTTAACATCATTTTATAGCCTTGAAATGAGGTTAACGGGGCTTAAACGTGCCAAAAATGCATCAAAACACATGTTTCTGAAGTTCAGGGACCAAATCTGCAATTCTGTAATAGTTGGCCAGGCGGCCCGCGTAAGACTACCTTAACTCTTTCGCGGCCCGCGTGAGAGGCCCAGTTCAGCAGAAAGCTATTAATAGCCTGTTTCCAGCTGTTGCACTTGTTTTACCACCTTGCAAATGGTATTTTGGAAGCTATGGGCTCATTCTAGGGGTTCTAATGGTATTAGAAAACAATGGGCCCAAGTGGAGGGTCTAGATCGAAGCTCGTTTCTCGATAAACGATCCTAACGGTTCTAGATTTCCTACAAATACCCACCATGTTTTCATTCATTCCTCACATTTGAATCTGATTCAAGCTCTCTAAGTGGAAGTATATGCTTCCTACCTGAGAGAGAATTGGGTTCAAATCTTGCGGGGACCTTCTGTAAGTATTCTTTCGTGCTTTTCTTTCGTTTTAGCGTTAAAGTCAAAATGCGTTTGACTTTCTACATTGACCAGTTTATGGTCAATGGGAAGTTCGTTTGAACTTCATAACGTGAGCGTAATCACGATGGTTATAGTCCCTAGTGACTATACCTACTGATTACTACGTTATCTAGGCTCAGTGACGAGTCATAGTTTCGGGCAAAATGCGTTTTCTCGCGTATTTTGTAACCAAACTACTCTAGGGTATTAAAACCGTTTGTTTTAATACCAAACCTGTTTTCTAACTTTGTTAAACATGTTTCGACATGTTTAGCTCGTCACTTTTAGTTTAGTGCTTGTGTAGAGTCGTAAGTCAAGCGGACTAAACACCCGCTTAGACTTTCGAACATGACCCGTTTGGTCGATCAATAGGATCCGATCAAACATGTTTAGTGACCATAGTAGCGTAGGGAATAGCCTTCCGAGGTTATACCTTATGGTCACTCAGGTTTGATTGGTCACATGATAAGTAGGGCTGTAAACGAACCGAACGAACACGAACAAGGCCTTGTTCGTGTTCGTTCGTTAAGGAAATAAATGTGTTCACGAACGGTTCATGAACACTTACCGAACGAGATATTATGTTCGTGTTCGTTCATTAAGGAAATGAGCGTGTTCGCGAACGGTTCACGAACACAAACGAACACAAATAAATTTGGCGAACGCGACGAAGGATAAAGATAGATGGCCCAGAGAGTAGCACTCGAACTTGAATCCCTTATTGTGGAACGGAGGTCGATTGTATTCGTGGATGTAAATAATGAGAAATGAAAGTGAATTGATGCATAAACAAGTCTAAAGTGGGTTTTCTAGTTTAATGTTAGGGAAATAAAATAAATAAAAGTTTAATAATATAAAAAGTATAAATAAAATATAAGAAAGTATAAAGATCTTCAATTAAAACACAAACATACGAACATAAACGAACGCAAATCAACAAATGTTCATGAACACGTTCACGAACACCTTACCGAACGTTCACGAACACAATCGAACGAACGAGACCTCTGTTCATGTTCGTTCATTTAACTAATCGAACGAAATTTCTTGTTCATGTTCGTTCGTTTATTAAACGAACGAACATAAACGAACTTCCCGCCGAACGGTTCACGAACTGTTCGCTGAACGTTCGGTTCATTTACAGCCCTAATGATAAGTAGTCTATATGCCTTTGGTAAATTACCAAAATGCCCTTTTCATACATAATTAGTAATTAAGCATATGTAACCTAAGCTTTTGCCACGTAACTGATTATGTAACATATTAAAACATAAAGAGGCATATAATACTTGTCATAGGACTAGTTAGACGTCTCAAACGCGCATTGCGCGCGCGACGTGTTAAGGTAGCGTAAGCTACCTTAACGGGTCATAATGGGTCGTAAGCACTTAGGTTAGGTTTCCTTTTAGTATGTAGGCCTTGTTAAACCATATCATATGAGTTCCCACACTCATTTGGTTTACGAGACCTCATACTATCCGATCTCCCGATTTAGGTCCGGTTTATTTATGTAGTTATGAATATTAGGTGTCGTTTGATTCCGTGCTCCCTCTAGCTTGCTTGGTAGTTGTTCAAGACTTCTAAGCACTCTCAAGTGAGTACATTGTCCCCTCTTTTACTGTTTTCAAATGTTTCGGGGTGAAGCATGTGTACCTATCTGTTATTTTCATGATTTCAAAGTATAATTGATTTTACATGTTAATACTTATCTTTTGTCAAACTGAATGATTATTTATGGCTTTAACACTGATTTTTCTAAGATTATAAAATTAATTGTTGGAATAGTACTCATTTTTGTTCACCAGACCGGTTGGTAGTATGATATCGCGCTATAGGATTTGACACCCCATTCCTGTTGTCATGGAATGTCTGAAACCAATTTGTTGCTCCATCCAAATAGGGATTGCCTTTGTGGTATTTCTATAGTCTCAAAGGTGTATTTTGATGCACTAGGTCTGAATGAATTCTTAAATCACATTATTTTTGTATATTAAGTTATACTCCCAAAAGTATAGTTTGATGTGCTCTCATATGTGATATTGTAAAAAACCAACATATATTTTGTTAATCATTAAAACATAGTTTGATATGTTATTTACCTAATCCAAAGCATAGTTTTAATGTGTTATTTTCAAACCAAAACATAGTTTAATATGTTATTTATAAATCCAAAGTATACTTTTGATATACTACTGAAAATTATTATTTTTAACAACTAAAGTATATTTAATATACTATCTGTTTTACAATTGGGTTTTGGTTAGTGTTTAGATAACGGAACGGGTGTAATATGATGTAAACATGGTAGATACGCCGCTGGTACTTCTTATATATAAGTGTTTTCATCACATTACATACTGTGGAGTTATTTAGTACACTTGGGTTAACAATTTTGGAACTAAAATATATTTTAATATATTACTTATTCGACTTTCTTAAATCCAAGGTAAATTTTCAAATATACTATGAACCTTTTTATCAAAATATTGTTTTTCAACAATATATATATATACATATATACAAACTCATTTTTACCTAATTATTTATTTATACATCTTTTTTTATATCAACTGTTTTCTTATCGATTTTTTTTTTTGTGATTTACAAAACAAAAGCATTTTACAAGGATCATGACTACTTTTATTAAAACATTTTCTTTAAACTTATAAGTCATGAATCCTAAATCAATAAAACCTATGTACTCGCCGGCATTTTTATGCTGACATACCTATTTTTACACATGTTTCAGGTACTGCTCTGTGATGATTGATGATATATGCTATACTTAGGATGGACTCGTGCCTTAGCGACTTTAAAACTTGAAAGATAATAGGTTTACTTATTTGATTATATTAAACAATAAGTTCATTTATTCAAGAAAACAAAATTATTTATTCCATGGTTGTGAAACAATGATTCTGTTACAACACTCCCTGATGTTTTCGCCACGTTTTGTTGTTTTACGTGGTCGGGGTGTGACAGAAAAGTTGGTATCAGAGCCAATGGTTATAGGGAACTAGGTTATTAGTGATGCTTTGACCTAGACTATAACCTTCCTAGGACCCTAACGCGAGTTATCTCGTGTTTAGTCTTAAAACAATACCGTCACTTATCCTTAGGTGACAACCACAATAAGAACACAAATTTTGAAACCGCTTTGAAAACTAATCATCTGTTCTAGGATGATTGATTTCTAGGTTTTGAACCTTCAAAGTTTTCAAAATCTCATCAAAGTTTGGTCTAAATAATGTGAACACGTGCAAACTGGAAGGGTGGGTGCCTGTACCCTGGGTCTTCTGTTTAAGGCTAGAGTGTTCGTACAAATCCGCAGTATCGGACCAGTCACTCTTACCTGGGAACTCTTGGGGTGAGTGTCCACTTATAGGCGAGCATGTCTTCACGATACATTATATTACCCCATTTACTTTGATTAGTCACCGTCTCATTTGTTTGCCTTAGGTAACAAACAAATGATCGCAATTTTATGCATTGCTATTCTGTTTTCATTTCCCTTGTTTCCTCCCATGTCTCCCATTTTCTTCATGGTGCCTCTTCATCGCAACAACAATGTCCGAACTAGGTGCTGCAATTGTCCATCAATTAGGCATCGTACTACCAGAAGGCCGTTGATTTAGCTGTCACCGTGATCGTCTCAGGGATGAAGCCATACAAGGGAACCGCTCCTTAAAGCAATCAATGCCACCGTCATCATCCGAATCAAATACCTTGTTTCAAATGTACCCACGGTGGACGATGGGGACATTTGGTCAACAAGTACCGCTTTGCAATCCAAAGCAAAGCTGTTACCAATCTTGTTGCTGTTCAAACCTTCAAACTCTGCTTCATATGTCGCTTGGCATATCTAGCGCCTCAACCTCATGAACTTTCTGCCTTGTGTATCGACTTAAGCACGCCTAGTGCAAGGTGTCGAAACACCTCTCGTTACACAAATTCCAAAATCCATATAGGATCTTTTTATCTTCATAATTAGATCTTTATGGATGATTATCGCTCAAATCGGAGCCCTTAATTGAATTAATTGTATGCCTTAATACGTATATTACGATTCAATAAGGATAAACCCGAATTCCTATTAAAGATCTTTCTATCTCCATAGATAGATTCTTGAAAATGATTAAAGTGCCAAATGAAATCCACGGATTGGATTTCCTGGTGTGCTTTAATTATCCGTGTCCAAAGATAACAAATTAAAGATCAAGTTAACTAACTATGTGATTATGTGCTTATATGTTCTCTTATATGTTTTGTGTGATCCATCCAAATCCTCGTAGAATCCTCCATATCTCATATATGAGGGATTCATAGTAGGATATCCAAAAGTACTATCTTAAATCCTTAATGGACTTCTACATTGTAGTAAAGTCCCTTGGGTTTTAAAGTACTATTCTATAATTGGACCCCTTGAATGGTCAAGTTAAACAGATTGACTTTGAAAATCTGGTTAGGAATATCATGTGGTGATATAATTGAAAAGATCCCTTAAGTGGTCTATTTAAGGAGATCGTACGACGGTCTAGTTAAGGAGATCATGTGTTGATCTAGTTAAAAAGATCGTTCATCGATCTAGTTAAAAAGATCCTTTGGTGGTCTAGTCAAATCGCTTCATGTTTATTCAAATTGGTTCTTCCCCTACGCATTATGAAATGAACTGTGCGGACTGTGTAGGAATTACATAATTATGGAGGCCTACATAATTATGGAATTCAGTGCACAGAAACCACAGGAGGTTTTGTCATGTGTTAAGACCTATAGTGACAAGAATAATGATACGAGAGAAGTCTTGGACTTTGACCGATGTCATTTTATATTACACTCCCCAAGTCTGATTTCAAGCACACACAAGTTTCCTATGATAAGTCTTCATGAGAAACGTTCTTCTGTCCATAGTTCGAAACTCCATGTTTTGTTACTACAAGGACTCCACTTTGATAGTAGACAATTTCGCTAAAATCCTAACATGGCCCAGAGTGTTACTTAGGGTTCAATGGACTTATTTAAAAGCGAAACCGTCACTGTTGTCTTCACAAGTTTCCTCTAAAATTAAATTTCGGGACAAAATTCCCTAAAGTACGGGAGACTGTGACACCTGTGTCACTTCAATCATCAAACAAATACCAAATCAATGAAATATTGTATTTCATACTTGGGATTTGTAAAAATATGTGTATCGTTTGCACATATCAACTCTTATTCGATTTCTAGCTTTAAATCGCTTTCTAGAGGGTTATACGCGCTCTGATGCGTAGATATAACCAGTTTAATGCAACAAACACTCCGGAATAGTGAAAGAGGCTTAACATACCTTAAATAAACTTACATAACTTAGAAACAAGTTTTGGAGGGTTTGGTATGTTGAAATCAAGTTTGTTCGATCGCAGGGACTAATTGTGTCAAACTGTGAACTATACCGATTCATATAGTAACGAACATTCCAAAACTTGATCATAAGTTAAACATGCCCTAAAAATCCTTTACATATCTTATAAATAGGCTTTGAGGGGTTCGGTGTGCTAAAATAAACTTTTTGGTCATTCAGGGACTAAAAACGTCAAAAAGTGCATAAGTTTGCATTTTCGCGCATATCTTGCGTTCTGAATACATCCGGACATCCAAAAATTTATGTAAGCATTAAAATATTTTATTTTAGTGTTTGGCATGATAAAATTTCATTCGTCGCTTAATTTGGATCGTTTTTGCGTTCGTTACGACTTCCGTCGTAATTAAGCGATTAACGCAATCGTACCACCAAACGAACCAACATCCAAGATATTTTTGAGCATGTTTCATGTCCCTTATACTATAACATCATTTTATAGCCTTGAAATGAGGTTAACGGGGCTTAAACGTGCCAAAAATGCATCAAAACACATGTTTCTAAAGTTCAGGGACCAAATCTGCAATTCTGTAATAGTTGGCCAGGCGGCCCGCATAAGACTACCTTAACTCTTACGCGGCCCGCGTGGGAGGCCTAGTTCAGCAGAAAGCTGTTAACAGCCTGTTTCCAGCTGTTGCACCTGTTTTACCCCCTTGCAAATGGTATTTTGGAAGCTATGGGCTCATTCTAGGGGTTCTAATGGTATTAGAAAACAATGGGCCCAAGTGGAGGGTCTAGATCGAAGCTCGTTTCCCGATAAACGATCCTAACGGTTCTAGATTTCATATAAATACCCACCATGTTTTCATTCATTCCTCACATTTGAATCTGATTCAAGCTCTCTAAGTGGAAGTATATGCTTCCTACCTGAGAGAGAATCGGGTTCAAATCTTGCGGGGACCTTCTGTAAGTATTCTTTCGTGCTTTTCTTTCGTTTTAGCGTTAAAGTCAAACTGCGTTTGACTTTCTGCATTGACCAGTTTATGGTCAATGGGAAGTTCGTTTGAACTTCATAACGTGAGCGTAATCACGATGGTTATAGTCCCTAGTGACTATACCTACTGATTACCACGTTATCTAGGCTCAGTGACGAGTCATAGTTTCGGGCAAAATGCGTTTTCTCGCGTATTTGGTAACCAAACTGCACTAGGGTATTAAAACCATTTGTTTTAATACCAAACCTGTTTTCTAACTTTGTTAAACATGTTTCGACATGTTTAGCTCGTCACTTTTAGTTTTGTTCTTGTGTAGAGTCGTAAGTCAAGCAGACTAAACACCCGCTTAGAATTTCGAACACGACCCGTTTGGTCGATCAATAGGATCCGATCAAACATTTTTAGTGACCATAGTAGCGTAGGGAATAGCCTTCCGAGGTTATACCTTATGGTCACTCAGGTTTGATTGGTCACATGATAAGTAGTCTATATGCCTTTGGTAAATTACCAAAATGCCCTTTTCATACATAATTAGTAATTAAGCATATGTAACCTAATCTTTTGCCACGTAACTGATTATGTAACATATTTAAACATAAAGAGGCATATAATACTTGTCATAGGACTAGTTAGACGTCTCAAACGCGCATTGTGCGCGCGACGCGTTAAAGTAGCGTAAGCTACCTTAACGGGTCATAATGGGTCGTAAGCACTTAGGTTAGGTTTCCTTTTAATATGTAGGCCTTGTTAAACCATATCATATGAGTTCCCATACTCATTTGGTTTACGAGACCTCATACTATCCGATCTCCCGATTTAGGTCCGGTTTATTTATGTAGTTATCAATATTAGGTGCCGTTTGATTTCGTGCTCCCTCTCGCTTGCTTGGTAGTTGTTCAAGACTTCTAAGCACTCTCAAGTGAGTACATAGTCCCCTCTTTTACTGTTTTCAAATGTTTTGGGGTGAAGCATGTGTACCTATATGTTATTTTCATGATTTCAAAGTATAATTGATTATACATGTTAATACTTATCTTTTGTCAAACTGAATGATTATTTATGGCTTTAACACTGATTTTTCAAAGATTATAAAATTAATTGTTGGAATAGTACTCATTTTTGTTCACCAGACCGGTTGGTAGTATGATATAGCGCTATAGGATTTGACACCCCATTCCTGTTGTCATGGAATGTCTGAAACCAATTTGTTGCTCCATCCAAATAGGGATTGCCTTTGTGGTATTTCTATAGTCTCAAAGGTGTATTTTGATGCACTAGGTCTGAATGAATTCTTAAATCACATTATTTTTGTATATTAAGTTATACTCCCAAAAGTATAGTTTGATGTGCTCTAATATGTGATTTTGTACAAAAACCAACATATATTTTGTTAATCATTAAAACATAGTTTGATATGTTATTTACCTAATCCAAAGCATAGTTTTAATGTGTTATTTTCAAACCAAAACATAGTTTAATATGTTATTTATAAATCCAAAGTATACTTTTGATATACTACTGAAAATTTATTATTTTTAACAACTAAAGTATATTTAATATACTATCTGTTTTACAATTGGGTTTTGGTTAGTGTTTAGATAACGGAACGGGTGTAATATGATGTAAACATGGTAGATACGCCGCTGGTACTTCTTATATATAAGTGTTTTCATCGCATTACATACCGTGGCGTTATTTAGTACACTTGGGTTAACGATTTTGGAACTAAAATATATTTTAATATATTGCTTATTCGACTTTCTTAAATCCAAGGTATATTTTCAAATATACTATGAACCTTTTTATCAAAATATTGTTTTTCAACAATATATATATATATATATATACATATATACAAACTCATTTTTACCTAATTATTTATTTATACATCTTTTTTTATATCAACTGTTTTCTTATCGATTTTTTTTTGTGATTTACAAAACAAAAGCATTTTACAAGGATCATGACTACTTTTATTAAAACCTTTTCTTAAAACTTATAAGTCATGAATCCTAAATCAATAAAACCTATGTACTCGCCGGCATTTTTATGCTGACATACCTATTTTTACACATGTTTCAGGTACTGCTCTGTGATGATTGATGATATATGCTATACTTAGGATGGACTCGTGCCTTAGCGACTTTAAAACTTGAAAGATAATAGTTGTACTTATTTGATTGTATTAAACAATAAGTTCATTTATTCAATAAAACAAAATTATTTATTCCATGGTTGTGAAACAATGATTCTGTTACAACACTCCCCGATGTTTCCGCTACGTTTTGTTGTTTTACATGGTATTCTGGATACGGGAGTACATTCAAGAGGTGGGACACATGAATGAGTTAAGCTTCTTAAAACATCTAAAGCGTATCTTGAGTAAATTGAAATTTGTGTGAAAATTTAAAATGGATCAGTATATCGACAATCTACGTGAATTGTTTAATTCTGAGTATGAAATTGAAGCTTAACGGTACTAGTAACTTGTCTGATAAGCTGATATGATTCCCTGACACGCTCATCAAAAATATGTTTGTGAATAGTTTACTTTCTTTACATTCTTGTTGGACCGTTCTATGACCCTGAAAAGTCAGTTAAGGCAGTTCATCTTTGCGTACAAAGGCGAAATCAGTGTAGACAAAGTAACAACAGCTTTTCCTTTTCTATTTCCTTCTCTATTAATGCTTTCTGAGTAAATTTTGACAGAGTTTCAACACCTAGCACATGACCTGATTTCGCTCCAATTGTTACAAATGAAATTACAAGTCAAGTATTTATAGGCGTGACCGTATAAGCGAAATCACCAGGTTACCATATGAGCGAAACCCTCTAACTATGACCTAATGAGCGAAATATCAAGCTCTGATTTCGTTTCTAATGACACATATGTCATTATGAGCGAAATCACCTATAACGTCTCAATTCCTGTTTTTCAACTCCGTACAATCTATCTAGACCTAAGACTCAATACAAACGTAGTCAACAGACATTCAGTGCACCAACAGACTCCCCCTTGGATGTTGACGAAGTCTTCGGCTCCGAGTCTTCAGTCTTGGTCTTTTCTCCAACTTTGTCTTTTCATCGTAAAAACTCTATCTTCACAGGTTCAGGTTCACTTCCTAGCTCCATCTTCAGACTCTTCTTTGACTGTTAATCCAGACTCCCCCTTTCAAAGACTCCCCCTCTCAGTATGCTGGAATCTGAGGTCTTGATCTGGTTCAAGCTTTAACAATTAGCTCCCGTGGGAATGATGAAGTCCAAAACCTGTGTCTCAAACATCAAACATTACACTCTATCTTTTCACAAAATCACACAATCTATCAGTACTAGAAATCCACTCAAGTATTCAGGTCCAAGTTAATGACCCTGATTGCTCAATTAATCTACCAAGTCCAATTTAATGACCTTGGTTGATCTTTTGACAATCACAGACTGATTTTGTTTAACATTTTCAAAACATTTTCTGAAAATAACAAGCATCAAACTAATGAACTTGTTTTAACTTGTAAATCACTCAAACTTTGTCAAAGTAAGCTCTCCTCATTCTTCAGCTCAGAACTTTTCCTGCATCTGCTTCAATCTTCGAGAATCCAACGATTAACTCTCCACTTTGGTTTGTCAAAAATAAAGCAGAAATAAAATCTTTTTGGATTTTAATAAAGTGTTCTAAACTATAAAATGAAATACAGAAACTTAAATTGCAGAAATTAAAGAAATTAAACTATTTACAAACATATTTTTGGCGAGCGTGTCAGGGAATCATATCAGCTTTTCAGACAAAATTACAAGTACCGTTAAGCTTCATTTCATACTCAGACTTAAACAATTCACGTCGATTGTCGATATACTGATCCATCTTAAATTCTCACACAAATTTCAATCTATTCAGGATACGATTTAGATGTCTTATGAACATAGCTCATTCATGTGTCCCACCTCTTGAATATACTCCCGTATCCAGAATCCCAAATATTCAGTCTTACAGGTGCGTATACCACAGATGATATCTGTAAGGGGTTAAATGCGAGGGCCGTGAGAGCTCAGGTCGATACTTCCGTATACGCAGAGAGATGACGGCTTCGACTTTTCGGTGTGTCCCCTTTAGAGGATCTTTTACTTACAACAGCACACGATTAGCATTTTGCAATGTTTCATCGTTTTTTATGCTGAGGGTGGTTGCTATATTTCAAGCAATGCGGAAAGTATTATTCGGGGACTAGGTCAGAACTTCCATTCAGCAGATGTCCCAGAATAATACCCTAGATATCACTGAGTATAAAGACCTAGTATCTCAGAATATGGGACCTTTCAAACGAGATTTCAGGGGTTACCTATATATCCAAGTAGTGTTCCCCACGAATTCCGCAAGTTTGAAATTTTAGGTTTATATCCCGAATAAATCTACGAAATGTGCGAAAACCTATCGACACATCATCAGTGAGGCTGTTTAACTCATTTAAACTTTATAAATCTTTAGCATACTATAATTGTCTAGCCGATGTACTATCATTTTCCCTTTTTACACAAGCTCTTTTTCAGTTTTCTATTTTTTTGGATTTTGAAAATTTTATCATGTTTTTATATTTTTGCATTTTTTACTGTTTTTGTATTTTCTGAAAATATACTATTTACATTTACTCCCCCTAAATACCAAAACAAGTAAAAAATCGACAAACCATTGCAGATTGTTTCTCATCTTCATCCGCAACAGTACTCTCATCAACGCCAATAATGCCATCCGACACCGAAAGAAGCTTCATACCATTCAGTTTTAACAAATATTTAAACCGATTTTTATCAAAAGCTTTGGTATGTAAATCAGCTTTCTGTTCGTCAGTGTAGATTTTCTCTATTCGTATCAACTTTTTCTCGAAGTAATCGCGAATAAAGTGATGACGAATATCTATATGTTTAGTTTTAGCGTGATGTACTGGATTCTTTGTTATATTTATTGCGGCCTCATTATCAACAAAAAGAGGTGTGTTAAGAAACTGCAAACCGTAGTCGCGCATCTGTTGCTGTATCCACAGGATCTGAGAGCAGCAACTGCTAGCAGAAACGTACTCCGCTTCACATGTAGATAGCGCCACAAACGTTTGTTTCTTACACTGCCAGGTAACCAATCTAGGTCCAAAGAACTGGCATCCTACAGTCGTTGATTTTGAATTGACTTTGCAGCATCCGAAATCCGAATCGGAATACCCTTCGAGCGTAAAGTCGCCTTTTCTAGGATACCACAACCCCAATGAAGGATTTCCTTTCAGGTAGCGTAATATCCTCTTCACAATAATCATGTGCGAAGCTCTCAGGTTATATTGATATCTTGCTGTGAGGCACGTTGGGTACATGATATCAGGACATGAAGCAGTTAAGTACATCAAAGAACCTATCATGGAATGGTAGAACGTTTCATCAGCCCTGTCTCCGGTGAGATCTGGGTGAATCCCATGATTTGTTGCAAGTGGGGTAGCAGCTGGAGTAGAACTTGACATTCCAAATTTCTACAGAATATCATGCACGTACTTCGTCTGGTGAATGAAAAATTCCCTCAGGTAGTTGTTCAACTTGTAGACCCATAAAGAATTTCATCTCCCCCATTGATGACATTTCGAATTTCTGCTTCATCACTGATTCAAAATCTTTGCACAGATTCTCATTTGTCGACCCAAAGATTATATCGTCTACATAAATCTGAACTATCAGAAGATGACCGTCGACCTCTTTAGTGAAGAGAGTGGCATCCACTTTTCCATGTATGAAACTGTTGGCTAGTAGGTGCTGAGACAAAGTCTCGTACCAGGCTCTCGGGGCCTGGTGTAAACCATACAGCGCTTTGTCCAATAAGTAGACCTTGTTTTTGTGGATTGGATCGGTGAAGCCCGGCGGCTGACCGACATAAACCTCCTCTTTAACCTTCCCATAAAGAAACACCGATTTTACATCTAACTGATAAACTTTGAAGTTCTTCCAAGACGCAAATGCAAGGAAAATTCTGATTGCCTCTAGTCGTGCCACAGGAGCATAGACTTCTATAAAATCAATCCCCTCCTGTTGACTAAAGCCCTGAACAACGAGTCGAGCTTTGTTCCTTACAACAACTCCTCGGTCGTCTCTCTTACACTTAAATACCCATTTCATATTGATTTTCCTTTGACCATCCGGTAAATCCACTAGCTTCCACACACCCAGCTTTTCAAACTGGCTTAACTCTTCTTGCATCGCAATGACCCACGAGTCTTCAGTAAGCGCCTCTTTGTAAGTTCTCGGTTCGATCTGCGAGAAAAAACAACTTAATGAAAATTCAGTTTGAAAAGGTGCTACTGTAGAGTAAAAACATGTAAGGCCCTTGTCAATTTAACGTCTCGTGCAAACGCCTGAATGCAATTCTCCTATAATCAACTCCTCTGGATGGTATGAAAGAGTTCGCGGCATTGCTTCGCTTGGAACATCCACATCGCCTTCCAGATTAGTAACATTTTGATTTGCACTTTGTTCACCAATTTGGTTTATTTGACTTAAATCCTGAATCTGCTCCCCCTCAGAATCTGAATCTCCATGATCAAATATCGGCATGTTCTAAGATTCTTGATTATCATTCTCAACCGTCTGATTATCTTGAGCAACATCATTCTGTTGGACATCATCGTGTTCGCCAGCATTACTCGGACCTGCTTCATCATCATTTGAAGTTTCCCGTGGTCGTTTTGAATACTCAGCTGGGAATCTTTGCTGTGACTCGTATTCACGCAAAATATCCAACTTGTCAAAGAAATCTTCTTCTGCCTCTTCTTCTTCCATCATGTCAAACGATTCCCACAATTTGTCATAATGATATCGCCATGAATCTCCTGGATTTTGTGGTGGCATAGTATAACCTTGACATTCAACATTTGCAGCTTCAATAATCCGCTTCTCACTTGGAACGAAGACACGTCGCGAAGGACTTGAATATCCAACAAATATACCCTCAATGCACTTCGGACCAAACTTTCCAAAAGGCTCTATAATAGTACAGGGTGACCCGAACGGTTCTAGATACTTCAAATTCGGTTTGCGATTATTGATTAGCTCAAAGCATGTTTTGTTGAACTTTTTGACAGTGAGAACTCTGGTGAGCGTATAGCATGCGGCGGAAACAGCTTCAGCCCAAAAATTAATTGGTAACTTTGAATCTGCGAGCATCGTTCTAGCCGTCTCGATTAGTGTCCGGTTTTTGCGTACTCCATTCTGCTGCGGAGTGTACAGAGCACTAAACTCATGCAATATACCTTTTTCATCACAAAATTCTTCCATCTTGCTGTTCTTGAATTCAGTACCATTATCACTTCGAATTCTTTTGATACGCCTTTGGTACAGATTCTCAATCTTCTTGAACAACTCCATCAAACTATCAAACGTTTCGTCTTTCGTCTTCAAGAAAGAAACCCACGAAAATCTGGAATAATCATCAGTAACCACAAGACAATATTTGTCTCCCGTAATACTCTTGACATTCACCGGACCAAACAAATCCATGTGAAGTCTCTCTAGGGGTCTTGAGACTGAATTGACTTGCTTTGTAGGGTGTGACTTTTTCTTCTGCTTGCCTTTAACACAGCTAACGCACTCCCCTTCCAGATGAAAACCTTTGACATGAACTCCAAGAACTAAATCATTGTGCACCAAGTGATTTATTTTTCTAAGATGTATATGTCCCATCTTACGGTGCCACAATCTCGATTCTTTTTCAGTTGCTCTGGACACGAAACAATGAGCCTGACCCGTGGTTGTAGTAGCTACGCTGATATCCAACACGTACAGATCATTAACTCTCGGTGCCCGCATGATAATCCATTCCTCAGGGATAACAAATCCTAGTTTCAAGATCGAACATTCTTTATCAGTGAAGTGAGTGGTATACATCCTGTCACAGATCTGCGAAATACTCAGCAGATTGTTCTCCAGCTCAGCAATGTAGTTAACTCTCTCAAACGTCACAATTCCATTGGATAACGTTCCTTCACCAATAATCCTTCCTCCTTGATTTCCCGCAAAACCAACATAACCTCCATTGATATTCTTCACATCATACAACAATGCAGTCTTCCCTGTCATATGTCGAGACGCTCCACTGTCCATAATCCATCGTGAAACTAATCTCGGAAGATCCTGCACATAACATAACATGATTCAAACACTTCAATAAAGATGCCGATTCATGCTTCGCGATCAAGGAAGCTCCGGCAATTCAAACTGCTTAGTCAAACACGGTGTCCACCCAAGCCTCACCAGCCTTGGGTGTAACCTTGACTCTTTTAACTCTCGCAATTTGAATTTTAAAGTTTTCAACCTTCAGAGGTGGAAAATTTACATCATACTCAATTTGAATCGAATCCTCAGAAGGTAAAATCTTTTTCTCAGTTTTAGGTTTCCAAACTTGTTGAGATAATGCTACCCGTTTGTAAAACTTGTCATTTTTAGTTACCACTTTCTTTACGGGTTCATTTTTTACTTTGGTGTTGTCATTTTTCACACTCTTTTTCTCAACAACCATTGGTGCTTTACCCTTCACCTCAACTTTCTTTTGTTGAATCTTCACAGTTTTAGTCTTAGGCTTCACGTTGGTACACTTTCGTGCAATGTGACCAACTTGATTACATCTGAAGCATGTTCGAGTATCAACTACCCGACTTGTGCCTTTAGACTGAGCCTGTGAAGCTCTCTTCTCAAAGAATTCTTCATTCGATTTTGAAAAAATTTCTTTCTCTTCATCAGCAAGTGTACTCGAACTGCTTAGAAACTTTTTCTTTTCAACAAGCCTTTTGTTTTGAACATTTCCTCTCTGATAATTCTTACCACCCTGATAACCACCTGACCAATTGTTACGATTCTTATTATTATAAAAACGCGATGGAATAACAGGTTTCTTGTAGTATGATTTATCTTTTTCAAAATTCATTTCTCTCTTTGTTTGACTTAAACTGTTCACTTCTGACAATTCAACTTCGACCAACTTAAAAACATTTGTTTACTTTTTCACATTCACATTCTCAATTGGAAACTCTGAATCCGAAAACAACTTATCAGATCCCGACATCTTGTACATGACAAGAGTAGGTTCATCATTTGAGTTGTTCTTGGACTTTTGTTTCGGAATGTATTTGTCCAGATAACATCCATCATCTTCAGCTGAATCAGACATCAACACACTTTCAGCTGTACTCTTAACAATCTCTGTCTGAACACTATCATCAGATGATGAAGAAAAAGTAACATCAATGTTCTCCGGAAGTTTAACTTCATTCTCTTCCTCAATTTCAACCAACCCAGATTGCTTTTTTGTTGTAATTTTCCAGAATCGGTGGTGGAATTCTATGAAAACCCACCCCAGTTCCATCAGAATAAACATCTTTGCCAGCTTTGTTTTTCCCAATGGGTTTTGGAACAATGTGTTGCAAAACAAAGCTTGCGGAGTTGTAACTGTTAAGCTTCAACTGGATTCGCTCATTTTCAATTTCAGCTTCTTGAACTTTTAGTTTCAATTTAGCGATTTCATCCAGTTGTTGGTTGATTGATTCTTCTTTTACCCTAATCACGGCTTTTAGTTGAACATTTTCTTTATAAGTTTTACCGTTTCGATCATCATTATCTTTCATTGTGGATTTAAGCTTCTCAAATTTTTCAGTGATTTGACGGTTTTCATGAACTAACTTTTCATTTTCTTGTCTAATTCTTTCATGATCAGTTTTATCGTTTTCAATTTTGTTAGTTAATTATTTTATCCGTTCAGTTGAAGCTTTAACCATCTTGTCACGATCAAGAATTTGGTTCTCAACGTTTCTAAATTTCGCTATCAGATCTTCAACCTTCTCACCGTTGAGATATGTGATTGTATTACAAAATTTGCATTCTTTGATTCAATTTTTGCAATCAACATCCCCATTGACTTTCTTACCTGATTCAGTCATTGACGCGTTTGAACTGACCTGGCTTTTAGACTCAGAGACGGATTTAGAATCTACCTCAATCGCCTTAGCTGCCAGCACCTTGTCAGCCATTTTTCCGAGATTTTCAGCAATCAACTCCTGAGTAGTGTCAATGATCCCAGTATCAACCTTCTTTGACTTTTCTTTCTCTTCTTTCTCCTTCTTCTCTTTCTCTTCTTTCTCTTTCTCGTCTCCAGTTCCCCACCATTTATTCTGCCAATAATCATCTTCATCTTTTAACTCTTTGATTATGGCTTCTAGATCAAGAGTGTTGTGATCAATAGCAATGTTTCCATATGGGTCAAGATAACACTCCCTATCTAGATCCCATCTATTTGCTCTTTTTGCTTCCGAAAAGATACCAGATATTCTGATCATTCTGTTTATGGCCAACAACCTTTTGTAATTATACTTTTGTTCTTCATTTCTATTGTCTTTCCACGGAACAGGTTCCTTCTTTGCCATGAAAGCGTAACCAACCGCATCTTCCTCCGGTAGCAGTTCACTCCAGTCATAACCCTCATCATCATAAATCACCGCAAGAGCTCTAGATTTCTCTTTGTTCTCTTCAATCTGCTTCATTCTTGGCGGCTCCGATTTGTTTTGATGATATATCGCCTTCTTGTAGTAATCTTCCCTAAACGGGTTTTCAGACTCATCAGCATACGCGTTTCTGCACTCACGCTTGAAGTGACCTTTCTGCTTACACTTGAAGCAAGTCACCTTGGACTTATCAAACCCCAACTTAGTAGATGGTCCACCAATTGACTTCCTGCCGGTTATTTCCATGAAACGCTGTGCTCGATGAACAGCACTGGCCATGCACCACCTTATGTCAATTAGTTCCATTTCTTCAGGATCTATTTGATCATAGTCCTCTTTTGTTAGGTTAGTGTTGCCAATCTTCCCAGCTACAAGACTTTCATACGATTCCAAAACCGATGCTAGGAAAACCATCTGCTGCTTGGCCGACTCCTCGCTGAAATTCTGAGCATTCTTCATGTCTACAGCGATGTTGCAATGAAACAAATTCTTTGCATCAGACTGGTTTGAATTTGATGAAGATCCACTGTGATAACCACTGTGATATTCACTGCTTTGACTTTCTTTGTTCGGTGTGGAGACATTCTCAGCAGAAAATGCAGTTTTGGGCGAATTGTTCTTTGGCATCATGCTCTTTGGATAATAAAAATCCAAGTTCTGCTGGTACTATGAGTGATTGACTTTGTGTGTCTTCTTCAATTCCAACTCATGACTTTCAAGTCTCTCAATCAACAAATCCACAGTGAGATCTGTAGGTTTGATCGTATTCTTCAGCATCATTGCATAGTACTGCCAATCCATTTCATCCGGTAATGAATCAAACAGCTTGTCAACTAGCTAATCTTGAGGATAAGAAATTTCATGTCTCGCTAGTTCCAGTTTTAGATGCCCAAACCTCTCAATCATTTTACAGACTGACTCATTCTTTAAACACCCAAACAGATCAAACTCCTTTTTAAGCAGTTTCCTTTTGTTTTTCACAATTTCTTTACTTCCTAAACATTTGTTTTTCAACTTTTCCCAGAGATCTTTTGCACTAGAGTATTCGATCAGAGAGATTATATCTTCACGAACAGATTGAAACAGCAACGCAATACATTTCTGCTCAGCAACAAACGACTCTATCTCATCAGATGTTGATAAAGTTTCACCCTCTTTTCCTCCATTATTGTATCCATTTTTGAGACTCTTCCAACTCGGAAACGCAAAAGCCATCAACCAATCTTCGAACTTCTTTGCCCACCGACTATACTCCTCGATAGCCATCAACTTCGGTGGTTTGTTGTAAGTTCCGAAAGCACTTTCAACCTCCAAAGCATCCGATAATTTCTTCTTGGCATTTGGCGGGTTCTCATTGTTGTTGCTTGTAGATGTATCATCTCCCGAATTTCCAGCAAATGCGTACATGTCGCTAAACGGGTTCATAAAAATGTCATCCCTCTTGAATGTACCTGAAAAATCAACAAACACTTAGAAAAATTTTTGAAATTTTGAAAAACAGTGATTTCGAGCGAAATCACCTATGAGCGAAATTAGAAATGACTTCAAGAGTGAAATCAGTTATTTTGACTGATAAGCGAAATCAGCAATATGTCCCTACGAACGAAATAAGGAATTATATGTTCCTATGAGCGAAATC
The DNA here is from genome assembly GCF_002127325.2 of Helianthus annuus. NCBI lineage: Eukaryota > Viridiplantae > Streptophyta > Magnoliopsida > Asterales > Asteraceae > Helianthus > Helianthus annuus. The sequence continues at coordinate 95,975,769 of NC_035438.2, read as the reverse complement.
TACTATTTCAAGCGAAACCCTTCGATGTCCGTAAATGCGAAATCAGGTTTTTAGCTAATTTTCACCATTTTAGTCCGAATTTTAACCTGATTCTTTCTAGGGTTTGTTATTTCTATGTTTTACACGTTATATTCGAAATTTAGGCCATTTCGACCGTTGGAACCAGTTCAAAACAGAAAAGTATGAGAAGAAATGAGTAGAAGTAAGAGAATCTGGTAGAATCAAGCTGTAGTAGTATGAACTCCTTGTACTGAGCTCTGATACCACTTGTTGGACCGTTCTATGACCCTGAAAAGTCAGTTAAGGCAGTTCATCTTTGCGTACAAAAGCGGAATCAGTGTAGACAAAGTAACAACAGCTTTTCCTTTCAATTTCCTTCTCTATTAATGCTTTCTGAGTAAATTTTGACAGAGTTTCAACACCTAGCACATGACCTGATTTCGCTCCAATTGTTACAAATGAAATTACAAGTCAAGTATTTATAGGCGTGACCGTCTAAGCGAAATCACCAGGTTACCATATGAGCGAAACCCTCTAACTATGACCTAATGAGCGAAATATCAAGCTCTGATTTCGCTTCTAATGACACATATGTCATTATGAGCGAAATCACCTTTAACATCTCAAATTCTGTTTTTCGACTCCGTACAATCTATCTAGACCTAAGACACAATACAAACGTAGTCAACAGACATTCAGTGCACCAACAATTCTGCAATTTAAGTTTCTGTATTTCATTTTCTAGTTTAGAGACTTTATTAAAATCCAAAAAGATTTTATTTCTGTTTTTTTTTTTTGACAAACCGAAGTGGAGAGTTGATCGTCGGATTCTTGAAAGATGAAGCAGATGCAGGAAAAGTTCTGGACTGGAGAATGAGGAGAGCTTATCTTAATGAAGATTGGGTTGTTGAAAAAGTCAAAACAAGTTCATTAACTTGATACTTGTTATTTTTAGAAAATGTTTTGAAAATGATGAACTAAATCAGTTTGTTTTGTCTGAAATCAACCAAGGTCATTAAATTAGACTTGGTAGATTAATTGAGTAATCAGGGTCATTAACTTGGACCTGAATACTTGAGTGGATTTCTAAACTGATCGATATCGTGATTTATTAGTGAAAAACAATAGTTTGTAATGTTATTGGTTGAGTAACAGTTTGTGGATTTCATTATCCCCATGGCTCATAAAGTCAAAGTTTGAACCAGACCAAGATTCTAGATCCCAGCATACCGAGAGGGGGAGTCTGTGAAAGGGGGAGTCTAGAGTTCTGGATCAACAGTCAAAGGGGAGACTGAAGATAGAGCCAGGAAGAGATCCTGAACCTGTGAAGAAAGAGTTTTGCAATGAGGAGACAGAGTTGGAGAAAAGACCAAGACTGAAGACTCGACGCCGAATACTTCGTCAACATCCAAGGGGGAGTCTGTTGGTGCACTGAATGTCTGTTATCTACGTCTTTATCGAGTCTTAGGTCTAGATAGGTTAGATTGGAGCACGGAAATCAAGTTTAGGGTTTTAGAGTGTGATTCCGCTCCAAATGACACTTGTGTCATTTGAAGCGAAATTAGGAAATTATGTTAATTCCGCTCCTGATGTGTAATTAGGTGATTCCGCTCCAAAGGCAACCTAGTGATTCCACTCCTAAGGTTATATGGTGATTCCGCTCCTGATGATCACATGGGGTTCCGCTCCTAATGTTTCGAGCGGAATCAGCCCAACTATCAATACCTGATGTGTGATCTCATTCAGTATGTGTTGGAGCGGAATTAGAGTCGAGGTGCTGCTGAAATTTTGTCAGAAATCATTGTAATCGACTTTGAAAAGCGTTAATTGAAAGGAAATTAAGAGGATAAAGTTGTGTGACTTCATTTACTTTGATTCCGCCACTGTATATGAAGATGAACTGCCTTACAGTGACTGTTTAGGGTCATAACACGGTCCAACACTTCAAGCTAATTTCGTGTGAGTATGGTCTGATTCCGTTTGAAAGGTCCATATTGTTCTTAATCCCGTTTGAAAGTCTAATTTTGTGTAATTTCGTTTGAAAAAGACTGTTTTCAAAATTTAAAATTTTTTTGGTAATCTGATTTTGACGGGTGGTCCATAGGACAACCCTTAATGATGTTAAAAGACGGATTTATCCTTCACTTAATCGCGTATTATCTTGAATTAGATGACTACGGTTGCTCATGTTTCAGGTGCAGTTCGGGAGCTAAAAAGGGGATAAAACGCAGCTTAGGAAGGATTGGAGATGAACGGGTCACATGCGGAATGAAAGAAGAAACAAAACCCATCATTCAGGGGTCCACCGTAATTTACGGTGGCACCGTAATTTACGGTGGCCCTGATATTCAAAACTTTCCACCGTAACTCAGTCTCTAGCCACCGTAAATGTTTGAAGACCACCGTAACTTATGGTGGTACCATAAGTTACGGTGGAGTCTGTGTAAAAATTGTAACTGCCTTCATTAAATCAGTTTTTTGGTGCCTTTTCACATTATCTCCTCATTGGACGGTTTTGGAGCATCTTGGGGGCGATTTTGGCTGTTCTTACTTGGTTGGAAACAATTCTAAACATTTTGGGTTTGTATTTTGGTCCTTATGAACACTGATTTTGTTGGAATGATGATTCACCAAGCCATGTCCGGCTAGACTTTTGGTGATCATCTTAGGTGAAGGTTTCTACTATGACTTTTGTGTGTTTCCTCTTATTTCTAGAATGATAAACTTGGTGTGTTTGCTATGTTTATTATGGTGAATGAATGTTTGATTGTAACTTGTTAATTGATGCTTTGATTCTAGTCTAAATCGTACGTTCTTGGTGTCATTGACAATCGGGATATCACGGGAAGGTTAGGGTTGGACATTGATTAATTGATTATCGGGTAAACAACCTCGCGTTTATATAATCCGAGTACTTTGTTCCCTTTTATCACGTCAATCATTTATGCACAAGTTATGTCTATGTAACTCTTTCTAGTTGGAATTTCACACAATTGTTAAAAGAAACTGAATCCTAAGATGGTCGCTTATTCCTAATCTGTTTACAAACTTAATCTTTGATTTGCAATTTAAGTAGTTAATATTAGTTCTTAAAACCAAAACAATCAACTCTTGAATTTTAATTTTTTCAAATTAGTTTAATTTTAGTTTAAGTGCAAAGCTATAAAATCACACATTTTCCACATACTCCCTGAGTTCGATACCCATTTACCACTATCTATAGTAGTTATTTGGATTAAATTTGCGTGTACCACGACAAGCACGTCAAATTTTGGCGCCGTTGTCGGGGAGTAGTGCGCAACGTGTGTTAATTTAGTAGTTTTGTTTGTGATTTTCGGGTTTACGCTAGTTGTGTTTAGTGTGCAGGTACTTTCAGGTGTATACATACTAGAGGCTCTCACAAGTCGTCACCACTATCGTTCGATCCGGAAATTGAAAGGACATTGAGGCAAAACAGAGTTCTTTTACGAGAAAACAGAATTGTTGGTTCACCTACTTCACCCATTACACCAAGAAACATCATGCAAGAATCTCAAGTACCACCCACAACGGGTCAAACGACCTCAATTTTTACACCTACTGTCACACAACCATCACCAAACACCACCATACCTAATACCACAACCGAAGTAACACCAACCAATGCCACGCAACCAATCACTACCCAAGTCGAACCCACTCTCACCTTTAGCCCTTCTACCACAATCCCACCACTTTCCCATTTCTTCCCCCCAACTACGGGTCAATCATCATCTAATTTCACAATCGCACCAAATTCAACTATTGTGCATGCTATGCCATCTTTTAGACCACAAAACCAATCGGGGTTTCAATATTCAACACTTCCCTTCGGGAAATCTTCGGGAGTTCAAGGGGATGGTTATGATGATGGGTATGAAGAGGAGTTTCGGGGATACGAAGAAGAAGGCTTTTACTATGGGGGTGATGGAGGATATTCGGGGTTACAAGGCGAAGCGGGTCAACAAAGTCAACCTATTCAACAATTTCAAAATATAGGTAGACTACCGGTTGGAGTGCAACACATTAGACCACAAGGGCCACAATTGCAACGCCCTACACCGATACAACAAGTGCGGCCTCAAAATGTGCAACCTCAATTTCAAGGGCCGATTCCACAACAACCAATGCATCAACATCAACATCAATATTAACCACCGTTTGTTCCTCAAGGGCCTATGCAAGGGCAAATGGGTCAACCAATGGCATCATTAGGCGTACCTCAAAGACATCAAAGGGAAGTAGTCTGGGGAATTGAAGCTCACTTCCGGCCCATTATCACTAACAATCCTTCACCGGTAGTGATTCCTCATCGTGCGGATGGAAGGACCTTTGAAGTTAGAACAACCGCTCTCCAAAGTTTACCAAAGTTCAAAGGGTTAGCAACGGAAGAACCTTACTTTCATTTGGAGACATACGACTCCATTTGCAATACTATTGGAGGTCAAGGGTTTTATGCGGATGATGTCAAGTTGGTTCTTTTCCAGTTTTCCCTTGAAGATAAAGCGAAGATATGGTTCCATACATTACCCTCTGCGCCCATTTTTACATGGGCCGACATGCAACAAATATTCTTGGATGAATATTACACTTCTCAAAAGACCAACGATGCTAGAAGAGGTTTTGAGAAGTTTCCAACAACAATCGGGGGAGATGTTTCATGAAGCCTTTGAAAGGTTTAATATGATGCTATGGAATTGCCCTCATCATGGGATCCAACTTTGGGAATTGTTGAATGCGTTTCATGAAGGGTTGAGTTCGGAGGATGCACGGGATTTGGTGTCAATTACTAACGGTACGTTCGGTACGAATTATGAACATATTGACTGGGCATTTTTGGAGCAAATGGCGGTGAATTCGAAGAGAAAAGCTCAATCTTCAAGAAGGGCAAGGCATGTGATTCAAAGGCCCCAAGTGCATGGAGTTGAGAGTGGCAACGTTCAAACCACGAACCAAGTGTACAACGTGTGCACAAATTGCAACGAAATAGGCCACACGACGGAAGTTTGTGTAGTGGGCTTGGTTGATGAGCAAGTAGAAGAGGTTAATGCAATTCAAGGAGGGGGTGGTCGAAATTTCAACATGAATCCAACACATACCACCCCGGGTTACGAAATCATCCGAATTTTCACTATGGGAACGCGGCGAACCAAGCTAACCCAAACTTTCAAGGAGCTCAAGGTAACTTTGCACCTCGTCAACGATACAATCAAGGCAACTATAGAGGTGGAAACAATTATGGGTACCAAGGGCAATTTAACAAACGGGTCAAAGTGGTTTGGGTCAACCTTCATCAAGCGGGAATGAAGTTATGGATATGCTTCGGTCTATGCAAAAGCGAAATCAACTTGATGAAGTTCGAATGCAAAAGGATGAAATTTGTGATAAGAGCATCCAATCACTAACAACCCAAATGGGTCAATTGGCAACCAATGTGGCGGAGTTGAAGAAAGGCAAAGGTCAACTTCCTAGCGACACCAAGGTAAATCCTTCACATGGTTCGTCACGAGGTAATGCTAATATTAGTCATGTTAGTGTTTTGAGAAGTGGCAAAGAATTTAAGGCTAATTTGTCACCGGGTGTGGCCGAGGGGGTAGTTGAGGATATCACGGGTAATGAAAGTGATGATGAAGTTTCACCGGTTAAACCTAAAGAATCAAATGCTAACAAACTGGGGTTGGGTGAAAATGAAAAAAAGCGAAAAAGTTGAGGGTGAACCAAGTCAAGTCCCGTTTCCATCGGCTTTACTTGACCCGGGTAGAAAAAAATTTATTGCACCAAGAGGTCCCCAAAAAGAAGAGTTGTGGGACATGTTTAAACAACTAAAAATCAATCTTCCACTACTTGATGCAATAAAACAAGTACCCGCTTATGCTAAATTTCTTAAGGAATTGTGTACACAAAAAACGACAACAAAAGAAAAAGATGACTAAGCGGGTAGACTTGACCGGGCAAGTGAGTGCAGTTTTGAATGGGGAGCTTCCTCCTAAGCTCCAAGATCCGGGCACGCCATTAATTAACATTCAAGTGGGTAATTTCAAATGGCGAAGGCGTTGCTAGATCTTGGAGCTGGGGTAAGCATTTTACCGGGGGGGCTTATATGACCAATACGATTTTGGTCTGTTAGCAAGAGTGGAGACAACGGTTGTTTTGGCCGATTTGTCTCATAAGTTACCTCGGGGGATGGTTCAAAATGTAATTGTTAAAATTGATGAGTTTTATTACCCGGTCGACTTTCTGGTTTTGGACTACTCGTCCGCGGACCCAAAACAACAACAAAACGTAATTTTGGGTCGACCATTTTTGAGCACCGCGCATGCTGTTATCGATTGTAGATTTGGCACAGTCGATATGACTTACTAACAATTCTAATGCTAATGGTCTAGATGAGTGTTTCATGGCAGATTTAGTTGAAGGATGCAACCCGCATGAGTATGAGGAGGATGGTTTGGATGTTTGCTTGTGTGATTTTTCTGAACAGGTACATGCTTATGCACTCCGGGTTGAAGAAGAAAAGCAAGATGCTATGGCCTTGAGGGAAGGTCGGCCGCCATGGACTCACCAATTTGAAAGCTTGCCGGCGGAAATAGACTCGGGAACTAGACCATCATTGGAAGAGCCGCCAAGGTTGGAGCTCAAAGACTTGCCAAGCCACTTGAAGTATGCGTTTTTAGGGGATAATGACACATTGCCGGTCATTATTGCCTCTAACTTAGAGTTGGGGCAAGAGCAAGCGTTGTTGGAAGTGTTGAGAGAAAACAAGGGAGCTATTGGATGGACGATTGCCGATCTCAAAGGAATTAGTCCATCTATCGTCATGCACAAAATTATTACCACCGAAGATGCAAAGCCGACATGAGAAGCTCAAAGGCGATTGAATCCAAACCTACGGGAGGTAGTAAAAAAGGAGGTAATTAAATGGTTGGATGCAGGAATTATCTATCCGATTTCGGATAGCGCTTGGGTGAGTCCCACCCAAGTTGTGCCTAAGAAGGCCGGCATTCAAGTAGTCAAAGATGAAAGCGGTGAACAAATTGCCACCCGACCGGTCACTGGGTAGCGTGTATGCATTGACTACCGAAAATTGAATGCCGCCACTTCTAAGGACCATTTCCCGTTACCTTTTATTGACCAAATCATTGAAAAATTATCGGGTAAAAAATATTACTGCTTTTTGGACGGGTATTCGGGTTACAATCAAATAGCAATACACCCTGATGACCAACACAAGACCACCTTTACTTGTCCATATGGCACTTTTGCTTTTCGGCGAATGCCATTTGGCTTGTGCAATGCTCCGGCCACTTTCCAACGATGTATGATGAGTATTTTCTCGGACATGGTTGGAGAGTCGCTCGAAGTGTTTACGGATGACTTTTCCATTTTTGGCACTAGTTTTGATGCTTGTCTCAACGAATTACAAAAAGTTTTAAAAAGATGTGTTGAGAAAAATTTAGTGCTAAGTTGGGAGAAAAGTCATTTTATGGTGCAAGAAGGCATTGTGTTGGGTCACGTAATTTCGGAAAGGGGAATGGAGGTGGATAAGGCGAAAATACGGGTAATAGCATCTTTGCCACCTCCGAAAAATGTTAAGGGTGTAAGGTCATTTTTGGGACATGCGGGGTTTTACAGACGTTTCATAAAAGGTTTTAGTGTCATTACCAAACCTTTATGCAACTTGTTATTAAAAGATGTCCCATTTGAGTTTACTAATGAGTGTATGCAAGCTTTCACTGTTTTGAAGGAACACTTGGTTAAAGCTCCCATCTTACAACTGCCGGATTGGTCAAAGCCATTCGAGATCATGTGTGACGCAAGCGACACTACTATTGGTGCAGTTTTGGGTCAACAAGTTGACAAGAAACCGGTTGTTATTTACTATGCAAGCAAAACGTTATCTGAAGCGCAACTGAATTACACCACAACCGAGAAGGAATTACTAGCGGTGGTGTATGCTTTAGATTAGTTTCGCTCGTATATTTGGGGGAGTAAAGTTGTGGTATAGTCGGACCATAGTGCGGTCCGACACTTGACGGAGAAAAAGGATACAAAGCCTCGTTTGATTCGGTGGGTATTTTTGTTGCAGGAGTTTGACTTAGAAATCCGAGACAAAAAGGGAAGTGAGAACGTAGTGGCGGATCACTTGTCTCGGATTCCGATTGAAGGGATTGACGATGTTAGCGAAATAAATGAAAGTTTTCCCGACGAGCAACTCCTAGCCGTTTCCACCTTTGTTGCACCGTGGTACGCTCATTATGTAAATTACCTAGCCACGGGTGCCATCCCAAGTCATTGGACCAAAAATCGAAGACAACAATTTATGGTTCAAGTGAAACAATATATTTGGGATGAACCAGATCTTTTCAAAATCGGACCAGATCAAGTCATTAGGAGGTGTGTACCCGAAACGGAGGTATTGGAAATTTTGACCCATGCTCACTCATCCGCATGTGGAGGTCACTTTAGCGGGCACAAAACGGGTTACCGGGTTCTCTCATGTGGGTTTTATTGGCCTACTATTTTCAAGGATGCATGTGAGTTCGCAAGAAATTGCATCAAGTGTCAAAAGATGGGAAGCATATCGAAAAGGGATGAGATGCCATTACAACCAATCTTGGTTGTCGAAATATTTGATGTTTGGGGCATTGACTTTATGGGCCCCTTCCCGAATTCGAACGGTTTTCTATACATTTTGGTGGCGGTAGATTATGTCTCTAAGTGGATTGAAGCCATTGCAACACGCACAAATGACCATTCGGTTGTTTGCAAATTTGTTCAATCCAACATATTTGCCCGTTTCGGCATTCCGAGGGTTATCATAGGTGATGGTGGTTCGCATTTCAAGAACTTCAATTTCGGGAAATTGTTGAAGAGGTATAGCGTGAATCATCGGATTGCCACACCTTACCATCTGCAAACGAGTGGACAAGTCGAGGTGTCCAACCGTCAAATCAAGGAAATCCTCATGAAGACGGTGAGAACGGATAGGAAGGATTGGTCTAGCAAATTGGATGATGCGTTGTGGGCATATCGAACGGCCTACAAGACTCCTATTGGCACAACACCTTACCGGATGGTGTATGGAAAGGGTTGTCACTTGCCAATGGAGTTAGCGCATCGGGCTTATTGGGCGATCACTACGGTTAATGCGGACTACAACGAAGCGGGGAAGATGAGGAAGTTACAATTGTGTGAAATTGAAGAGCTTAGAGACGAGGCGTATGAATGTGCATCGGCGTATAAGGACAAACTCAAGAAGGTACATGATGCAAAATTGAGGAAGAAAACGTTTGAAGTGGGTCAAAAAGTTTGGTTGTACAACTCAAGACTCAAGATGTTTGCGGGTAAGGTTAAAAGTAAATGGATGGGCCCGTATGTTATTCGGCAAGTTGAAAGGTTTGGCGACGTCGACATCCAAGACGAGCAAACACTAAAACAACAAACGGTGAACGGTCATCGCTTGAAACCATACTTGGAGGGGAACGACATTAACAACTTGGAGCTTGACAAAGTGGGCTACATTTTACGACCGGTCGATGAGGAACAACCATGAGAGGCCCAGGTTTGGTAGTGTAAATAGTAGCATTTCGTTTTGTTTTGTTTTGTATAGTTTGCACAATTACCGTATTTCCTTGAAATCCGTGTTTGAAACAAGTGTGGGGATATTCGGGTCACGAATTACTCTAACATTGTGTTGAGGACAACACGGAACTTTTGAGGGGGTAGGGTGATTTTTATATGTTTTTAGAAAATTTTAAAAACACAAAAAATCGAAAAAACTGAAAAAATTATAAAAAAGACACTTAAAATAACATTTTTCAGCAAACCAGAATTGCCCAGATGCCACCATAATTTACGGTGGACCTGGCGAGCAGATGGGTCGTTTTGGTTCCTGCGTTACATAAAAAAAAATAATAGCAATCATTCACGTGAACAACCCCCATCCACACGATTTCCCCTTCATGTTTCTCATCCATTACTTTCACCTATCACTCTCAACTTCCCCACAAAATCCCCAAACTCCATAACCTTCCAAGCTTCACATGTCTTTCAATTCTTAACCAAATCAAGTGAAATCTAGGTCTAACTTGACTAATTTTTCACGAACTTTCTGATTTTGAGAAGAGATTTGCGAAAAAACGAAGCTTTCTAGTCCGAATCACAAACCCTAGATCTGAAAAATTTTGGGGGTTTTTGAAGTTTTTGTTTCACAAGCATTTCGAGCAAAGGTATGGAAGTTATTTATTATGTTTTGATGATGTAGTGTGAGAAAAAGGTTATGTTTGTCACTTGTTCATACCCACTTGCTTGTTCTTACATGTTGTTATGCAAATGGTTATTTGAATGTGGTTATGGTTTGTAGATGTAGGATTAGTGTTTAAGTAGTGAACTTTTGGGAATCTCCACATTGTAGAGACACCATGCCCAAATTTGTTGAAAATAATTTTATAAAATTTTTGGTTCACTAACATCTACAACCATGGTAACAAGCAAGTGTGGGGATGTTTTTGGGGAGAAAGGGCTAATGTTTGCGTTTGGTTGTGTTGTTTGCTTTATGTGTGTAGGAAAATGGTTAAGACGAAAGAGAAAGCGGGATCTAGTTCGTCTTCTTCGTCGAAAGGAAAGGGCAAACAGCCGGAACAACAACCAAAGAAGAGGCAATATTTGGGTCGAGTTGATGAGAGTGAAAGTGAGGAAAAATGGAGTTGGACCCGGCTGAAAAGCCAAAATGGGACTCGGGTCCATCGGATGAGCAACCGGAGCATTGGCAACCAACACTCTTTCACGACAGTATGAATAAGTTGAAAAATAAGGCAGCGGCATTTATATGCGAGAGGGAAGTTCGGGAAGTTGAATTTGGTCCGTTCGGTGTGTTTGACAAATTCCGCGCTCTAGGATGGGAGTCGGCACTTAGTTGTTATGATAAAGATAAAAACAACTTGTTCATAACCAAAACTCAAGAATGGATGGCAACCCTTAAATGCAACAGATACGACAGGCCATCGCAAATGAAGTTGATAGGAGAGGTGCATGGGGTTCCGGTAGAAATGTTGTTCGATACGTTAAAGAAATTGGGGAAGTATGATAGTTTAAATGCTCGCGACTAGATGATTCCTGACCTTGATAATCTTTTGATAAAGCTGGAGAGGCACCCTCGTTGGAATGACATGTTAGCAACGTTGTTTTTGCCCGGTACTTATCATGGAGTCTTGTATCGGAAGAATTTGAAAATCGAAGCAAAGTTGTTGCTAGCAATCTGCCTTTTAAATGTCATTCCGCGAAGGGGGGACAAGGAGCAAGTAAGGTTCCCGGAAGTACCCGTCCTCTATTCGCTACTCACTGGGTCTCCGCGTTTTCCCATCTGATATCTAATCATGAACCACCTATGGATTTGCCGAAATAAGTTAGGAAGAGACATTATCCCGTATTGCCGAATCATCACGGGGTTAATGAAGCAACAAAAGGCACTTACGTCTGAAGATAGAGGGGCAACAAAAAGGCATCAGCCTTTTACTTTAGACAAGTTGGGGATTGGTTGGACTTACACGCAATCGGAACGGTACCATAGGCTCAAGTCGGAGGGGCAGAGATGGAGAGCATTGAAGGTGGGTGCAAGAGAGCTTCTACCGGGTGAGGCGGAAGAACCCGAAAGTGATGCGGAGGTCCCGAGTGGGGATAAGGATTATGTAGAGGAACCACAAGGAGGTGTAAATGTGAATGTGAATGTGGGGCAAGGGGGCCCGAGTGCAGGTTATGGTAGTGCTTTCTACGATTATACGGAGCGTTCTTATGAGCCCAGGTGGGCTTATGAAGGCACTATGCAAGAGGTTATAGCGAATCAACGTCCTCCGGCTTCCGTTTTTGAATCATGTTCGGGTTCGGAGCGGACGTTATTTGATCAAAACACGATGATGAGTGCAAGCATAGAGCGGTCTTTGAAACATAGCTTTGATCGTCATGAGGCGTGGAATCGCACACTTGCGTAATCCAATGAATTGGAAATAAACAACCGATACCAAGATGACCAAGCTAGAAGATTGCATGCCGATTGGCACGCTGGGCGGCCGGTGGTTGTGGATCCACAACATGTGGATTATGCGTCTCTACCACCTTACGATGGTAGTGTGTCGTACCCGACCCCGCAACTTCATCATTCACAATGGATCGACCCGCGCTAACAGGAAGGAGCTCCACAACAAGGTGGGAGTAGTAGCGGTTCATTTGCATTTGGAGAATGGAATGACATGATGTCTTCCATTTTTGGGCCTCCAAAGCCACGCTATTACTAGTCAGGTCGTGTTCCTTCCCTGTATATTTTGTGCATATTTGTAAGCTTGTTTTGTTTATGGTCGGGTGGTTGGGTGGTGTTAGTTTGTTATGTTGTGTTTGGGTTGGTGCTAGTTGGTGGTGTGTTGGTGTTAAAAAGAAGAAAAATATAAAAAAATTTATAAAATGAAAAATCCAAAAAGAAATTTGTGGTTTGAGTGTTGAGCGTTTGGGTGATGTGAAGATGGTTAGTGATCAAATCCTCCTAAAACCATACATTGGGGTCAATGTATCCCAAGTGTGGGGATGGGGGGAAATTTTTGAAGATTTTAAAAAAAATTTAAGTCAAGCAAAACAATGTGAGAATTTGAACACCCTAGATTAACCCCAATTGATGCACCGGCAACCCTTGATACCCCCTTCATTCTTGGTGAGAGTTGAAGCCATACTTGTACATAAATAATGCTTATCTTTGATGAGAGTGGCTACGGGTGGGGGTGCATTAGAACTTGTGCCTTGATACGGTTTGAGTCCTTAGTCGGATATGAATGCGAAAAGGATAAGGGCATATAGGTAGCCTCGTCATTGGTGTGAGCGAGTGTGGAATTTGGGGGGTTGGACCTCATAAGTTATATATATGAGCATGGTTGTGAGAGGGGCGGGGGTTTGGACATTTAGTTGCCCAATTTTGTGCCTAAAAGCCTATCATTTGTTACCCCTAGCTAGTTACCTTAAAATTTACCTAATTTGACCCGGTCTTTTAGTGTTAGTAGTAGTAATTTTTGTAGTATGATGTAGATATGTTTGATGCTTTATTGAATGTTTGTTTGCTATCAAAAAAAAAAAAACAAGAAAAATGAAAAAAAGAAGTGATGTTAGTTGTCTTGTATATTTTAGTTAACTTGGTAGTTGTTAGTTTGCTTTATTGTGTAATAAAAAGACCGGGTTAAGTTTCGTTACTTCATATATATTCCATTTCCTACCCATACACCTAGCCACGTTACAACCTTGAAGGTCCCTTTGATTTGCATTCATGTTTGACACATTTTAGGAGAAGAATCGATTTAGGTACAAGCCTATAGTTGTGCAACCGCCCGTTAGCCTTTGTGTGTCTAGCTCATATTGCTAGTGCTTACTTGTTACCGAGAGGAGAGACATAGCGAGGGGTGCATTATTTTGGGTGTTAAAAAGGGGTTAGTAAAAGGGCTACATGTTTGTGCTTGGTTTATATTGATCACGTGTTTTGAAAATGGTTTGATGAGTTGCTTGGGACAAGCAACGGTTAAGTGTGGGGATGTGACGGGTGGTCCATAGGACAACCCTTAATGATGTTAAAAGACGGATTTATCCTTCACTTAATCGCGTAATTATCTTGAATTAGATGACTACGGTTGCTCATGTTTCAGGTGCAGTTCGGGAGCTAAAAAGGGGATAAAACGCAGCTTAGGAAGGATTGGAGATGAACGGGTCACGCGCGGAATGAAAGAAGAAACAAAACCCATCATTCAGGGGTCCACCGTAATTTACGGTGGCCCTGATATTCAAAACTTTCCACCGTAACTCAGTCTCTAGCCACCGTAAATGTTTGAAGACCACCGTAACTTACGGTGGTACCGTAAGTTACGGTGGAGTCTGCGTAAAAATTGTAAGTGCCTTCATTAAATCAGTTTTTTGGTGCCTTTTCACATTATCTCATCATTGGACGGTTTTGGAGCATCTTGGGGGCGATTTTGGCTGTTCTTACTTGGTTGGAAACAATTCTAAACATTTCGGTTTGTATTTTGGTCCTTATGAACATTGATTTTGTTGGAATGATGATTCACCAAGCCATGTCCGGCTAGACTTTTGGTGATCATCTTAGGTGAAGGTTTCTACTATGACTTTTGTGTGTTTCCTCTTATTTCTAGAATGATAAACTTGGTGTGTTTGCTATGTTTATTATGGTGAATGAATGTTTGATTGTAACTTGTTAATTGATGCTTTGATTCTAGTCTAAATCGTACGTTCTTGGTGTCATTGATAATCGGGATATCACGGGAAGGTTAGGGTTTGTTAGTGCATTATGTCTAAAGCCTATGTCTTAAGTCTAGGGTCTAATTATGTCAAGTTTGTATAGTTTACGGGTCTGAAATGTAAAGTTTTGATGTTTTTCTAGGGGTTCCGTTTGAAATGTGTTGTATCACTTTCAAACGGAAGGGTATGAATGGTGACCGTTTGAAGTTGTTTGGGTTAACTTCAAACGGAAGGGTCATGCCTATATATAGGCAAGTGTGCTTCTCATTTGAAACGGTCAGGTCTGTGGTGTACTGTTACTCTGCCGGATTTTCACGTGAAATTGAATGAGAAGCAAGTAGTTAAAGTATCTGCAAAGTATCTTCATCTGTTTTCTACTCTTTTCTATCTGATTCTACTCTGTTTGAGTGTTTCCGCCACTCAAATAGTGTGTATTACTCAAATTGACTCATTCATTCGGTCATATCGATCCTACATATGGTATCAGAGCCAGTTGTGAGTATATACACTTGAATCAGTAGGTGTTTCTGTACAGAACTGGACTACAGGACTTTTGGCCGGACAAATTGGACTGAATTTTGGACAGAGTGTGTAAAATTGTGTACTTATCAATCCTTGAGAATATCAGATCTAGATTCAACCTGAAAGTGATAAAAATGGACTGAAAACTACCTTCCGTTTGAACGAATACGTGGTGTCCGTTTGAAAGACTGTTCTATCGTTTGAGATTGGTGTTCATCCCGTTTGAACATTAGCCTTCCGTTTGAAGAACCTGTCCCATCGTTTGAAATTGGTGTTCATTCCGTTTGAACATTAGCATTCCGTTTGAAAAGAACTATCCCATCGTTTGAAATGTGGTTCCGTTTGAACCTATAGTTTGAAGCAGTTAGACCGTTTGAAGAAACACGCCTTCCGTTTGAAAGTGTGGTATGACCGTTTGAATCGATCGTTTGAAAGTACCATCTCGTTTGAAAGTTACACTGTTCGTTTGAAGAAGCTATTATTTTGTTTAAAAAAATGGATCATTCGGATTTTTATAACATGTTTGCGGGAAGTGGTGCGGCTATTCAAAGTCCAGCTAGTATCATGCAGAATGTCAACTTAGAAAATGAATTGGGAACAATGCAAAAGCCACCCAAACTGATGAGCTTAGATGAATATTCTGGATGGTCCGGAAGGTTTAAAAACTGGGTTCAGGCCAACCATTTCGAGTGTTGGATGAAGATCGAAAAGAAATACGTACCTCCAGTTGATGGGCTCAGGATGGTTAAAAATATTGGAAGTTTACAGATACTGAACAGACAGATTTTAAAGCTGAAAAGAAAATGGTGAGCATCTTGCAGCAAGCCATTAAAGAAGACATCCTCGTATTACTACAACATGACGAAAGTTCTCAGTCAATCTGGCAAGCGCTAGAACAGAAGTATAAAGGAAATGCTTCTATGATCAAGAGCAAAAAGGCGCTTATCAAGAAAGAGTTCGATATTTTTACTGGGATCCGGATACGGGAGTATATACTGAGGTGGGACACATGTAGATTGTTAAGTCTTAAAACACTAATCACGTATCCCGAACAGATTGAAAATTTTGTGAGAATTTAAGTGGATCAGTATACCAGCAATCTACGTGAATTGTTTAAAAGCATTAGTATGAAATAAGCAGCTTAACGGTGCTCGTGTCTGATCGGCAGCTGATATGATCCCCTAACACACTCACAAAAAATATTGTGTGTATATAGTTTCTGTTTATCCAGTTAAATCCAAAAAGATTTTCTTTTCTCATTTTATTTTTCGACAACCGATGTTGGGAATTGGAAGTTCAAAGCCTAAGTGCAGAACATGTCAGTGTTTTGATGTGGGATGGGTAAGCTGGAGATTGCTATACAGTGATTGGTATATTGTTTGAAAGTTAAAATGTGTTTGAAAGTTTGAAATGTTCAAAAGTTCATTCATTTGAACTGTTTTTTTAGAATGAAACGTCAGAAAACTTCATAAATCTGATCATCCAAGGCCATTAATTTGGACTTGGTGGGTCAAACAGTTGACCAAGGTCATTGACTTGGACTTGGTCAGCTGGGTGTGACAGTGTTTAATCAGAAAATTGCAAGAAATGAAATTTTTTTGAAATATCAAATACATGACCGTTTGAAACTTGTCCATAAAGTTTGAAAATGTGTGACCGTTTGAAATAACCATAAAGTTTGAAAAGGGCATGACCGTTTGAAAACTTAATCATGCCGTTTGAAAAGCTGTGACCGTTTGAAATTTCAAACGGAATGGCCAAAGCTTTAAATAGCTCATGGTTCCGTTTGAAGAGATCATTATCTCTTCACTTCGTTTCAAACTTTCTAGGCGATTTCAAACGATCACCCAAAGCATCCAATTTCTGTCGACATTATGCCCAAATTTCACCAAGATCTTGTGTTTTTAGTTGGCTAGTTCAACTCTAAACATGGTGAAGGTAAGATTCTGAACAATTTTCATCTTATTTTGCTTAATTTCATAGTCGGCGATGTACTGATACTCATATCATAGATCTAGGGCTTATTTTTGTGTCAAAATATTATCTGATCAATAGGGTAGTGTTGGATTTGATTTCAGTTCATTATGTGACAGATTGATTGTCTAGATTTGATTTATTTAACACTGTCGAGTTTGCAGGTAGTTTGAAATGTAGATTTAGGATGTTTTAGAGGGTTTTAACTGTTGAAATTTATATCAGTGTACTCGGATTTAAACGGAAAACAGATCCTTACCATGAATTTGTTTGATTTGATCTTAGAGAGTGTTTTAGGGTTTGAACAGTATTTCAAACGACAGGATAGTGACCGTTTGAGGGATACCCATTTGAGAGATGTCCGTTTGAGGGATACTCGTTTGAGAAATGTCCGTTTGAGGTATAACCGTTTGAGAGATGTCCGTTTGAGGGATACCCGTTTGAAAGTAGCTCGTTTGAGGGATTCAGTTTGAAAGTGGTCCGTTTGAATACTGTCCGTTTGAGAATGATTAGTTGGAGAGTAGCTCGTTTGAAAGTGATCTGTTTGAGAGTTATTCATTTGAGAAATGTTTGTTTTCTTACTAGTGTCCGTTTGAATTGAATTTTACAAGATTGTGTATGATTTGATGTCTATATGCTGGAATTTGTTATAATTGTGTCTAAATGTGTTGTATGATTGTGTTTTTGCAGCCAACCTCAGTATTGTTCAATCCTATTCATAATGTGTGCTGTAGTTTGGATGAGGAGCAAAATCCGATGTTGTCAGAATTTAGAAGTATTCTGGAATTTATGAGGAGAGTGCCAATTCTGAAGGCATTGCCAGAGAAACGTTTAGTGTTCAGATCTCATATTAAACGCTTTTGGAAGCATGCATCTTATGATGATCAAAACAAAACAATCAACTCATTTGTTAAGATAAATGAGGAAAAGAAACAAATTGTCATTTCAGAAGCAGTTGTTCGAGAAGTAATTGAGTTCCCGGATGAAGAGAATTCGCCAACAAAATTGCCAGAAAAGATGGTTAAGGGCTGTATGCTAAGAATGGGATATGCTGGTGACTTAAACAGTGCAAGTTATTTGAAGTCAAAATTCACAAAGCCATACAAGTTTCTTATTCATTCTGTGTTGATAGCAATGAGTCACCAGAAAGGAGGATTTGATATAATGCGTGACTCTTTAATGAACATGGTTGTAGCTCTTGTATTGAACAAAAAAATATAACTTCTCTCATATTGTTTTCCATTACATGGTTGATGAAATAGTTTCGGACAGGAAGACTTGGTTATATCCAAGATTTGTGCAGATGATGTTGGATCATGCATATCCTAATTTGAATAGAGATGAAGAAAATGATCTGTTGGTGTTATCGCATATGGATAATGATTCTATTAGATCTTTAGCCAGATATCATCCAAAACATCCAGAGCCAACAAAATCTGCTGAACTATTTGGAGCTATTAAAGATAGTAATTATCAGGATCCTGATCCTGAAAATCATGAACATTGGAGAAACGAAGAAGAAAGAAAAGAGAAGGGTTATGCTGAAGAGATGAAAATTCTTAAAAATTTCATATCAAAAAGAAGTGAATGGTTCTTGAAGGAACAAAAGAAGAAGACCAGAAAAGCCACTCCTACTGTTAAACAAGTTGAAGGATCTTCTTCATAACCAAGAAAGAAGCAAAAGAAAGCTACAACAATGTCTTTGGTTGATGAACCGGAAGAAGATAATCCAGTGGTTACTGTAGAGAAAGAACAAGTGGCAGCTACAACAGATGATCCATTCAACGTTGATGTGTTATTTGATACAGATGTCTTGGAAACAGGGCCAGAAGTTGTTGTTAATGTTGAACAAGTTGTAGATGTTGAAGCACAGAAAGAGAAAGAAAAAGTTGTTGATGATATTGAGGGTGACGATGTAGATAGAAGTACAACAAGTTCATCAAGTTCTTCAGATGGTGGTATTGAAGATATTGAAAGTCGAAAAAGAATTCAAGAAGAGATTGAAAAAGAGAAGCTGTTACGAAAGACAAAGAGACAGGAAAAGGACGACGATGATGTTTATGTGCCTTCTCCAGAGCATGTCTCAGGATCGCAATCTTCTCCAAGAGTTAGAAAGAAAGTTGGAGTTCGAAAGAAAGTAGTTTCTCCAAAGATTGTCAAAGCTACTCCAAAGATCAAAGTACCAAAGATTGTGCTAAAAAAGAAGAAATAAACCAAGAAACCACCTACACCACCACATGAACAAACACCACCACCGTCACCTATCCAATCAGCACCACGACAACCTACTCCACCACAACAATCCTCACCACCTAAACAACCAACACCTCCAAGACAACCATCATCTATTCATCAAACACTACCACAACAACCTCTTGTTACCTCACAAGATATATTTCAAACACCTTCACTCACCCAAGTGCAACCTGGTTTGTCTAGCAGAGGTCTTTATACTCCACAGGATAATCTTTTAGATGTTGGAGACTTTGATTTTGCCAACACTTCACAAGTCAGAAATGTTGAAAAGAGAGTTGAAGAAGTTGTTGCTGAAAACAAAAGGCTGGCAGCTGAAAATAAGAAAGTTTCTGATAGAGAAAGACTTCTTTAGATGCGTGTGAAGAAGTTAGAAAATGAAATCAAGAGTTGGTGAAAAAGATTGATGCTGATCAATCTGAGATTGATATCTTGAAGGTTAAAGTTGATGAACTTGAGGAAGAGAAAGCTAGACGTGATGAACAGAATGAATACTTTAAGTTGAAGAACAAAGAATTTGAAGCAGCCAAAGCATTAAGAGATCACGAGTTCTATATGCTAAACAAAGTTGTCGAAAGCATGCTCGGAACATCGGTAGATCAAAAGTTTGAAGAGCTGCAAGTCGAAGAGCTTAGAGCTGAACGTCAAGCCGAGATTGAAAGACAAATGAAAGATAAAGGTAAGGGAGTTGAAGGAAGCTCAGCTGTGACTGAAAGATCAATAGTACCTTCTATGGTGGTTGATAATCCCGAGCCTATCTCTGCAATATCTGTTATGTTTGAGGAGGAAACACATCTAGAAGAGTTGATGGGTAACAGTGATGATGAAGATGATGAAGAGGGGGATGAAGAGGAGGATGAAGAGGAAGATGAAGAGGATGAAAAGGTATTCTCTGCAAGTAGTCATGGATCTGGTAAAGATGATGATGATGACGATGCTGCAGGTGGTACAGGTTTAAAAGTTACAGAAGCTTCCACTGAGAAAAAGGTTGATGATCTGATGAATGCTTCAGTAAATGAAGAATCAGGGGAAGCAAGTGGAAAGGGGGAGTCTAGTAAGTCTTAGATCGTTGAGCATTCTGAAAAGTTATTCTTGAGTTTAAATGTTTATAGAGAAATGTTGCAAGATGTGAATCCGGAGATCAAGTTTGATTTTGAAGAAGAGTTGGAGTCTTTTGATATCAATCAACAGCCTGAATACACGTATAAGTATGTTGAAGAGGCTGATAAGTATGATCGAGTTGAGATTGAAGACTGGACGGATGATGAAGAGGTAGTTGAAGATACTTCTATGTTTCCTACACTTATGGAGTTCTTTGCTGAGGAAAATAGAGAAGAATTAAGGCAAAAGGTGACTGAGGCAGTGAAAGAAAAGAACTTCGAGAGCACTCAAAAGGAAATGGAAAAGGAAGATAGATCGAAATGGTTCAAAAAGAGTCACGAGAGAAAGTTTAAATGACCTTTGAAGTATTATCAGCGTGATAGAAGTGTGTCTCTCGGCGACATTATCAGTTGGGGTTATTTACCACAGGTGAATGCGTATGCGATCAGAAGAGAGTGCGGAGTTCAATACTTTCAACGTTTATATGACATCATGTCATTACCTTGGTGGGATGTAGATGAACTACCGAAGGTTAGATGTTTGGATTACCCAGTTCGAAAGAATGATATGGCTATGTAGGGCTACATCAAGTATGAATCTTTGAAAGAATTTCGTAAATGGAAGCCACATAATCCAAAGCGTGTGCAGAGGGTAGATCCAGAGACTGGTGTTACAGAGACTATCCTTAATGTCAAGCCTCCGAGAACAATGAAGACAATTCCAATGCCTCAGATGAAACAAGATTTCTATAAAGGCTTCATTGGTTGGGTTTATAGTTGTATTTCAACCGAAGCAATCATTACTTATAGAGCTGGTGGGGAGATTCGAGAAATTCATGTTTATGATCCAATGTGGCTGGTAAATTGCTCGGCAAAGGATATAGAATGTCTTTTCATCAGCAAGATTCACTATCAACCAGCAGATAGAGATCAAGCGCAACAGTTTCAACGTGTAGTATCCCTTTGCTTTCAGAAAGGCATCAATTCTGAAAGTAAATGGAAATCATCTTGGTGGTCACTTGACGAGAAGGTGAAAAGAAAAGCTAAGCGTGAACGTCAAAAGCTTGAAGAAAAGAAAGGTACGTTTGTGAAGATGCAAGCTGAAGAAGAGAAAGCGAGGAAGAAAGAGAATGAAAGAATAAGGGTTGCGCTGAGCAGGAAGCCAAAGCCAAGGGAAGAGACGTATAGAGCTGTTTGAAGA
This sequence comes from Helianthus annuus, assembly GCF_002127325.2. NCBI lineage: Eukaryota > Viridiplantae > Streptophyta > Magnoliopsida > Asterales > Asteraceae > Helianthus > Helianthus annuus. The sequence goes on along the minus strand of NC_035438.2, from coordinate 95,954,421 downwards.
CCCGAAGACCAAGACTGAAGACTACGGCTCCATCCAAGGGGGAGTTTGTTAGTGCATTATGTCTAAAGCCTATGTCTTAAGTCTAGGGTCTAATTATGTCAAGTTTGTATAGTTTAGGGGTCTGAAATGTAAAGTTTTGATGTTTTTCTAGGGGTTTCGTTTGAAATGTGTTGTATCACTTTCAAATGGAAGGGTATGAATGGTGACCGTTTGAAGTTGTTTGTGTTAACTTCAAACGGAAGGGTCATGCCTATATATAGGCAAGTGTGCTTCTCATTTGAAACGGCCAGGTCTGTGGTGTACTGTTACTCTGTCGGATTTTCACGTGAAATTGAATGAGAAGCAAATAGTTAAAGTATCTGCAAAGTATCTTCATCTGTTTTCTACTCTTTTCTGTTTGGGATCAAAGGAGAGTCAACGTAACAGTTAATCGAAAGATATTATCACCTTGTAGTTGAAATGAGAAGATTAGAAATTGAAAAAACAAATGAAGAATGGATTGATAAACTTTGTGATGCACTTCCATATGACGAGTGGGGAACTTATCTTATGATGCTGAAAAACAGTTCTGATTTTGTGAATTACAATCTGAGTGTGTTTATTGAAAAGATCGAAGCTCACGAGCTTGAGTTGTTGAAGATAAAGAAGATGAATTCTGCTAGTATGCAACAAGATGTATCTTTATATTACAAAGGTAGTCCTTCAGTTGCAAATCTTCAAAGTCCAAAGATACATACAGGATTCAGTGCTGATAACACTTCAAATGCTGCATCAAGTTCTCATCAATCAAGCAGTTCTACACCTTTCGCGAATTTTGAGCCGAATGTCAAAGTTCAGGAACAGTCTTCGCCTCAAAGCTCTATCGGATCTAATCATCAGGCGTATATTTCTGGAGTACAGTGTAATATCACAGTGAACATCAAAAATGGAAACGAGATAACGGAGACTGCTGTGAAGCAACATATTGCACTACTCGCTTCCGTTCTCGAGGCATATGAAGGTCTAGTTGCGGGGAAAATTGGAAATCCGGACATGACAAAGGAGGACTATGATCAAATAGACCCCGAGGAACTTGAACTGATTGACATTAAATGGGGTATGGCAAGTCTAGTTCGTTGTGCTCAAAGGTTCATGGAAATCACGGGAAGAAACAGTTTATCAGGTCCGGATCAGAAGTTGGGATTTGATAAGTCGAAAGTAACGTGTTTCAAGTGTAAAGTGTAGGACCGGTTTTGACGCCGTTCGATTGCGTAACGAACGTTCGACGTGCGGAATCCGTGAACGTGCGTGACCGAACACACAATAACGTACTAGAAACGTGAATCTATTGAAAGATATGACAAGTTCGGTACAAGAATCACGTATACAAAGACTTTCTCTCTCTAGACTTTCTCTCTCTAAACTTGAATCACCAAGATCTCTAAAATGGAGAAAAGTCTTCCAAAATCCTTAAACTTTAATTCTAAAGTTCCTATTTATAGGCCTTGGAATTAATGAGAATTCTCATTAATTACCAAAACGCCACCTTACTAATTCTAATTAGGAACATCTTCAAGTCTAGATTTCTTCGGTTTCTTGCTACTGCTCGGATTGACGAAGGCGATAGACATTCGTGCACTAACAATCTCCCCCTTGGATATTGCCGCAGTCAATCCGTAGTGAAACTCGTAGCGACTTGTCTTTCTTTAACTAAGACTCGAACGAGGATGTAGTCGACAGACAACTGCACCAACAGGCTCCCCCTTGAATGTTGACGGAATCTTCAGTGAGAGTCTTCAAACATGACACTCTTCAATCTCGATCGGTCTTCTTCAGGACCTCTTCCTGGAATCATGTCTTCTTCAGGAACTTCTTCCTGGAATCATGTACCTGGATCTTTCTCTGGATCTAACTCTCGTCAGACTCCCCCTATCATCGAGCTGGGATCGCTGTCTGGAATTCGTTATCACCTTTGAAATTATATCTTGGCTTTTTCTCTGTTCAGCTCAAACACCTACACAAATCTCAAACACTAATAAGAACAAACAATATTGTGATTCAACTAACTGAATCAACTAAACATTTGAGAATCTTTCACATTTAAAATTTAACAAAATTTGAAACATTTCAAATTCTAATTCAACATTTCAAACCAATTAACCAATCCAACTGTTCATCTTGTTTAGCCTTTGAGATTTTGAATATCAGCTTTTCACCATCAGTTGTCGAAAATCTTTTTGGATTTTATGAAACATAAATGCAATAGCAGAAATTAAATGCAGAAATGAAATATGTAGAAACATATTTTTATGAGTTTGTGCAAGAGGATCATATCAGTTTTTGAGACATATCACCAACACCGTTTAGCTTTTAATCGTTTTAAGTTTTAAACAATTTACCTAGATTGTCAGTATATTGATCCACTTTAAATTTTCACACAAATTTCAATTGATTCGAGATACGATATTAATGTTTTAGAAACTTGAACTTAAATGTGTATCACTCCACTTGAATATACTCCCGTATCCAGATCCCAATGTTCAGTCTTACAGGTGAGTATACCACAGATGATATCTGTAAAGGGGTAAATTGCGAGGGCCGTGAAAGCTCAGGTCGATACTTCTGTATACGCAGAGAGATGACGGCTTCGACTTTTGGTGGGTCCCCTTTAGAGGATCTTTTGTTACAACAGCAGTGACTATCAATTTTATTGTTTTATCAACTTGCTGAGGGCTGCGCTTATATTTCAAAGCATTTTGCAGAAAGTATTATTCGGGGACTAGGTCAGTATTTCCATACAGCAGAAGTCCCGGAATAATACCCCAGATATCACTGAGTATAAAGACCTAGTATCTCAGAAAGAGGGACCTTTCAAACAAGATTTCGGGGGTTACCCATATATCCAAGAATAGTTACCCACGAATTAAGCAAGTTTGAATTTAGGTTTATATCTCATTTCAATTTACTAAGTGTGCAAAAATCTAACGACACATCTGCAGTAAGATTGTTTATCACATTTAAACATTACATATCTTTAGCGTGTTGTGATAGACCACTGATGTACTATCATTTCCTCTTTTATGCAACAAAAACTCATTTTTACAATTTTTCAATGTTTTTGACTTTTTCAAATTTTCTAATTTTTTTTTAAATTTACTCCCCCTAAAATCAAAATATGTTTCAATTTTGATTTTCTGGGAAAATTTGAAACAAACTGTACAAATTTGACAACATGATGAGAATCACTTCAATTCTCTATCCACCTGGCATAAACAATCAGAACTCCCCCTGACAACAAACTATTTTCCCATTATGATTTCAAAACACTTAAGTTTGTTTTAATCAAAATGGTTTTTCCGGAAAATTAGTTTTGTGTGTCATTTTACAAACACGGGTTTCATCACCTTGTTTTCCTTTAATCACTTGTAGGAAAGATGAATCAAGTACAACTTAATGTCCTTAATTTATCTTTTGAAAGTCGAAATATCACAGAAGTGAATTTCTCAAGAAAGATGCCGATTCCTACTCCCCAATTACCAACCTGGGAGTTCCGGCAAGTCAGGTTTTTCATTTAAACAGTTTCACCCAAGCCTGACTGTCCTTGGGTGATTTTGAATTCTTGTTCAACAATGGTGGAAAGTTTGCATCATCCATTATTAAACCTGAATTCTCAGATTTTACCTCAATAACTGGCTCTTCTGGTTTTGACGAAGCAGAATCATTGCCTGAATGTGGCTTGTCTGACTTTGACGAGCCAGATTCATCGCTGACATGTGGCTCCTTTATTTCCAAAGAAACAGATTCATCGCCACCAAATGTTACCTTCTTCTTTATCTCCTCTTTTGTCCTCAGATTTGCAACTGACGAATTCGGTTTATTTGACTTTGCAGTGGAGTGAATCAATTCATCAGCACTCTTATTCGATCTGTCCGGTGAACCCGAGGACAAAATCCTTTCGAGATACTCTCGTGCTTTCTTCCTTTTCTTTCGCAGTCTGTCTTTCTGCCCCTGATAAAGCTTCACTTTCTTTTCTTGAACTTTAGGTTCTTTGACTTTCTGTTCTGAAACTTTCAGTTCCTTGGGCTTTTCTTTGACTTTGACTGACTTCATAACCCTTTTCTGAGATACAGCCCTCGATCTCTCATTTGATCTCATTGGGCAATCTCTAGCAATGTGTCCTTTGATTTGACAATTATAGCATCTCCTCGTCTCATAGCTCCAATTCTGGCAGTTAACAGCAATGTGTCCTTGATAGCCGCATCGGTAACACACTCTGTTATCATACCAATCACCATTTTCACACCATACGCTCAAATCAAAGCACTGTTTGGCTTGGTGATATTCTTTCCTCTTCTTGATTGTTGGATTTGACTTTTGAGCACTGTGGTCAAACCTGCACCAGTTATTACCAACAATTTTTGAGTTTTCATTTTTCGATTTTTGTGGTTTTTGATTTTGATTGGATGATCGATCTGATGAGCTGTTATTCTCTTTTTGAACATTTTTCTTATTTTTAATTTTTTGTTTCTGTTCCTCTTTCTTCTTCAAAGGTTCTTGCTTAGAGCATTCTCCCTTTTCAGTCGATTGTAGAACAGTTTTCTGAAATTTTTCTTTTAATTGCAAAAACAATTTTTGTTTTTCAATTTTTTTCATTTTCATCATCAAATTTCTCATCACAATCTACAACTACGACTTTGTCATAGTTTGTGACATCGTCACTTATTGGAATAGAATTGATCGGTTTTGGGCATGAAATATTCACATACGCTGAAGAAGTCACAAAACCTTTCAATTTATTTTCAAGCTCACTGATTTTCTTTTGAGCTTGCTCACTTTCCTTTTCAAGTTGGATAATCTTTTGAAGATGAGAATTTATCATTTTTTGCTTTTCGATGTTATTTTTACTAAACACATCTCTCCCATCTTCTAGAATTTTTATTTGACTTTGAAATTCTTTTTCCATTTTTAATTTTTCATTTTCTAAATTTTGTTTTTGATTTTTCAAAACATTTTCTGAATTTTTAAAATTTTTGTTTTCTAATGTCAAACTCTTTAAATCCCTCAAGAGTTGGGCATTTTCAGATTTCAGATTTTCACAGTTTGAGCACTTCTCGATTGTTTTTACAGATTCAGCTTTCTTCTCCACCTTAATAGCTGAAATTTCTTTAACCTGCTCCTCTTCCTCTCGAACATTTTCCTTAGATTTGAATTTTGCTTCATCAGTTTCTGCATTACTAATCTTTTGGAGTTCAAGTTCTCGAGCTTGAATCTTCTCGATAAAAAGCTCAAATTCACGTCTAAATATATCTACTTCAAATCTGACAAATACGTTCTCCACCTATCACCCGGTAAAACATTTCCCAACTTGTCAACCCATTCCTCATTAATCTTGGTTATCTTCAATCTCATCATCTCCCAATACAACTCGATATACCTTTTGATCAATTCTTCAGTTGATTCTCCCTTGATACATGTAAAATTTTCAAACTTGTTCAGTGCAATATAAATTTCAGAATCCATGTTTTGGTAATGAGAAATACACAAAAACAGATTTTCAATCAATTAAAAAATTTCACACAAACAAAAATCTGATGAATATCCGATGACAACAAATCGGGTAAAGATTCGCTCGTGCGTGTATTCGATGCTTTACAAATTGCTTCGGATTACAAATCAAACCACTTGAAGCCGGTTTTATGCGATTGGGCCGAATGATTGGGTCAAAGTCACATGGAGCCGGTATATCCAACACACTAATGATTGGACCGAAGATTGTATGGGGCGGTGCACATGGGCTGTGATTGACCTGCCAACAATTATATCACATGCAGCCTCCAACTATTTTTTTAATTGTTCAACTACAATAACCACAACAAGATTGGGCCGACGTTTGTTTCAAATGTTCTGATTGGGCCTCACTAAAGACAAATCACATGGGCACACACATCATGTAAGGGCTGCACATGGACCTAAACAAATCACAATAATCAGACAAATGGGGCGGTGCAATTGACTGAAATCAGATGATATCACTATCTTCTCTAATTGGACCGTCAATTAGTATTCACATGCAGCCGACAACATTGAAAATATTGAATGTTATAACCAACTGATTGGACCAATATTTCTGGTAATCTGATTTGCCCTCAATCTTTGCCGACAACTAAAATCATAAACACAGGTTCCGACACATCACATGCAATCAATTCTTTTGATTTGACCAAGATAATTTTACACTTTACTCTTATGGGCCGAGATGTATTACATGAACTGATGATTTATCTGACAATCACATGCAAATTTACAATTCCAACAACTTTAGTTGTTCAACAACATGAAGCCGATAACCTTGACTTTAATATCCTTAATCGAAATTCTGAACAAGTTTAGCTCTTTGATTGGACCTCCCTTATAAAACTTCACGTGCAAATGATCAACAAGCCGACAAATTTAATGTGATACCAAATCAAACTTTAATCACGTGATGACTGATAACCACTTTCAAATGGTTGGAATCTTTCAAACGACAATTCAAACGGAAGCCTTGTTCAAACGACTGTTCAAACGGAAGCCTTGTTTCAAACGATAATTCAAACGGACACTTCCATTTCAAACGATAGATCAGTTTTTCAAACGAAATGGTGCTGTTTTTCAAACGGAAGCACTTGTTTTCAAACGGAAGGTATCACTTTCAAACGGACACTTGCTGATTCAAACGAAATCGGACCTTAAAATTCGAATTTCTCCTAAACTGCTTGGAATTTGAATTTGAAATTTGGTAGGGTTGTAGATCAGATGTTTTCGCACCACATATCAAAAAATCAGCTGAATCGGACCGTGAAAACCCGTTCAATTTGACGAAAAACGGTGAAAAACGTGATAAACTCGAAAAAAATGAAGAATATGATGAAATTCAGATTTGAAACTGCTGAATTCTCGTACGAATCAATGTGTTTGATCGTGCAATTGAGCTCCTAGCTCTGATACCACTTGTAGGACCGGTTTTGACGCCGTTCGATTGCGTAACGAACGTTCGACGTGCGGAATCCGTGAACGTGCGTGACCAAACACACAATAACGTACTAGAAACGTGAATCTATTGAAAGATATGACAAGTTCGGTACAAGAATCACGTATACAAAGACTTTCTCTCTCTAGACTTTCTCTCTCTAAACTTGAATCACCAAGATCTCTAAAATGGAGAAAAGTCTTCCAAAATCCTTAAACTTTAATTCTAAAGTTCCTATTTATAGGCCTTGGAATTAATGAGAATTCTCATTAATTACCAAAACGCCACCTTACTAATTCTAATTAGGAACATCTTCAAGTCTAGATTTCTTCGGTTTCTTGCTACTGCTCGGATTGACGAAGGCGATAGACATTCGTGCACTAACAAGAACGTGGTCACTTTAAACGTGAGTGTCCAAACCGTGAAGTCAACAATCACCAAAACCCGTTCACCAATGATTACTATCGACAAGCAATCTACCATCGACCGAACCAACAGCAAACTGTTCAAAGGCCACAGATAGAAAACAAACCTGAAAAGGCATTGATTGTGAACCAAGATGATGAACAAGTAGCTGCAGGTTTTAGCTGGGATAAATATATCCCTGGTAAAGATGATCAGTCCATGATGGCAGAGGTTGTTGAGATTTCTGAGGTAGTGACTGAACCGGAGGTTGTTGATGAAGTTGTTTCTGAAGTTGTTTCTGAAATTGTTGAGGAGGTTCCTACGGAAAGAGTTATAGATGTTGAGGAGATAGCAGCTGAAGCTTACTACTATCAATCACAACAGGAGGAGTTAGCTTATACTATGAAATCAGTTATGCCTCCTAATGTGTTTGATTCTTTTGCAGGTTATTTCGAGGAACCAAGAACCGGATCTTGTCCTAGATTTGAGGAGAAGAAAGAAGCCGTCGAAGAAGTGATTGACGTGTCTAAAGAGATGACCGGAGAAGTTCTGAAAGACATTGCAGACAAAGCTTTAATGGGAAAGCTTAAAGAGGTAGATTCAGAACCCAAGGAGTCACAGTCTGTCGATAAGGTGTCAGTTAACAGAGAGGAAACTGGAGTTCAGGAGGTCAAATCTGTCAAACAGTCTGTGTCTGAGTCAAAGCATGTCGGTAAAACTGATTGTGATGAAAAGGTTGATGAAAAAGATGTTCCAATCTCCAAAACGCCATGCCAACGTTGTTTACAACCGTGCGTGAAGTGTCTTGAAAAGGACACTAAGTATCGGGAATTGAAACATCATACAGATATGATTAAGTTTGATCTTGAACAATTAAAAGAAGCTTATGATACCTTAGCCAGATTGTTTGATAAACAAAGAGAAGTCAATTATCATCTTGATACAATTGCGTCACTAAGAAAAGAACTTGAATTGGCCAATATAGAGAATGACAGGATTGATAAAAAGTAAATGAGCTATGTGGCTTCGTCTTATGTTTTGGAACAAATCGTCCCTCAACAGCCACATGCTACACCTGTTTTCAAAAGCGTTCCACCCCCAATGTGGAATCACTACACTAAAAAATATCCAGATGGGTTGGAAGCTGCTTTAAATCTAAAGCTGAAAACGATTGAGAGTGATTTACGTGACAGCATTGATATCACTTTCACTACATCTGACACTGATAACGAATCTCAGGTTATCAAAAGTGTTATTGATCAAGTGTTGGATGATGAAAGTGAGAAATCTGAAAAGGCTCATTCTGAGAAGGCTGTCAGTGATTCTGAAGAAGAAGGAAATTTCTTAGACCGATATGTACCGAAATCGGAAAAAAGTACGAATGATGATCCGATCATAGTGGTATACACTATGGTTGGAACTGACAAACTTTATTCCGACGTCAAGTACCCGCTTCAGAATGTCAAGATCGAAAATGTCGAGAAATTGTTTAAACTGGTTGAATTGAACGTTAACGAAATCAATAACGATGAATTCTTTTCGAAACTGAAAAAATCATTTAGTACTTCACGTCCCACCAGTTCGGAAAAGAAAGATGGGGTTGGTAAAGGTCAAAACATGAAAAATCATCTTAAAAACAAAGGTATTGGGTTTGAAAAGAAAATGGCTAAACAAGTGTTGAAGCCAAAAGAAAAGATAAATGATGTTTTTGTTGCTGGTCCTAGTACTGATGTTGAAAAGGAATATATTTTTAGTCAAAAAAGTTGTGGACGATTTCAATGCAGCACAAAAGCTTAAAGAAGAAACGGTCAATACTACTTTTGTCGAGTATGATAAAAGAGTGTGCTATCGCTGCAATGAAATAGGACATATGGCAAAACAGTGTCAAAAAGTGTTTAAGAAACATGTTGTTGAGAAACCAGTTCAAAAACAAATGATTGAGAAATCAAAGATTGAAAAATCAAATGTTCAAAAACAAAATGTTCAAAAACAAATGGTTCAAAAATCTCGACCAAAATCACAAGTTGTTTCAAAAGGTAAAAAGGAAATGATTTCTCCGATCCGTATTCTGAAAAGAGGTGAATCGTTGAAGTCGGAGGATAAGCCAAAATCGATTTTCGGGATTGGCGAATCCTCTAAGACTAGCAAGACTTCAAAGTTTTACCCCAATACGAAAATTTTTGAAAATCAGTCGTGGATCGTGAAATCGAAACCGTTGGTCGAGATCAAGAAAATGGAGAATGTTTTGAAAAATGATTCAAATCTTTTTAAAGATGATGTGGTTGATTTTGAAAATGAAGTGGATAAGTTTCTTGATGAATTTCCTCCAATTACTGACAAAGTTAAAACAATTGTGAGAGAAAAGGTTCAAAATGTCACTTTTGATTTTCCAAAAATAAATGAAAAGTGTGATGTAGTGTTCGGGACTGTGTCGGAAGTAATGAAATCATGGGCGTCATTGTTTGAGTAATTTGTTTTTTGTTGGTTGCAGGGGCTACCCAAGTCAACTCTATCAAGATGGATTATGGACAGTGGAGCATCACGACATATGACTGGGTCTTTAGCTCTTCTTTATGATGTTAAGTCAATCAATGGAAGCTATGTTGGGTTCGCAGGGAATCAAGGAGGAAGAATTGTCGGCCAAGGAACGCTTACAAACGGAGTGATCTCATTTGACAAAGTGAACTATATCGTAGAGTTAACGAACAACTTACTGAGCTATATCACAGATTTGTGATAAAGATTTTAGTGTGCATTTTACTAAATCTGAATGTTTAGTGTTGAAACCAGGGTTTAAAATCCCTGATGAGTTGGTGTTGTTGCGCGCTCCGCGGGTAAATGATCTTTATATTTTGGACATGAGTGCCGCAACGCCAACAACTCATCAAAAACAGTGTTTTTTCACCAAGTCTAAAGCTACTGAAAAGGAGTCTGTAATGTGGCACCGAAAAATGGGTCACATTCACGTGTGAAAAATGAATTTTTTGGTGCATAACGATTTAGTTGATGGTGTTAATGTAAAAAACTTTCATTTGACTAATGATTGTATTGCTTGTAAAAAAGGGAAGCAGACTCGAAAATCATATTCTCCGAAGATGCTCAACTCTATCAGGTTACCTCTTGAGAGATTGCACATGGATCTCTTCGGGCCTGTCAACGTCAAGAGCATTAGCGGGGATTTATATTATTTGGTGGTGACAGACGATTATACGAGGTTTTCGTGGGTTGTATGCTTAGAACGAAAAGACCAAACATTCGAGTCATTGATGTTGCTTTTTAAGAAAATGGAAACGGTGTATAAACTGCCAATCCAGAGGATTAGGAGCGACAACGGAACAGAATTCAAGAACAACAAAATGTACGAGTTCTGCAACGAGAAGGGAATTCTTCATGAATTCAGTGCGCCATATACACCACAGCAAAACGGCGTAGCTGAACGAAAGAACCGGACCCTGATCGAGACAGCCCGTACGATGTTAGCCGATTCCAAGCTACCAATCTACTTCTGGAGTGAAGCAGTTTCAGCAGCCTGTTACACTTTGAATAGGGTTCTCACTGTCAAGAAATACAAGAAGACTTGCTTTGAGCTGCTGCACCGTTACAAGCCAAATCTTGAGTTTTTAGAACCTTTTGGCTCACCTTGCACATTTATAGATGAAAATGGTAAATTTGGAGCAAAAGCTAACGAGGGTTTCTTTGTAGGTTACGCAAGCCCGCTGAAGAGGGTGTTCGTACCATGTCTGGGGAAGGTGATTCAAGTCCAACACGTGGATTGTCAGAAGCACACTCCATCGCCACAACTTCCCGGACAAAGATTCCTATTCGATTACGACAAACTCTGGGAGTCGTTTCAACTGCCTGTCGAGCCGAGTGATGAGGAACTAGCTTTTCTGTACCAGTATCAGCAATATACTTCGCAAGAGCCTGTGTCTAGTCCGCTAGAAATTTCTCAACCCACCGTGGGTACTCACGACAATGAAGCAGTTCCAAGTGGAACTACTCATGAACCACCAGAGGAACCAGCTCCGTCATTTGACGTTTCTGACGACTCAGAGGAGGAACCCGCTCCTACCTTTGACGAGGAGCCAAATGATACTTTGGAGGATGCTGTGGATCAAATCATTGATCTCGACATTTCGAATTTGGAATCGGAAGTAGATGTGCCTGACACGGTTATGCCACGAACGTTGTCTTACCACCCTTCAGAACAGATCATTGGTGACCTACAAATTGGTGTCAAGACGCGACATCAAATAGACCAAGCTTTTACTTGTTTTTACTCTTCTATTGTTGATATGCAGAAAGAAGTCTCACTGAAATGTTTCATTTCGCAGATAGAACCCAGAACTTACAAAGAAGCATTGACCGAAGATAGTTGGGTGAATGCAATGCAGGAGGAGCTGCAACAGTTCGAAAAGCTGGGTGTCTGGAGACTTGTTGATCTGCCAAAGAATCAGAAGTTAATCAAGACGAAATGGGTCTTTAAGTGTAAGCGTGATGACAGAGGTGTCGTGGTGAGAAACAAGGCACGACTTGTGGTTCAAGGCTTCAGCCAACAGGAAGGAATAGATTACGATGAAGTTTATGCACCAGTTGCAAGGCTTGAAGCAATTCGTATTTTTCTAGCCTTTGCATCCTGGAAAGATTTTAAAGTCTATCAACTTGACGTCAAATCTGCTTTCCTGTACGGCACAATCAGAGAAGAAGTGTACGTGGGGCAACCACCGGGGTTCACAGACCCACTACACAGAAACAAGGTGTATCTACTGGACAAAGCGCTATACGGATTGCACCAGGCCCCGAGAGCCTGGTACGAGACGCTTTCGACATACTTGCTGGACAACGGGTTCACAAGAGGCACAGCAGACAACACGTTGTTCACCAAAGAAGAAGCAGGCCACTTGTTGATCGTGCAGATTTATGTGGATGATATCATTTTTGGATCCACCAACGATGACCTTTGCAAAGAGTTTGAGAAGGTAATGAAGAAGAAGTTCGAGATGAGTTCAATGGGGGAGATGAAGTTCTTCCTCGGGTTGCAGGTCGAACAAATGCCCGACGGAATCTTCATTCACCAGTCAAAGTATGTAAAGGACGTGCTCGATAAGTTCGACATAACAGATTGCAGTCCTGCATCCACCCCCCTCGCGCAAAATCATGGTATTTGTCCAGACGAGCAAGGTGTGAAGATGGACGAGACATTATACCGATCAATCATCGGATCGTTGATGTATCTCACGGCTTCCCGTCCAGACATCATGTACCCAACGTGTCTCTGCGCCAGATATCAGTCGAATCCGAAACAGTCGCACCTGACTATAGTGAAACGCATATTATGGTATTTGAAGGGTTGCCCAAGCATCGGCTTGTGGTACGCTCGATCGGGTGACTTTACTTTGTCCGGTTTCGCTGATTCTGATTTTGGTAGATGTAAACAGAATGCTAAGTCCACCACTGCTGGGTGCCAATTCTTCGGAACTCGGCTTGTCACCTGGCAGTGCAAGAAACAAACTGCAGTTGCGCTCTCCACATGTGAGGCTGAGTACGTCTCAGCTTCTAGCTGTTGCTCGCAGATCCTTTGGATCCAACAGCAGATGCGCGACTTCGGTTTGCAATTCTTGGATACACCGATTTTCGTGGACAATGAAGCAGCCATTAATGTTACTAAAAATCCGGTTCACCATTCGAAAACTAAACACATTGAAATCCGTCATCACTTTATCCGTGATTGTCACGAGAAAAAGTTAATTCGGATTGAACACATTAACACCGATGATCAGAAAGCGGATTTTTACACTAAACCTTTCGACAAAAGGAGATTTTATTATCTTTTGAGATTAAATGGGATGAAGAATCTGCAATCTGGGAGGGTAATCGAATGTGAAGCCGAGTTGGGCGGGGATCTGACATGAACCTGTGTCGTGTTGTCAAATTTCTTTTGTACAGTTGTATTTTCTGCTTTTCGATAAAAACAAAAACACAAAAATATGTTTTAGTTTTAGGGGGAGATATTCGCAGAAAAATACAAAAACATGATAAAATCATAAAAATACAAAAACAATAGAAAACCATAAAATCCAAAAACATTAGAAAATCAAAAATGAGTTTTTGTTGCATAAAAGAGGAAATGATAGTACATCAGTGGTCTATCACAACACGCTAAAGATATGTAATGTTTAAAAGTGATAAACAATCTTACTACGGATGTGTCGGTAGATTTTTGCACACTTAGTAAATTGAAATGAGATACAAACCTAAATTCAAACTTGCTTAATTCGTGGGTAACTATTCTTGGATATATGGGTAACCCCCGAAATCTTGTTTGAAATATCCCTCTTTCTGAGATACTAGGTCTTTATACTCAGTGATATCTGGGGTATTATTCCGGGACTTCTGCTGTATGGAAATACTGACCTAGTCCCCGAATAATACTTTCTGCAAAATGCTTTGAAATATAAGCGCAGCCCTCAGCAAGTTGATAAAACAATAAAATTGATAGTCACTGCTGTTGTAACAAAAGATCCTCTAAAGGGGACCCACCGAAAGTCGAAGTCGTCATCTCTCTACGTATACGGAAGTATCGACCTGAGCTCTCACGGCCCTCGCAATTTACCCCTTAACAGATATCATCTGTGGTATACTCACCTGTAAGACTGAACATTGGGATCTGGATACGGGAATATATTCAAGTGGAGTGATACACATTTAAGTTCAAGTTTCTAAAACATTAATATCGTATCTCGAATCAATTGAAATTTGTGTAAAAATTTAAAGTGGACCAATATACTGACAATCTAGGTATTTTGTTTAAAACTTGAAATGTTTAAAAGCTTAACGGTGTCGGTGATATGTCTCAAAAACTGATATGATCCTCTTGCATAAACTCACAAAAATATGTTTGTACATATTTCATTTCTGCATTTAATTTCTGCTATTGCATTTATGTTTCATAGTATGAAAAATCCAAAAAGATTTTCGACAACTGATGTTGAAAAGCTGATATTCAAAATCTCAAAGGCTAAACAAGATGAACAGTTGGATTGGTTAATTGATTTGAAATGTTGAATCAGAATTTGGAATGTTTCAAATTTTGTTAAATTTCAAATGTAAAAGATTCTCAAATGTTTAGTTGATTCATTTAGTTGAATCACAACATTGTTGATTGGTAATAGAGTGTTTGAGATGTGTAGGTTTCTGAATCTGTTGCTACGGAAAGCCAGGCGTCGATCCCAAAAGCACGGAAGCTTGACGAAAGGGGGAGCCTGAAGAAAGAGACTACCGAAAGGGGGAGCAACAGAAGCTCAAAGACAGATCCACGGGGATTCTGTTCGTGAAAGAGGAAAAGATAAGACGCTACGAGATTAATTGCGGCAATATCCAAGGGGGAGATTGTTGGTGCATTAAATGTCTATCGCCTTCGTCAATCAAAATCGTAGAAGAAATCGAAGAATGCAAGACTTGATGATGTTACTAGTTAGTAAAGGCAAGGTGGCAATCTTGTAATTAATGAGAAATCTCATTAAAAGCCTTGGCCTATAAATAGAACCATTAGGGTTCTCATTTAAGACTTTTGCTCCATTTGAAGATTTTGGTGTTTCAAGTCTAGAGAGAGAAAGTCTAGAGAGAGAAAGTATACTCTCCACGTGATTTTTGCTTGTACACGTCATCTTCATCAATAAAATCACGGTTCTAGTACGTTATTGTGTGTTCGGTCACGCACGTTCACGGATTCCGCATGTCGAACGTTCGTTACGCAATCGAACGGCATCAAAACCGGTCCTACAAGTGGTATCAGAGCTAGGAGCTCGATTGCTTTGATCAAACACATTGATTCGTACCGGATTTCATCGATTTCAGATATGAATTGCATCATTTCTTCATCTTCTACTCATTCTTTCACGTTTTTAACCGAATTTTTCAAAACTGAACGGGTTTTTACGGTCCAAATCGTCTGATTTTTTGATATGTTGTGCGAAAACACCTGATCTATAACCCTACCAAGTTTCAGATCCTAATTCCTAGCCGTTTAGGAGAAATCTGAGTTTTTAGGTCCGTTTTCGTTTGAAATTGACTCATTCCGTTTGAACAAGCACCATTCCGTTTGAAAAACTGATCTATCGTTTGAAATGGAGGTTTCTGTTTGAACTATCGTTTGAAACGAGGTTTCCGGTTGAACTATCGTTTGAAACGAGGTTTCTGTTTGAACTATCGTTTGAGGAATGTATTCCGTTTGAGAATACCGTTTGAAACTGTATTTTGTTTGGAAAGTGGTCTTGTGAATCAAAATTGTCAGATCCATGTGCTTTGAATGTTTACGGCCCAATCAGATGTTTGTGTCATTTGAAATGTTGGTTTAGTGGAGTGTATGATTTGCCGCCCATTAGTTGAAGGCCCAATGAGAATTGAATAGGAATTTTGTTTGTCGGCTGCATGTGAACCAAGATAATCTGAATTGATAACTTCACA
The DNA here is from genome assembly GCF_002127325.2 of Helianthus annuus. Classification (NCBI taxonomy): domain Eukaryota; kingdom Viridiplantae; phylum Streptophyta; class Magnoliopsida; order Asterales; family Asteraceae; genus Helianthus; species Helianthus annuus. The sequence goes on along the minus strand of NC_035438.2, from coordinate 95,938,562 downwards.
TGAATCCATATTAAATCGGTCCAATCAAAGTTCAAATTAGTGAAATAATCGGTTCAATCAATTAAAGTTTTTAGCCCAAGAATTGTATGTTATCGGTTAAGTGAGGTTTGTCGGTACATGTGAAGTCAAAACCCAATCATTGTTTTTTTTTTTTAAAAAACACAATTAAAGTTGGCCACATTTGATTCAATACATGTGCATTTAACAAACTGAAGTTGTCGGCTTTAATGGGTTGTTCGGCCCAATCATAGTCTCTTAACACTTGAGAAAATTGTTCAAAGTTTAAAGGTCCAATCACATTCACTTAATTAGTGGCCCTATCATATTTGAGATGTGAATTTAGTTTGTCGGCAAATTTTGATGTTATCAGTTTGTGTGTGGTATTATCGTTCCATGTGAATATTGTGAGGTCCAATTAGATCAAGTAAAAGAGTGGCCCAATCACGGCCCACTCATATCAATTACATATTAATTGTCTTTTCATGAGATCAAAAATTGGTCAAAAGAGATTGAATTGAAAAATAAATGATTGTCGGCTAGTGGGTGGTGTAAATTTGTTACATAGAATCGGACAAAGTCATTATACTTCATTAAAAAAATTTGACCCCGTTGACTCACTTGATCGGGTCACAATCCGATTCAAGGCATTTTGTTTGTTCAAGTTTAAAGTGCATCAAATCGAGTGGCAATCCAAACAAGTTGCCACCCGATCCTAATCAGTTTCATTTGTCCGTGTTTCAGGTGATTTGTCAAGCATCGGATACTCGCACGAGCCCACTCGTTCCGTTGTCGCCTAATCTTTGATAGTCATTTGATTGTGTGAAAATTTTGTATTGTTTGAAAATCAGTCATTGTAAATCTTTCATTACCGAAACATGCAATCTGAGATTGATATTGCACTGAACAAGTTTCATAATTTTACAGGTATCAAGGGAGAGTCTACAGAAGAGTTGATCAAAAGGTATTGTCTTCTAGTTGTGGAGATGGGGAGATTGAAGATAATCAAGAAAAATGAGGAATTGAAAGACAAATTGGCAAACGCATTGCCATATGATCAGTGGAGTACTTACTTGATGATGTTGAAGAACAATTCGAACTATGAATTTCTCAACCTTAGTGGATTCATCGAAAAGATTCAATCTCAAGAACTTGAGTTCCAAAAGATTAGAAAATTGAAGACTGATTCAGGAGAGAAGAATCATGAAGTAGCAACTGTTGAAGTAAAAGTCAAATCTGAAGAAATTGTTCATGAGGAAGAGGAGTAGGTTAAAGAAATTTCAGCTATCAAGGTTGAGAAGAAAACTGAAGCTATAAAAACGATCGAGAAGTGCTTAAATTGTGAAAATCTGAAATCTGAAAATGCCAAACTCTTGAGGGATTTAGAGAGTTTGTCATTAGAAAATGAAAATCTTAAAAAATCAGAAAATGTTTTGAAAAATCAAAAACAAAATTTAGAAAATGAAAAATTAAAAATGGAAAAAGAATTTCAAAGTCAAATAAAAATTCTTGAAGATGGGAGAGATGTGTTTAGCAAAAACAACATCGAAAAGCAAAAAATGATAAATTCTCATCTTCAGAAGATTATTCAACTTGAAAAAGAAGGTGAGCAAGCTCGAAAGAAAATCAACGAGCATGAAACGAAATTGAAAGGTTTTGTGACTTCTTCAGAGAATTTGAATATTCCATATCCAAAACCGATCAATTCTGTTCCAATAAGTGACGATGTCACAAACTTTGACAATGTCAAAGTTAAAGATTGTGATGAGAAATCTGATGATGAAAATGGAAAAATTGAAAAACAAAAATTGTTTTTGAAACTAAAAGAAAAATTTAAAAATACTGTTTTGAAATCTACGAAAATAGGTGAATGCTCAAAGAAAAAACCTGTTAAGAAGATTGTAGAACAGAAACAAAAAGTTAAAAATTTGAAAAATTTTAAAAATGAAAATAAAAGCTCATCAGATCAATCATCCAATCGAAATCAAAAACCACAAAAATTGAAAAATGAAAACTCAAAAATTGTTGGTAATAAGTGGTGCAGGTCAGACCACAGTGCTCAAAAGTCAAATCCAGCAATCAAGAGGAGGAAGGAATATCACCAAGCCAAACAGTGCTTTGACCTGAGCGTTTGGGTTGACAATGGTGATTGGTACGATAACAGAGTGTGTTACCGATGTGGTTATCAAGGACACATTGCTGTTAACTGCCAAGGTTGGAGTTATGAGACGAGGAGATGCTTTAACTGTCAAATTAAAGGTCACATTGCCAGAGATTGCCCAAGGAAATCAAGTGAAAGATTGAGGGTTAATTCTCAGAAAGGGGCAAAGAAAGCAGTCAATGTCAAGCCCAAAGAGCAGAAGGTTCAAGAACCTAAAGTTCAAGAAAAGAAAGTGAAGCTTTCTCAAGGGCAGAAAGATAGACTGAGAAAGAAGAGGAAGAAGGCCAGAGAATATCTGGAGAAGATTTTGTCCTCGGGTTCACCGGACAGATTGAATAAGAGTTCTGATGAATCAACTCCCTCGACTGCAAAGTCAAGCAAGACGAATTTATTAGATACAAATCTGAGGACAGAAGAGAAAAAGGAGAAAAAGAAAGTTGTCGGTGATGAATCTGACTCATCAAAGTCAGACAAGCCACATTCAGGCAATGAATCTGGTGTGTTAAAGCCAGAAGAGCCATGCGTAGAGGTAAAAGTTGAGAATTCTGGTTTAACAATGGATGATGCAAATTTTCCTCCATTGTTGAACAAGAATTCAAAATCACCCAAGGACAGTCAGGCTTGGGTGAAATTGTTTAAATGAAAAACCTGACTTGCCGGAACTCCCAGGTTGGTAATTGGGGAGTAGGAATCGGCATCTTTCTTGAGAAATTCATTTCGGTGATATTTCGACTTTCAAAAGACAAATTAAGGACATTAATTTGTACTTGATTCATCTTTCCTACAAGTGGTAATTTGAAGAACAAGGTGATGAAACCCCGAGTTTGTGAAATGACACACAAAACTAATTTTCCGGAAAAACCATTTTGATTAAAACAAACTTAAGTGTTTTGAAATCATAATGGGAAAATAATTTGTTGTGAGGGGGAGTTCTGATTGTTTACGCCAAGTGGATGGCGAATTGAAGTGATTCGATATCATGTTGTCACTTTATCTGTACAGTTTTGTTTCAAATTTTCTCAGAAAATCAAAATTGAAACATATTTTGATTTTAGGGGGAGAAAAATTTTAAAAAAATTAGAAAATTTGAAAATGTCAAAAAAATTGAAAAATCAAAAATGAGTTTTTGTTGCATAAAAGAGGAAATGATAGTACATCAGTGGTCTATCACAACACGCTAAAGATATGTAATGTTTAAAAGTGATAAACAATCTTACTACGGATGTGTCGGTAGATTTTTGCACACTTAGTAAATTGAAATGAGATATAAACCTAAATTCAAACTTGCTTAATTCGTGGGTAACTATTCTTGGATATATGGGTAACCCCCGAAATCTTGTTTGAAAGATCCCTCTTTCTGAGATACTAGGTCTTTATACTCAGTGATATCTGGGGTATTATTCCGGGACTTCTGCTGTATGGAAATACTGACCTAGTCCCCGAATAATACTTTCTGCAAAATGCTTTGAAATATAAGCGCAGCCCTCAGCAAGTTGATAAAACAATAAAATTGATAGTCACTGCTGTTGTAACAAAAGATCCTCTAAAGGGGACCCACCAAAAGTCGAAGCCGTCATCTCTCTGCGTATACGGAAGTATCGACCTGAGCTCTCATGGCCCTCGCAATTTACCCCTTAACAGATATCATCTGTGGTATACTCACCTGTAAGACTGAACATTGAGATCTGGATACGGGAATATATTCAAGTGGAGTGATACACATTTAAGTTCAAGTTTCTAAAACATTAATATCGTATCTCGAATCAATTGAAATTTGTGTGAAAATATAAAGTGGACCAATATACTGACAATCTAGGTAAATTGTTTAAAACTTGAAATGTTTAAAAGCTTAACGGTGTCGGTGATATGTCTCAAAAACTGATATGATCCTCTTGCACAAACTCACAAAAATATGTTTGTACATATTTCATTTCTGCATTTAATTTCTGCTATTGCATTTATGTTTCATAGTATGAAAAATCCAAAAAGATTTTCGACAACCATGTTGAAAAGCTGATATTCAAAATCTCAAAGGCTAAACAAGATGAACAGTTGGATTGGTTAATTGATTTGAAATGTTGAATCAGAATTTGGAATGTTTCAAATTTTGTTAAATTTCAAATGTAAAAGATTCTCAAATGTTTAGTTGATTCATTTAGTTGAATCACAACATTGTTGATTGGTAATAGAGTGTTTGAGATGTGTAGGTTTCTGAATCTGTTGCTACGGAAAGCCAGGCGTCGATCCCAAAAGCACGGAAGCTTGACGAAAGGGGGAGCCTGAAGAAAGAGACTACCGAAAGGGGGAGCAACAGAAGCTCAAAGACAGATCCACGGGGATTCTGTTCGTGAAAGAGGAAAAGACAAGACGCTACGAGATTGACTGCGGCAATATCCAAGGGGGAGATTGTTCGTGCATTAAATGTCTATCACCTTCGTCAATCAAAATCATAGTAGAAACCAAAGAATGCAAGACTTGATGATGTTACTAGTTAGTAAAGGCAAGGTGGCAATCTTGTAATTATTGAGAAATCTCATTAAAAGCCTTGGCCTATAAATAGAACCATTAGGGTTCTCATTTAAGACTTTTGCTCCATTTGAAGATTTTGGTGATTCAAGTCTAGAGAGAGAAAGTCTAGAGAGAGAAAGTATACTCTCCACGTGATTTTTGCTTGTACACGTCATCTTCATCAATAAAATCACGGTTCTAGTACGTTATTGTGTGTTCGATCACGCACGTTCACGGATTCCGCACGTCGAACGTTCGTTACGCAATCGAACGGCATCAAAACCGGTCCTACAGGGTTGGATATTGATTAATTGATTATCGGGTAACAACCTCGCGTTTTTATAATCCGAGTACTTTGTTCCCTTTTATCACGTCAATCATTTATGCACAAGTTATGTCTATGTAACTCTTTCTAGTTGGAATTTCACACAATTGTTAAAAGAAACTGAATCCTAAGATGGTCGCTTGTTCCTAATCTGTTTACAAACTTAATCTTTGATTTGCAATTTAAGTAGTTACTATTAGTTCTTAAAACCAAAACAATCAACTCTTGAATTTTAATTTTTGCAAATTAGTTTAATTTTAGTTTAAGTGCAAAGCTATAAAATCACATATTTTCCACATACTCCCTGAGTTCGATACCCATTTACCACTATCTATAGTAGTTATTTGGATTAAATTTGCGTGTACCACGACAAGCACGTCAGATTTCGTAAATTGGACAATCAAGAATTCTATAACTTCTTTGCCGGTGGGGGAATGACAGCAGCACAAAACCCGGCCAGTATTGTGCCGAACGTGAATATGGAAAATGAACTTGGGACGATGCAGAAACCTCCTAAGTTGATGAATATTGACGAGTATTGGGGTTGGTCTGGAAGGTTTAAGACATGGGTTCAAGCAAATCACTTTGAGTGTTGGATGAAGATCGAATCGAAATATGTTCCTCCTAAAGATGGTTTGAGTCATGAGAAGTCGATTGGCAGTTTGACACAAACTGAACAAGAAGATTTTAAGGCAGAAAAGAAGATGACGAGTATTCTTCAACAGACGATTAAAGAGGATATCTTGGTGTTGTTGCAGCATGAGGATAATTCACAATCCATTTGGCAGTCGTTGAAAGTAAAGTTTCTCGGGAGTGTGTCTATGATCAAAAGCAAAAAGGCTTTGATAAAGAAAGAATTTGACATCTTCACTGGTATAAAAGGTGAAACTACAAAACATTTGATTGAAAGATACTGCCATCTAGTTGTGGAGATAAAGAGAATGGAAATAACAAGACTAATGAAGAGTGGATCGATTAATTGGCAGATGCATTGCCGTACGATGAATGGGGTACTTATTTGCTGGTGTTGAATAACAATTCAGATTATGTTGGTTTGAACCTTAGTTCGTTCATTGAGAAGATCGAAGCACATGAGTTAGAGTTAACAAAGATTAAAAAGATGAATTCTGCAAATGTTCAACAGGATGTTTCACTATATTACAAAGGCAGTTCTCCGGCAACAACGAATCTAAGCCCGATGATTCAAACAGCTTTCAGTGCAGATTCAACATATGGTGCTTCGTCTAGTACTTCAAGCAACAACAAGCCTTCACCGTTTGCAAGTTATGAGCCGAATCCCAAGACTTCAGAACAAATGTCTCCACAAAGCTCATCAAGCTCGAACAATCAGGGATATGTTTCTGGGATACAGTGTAACATAACTGTAAACATAAAAAATGGACAAGAGTTTAAGAAGCAGCAGCAAAACAACACATCGCACTGTTAGCTTCCGTTCTTGAGTCATATGAGAGTTTGGTAGCTGGGAGGATCGGTAATCCAGATATGAGAAAGGAGGATTACGACCAAATCGATCCAGAGGAGTTAGAATTGACTGATATCAAGTAGGGGATGGTTAGTTTGGTTAGAAGAGCCCAAAGGTTTATGGAAATTACGGGCCAAAACAGTTTGTCAGGTCCGGATCAAAAGCTTGGTTTTGATAAGTCCAAAGTGACTTGTTTTAGGTGTAAAGAGAAGGGTCATTTTAAGCGGGAGTGTCCGAATAGAGAGGTCAATAACCATCAGAATCCTTTCACCAACGATTACTACAGACAGGCGATCTATCACAAGACAAATCAACAACCTGTCGTTCAAAGACCTCAGATTGAAAATAAGCCGGAAAAAGCTCTTATTGTCAACCAAGATGATGAGAAGGTAGCTGAAGGGTTCAGTTGGGACAAGTATATCCCGGGCAGTGAAGGTAGAGCAATGATGGCTGAGATTGTAGAGGTTCCGGAGAGTGTTGTTGAAAGAGAGGTTGTTAGTGAAGATGTATCTGAAGAAAGTTCGGTTGATCTCGAAGAAATTGCTGCAGAAATCTGCTATTATCAGTCCGAAAAGGAGGTTTTAGCTAGTTCTTTAAAATCAATTATGCCTCCTAATGTGTTTAATTCTTTTGCAGGTTATTTCAGTGAGCTAACAACAGGATCTTGCCCACAGTATGATGTTGAGAAGGCTCCGGTTGAAGAAATAATTGATATCTCCAAAGAAATGACTGAAGAAACACTGAAAGAGATTGCTGACAAAGCCTTAATGGCAAAGCTGAAAGAGGTAGACACAAAATCTGTAAAACCAGAGTCTGTTGATACTGAGTTGGTCAAAATAGAGTTAGGTCAAAAGGAGTCTGATGGGAAATCCGAAATTCAGGAGATCAAATCAGAAGGAGTGTTTGAGTTAGAGTCTGATGGTGTCGGTAAACAGGATGTTAAAACTGATCAAAAGGAAAAGATTGTTGAAAAGATTGATTCAGTTTCTGAAACTTCATGCAAAAACTGTTCAAAACCATGCATGGAATGTCTTGAAAAAGACAAAAAGTTTCAGGAATTGAATCAATACACTGATGAGATTAAATTTGATCTAAACGAAGTAAAAGAAGCTTATGACAAGTTGGCTAGATCTATCAAAATGATTCAAAACGAGAGTCTTGAAAACGATAAAGCCACAAGATTGTTAAAATCAACAGTTTTTGATAAAGAAAAAAAAATCAACTTTCATTTGGACACGATTGCTTCATTGAAAAAGGAGTTAGAGTTAACAAAAATTGAGAATGAAAGAATTGATAAAAAGTTGATGAATTATATTGCATCTTCATATGTGATTGAGCAGATTGTCCCGAAACAACCAGATGCAACACCTGTCTTTAACAGTGTTCCACCCCTAGTGTGGAATCATTACACTCAGAAATATCCAGATGGGGTGGAAGCTGCTTTGAACCTCAAACTGAGAACAATTGAGAATGAATTTCCTGAGAGTATTGATGTTACATTCTCTCCGTCCGACACTGACAATGAGTCACAGGTAATCAAGATCGTTGTTGACCAAGTGTTAGACGAAGAGAGTGATAACTCGGAGCCTGAGATTGTGAAAACTCATTCTGAGAATTCAATTTCTGATTCTGAAGAAGATGGTAACTTCTTAGACAGATTTACACCAAAATCAGACAAAGTCGCGAATGATGATTCGATCATTGTGGTTTACACAATGGTTGGAACTGACAAACTTTACTCTGATTTTGAGTATCCGCTCCAAAATGCCAGAATTGAGAATGTTGAAAAGGTGTTTAAATTGGTCGATTTCAGAAGTTAACAACAACACATTCTTTTCAAAATCTAAAAAGTCTTTTGTAACTAAACAACCTAACAACTCTAGAAAGAAAGGGTCAGTGGGTAATCATGGTCAGAACAAAACACAGGGTAACAATTTGAAAAACAAAGGTGTTGGTTTTGAAAAGAAGATGGCAAAAAATGAGGTTAAACCAAATGAAAGGTTAGGAGAGGTGTTTGTCGCTAGTAAGAGTACTGTTGAGGAAAAAGAGTACATTTTCAGTCAAAAAGCCATTGATGATTTCAATGCAACGAAGAAGTTGAGAGATGAGACCTATGTCAGTGCATGCATCTGTCGACTTCGTCTTGTATCGAGTCTTGTACTAGATAGGTTAGATCAGGGCATGTTTTACGAGAAAATAGGAGGTTTTAGTGCTGTTTGATGTGATTCCGCTTGAAAGTGGATTGTGCACTTTCAAGCGAAATCAGAAGATTGTAAATCCGCTTGAGTGAGCGTTTGATGAGGTTTCGCTTGAATGGAATTCCGCTTGAGCATGTTCAAGCGGAATCAGTTCACTATATATAGGTGATGTGAGGTTGGAGCGAAATCAGTTGTTGTATGTGTGATTTTGGATACCGAGGTGCTGCCAATTTATCCAGTGACTGTAATTGTTGTTAAATCAATCAGAATTGTGTTAAAAGTGAATTTTAAGTTGTGTCTACCTTTGTTTCTTGTTTCCCGCACCTGAAACAAAGTAAAACTTCTCTGAACGACTCGTTTAGGTCCGAACATGATCCTACAAGTGGTATCAGAGCTCAGGAGGAGGAGTTCTGCAGATTACAGCTGATTTTCGTTGCATTTTTTTACTTCTACACCTTCTTTCTTCATTAAATCAAATTTGAACGGTCAAAATTGGATCAATTTTTCACAGAATGTGTAAAACTACATATTAACAAATCCTTGAAAGTTTCATGTTAAAATTCGGCTTAAAATTGGGTAAAATGGAACTTCGTTATGATTTCGCTTGAACGAGCACATTGTTGATTCCGCTCGAATATTGATATCCCGCTTGAGATTTCAAGCGAAATCGGATATTCCGCTTGAATTTCTGGTTATTCCGCTCCAAAAGACCTATTCCGCTTGAAAGTTTTTCAAGCGAAATCAGTGATTTCGCTCGAAATTCCTGATTTCGCTCGAAGTACCTTATTCTGCTTGAGTTTCAAGCGAAATCAGGATTGTTTTGTTGAAAAGTATTATTCCGCTTGAACTAGCTTATTTCGCTTGAAATTGTATTTTCAGGTATTCCGCTTGAACAGGTTGTGTGATTGAAAATCTGATTTCGCTCGAAAGGTTATTTTTACTTGAACTTGCAAGAATCATGAGTGAAGATTTTTACAACGCATTTACAACATCCCCGACTACTCCGGCTGTCATTGCTTAAAACATGAATTTGGAAAACGAAACGGGAACTACGCAAAAACCCCCGAAGCTAATGAGCATTGAGGAGTACTAAGGATGGAAAGATCGGCTCGAGAATTGGGTTCAAGCCAACCATCTTAGATCGTGGGAGTGTATTCTGAAGAGATATGTTCTACCTCGTACTGAATTGCAAACTGAAAAACAAATTTCTGAGTTTAATGACCAAGAACGGGAAATGTACAGAGCTGAAAAGATGATGATCAGTTTACTTCAGCAGGCTATCAAAGAAGACATTTTTGTGTTACTTCAGCATGACAAAACTTCAAAATCGATTTGGGATGCTCTTAAAGTCAAGTTTGAGGGTAGTGAGAATATGATAAGAGTAAAAAGGCACTGCTTAAGAAAGAATTTGATCTATTCACTAGTTTTCCCGGGGAAGATACAAAGAAACTAATTGAAAGATACTGCCACTTAGTTCGATCCATGTCGATGTTGAGCATAACCAAAGATCGTGAAGAGTGGGTAGACAAGTTAGCTGACGCTTTACCGCAAAAAGAGTGGGGAACTTACTTGATGATCCTTAAGAACACTGGGGTATATGATGGGTTGACAATTTCTCAGTTCATTGAGAAGATAGAGAGTCAAGATCTGGAACAACAGAAGATTGCTAGGATGAACAATCCGAGTGGTCAACAAGATGTGAAAATGTACTACAAGGGCAGTGTTCCAGAAGTTGAAAGAAGCCCGAAAATCCAAACTGCGTTTAGTGCTGGAGATTCAGCTGAAAAAGTTGATCAAAGTTCAAACAAAAGCAGTGAATTCTCTTCATATCCGAGTGTTAATCCCAAGAGTTCATCTGAAAGTTTTAGTTCTCAAAGTTCTGAAAATGGAAATGGTTGTGTGATACAATGCAACATTGCATTGAATCTTCCAGATGGTCAAAGCTTTTCTGAAGAGGTTGCAAAAGATCACATGGCGTTACTTGGTTCCGTGCTACTATCCTATGAAGGTTTGGTTGCAGGGAGGATCGGGAATCCTATGCTAACAAAGGAGGATTACGATCAGATAGGCGCTGAAGAAATGGAGCTCATGTACATCAAATGGTGTCTAGCTAGTGTCCTTAGGAGAGCAGAGAAGTTCAAATTGATTACCGGAAGAAATGACTTTCTTGATGCACATGTTTCAACTTTGGGTTTTGATAAATCTAAAGTTACTTGTTTTAAATGCAGGGAGAATGGTCATTTCAAGAGGGAATGCAAGAACAGAGAAGCAAGTGAAGCAAAGAATCCGTTCGGAAAAGATGACTACTACCGGAAAGCCATATATCAACAAGTTGGTCAGCAACAACAACAAGAACCACAAGTGGCTCATGGTAGAAAAGTGATTGAGGATTCAAAGAGAGCATGTTTGGTGAACCAAGAAAATTTGGATTGGAACAAATACATTTCTTCTGTCAGCAAAGCATGCTTAATTGATCAAGATGATGAAAGACTACCGGAAGGCTTTAGCTGGGATATGTTTACGGATGAAAAGGGAGATTTCAAAGCTTTCATTGCCAAGATCGTGAAAGAACCAGAAATGTTCACCGAATGGATGAAATCTATCGGTGAGAATGTGAAGAATGAAGATGAAAAGTCTGTTTCATCTGATGAAAGCTCACAAGGTTCAGATGGAAGTTCAGAAAGAGAAGCTGCTTTTGATCAAACACCATCTGATTCTGGTTCTTCGGATTATTGTTCTGACAAATCAGTAGAGTTTGATCAATCTCCAACTGATGACAGTAGTGACGATGAAGAAGAAAGACGTATTAATGTTGCAAAATCTCATCTCTCTCCTGAAAGTTTTCATTTCTATTTTGCAGATCGCTTGGAAAAACTGAAGGAGAAACAAGCAGCAAAAGAACAAAAACAAATGAAGACTCAAAATGGTGTTGTTCAAACGGAAGAGATTGTTGAAAATGAAGAAGTTAAAAGTGTTGCTGAGGAGATTGTTGAAACAAAACAGAAATGTGAAAGTATGGATCAAGAAGAAGATTCTGATTTTAATGATAAAGTTCAATTTGCTAAAGAAGTATTTCAAACAATCAAAAGAGTAGTTGAAGAAAATGAAAAAGTTGTAGAAGTGGAGAAAATTATCGAAGTAGAAAAGATTGTAGAAGTCATCAAACCTTGCACAAAGTGTTTAGAACCATGCAAGAAATGTGCAGCAAAAGATGAGAAGTTTGCTGAGCTTGTGAAAATGAAGGAACAATTATTGTTCAATCTCAACTATGTGAAGGAGTCTTATGACGTTTTAAACAGAACAGTAACTGGTCTTCAAAAGACAAACTCCGAGAGAGAAGACGCTTTGACAATGATGAATGCTACAATAATGACAAAACAAAAAGCAATCAATCACTACATTGAAGAAAATGCTGAGCTGAAACAAGAGTTGGAAAAGTAGAAAATTGAGAATGAGAGGATCAGACGTTTATTACGAAGTTATTCTAGTTCTGATTATCTTATTGATTGAATTTATCCGACTGTTGCAGTTTTTGAAGCATTCAAAGACGACAAGCCAAAGAAGAATGATACTGGTAAGAAACCGACTGTTAGCTATAACAAGTGTCCGCCTCCGATCTGGGAAGGTTATTCTCCCAGAAAGCCAAATGAGGAGCAAGTAAAAAAGGCAGTCAATATAAAACTAAAATCCGAAACAAATGATGAATTACCAGAAAACATTGACGTCACGTTCATCTCGTCTGACACTGATCATGAGTCTGAGTTAATAAAAAAGGTGGTCGATCAGGTGTTGGATACTGATGAGGACTCTGAGTCAAAATCTGAGTCTGGAGGGTCAAGTTCGTCAGTCAACAGTTCAAAACCAATGGATAAAAGGACTTACAGTAAAGAATTTTTGTTATCAAAATCAAACTTGAATGATGAAACATTCGAAGTAGCATATACCTTGAATGATTCTGACAAGTTATATTCTGACAAAGAGTTTCCAATAAGAAGTGTTTGTTTTGAAATGATTAAAAAGGTTTTCAAAATGACAGAAATCAATATTTCTGAAATAAAAGATTTAAATCTTAATGGAAAACCTAAAAAATACACTTCAAGAGGTCAACAACGATTAAACAAGAAAAAGGGTTACAATTCTGGTTCTGGTTTTCGAAAGAAACCAAACCATAATGGTAGCTACAAAAAGAAAGGTTTGGGTTTTATTCCACCAGAAAATTATAAAAATGAGAAAAATTCTAAAACAAAAATAGAATTTGTTTCAGGTGGAAGTGCTGATGATGAACAGAAGAAACCATCTCTGGAGACAATCAAACCAGGAGTTTTTTGCTGAACCGAAGAGAAAAGGAACTGGAGTTTTTCATAGAAAAGATACTCGAACCTGTTTCAAATGCAGTGAAGCTGGTCACATTGCATCGACTTGTTCCCAAATGACAAAACCAAAACAGGGAGTATCTGAAAAACTTAAAGAAAAGGTTATTGATGTTGAACCACCAACTGAAGAGGTCAAAACTTTTGAAAACTCGACTTATGACGTTGGTGAGAGTTCAAAGAAAAATTTTTATAAAAAGAAAGCCAAAGACAACCAAGTGTGGGTTGTCAAGAAGTGTGATGAGAAAGACGGCGATGAATCTGATTCCACAAAATCAGTGGAGTCACAAATTGAGGTTAAAAAGGAAAAATCTATTTCTTCAGAAGATGATGTTGAAATTCCATCTTTGAAGTTTGAAAATATTAAGCAAAAAGTTGGTAAGGTTGAGCTCTCAAATAAATTCTTTTCTGATCAGAAGGAATTTGATGTTGAGAAAACTTTCAATGGGAATGTTAAGAAAATTTTTGAGAAAATGGTTGGGGGAAAAGCCAAAGGGGTTAAAGATTTTTATGCTACAAAGAAAGCAACTTATAACCCGACTGAACAAGAGTTAAAAACACCCAAAGTTGGTAAGACTTGGGTGGAAATTCTATTTCCTTGAAAAATAAGGACTATGCCGGAGATCCCAAGTTTGTAATCGTGGATCAGGAATCGGCATCATTCTTGTTTAAAAAAAGGTTTTTGATGAAAAATCTAAAATTGTTGAAATTTTTATAGGTAATGGACTATGCCGGAGCTTCCAGGTTGGTAAGTGCGAAGCAGGAATCGGCATTCTAGTTGGTAAAATGTTTGAGTTTAGTTGTGTTATTCCTACACTTGATGCAGGTGTTTTATGTTCTTACAAGTGGTAAATCAAGGACATTAAGTTGTACTTGATTTTCTTACAAAATTTTACTTCCAAGTGGTACAGAGGTTTGATGGTGCATACTTGCAAGTGGTAAATCAGGGACATTAAATTGTACTTGATTTACTACAAGTGGTTAAAAATGAATAATATGATGAACCAGTCCCTACAAGTGGTTAAAACAAACTTATTTTTCGGAAAAATCATTTTGATTAAAACAAACTTAAGTGTTTTGAAATCTTAATGAGAAAATAGTTTGTTGAAAGGGGAGTTCTGATTGTTTATGCCTAGTGAATGGCGATTTGAAGCAATTCGATATCGGTTGTCATTTTATTTGTATAGTTTGTTTTCAAAAATTTTTAAGTGGGTCAAGAGCTCAGTTTGTTTTTCAAACTTTCTTTAAAATGTGTTTGCATTTTAGGGGGAGTAAAAATTTCAGAAAATCCAAAAACATTAGAAAATTTGAAAAAGCCAAAAACATGATAAAATGAAAACGAGTTTTGTTGTAAAAAGAGGAAATGATAGTACATCAGTGGACTATCACAACACGCTAAAGAAATGTAAAGTAAAAAATGTGATAAACAATCTCACTATGGATATGCCTATAGGTTTTTGCACATTTAGTAAATTGTGACGAGATATAAACTTAAAATTTCAAACTTGCTTATATCGTGGGGAACAACTTCTTGGATATATGGGTAACCCCCGAAATCTTGTTTGAAAGGTCCATCTTTCTGAGATACTAGGTCTTTATACTCAGTGATATCTGGGGTATTATCCCGGGAGTTCTGCTGAATGGAAATTTTGACCTAGTCCCCATATAATACTTTCTGCAAATGCTTTGAAATATAAGTTCGCCCTCAGCAAATATGATGAAACCAAAAAAATTGATAATCATTGCTGTTGTAAAAAAGATCCTCTAAAGGGGACACACCTAAAGTCGAATCGTCATCTCTCTGCTGAATGGGAGTTCTGACCTGAGCTCTCACGGTTTCGCACCTAACCCCTTTCAGATATCATCTGTGGTATACTCACCTGTAAGACTGAATATTGGGATCTGGATACGGGAGTATATTCAAGTAGTGGGACACGCGAATAAGGTTAAGTTCATTAAGACATTAATATCGTATCTCGAAGTAGTTGAAATTTGTGTGAAAATTTAAGTGGACCAATATACTGACAATCTAGGTGAATTGTTTAGAACTTAGAATGAAATAAAGCTTAACGGTGTTAGTGATGTGTCTCAAAAACTGATATGATCCTCTTACACAAACTCACAAAAATATTGTGTGTAAATATTTCTTTATTGCATTTTTATAATAAAAAATCCAAAAATATTTTAGTATGTTTTAGCATAATTTTTTTTTGAAAAATTCAAAAATATTTTTGACAACTGATATTGAAAAGCTGATTTTCAAAATTCCAAGTGTTAAACATGATGACATTTTTGTGAGGGGGAGTATGTGTTTGAAATCAAATGTGTTTTAATCAATTTTTCAAGTGGTTCATCAAAATTCTGTTTGATTTGAGGGAGAGTTTGAGTTAGTGCATATATTTTGATATTATATTGTCATGAAATTTACTTTGGGGTATAGATTGTGCAGAAAACCTGAGCAGGAAGAGAGCCAGGTTACGATCTTGGAACAACATCAAAGAGTGTTTGGACATGAAAAGCCAGGTTGATCGATCTTGAGAAGCTTATGTTTAAAGAGCTAGGTTCCGATACCTGAAGACTCGAGGGACAAAGTTTGAGCCAGGCAACGATCTTGAACCCGTGAAAGCCAGATTGCGATCCTGAAGTAGATGATGCTGATGAACTTAAGGAATGCCAGCTCATCGTTAGGGGGAGTCTGTTGATGCTGATTGAAAGAGTGAAGCCCAGAGACTGATAAAGATTGAAGTTGCAAAGACTCGACACGTGAGACTCGTCAACATCTGAGGGGGAGTCTGTTAGTGCATGCATCTGTCGACTTCGTCTTGTATCGAGTCTTGTACTAGATAGGTTAGATCAAGGCACGTTTTACGAGAAAATAGGAGGTTTTAGTGATGTTTGATGTGATTCCGCTTGAAAGTAGATTGTGCACTTTCAAGCGAAATCAGAAGATTGTAATTCCGCTTGAGTGAGCGTTTGATAAGGTTTCGCTTGAATGGAATTCCGCTTGAGCATGTTCAAGCGGAATCAGTTCACTATATATAGGTGATGTGAGGTTGGAGCGAAATCAGTTGTTGTATGTGTGATTTTGGATACCGAGGTGCTGCCGGTTTATCCAGTGACTGTAATTGCTATTAAATCAATCAGAATTGTGTTAAAAGTGAATTTTAAGCTGTGTCTACCTTTGTTTCTTTTTTTCCGCACCTGAAACAAAGTAAAACTTCTCTGAACGACTCGTTTAGGTCCGAACACCATCCTACAACCTACAAATCAACTTTTGTCGAATATGATAAAATGATTTGTTATCGCTGCAGTGAAATTGGTCACATGGCCAAGCAATGCATGAAAAGAATTGAGAAACCTGTTTTGCAAAAACCCAGACTTAAAACTCCAACTGATAACAAGGGTAAAAAACCCATGGTTTCCCCCGTTCGAATCTTAAAAAGAGGAGAATCTTTGAAGTCTGAAGAAAAGCCAAAATCAACCTTTGAGATTGGCGAATCTTCGAAGACCCAAAAGACTTCAAAGATTTATCCAAAGATGAAAATTTTTGAAAATCAATCATGGGTAGCAAAACCAAAATCATCAGTTGAAGAGAAAAAGATGGAGAATGTTTTGAAAACTGAATCAAAAGTCTTTGAAAATGATGTGGACAAACTTGAATTTGAACTTGATAAGTTACTTGAAGAGTTTCCACCAATTAAGAAGGAAGATTTAAAATCAAAAGCCAAACCTGTGGTCCCAAATGTCATTTTTAGTATTCCGAAAGTTGAAGTGGATTGTTATCTTGTGTTTGGAAGTGTTCCGAATATAAAGAAATCGTGGGCGTCATTGTTTGAATAAATTGCTTTGATGGTTGCAGGGGCTGCCGAAGTCATTTATCTCGAAATGGATCATGGACAGCGGAGCTTCAAGGCACATGACCGGAATGCTAGCATTGCTCTATGACGTCAAATCTCTCAATGGAGGATATGTGGGATTTGCTGGGAATCAGGGTGGAAGGATAGTTGGTCAAGGAACTCTGACGAATGGAGTTTTATCGTTTGATAAAGTGAACTACATAATAGAACTTGAAAACAATCTGCTGAGTATCTCACAGATTTGTGACAAGTCTTTTACCGTACATTTCACTAAAAATGAATGTCTTGTCTTAAAACCTGGTTTTAAAATTCCTGAGGATATGGTGCTGTTGCGAGCTGCAAGAGAAAATGACTTGTATATTCTTGATATGAGTGTCGCAACAACAACAGATCATCAGAAACAATGTTTTGTGTCAAAAACCAAAGCGACTGAAAAAGAGTCGAAAATGTGGCATCGAAAGATGGGCTACATTCATGTTAGGAAAATGAACTTTCTTGTACACAATGATTTAGTTGAAGGTGTGATTCTTAAAAGTTTTCATTTAAATGATGATTGTGTAGAGTGCAAGAAAGGAAAGCAGACAAAGAAGTCAAACCCACAGAAGTTGTTGAATTCAATCAGAGTACCGCTCGAGAGACTACACATGGATCTCTTTAGGCCGGTTAATGTGAAAAGTATCAGTGGAGACTTGTACTGTCTTGTGGTTACTGATGACTTCACAAGGTTTTCGTGGGTGGTGTGCATGGAAAGGAAAGATCAAACATTCGAGTCACTTATGATTCTATTCAAGAAGATGGAAACGCTGTATAAGCTGCCGATCAGAAGAATAAGAAGTGACAATGGAGCGGAGTTCAAGAATAATCGCATGCTCGAGTTCTGTAATGAAAAAGGGATTCTTCATGAATTTAGTGCACCATACACTCCACAGCAGAACGGTGTAGCTGAAAGAAAGAATCGCACCTTGATTGAAACAGCTCGAACAATGCTTACCGATTCTAAGTTACCAATATTTTTCTGGAGTGAAGTCGTGGCAGCAGCGTGTTACACATTGAACCGAGTCCTTACAGTGAAGAAATTCAAGAAAACGTGTTTTGAACTTTTACATCGATATAAGCCGAATTTGAAGTTTTTAGAAGCGTTTGGATCTCCATATACCTTTATAGATCCTGATGGCAAGTTTGGTGCTAAATCTAATGAGGGTTTCTTTGTAGGTTCTAATGAGGGTTTCTTTGTAGGTTACGCGAGCCTGCTGAAGAGAGTGTTCGTACCATGCTTAGGGAAGGTAATTCAAGTTCAGCATGTAGATTGTTAGAAGCATACAGCTCCACCGCAACTTCCTGGACAAAGATTCCTGTTCGTTTATGACAAACTCTGGGAGTCTTTCCAACTTCCGACTGAGCCAAGTATCGAGGAACTCGTACTGTTATACCAACAGCAACAATCTAGTTCACAAGATCAGGTGCCAAGACCGTTGGTAGTTTCTCAACCCGACGTGGGTACTAATGATCACGAGGCTGGTTCAAGTGGAACGACACACGAAGAGCCAGAAGAACCAGCTCCAACATTTGATAACTCTGACGACTCAGAATCGGAATCCGGTCCGACTTTTGACGAGGAACCAGATGTTGCAACGACAGAAGCTGAGGATCACACCGGTGATCTAGACATCACGAACTTGCAATCGGAAGTTAATGTGCCTGACACTGCAATGCCAAGAACTTTGTCTTATCATCCTTCAGAGCAGATAATCGGTGACCTGCAGAGCGGAGTAAAGACGAGGGATCAGATCAACAGAGCACTTACTTGTTTTTATACTTCTGTTGCTCCTTTACAGGATGAATTCCCACTTAAATGTTTTATCTTGCAGATTGAACCCAGAACATATAAAGAAGCTTTGACTGAAGACAGCTGGGTGAACGCTATGCAGGAAGAGCTGCAGCAGTTCGAGAAACTGGGTGTTTGGAGATTGGTAGACCTTCCTGAAAATCAAAAGCTGATAAAGATAAAGTGGGTATTCAAGTGCAAAAGAGAAGATAGAGGAGTCGTTGTTCGAAACAAAGCACGATTGGTAGTACAGGGATTCAGTCAGCAAGAAGGCATTGACTATGATGAGGTTTATGCACCTGTTGCTAGACTTGAGGCTATTAGGATCTTCCTGGCATTCGCGTCCTGGAAAGGATTCAAAGTCTACCAACTTGATGTGAAATCTGCATTCCTGTATGGAAAAATCAAAGAAGTAGTGTATGTGGGACAACTGTCGGGTTTCACTGATCCACAACACAAGAACAAAGTCTATCTTCTGGATAAAGCGCTTTACGGACTTCACCAGGCCCCGAGAGCCTGGTACCAGATGCTTTCCCAACATCTGCTGGCCAACGGGTTCACCAGAGGGACAGTTGATAGCACTCTGTTTACAAAGGAAGTTGCAGGCCATCTCTTAACCGTGCAGATCTACGTCGATGATATCATCTTTGGTTCAACGAATGACGACTTGTGTAAAGAATTTGAGAAAGTTATGAAGAAGAAGTTCGAGATGAGTTGGATGGGGGAAATGAAGTTCTTCCTAGGGCTGCAGGTGGAGCAAATGCCCGAAGGAATCTTCATTCATCAAACCAAATATGTGAACGATATTCTGGAGAAGTTCAACATGGCTCAATCTAGTCCAACATCAACCCCCCTAGCTCAGAATCACGGGATTTGCCCAGATGAGAGTGGAGAAAAGGTGGAAGAGACGTTGTATCGGTCGATAATTGGATCCTTGATGTATCTTACTGCTTCTCGCTCGGACATCATGTATCCGACGTGTTTATGCACCCGATATCAGTCAAGCCCAAAGCAGTCACACCTGACAATCGTGAAACGCATTTTACGGTATTTGAAAGGCTGCCCAAGCATCGGCTTGTGGTATCCTAGATCGGGTGACTTCTCTCTCACAGGTTTTGCTGATTCGGACTTTGGTAGCTGCAAGCAAAACGCTAAGTCCACCACTGCTGGTTGTCAGTTCTTCGGAACTCGATTAGTCACTTGGCAGTGCAAGAAACAAACCTCAGTAGCGCTCTCTACTTGCGAGGCTGAATACGTTTCAGCCTCAAGCTGTTGTTCTCAGATCCTTTGGATCCAACAGCAGATGCGAGACTTTGGTTTGCAGTTCTTGGACACGCCTATTTTTGTGGACAATGAAGCAGCAATTAATATAACGAAAAACCCGGTTCACCATTCTAAAACAAAGCATATAGAAATCCGACATCATTTCATCTGTGATTGTCACGAGAAGAAATTGATTCGGATAGAACATATACACACCGATGAACAGAGGGCTGATTTTTACACCAAACCGTTTGATAAAAAGAGATTTAACTATCTTTTGAAATTAAATGGGATGAAAAATTTGCTTTCTGGGAGGGTTGTTGAATGTGAAGCCGAGGAGGACGGCGATCTGATGTGATCCACGTCATGTTGTCAAATTTTTTGTACAGTTTATTTTTTTCTGCATTTGATAAAAACAAAAACACAAAAATATGTCTTTATTTTTAGGGGGAGAGAGTTTGCAGAAAAATACAAAAACATGATAAAATTTAAAAATCCAAAAACATTGAAAAACTGAAAAAGAGTTTGTGTAAAAGGGGAAATGATAGTACATCAGCTAGACAGATGCAGTACGCTAAAGAATTGTAAAGATAAAATGTGTTAAACAGTCTTGCAAATGATATGTCGATAGGTTTTTGCACAATTAGTAGATTTTTTGGGATATAAACAAAAATAATAACTTGCTTTTATATGGGGAACATCTCCAGGATATATAGGTAACCCCGGAAATCTCGTTTGAAAGGTTCTATTTCTGATATACTAGGTCTTTATATCTGGGGTATTATACCAGGACTTCTGATTTTGCGGAAGCAATAGCCTAGTCCTGGTATAATACTCTGCACATGCTTTATTCGTAGAGCCTCCCCTCAGCATAAAAAATGATGAAACATTGCAAAATGCTAATCATGTGTTGTTGTAAAAAAGATTCCCAAAGGGAACCCACCGAAAGTCAAGCCGTCATCTCTTTGCTGAACGAAAGTTCTGACCTGCGCTCTCACGGTCTCGCATTCATCCCATTACAGATATCATTAGTGTAAATTCACCTGTAAGACTGAATATAGTGATCTGGATACGGGAGTATATTCTGAGGTGGTACACATGTAAACGTCAAGACCTAAAAACATTAAATCCGTATCCCGACTAGATTGAACTTTGTGTGAAAATTTAAGAGGATCAGTATATCGACAATCAAAGCAAATTGTTTAATGCTATGTATGAAATCTAAGCTTAACGGTACTCGTATCTTGTCAGCAGCTGATATGATCCCCTAACACACTCGCAAAAATATTGTGTGTACAATATTCTGTTTATCTTAATCAAAAATCCAAAAAGATTTGCATTTCATCTTATTTTCGACAACGGACGTTGGAGATCAGATGATCAAAGTCTTATGTGCTGAATATGTCTGGATCATGAGGGTTGGGTAAGCAGAAGTGTGAAAAGTGATGGATAATTGCTTAAAAGTTAAAAAGTTCATTAACTTGAACTTTAAATTGTTTCAGAAAATCAGCATCTTCATAAATAGGTCAGCCAAGGTCATTAACTTGGACTTGGCAGGCTAAACAGTTGAGCAGGGTCATTAACTTGGACTTGGTTAACTGGGTGTGTCGGTAAATTCTCAAAAAGTTAAAAAATTAGAAAAATTGAAAATTAATTTCGTTTGAAATCTTAATTCCGTTTGAAATGGAATTCTGTTTGAAAGGTAATCCCGTTTGAGACATGTAATTCCGTTTGAATCGAGTTTCCGCTTGTGAAGTAATTCCGCTTGAAACTCCTTTGTGGTTATTCCATGCGGAATTACCCCATCTATAAATAGGGTTCTAATTCCGTTTGATCTCATTTGTCATCTTATTCCGTTTCACAAGTCTCGTTCAAAGCGATTTCGAATGGAATTCCTATTTCATCGATTTACAGCCGTTATACTGCCCGTTTCTGTCTGATTCTTGATTATAGTTGGTTTACACAACTATTATCATGGGAAAGGTAAGGGTGTTTGTTGTATTTGACCCAGATCTGATGTTATTCTGTTTGAACGATGATGAACAGGACAAAATACATAGTTTTAGGGTTTGTTTCTGAATAAAATCAATTGAATAACATACCCTTGTACTCGGATTGTGACATAGTTTGTGATTAGGGTTTCAATTTGATCTGTATTACATGTTTTGGGTGTTTGTCGGTGATTCAGGTTGTTTGATCTTAGATCTAGGGCATTTTAGTGGACAAAAATTAATAAAAAAACACATCCTCATGATCGGAATTCATCATAGATCAAAACCTGTTAATCAATTTCATCATCAGTTGATTATTCCGTATCAAAAGGTTAATTTCGTTTCAAAATGGTAATTCCGCTTGAAATGCATATTCCGTTTCAAGTGTGATTCCGTTTGAAATGAGATATCGTTTAAACTGTGATTCCGTTTGAGATGAAAGTTTGTTTGAAATGTAATTCTGGTTTAAAGTAATTTCGCTTGAAAAATGATTCCCTTTAAAATTTAATTCCATTTGTAAAGTAATTTCGTTTGAATGATGTTTTGAGTTGAAAAATATTCTAAGTGTTTGATTTGTTTGTATGTTGGTGTTTTCAGGCTTCGAATGTGTTGTTTGATCTGTTGCACAACACATGCTGTGTTTACGATAAAGAGATACCTAAAATGGCCGGATTCACAGAAATTCTGGAGTTCATGGAAAGATTGCCGATCCAGAAAGCCTTGACGAACCAACACTTAGTTTTCAGATCTCATATTAAGCTATTTTGGGAGAAGGAAACTTATGATGAGGCAAACAAGACAATCAATTCTGTTGTGAGCATAAATGGCAAAGAAAAACCAATCATTATCACTGAACAGCTTGTGCGTGAAGTGATTAACTTTCCAGATGATGAAAATTCTCCTACGAAGTTTCCAGAAAGAATGGTAAAGGGATGTTTGTTGAGAATGGCTACAATGGTGATCTGAACAAGGCGAACTATTTGAAAGCTTGTTTTCCAAGAGTGTACAAGTTTCTTATTCATTCTGTGGTGAATGCTCTCAGTCACAGGAAGGGAGGTTATGATGCTATGCGCGATTATCAAATGAATGTCGTGGTTGCTCTTGTGTTGAACAAAAAAATACATTTTTTCACACATTGTGTTTCATTATATGGTTGAAAATATCACGTCGAAAAGCAAGACTTGGATTTATCCCAGATTTGTGCAGATGATTTTAGACCATGCATATCCTGAGTTGGAGAGAGATGAAAATAATGATCTGTAGGTGCAGTATCATATGGATAATGAATCTTTGAAGCAGTTGGGTAGATATCATCCAAAGCATCCAGAGCCAAAGACAAAAGTTGAATTTTTTGGTTTCATTAAAGACAAAAACTATCAAGATCCAGATCCAGTCAATCATCAGAACCAGAGGAATGAGGAAGAGATGAAAGAAGCTGGTTATGCTGATGAATTGAAAATTCTTGAAAAGTTCAAAGATTCAAGGAATGAATGGTTTGTGAAAGAGGAGAAAAAGAAGAAAAGCAGAAAATCAACTCCACGAGTTCAAGCTAAGGAGGGTTCTTCATCACAACCTAAGAAACGTCAAAAGAAGAATGTGGAAACTATGTTGGTCGATGAACCAGATGAAGAAGAACCAGTGACAAATGTTGAAGGAAATCAGGAATCTGATATTGATGATGTGTTGAAAAACATTGATTATAACTTGGAAGCAGATAAGGTAGTTGATGAAGGAGTTGGTGTTGATGAAGATAAGAGTTCTTCTAGTTCTGAATCTAAAGTTGATGAAACAGAGCGTATGAGGAGAATTCAAGCTGAAATTGCAAAAGAAAAGCAGCTTAAAAGAAAGAGAAGAGAGGAGAAAGATGATGATGTGTATGTTCCATCTCCTGAACATGTGACAGAATCTCAAACGCCTCCATCTGGTGGTAGAAAGAAAGCAAGTGCTAGGAAGAATGTAGTTTCTCCAAGAGCTGTAAGAAAGAAATTGATTTTGAGGTTACCTAAACGTACACCAAAAGCAAAACAAAGTCAACCACCATCATCACTACCTGAACCATCACCACATCAATCACCTCCAAAACAACCTACACCACCAAGACAACCAATACCACATCAATCACCATTTCATCTATCACCACTACATCAATCACCACCACATTTATCACCTCCACACCAAACACCTATCCAAGAACACCGTATTCTTACTTCTCAACAAATTTTTCAAACACCACCACCCACTCAACCACATGTACAACTCACTCCCGGATCTTCAGGATTAAACATTTTCCAAGTGTTCCAGGGAATATTGGTCTTGATGAGATTGGAGATTTCGGATTTGCAAATGATGAGCAAGTAAAGAAAATAGAAAAGAAGATGGATGATGTTTTGGTTGAGAATAAAAGATTGGTAGATCGTGAAAAGATACTTGAGATGCGTGTTAAGAAAGTTGAATCTGAGAACAAATCGTTGCTAAAGAAAATTGAAGCAGATCAGACAGAGATTGATATTTTGAAAGTTAAAGTTGCAGAGTTAGAGGAAGAGAAAGCACGCAGAGACGAGCAAAACAAGTACTTTGAGTTAAAGAACAAAGAGCTTGAAGCTGCTAAAGCCATGAAAGAACATGAAATTTACATGATGAACAAAGTGCTGGAAAATATGCTTGGTAAGTCTGTGGAGCTGAGGTTTGAAGAGATAGAAGTAGAGGAAGTTAGAGCGAAACGTCAAGCTGAAATTGATGCTGAAATGAAGTTTAAAGGCAGAGGTGTTGAAGGTTCTGAGGTTACAGAAAGATCAATTGTTCCATCCATTGTACCTGAATCTCCTATTCAAAATGCTCGTCCTATATCTGTTGTGTCAGCTATCTTTGAGGAATATGTGTTACTAGAAGATGTTATTAATGATGAAGGAGATGATGAAGAGGATGATGATGAAGAGGATGATGACGAAGAGGATGATGATGAAGAGGATGATGAGGAAGATAAAGTTGATGATGCAGATGATGTATTCTCTGCAAGCAGTCATAGTGACGATGGTAATGATGATGATGATAGTCAGGGAGGTACTGGTGTTAAAGTTTCTGAAGTGTCAAATGAACAGAATGTTGATGATTATATGCATGATGATGCGAATGAAGATCATGAGAGTGCTAAAGGTGAGGGGGAGCACGTGGATGATCAAAATGTTGACAAAGTTGAAAAGTTAATTCTGCGGTTAGAGCCTGAAGTTGAAGAAGGAGAATTCAGGCATGTTTACACCATGAATGATATTAAAGAAATGACATGTATTGCTGATCCTGGTTTCAAATTTGATTTTGAAGAAAAGTTGAATGCTTTTGATATCAACCAACAACCTGATTCTGAGTACAAGTATGTTGATGAAGCAGATAACTATGATAGGGTTGAGGTTGAAGATTGTACTGGTGAAGAAAGTGTGAATGAAGACACTTCAGATTTTCCAACTCTGGTTGAGTTCTTCAGTCAAGAGAACAGAGATGAACTGAGGAGAAAAGTTGCTGAAATTTTAAAAGACAAAAACTTTGATGGTACTACAAAAGATCCACAGCAAGAAGAACGCAAGAAATGGTTCCGTAAAGACACTGAAAGAAAGTTCAAGCGTCCTTTGAAGTTTTACAAGAGAGATAGAGATGTATCACTTGGGGATATCATCAGCTGGGGTTTCTTGCCACACGTGAATGCATATGCGATCCGAAGGGAATATGGTATGCAATACTTTGCATATCTTTATGATGTCATGTCATTACCCTGGTGGGATGTGGAAGAATTGTCGAAAGTTAGAACGCTTGATTATCCTGTTAGAAAGAATGATATGCCCATGTGGGGTTTGATAAAATTTGAAGCCTTAAAGGGATTCAAACACTGGAAGCCTCACTACCCGAAGAAAGTAAGGAGGGTAGATCCAGTGACTGGAGTTGAAGAGACAATCCTGCATGTGAAGAAACCAAGAGAGATGAAGAATATTCCAGTGCCCAAAATGGAACAAGAATTCTACAAAGGTTTTGTGTGTTGGGTATACAGCTGTATAACGACTGAAGCAGTGATTACTTACAAAGCAGAGAATGAAGTCAGAGAAATTTTTGTATATGATCCGCTATGGTTGGTAAATTGCTCTGCTAAAGACATAGAATGCTTGTTTGTAAACAAAATCTGGTTCAAAGCTGAACATAGAGATCAAGCGATGCAGTTTCAGAGAGTTGTGTCTATTTGCTTTCAGAAGGGTATTAATGCTGATAGCAAATAGTCGTCTAAATGGTGGAAGATTGAGAAAGAAGAAAAGTTGATAGCTGAAAAAGAATGAAAGGCTCGTGAAGACAAAGATAATATGCTGAGACATACTGTTAATCAGAGAATGGCCGCTGAAGAAAAGAAAAGAGTGGACGAGAACGAGAAGCTTAGGAAGCTGCTGTTGAAAAAGCCTAAGCAGAGGGAAGAGAAGTTCAAGTCACTATGAAGAAAAAGATGAAGACCAGACTAAAGACTCCGGCAATATCCAAGGGGGAGTTTGTTAGTTCACGATGTCTATAGCCTACGTCTTAAGTCTAGGTCATAATGTATTGGGGTCAAAAGTGTCAAATATGTAAAGATTAGGGTTGTTTATGTAATTCCGCTTGAAATGGTAGTATGTAATTCCGCGCGGAATTACAATATGTAATTCTGTTTGAACTGTGTTGTCATGTTTCAAGCGGAATTAGCTAGGCCTATATATATGTGTGTTGTCTTTTCATTTGGCACGGAATTAGCTACAGTGTCACGAAGTGCTGCCAAATTCCTGTCGTGTAATCAAGTTTAATTTGAATAAGAAGATAGTATTAAAGTGAAATAACTCTGTTTCTACTCAATTCTTACTGATTCTAAGCTGTTTGTTTGTTTTCGCCACTCAAACAGTTGTGTATTGCCTCTGATTGACTCATTCGATCGTCAAAACGATCCTACACTTATCACAAGAGCACACAGGTTTGAGTTCAAGTACCTATCCTCTCGTACTTGATTCTCTCAAACCAGGGCTCTAATACCAATTTGTAAGGCCCTAATACGTATTTGACCAAAAGTCGCAGCGGAAATTCATGCCATAAAATTTCTTTCATTACAAACGTCTTGACTTACTTGAGTGTTCGTTTTAATATGTATCTTTTACAAAAATAAAGTATAAGTCCTGTTTACTAAAGTACATACTTAATTATTCTCGTACAATCTATCCTGTGACTCGGTCTTCGATCTCTATTCCTCGTGATAACCGCCTGTGATTCGTACAACCTGCACTCACCACATACATTCATTGTTGATGCATAGGATGTCTGTTGACTACGTCTACTTGAAGTTTTAGGTCAATATAGGTCAACAGAGGGTCTAAACTGTCAAATTTAGAAAGTTATGTATTAGGTTCGCTTTTATGTACATTAGGTAGGAGGTTCGCTTTTAGGTCATTGAGTCTGGATCGCTTATAAGGTTCGCTTATATGACTGGTCATATCAGCGAACCACATAGCCTATATATAGGGTTGTCTTATCAGCGGATCTGTAATGCGTATGTGTGTGCTCAGGAGCCGAAACTCTATCAAAATTACATTTGAAAGCAATAAAAGCAGTGGAATTGAAAGGACAAGCTGTTGTAACATCATATGTACTGATTCCGCCTTTATATGTGATGATGAGCTACCTTGACTGACGTTTTAGGGTCAAACAACGGTCCAACAAGTGGTATCAGAACTTGTGCAGGATCTTCCTGGATCGCGAAGCATGAATCGGCATCTTTCTTAAAGTTGTTTAAATGATGATTTGTTATGTGCAGGATCTTCCAAAACTTGTATCCAGGTGGATCATGGATAGCGGAGCATCGAGACATATGACAGGGAAGACCGCGCTGTTGTATGATGTGAATAATATTAACGGTGGTTATGTGGGTTTTGCGGGTAACCAAGGAGGAAGGATCATAGGTGAAGGAACGTTATCGAATGGCATCATAACGTTTGAGAGAGTTAACTATATCGCTGAGCTGGAGAACAACCTGCTGAGTATCTCCCAGATCTGTGACAGGATGTATACTATTCATTTCACCGACAAAGAATGTTTGATCTTGAAACCGGGATTTGTGATACCTGAAGAGTGGATCATCATGAGGGCACCAAGAGTCAACGCTCTGTACGTGTTGGACATGAGCGTCGCTACTACAACCACGGGTCAGGCTCATTGTTTTGTGTCCAGGGCAACGGAGAAAGAATCAAGGTTATGGCATCGAAAGATGGGGCATATTCACCTAAGGAAAATGAATCACTTAGTGCATAACGACTTGGTCACAGGAGTGCATGTTAAAGGTTTTCATCTGGAAAGGGAGTGCATAAGTTGTGTCAAAGGCAAACAGAAGAAAAAGTCACACCCTACAAAGCAAGTCAATTCAGTTTCAAGACCATTGGAACGACTTCACATGGATTTGTTTGGTCCAGTAAATGTCAAGAGTATAACAGGAGATTCCTACTGCTTGGTCGTGACTGATGATTATTCCAGATTTTCTTGGGTTATGTTTTTGAAATCCAAAGACGAAACGTTTGACAGCCTGGTAGCGTTGTTTAAAAGAATTGAGAATTTGTACCAGAGGCCGATCTGTAGAATTCGCAGTGATAATGGTACTGAGTTTAAAAACAGTAAGATGGAAGAATTTTGTGATGAAAGAGGTATACTGCATGAGTTTAGTGCTCCGTACACTCCGCAGCAGAATGGAGTTGCAGAACGCAAAAACCGGACGCTAATCGAGACAGCCAGAACGATGCTTGCAGACTCTAAGTTACCAATAAATTTCTGGGCTGAAGCTGTTTCTGCTGCATGCTATACTCTCAACAGAGTTCTTACTGTAAAGAAGTTCAACAAGACGTGTTTTGAGCTACTCAATAAACGCAAGCCGAATTTGAAGTATCTAGAACCATTTGGGTCACCCTGTACGGTGATAGAGCCTAAAGGAAAGTTTGGTCCGAAGAGCGTTGAGGGAATCTTTGTGGGTTATTCAAGTCCTTTGCGACGTGTCTTCATTCCAAGCGAGAAGCAGATTATTGAGGCAGCAAATGTTGAATGTCAGGGGTACACTATGCCGCCACAGAATCCTGGTGATTCATGGCGTTATCATTATGACAAACTTTGGGATTCGTTTGACATGAGAGAAGAATCAGAGGAAGAATAAGATTTCTTTGATGAGCTGGATATTTTGCGAGAGTATGAGTCGCAGCTCAGGTTCCCAGCGGAGTATTCTAGAAGACCTCGGGAGACTTCAAATGATGATGAAGCAGGTCCTAGTAATGCTGGTGAACATGATGATGAAGTTGCTTCTGGTAATCAGTCGGAGTTGAATGATGATCAAGAAGCTGATAACATGCCAGTTTTTTACCATGGTGATTCAGATCTTGAGGGGGAGCAGATCCAGTTGTCAAGTCAAACAAACCAAGTTGGTGAACAAGATGCAGAGCAGAACGTTACTAATCTGGAGGGAAATGTAGAAGTTCCAAGCGAAGTGATGCCGCGAACTCTTTCTTATCATCCAGAGGAGTTAATCATAGGAGAATTGCAATCGGGCGTTCGCACGAGACGTCAAATTGACCAGGGCTTAACATGTTTTTATTCTACAGCAGCACCTTTACAAACTGAATTTTCATTAAGTTGTTTTATCTCGCAGGTCGAACCGAGAACTTACAAAGAGGCGCTTACTGAAGACTCTTGGGTCATAGCAATGCAAGAAGAGTTAAGTCAGTTTGAAAAGTTGGGAGTGTGGAAGTTAGTTGATTTGCCGGATGGTCAAAGGAAAATCAATACAAAATGGGTTTTCAAATGTAAGAGGGACGACAGAGGAGTGGTTGTAAGGAACAAAGCTCGACTCGTTGTTCAGGGCTTTAGTCAACAGGAGGGGATTGGTTTTACAGAAGTCTATGCTCCTGTAGCTCGACTAGAGGCTATCAGAATTTTCCTAGCGTTTGCGTCTTGGAAGAATTTCAAAGTATATCAGTTGGATGTAAAGTCAGCGTTTCTTTATGGGAAGGTCAAAGAGGAGGTTTATGTTGGTCAGCCGCCGGGCTTTACTGACCCAATCCACAAGAACAAAGTTTATCTGCTGGACAAAGCGTTGTATGGTCTACATCAGGCGCCGAGAGCCTGGTACGAGACTTTGTCTCAACACCTACTCGCTAACCAGTTCATACGTGAAAAAGTGGATGCCACTCTCTTCACTAAAGTCGTTGATGGTCATCTTCTGATAGTACAAATTTATGTGGAGATATAATTTTTGGGTCAACAAATGAGAAATTGTGCAAAGATTTCGAACAGGTGATGAAGCAGAAATTCGAAATGTCATCAATGGGGGAGATGAAATTCTTTCTGGGTCTACAAGTTGAACAACTTCCTGAGGGAATTTTCATTCATCAAACGAAGTACGTGCATGATATTCTAGAGAAATTTGGAATGTCAAGTTCTACTCCAGCTACTACCCCACTTGCGACTAATCATGGGATTCACCCAGATCTCACCGGAGACAGGGCTGATGAAACGTTTTACCGTTCCATGATAGGTTCTTTGATGTATCTGACTGCTTCACGTCCTGACATCATGTACCCAACGTGCCTCGCAGCAAGATTTCAGTCTACCCCGAGAGCATCGCACATGATTATTGTCAAAAGGATATTACGTTACCTGAAAGGTACTCCGTCATTGGGGTTATGGTATCCTAGAAAAGGCGATTTTACGCTCGAAGGGTATTCCGATTCGGATTTTGGATGCTGCAAAGTCAACGCGAAATCAACAACTGCGGGATGCCAGTTCTTTGGTCCTAGATTGGTTACCTGGCAGTGTAAGAAACAAACATCTGTGGCGCTATCTATATGTGAAGCGGAGTACGTTTCTGCTAGTAGTTGCTGCTCTCAGATCCTGTGGATACAACAACAGATGCACGACTACGGTTTGCAGTTTCTTAACACACCTCTGTTTGTTGATAATGAGGCCGCAATTAATATAACTAAAAATCCAGTACATCACGCTAAAACTAAACATATCGAAATTCGTCATCACTTTATTCGCGATTGCTTCGAGAAAAAGTTGATACGAATTGAGAAAATCCATACTGACGAACAAAAAGCTGATTTGCATACCAAAGCTTTTGATAAAATTCGGTTTCAATATTTGTTAAAACTTAATGGTATGAAATTGCTTTCGGTGTCGGATGGGGTTGTGAGCGTTGATGAGAGTACTGTTGCGGATGAAGATGAGAAACAATCTGCGATGGTTTGTCGGTTTTTTACGTGTTTTGGTATTTAGGGGGAGATAGATAGTTGTACATAGTTTATTTTCAGAAAAATACAAAAACAGTAAAAAATGCAAAAATCCAAAAACATGATAAAATTGAAAAAGAGCTTGTGTATATAGGGAAAATGATAGTACATCGGCTAGACAATTACAGTATGCTAAAGATTTGGAAAAATAAAATGAGTTAAACAGTCTAACTAACGATGTGTCGATAGGTTTTCGCACATTTAGTAAATTTATTCGGGATACAAACCTAAAATTTCAAACTGGTGAAATTTGTGGGGAACACTACTTGGATATATAGGTAACCCCTGAAATCTCGTTTGATAGGTCTCGTATTCTGATATACTAGGTGTTTATACTCTATGATGTCTGGGGTATTATTCCGGGACTTCTGCTGAACGGTAGTTCTGACCTAGTCCTTGGCTAATACTTTATCCAAAATGCTTGAAATATAGCATAAAGCCCTCAGCTGATTAGACAATAAAATTGATAATCATCTGTTGTAGCTGAAAAGATCCTCTAAAGGGGACATACTGCAAAGTCGAAACTGATATCTCTCTGCTGAACGGAAGTTCTGACCTGAGATCCCTCAGTTCTCGCATTTAACCCCTAATTTATGTACAGACATCTTTGTAGTATTCTTGCCTGTAAGACTGAATATTGGGATTCTGGATACGGGAGTATATTCAAGAGGTGGGACACATGAATCGATCTATGTTCTTAAAACACTTAAACGGTATCCTGAATAGATTGAAGTTTGTGTGAGAATTTAAGATGGATCAGTATATCGACAATCGAGGTGAATTGTTTAAGTCCGTGTATGTAATGTAGCTTAACGGTACTTGTAATCTGTCTGAAAAGCTGATATGATTCCCTGACACGCTCGCCAAAAATAAACTTGTAAATAGTTTACTTTCTGCAATTTAAGTTTTCTGTTATTACAATTTCTTAGTGTAGATCACATTAAAATCCAAAAAGATTTTATTTCTGCTTTATTTTAGACAAACCAGAGTGGAAAGTTGATTGTCGGATTCTAGAAAGATGAAGCAGATGCAGAAGATTCTGAGCTGAAGAATGAGGAGAGCTTATATTGTTGGAAGTTTGATTGTTTTCAAAGTAACAAACAAGTTCATTAAGTTGATACTTGTTATTTTCAGAAAAAGTTGAAAATGATTTTACTAAATCAGTTTAATTCGTCAAAAGATCAACCAGGGTCATTAAATTGAACTTGGTAGATTAATCAGGTGTTCAGGGTCATTAACTTGAACTTGAAAACTTGAGTGGATTTCTTAGAGCTGATTGAATTTGTTTTTATTGTTTAGAAAAGATAGATTGTAATGTTATTGGTTGAGTAACAGGTTTGGAGACTTCATTATTCCCATGGAGGCAAATTGTCAAAGCTTGAACCAGATACCTTAGATCCCAGCATACTGAGAGGGGGAGTCAGTGAAAGGGGGAGTCTGGATCAACAGATAATGGGAAGTTTGAAGCTAGAGCTAGGAGACAATCCTGGAACTTGTGAAGAATGCTTACGAAGAGAAGACAGAGTTGGTGAAAAGACCAAGACCGAAGACTATGGATCTGAAGACTGATATAGACTACGTCAACATCCAAGGGGGAGTCTGTTGATGCATAGGATGTCTGTTGACTACGTCTACTTGAAGTTTTAGGTCAATATAGGTCAACAGAGGGTCTAAACTGTCAAATTTAGAAAGTTATGTATTAGGTTTGCTTTTATGTACATTAGGTAGGAGGTTCGCTTTTAGGTCATTGAGTCTGGATCGCTTATAAGGTTCGCTTATATGACTGGTCATATCAGCGAACCACATAGCCTATATATAGGGTTGTCTTATCAGCGGATCTGTAATGCGTATGTGTGTGCTCAGGAGCCGAAACTCTGTCAAAATTACATTTGAAAGCAATAAAAGCAGTGGAATTGAAAGGACATGCTGTTGTAACATCATATGTACTGATTCCGCCTTTATATGTGATGATGAGCTACCTTGACTGACGTTTTAGGGTCAAACAACGGTCCAACATTCATAACATTAGTACACAATACATAAACAATATTCAGTCTCGTACACTTCCCATTTCGTTATCTTTCTAACTTTAAGCATTTCATCTGCGTATCCATATCTTGGTGAGGCTTCGATAATGTACCTGCATTACTTTTCATTCTCAAGGCACACTATTAATAACGTATTACTCGACGTATCTAAATCATGCATATATACATTCTTACATGCATACATACACATCTACATACGTACATACCTTCCTATATCTCTACATACATGCATACACTCATACGCACCTTCATATATACAAAATACATATCTACATACGCACATACATTACTACGTCTCTACATACGTACATATACACATACGTATCTTCACATATACATAAATACACATCTACATACGTACATACATACTACGTCTCTACTTACTTTTATACACTCATACGTGTCTTCATATATACTTAAATACACGTCTACGTATGTACAAACACTCTTACGTACACTTTCAAGATCTTATATACCCCTTGTATATCCATACATTAATTACATGGCACTTAGACTTA
Source organism: Helianthus annuus (assembly GCF_002127325.2). Taxonomy (NCBI): domain Eukaryota; kingdom Viridiplantae; phylum Streptophyta; class Magnoliopsida; order Asterales; family Asteraceae; genus Helianthus; species Helianthus annuus. Next base: position 95,904,701 of record NC_035438.2, on the reverse strand, counting down.
GATTTATAGCCCATAGACATCAAAAGAACAATCAAAATCATGTTTTGGAGGCCCGCCGTGGTCCACGGATAACAAACCAAAGCCTACTATACCCAAATCAACTTAGATAACAAATTTCAGGTTTTTGAACATGGGGAGGCCGTCGGCGACGGCCCTTGTAATTGCCCGTAGCCCAAAACTTATGTAGACAGCCAAATAACCCGTCAGCCAAAAACTGACTTTCTAGAGCCCATCGGCGACGCCCTCTAGATATTTCATTTTTCTGCAGTTCCGTTTCGTCGTCCGTACGCACTAAAACGCGCATAACTTTTGAACCGTTTACCCGTTTAACCTCCCATTTCTTCCTATATGCTTGTAAATTCACATTCTATCATATGAACTTAAAATCCAACATCCGGTTTAAGGAAAATATTCACTTAAAGCTCTCGGCTTTATATACCCGTTTTCACTTATTCGACCCGTTCATATTTTCGTCAAACTACTCATTTGTTTTAACCCAAAACTTACATAAACGTTATAACTATAATACTTTTACATTATCCGGGGTTCGTACTTGGGATTTATGCACCCGATACCCGGTATGTGTTAAACCTATTCATGTCATTCATTTATACGAAACCAAACTTGGTTAATACAATTTCAAATGCGAAATTGTTTGTCCATTAACCATGACTCACAACCAAGTCTTTAGACTATTAATCCGCGTCTCCGATTCTTGGTTAGCGTACTTATGTACAATTCTACCCATACCCGGTTATAGTACCGTAATCAATTACTTATACAACCCTTCCGGTATAGTAATAAAACAAAATTTTGACCCATTCGGCCTACTTAACGTAAATCATCAATTTCATACAACCCTTCCTTATTTGACTTCAATCATCATGCCTAATTAACTAGAACATAACCTTACTTAACAAACTAAGAAGTGATTCGGAAATCACTTACCTTGTGCATCCGTGTGCGTGTCCACTTCCTTGCCTCCTCTTGACCCGTTAGCCTTTCATGCTTGAGTCCATCTTGATAGGATTGCTCTACTTTCATGCCACCAATTCACATTCTCGTTAGCATACACAATTGTACATGTTAAAGATCATATCAATTGCATATTTCACATTTGACTTTCATTAGTCAATTATAACAAGCATAAGACATATACCCACTTTCACATACTTTCAAACTCATATAATTCAACATGTCATTCCATGTAACGCGTATTGATGTAACATGTACCATACGACTTTCTAATATCCTATCTTTACAAAAACAAGTCAATTTATGCTTCCTACGTGTAGTTGACTTTCAGAAGTCAACGGTTTATCATATGAACTTCCGACTTATCCACATATATCCGTAACATCAATTATGCTATATCAATGACACTATATACATTTCTTACTCATTATGCAAATATGCTTAAATCTGATCACCTAGTGATGTTAAACACAACGTACAAGTCCTTAATGCATAGTCTTGACCAAGACATACATTCCACCCGAATTCTTGTATAAGTTCCATCTAAAGCACATTCTTCAAGTTAGTATACTGCTAATTACATCATTACCTCATCTCATTCATATATATCAAGCCATTTCATACAATCTCACATCTTAACTTCACTTAGACATTTCATCATACACTTGGTGTGCGTACACCATTTAGTGCACATTGTACAACCAACTAAAGCACATCTTCCTAGTTCATCCATGAATTTACATAATCTTTCACAAATCATTATCATAACCAAGCATCATATGTTTTATATCAAATTATCCATCTAACTACTTTCTATAATGCTACTCTAACATCAACATTACACAATTCATCATAAATCTTCACTAAACTTCATCTTCCTACAAATTCTAAGTGGGGTTTATCCCAACTCATCAATACAGTCAAAATTAAGCACAATACAACTTTACATGTTGATATTATCTAGTATCCATGCTCAATTTCATAAAACATTCACGGATTACACCTAACCCACTTCATCAAAATCACCAAAACAAGAAATTAAACTTACTTGATGTCAAGCACACTTAGCTAATCAAAGTTCCTGTCTCATGCATTCGATTAATCTTTGATTTCCCTTTCAGTTTGAGGGATTTAGGGATGTTATGGTTTTGAAGGGAAATGTTTCCCCTGGCCTCATCTCACGATCGCACATACACACATATGAAGCACTGGGCATTTTTTGTTAAGTGTTTTGATGAGATATTGTTCCTTTTAACCCCCTCATCTTTTCATAACATGTCACTTTCCCCCATTTCTACATACTAACCTAGTAAACCTTCATGTATACATAAGAATTTTAGATTTACTAAAATTTATTAAACTTTAATAATGGTAGAAATCCATGTTTACCATTTCTTTTCGTCAAAATATTGCGATTAAAACATTAAAATATGTCTTACAAAATTTGGGGTGTTACAGCTCCTACAGGGAGCGAAGTGAACAACGAGAGGTACATGCTTGCGCCACTCTTGCTCTTAGAGATAAAGAGATAGAAGAACTTACCACTTTGCTTTCTGACCAGGAACAACTTAAAAAAGACTTAGAGCTTGCGCATACTGAGAAAGCTGAAGCCTCCCGCCGCTTAACTGAAACTGAAGAGAAGCTGGAAAATTCAGAAACGGCGTGGGCCACAGCAGAGAGCGAGCTTGAACCTCCGAAAAGTGATATGTTATGGTTGAAAGAGCGTGGGATTGCTTGTGTAAGTTTTATTTTACTTGTTTTCCTTGCAGAAATGTCTCACGGCTTTCCCTTATTCACCTTTTCTGTTTTTTGTAGGTTGCTAAATCAGTGTTGAATTCTGAAGAGCTAGATAAAACTGTTGCGCGTTTGGTTGTTGTTGCGCGAAGTGATGGATATGCCCAAGGATATGCCGAATGTGCACATCATGTGAATAATGCTCTGAAGGTTGATTAGGATACCAGCAGATCTACTACTCATGGCGTTAACACTGGCGTTGCCCTTGCAGTTTTAAAAACAGAATTCAACAATTTGCAGCTTCCTGTCATGGATCTTATAAATGTTGCATTGCAATCCGAAGATCACGTGGCACAACTAAAGGAAATATTCCCCGATGAAGGCAAAGATTTAGCGTAGATTTCTTTTTGTAATTGTATTGAACAATTTTTTGTAGTCTTTTTGGGGTGTGTATCCCCTTTCTGTTAATGCGCTGCCACGCAAGTAACGTACGTTGAAACACTGTCGTGTTTGATAGTTTTTCAAGGCGTGTTAGTGCGCCAGGAATAGAATAGTATGATGTGTGTTTTTTAGTTTACAATATTTTGCATGCGTACAATTACTTTGATTAGGTAAGGCGAATGAAGGTGGTATGAAGCTTATGTGTGAACGTATGGTCTTGTGTGATGTAATCACTGACCGTTCATGAGACTTGTATTGTATTTACCATAATGTTTTTGCACTTACCAAAAGAAATTGCATGCTTTTTGTAAGAAAAAACACAAGAATAATAGAAACTTTGTGGTTTATTCCAGGATAAGGCGCAGAGGCCGTTACAAAGTCTATTAAAAATAATTACTCGGAACTTAACTTACACTCTATTTCCTGCTTAGATTTGATAACTGTAGAGTCTGCTTCGTTCTGCAGGGAGATCATAGAATTGCGGCTTAGTTTTACGCTTTTTTGCTCGGGCCTTCTTCGCCTCGAGTGATTTGCTTTATCTCTTTGCGCACGTTTTGTAGTAGGTGAGTGAGCTCACCACTCTTAAGTGCCTTCTCTATCTCTGTGCGCAAACAGATGCAGTTTATAGTAGTATGCCCGTTGTCTTTGTGGTATTCACAATACTGACTCGGGTCTTGTCCACGTTTGTTCTTCATGGGTGGCGGAGGTTTAAACTGGTAATCCTCCATGCTTAGAACCTCTGCAGGTGTCTTGGTTAGGGGAGTCCATTGTCTCTCCCTGTTCTCTTGTTTAGCTTCTCTCTGTGCAGCAAGCTTATTGATTGTGGCCCGTGCATCCTCTGATGGATAGTTCCCTGAGCTTGAATCGCGCCAGCCTTTCTTGAATTTTCTTCCGCTGCTTGAGCTTAGATCTGAGGGTCGGCTGTGCGGTGGTGGCGGCCTGTTGGTATTGAGGTTCTTTTCCATTTGCGCATAGACCTTAGCCGCCGCCATTAAGTTTTCCCAGCTCTTCGGGAGTCCTTCTGTTCCAGACAGGACTTTTACCATGTCATCGCACCTGGCTGCATATTTAAATTGGGTGCGGATCAGCTGCTCGTGAACGTCCCCGATTTCGAGTACCTCCTTGTTATAGCGGGTAATAAAGCCTTCCAAACTTTCATCATCATGGCGCCAGATGTTCATTACATCTGCCGTGTCGCGGATGTATCGCCTTTGCTGGCTGAAATGAACTAGAAACTTCTCGCGCAAGTCTATCCATGACGTGATTTTTCCCACGGGCAAGTTGTCAAACCAAAGCCTTGCGGCGCCTGTAAGGGTCTGAACGAAAAGGTGGCACCACATCGGTAGGGTCTAGCCTCCTACCAGCCCTGCGCTTGCGAATACCCGCAGATGATCGTTATGGTCTGTCAAACCGTTGAACTTGCCCATGTTAGATGGGAGCTTTGCCTTCTCTAGTGGAGCTAAAGCAATTTTGCTAATAAATTTTGAATTCTCTGCCGCTTCAGCAGGGCGGTAGATCAGATCATAATTGTGCTCAGCCTCGGGATTGTAAACCGCGCGGGGTCTACACTTGTTGTAATTCGGTTGTAACCGATTAAACACACTAGTACTTTCTCCTTCACGATAGGTTTGATCATTGTCACACCTTAAATTTCCACGTGTCACCGGTGGGGGAGTATCGTGACATAGTTGATATTATCATAGTCAAACAACACAAATTATAATGCACAGCGGAAGCAAAAGATAGATTTATTCCAACCAAATGATTATTGTAATATTTAAGTATCACAAAGTAGTTGAAATAGATCCACAGGCGGATCAAAATAAAAGGAGAATTGTTCAACAGATTCATTGCATCCAAGCTTGCGAGACTCTAACGATGCTAAGGAGAGGCCAGCCTATTACGTGTAGAACCTGCACTTAATCTTTTTGGGGAAAATACGTCAGTTTACACTGGTAAATACAATTTAAATGACTCATTTTGAAAACGTTTTAAAAATTGATTTGAATGCACATGGCACAAAACTTTTGTTTTTATAACTTGGGATAATTAATCAATTTAAACTTGTAAAAGAATTACATGTTTGTTAGGCGTTTAGTCGGCCGGTTCGTGCCGGGTTTAAGATTAATAGACACACCACATAGTATAAACCTGCGGCGGGAAACCAACGGTTATACCTTAATAAATATGGACACATGGTTGGGTGTACGCCTACACCCGCGTGTCAAGGTCGTGGCCATTTCATGAATGATGCCAAGGATATCCAGGACATGGTCATTAAACTCCCAAAGGCGTAAAACAAACAAAACCAGTTTTCAAACGGGTCATCTTGATAATACTTAACCACTAATCGATTAAGTTCAAATGCTCGACCAAGCGGTATTTTATATACCGTACCCCAAGCCCGTATAAGGGAAAATAAGTTAAAAGTATTTACCTTTGCAAGTATAATTCACAATAAGCAAGTGCACGTATCTTTTACTGGATCTCCTATTCTGGAACGAAGGTTTAAAATAACCTATTAGAATCCTAACGGGTCTTTAATTTAGCCTTAGCTTAGACCGGTTAGTTTACAAGGATGAATACAGTTCAATCGCATGGAAGGCGAGAACCGGTTTAGAATGTGGTTTTTGACCCGACAAGCTTGCATGCTTGTTTAATATGGGTAACATAATCACATTCTGGGTTTTGACACAAAAGATACGGTTTGACCCGTTTCGACTAATATGTGTAAACTAGTTACATAAGCCGATCCGAACGCGAAAGTGCGTAACGAGTAACCATAATAATTATATACAAGTTTCCTAAGTTAATATGCACTAAACATGTTGTTATATCAGTAAGATAGGTCCTATTATTGTCACACCCTGGCTTTGCGGAAGCGTGGTTAATTTTGGTGTGACTTCTTAATACCATAGCTTAATCATAACAAGCTATATGAATTAAAATATGCAAGATCATCCATTGATAAAAATATTAAACATTGTCTTAATGGGTTAACACCCAACAACCATAACTTGTCTAAACATTACAAATGCAAACATAACATAAACATGATTCAAGGACTGTGACTTGTCCAGGAAAGAGCCACATTCCCCGAACCCTGGATGACCCTGGTGACTTATGCAGCGGAAAACAAGCCATACCGCGCCAGATCGTTAATTCCCTGAAATACATGTAAGTTGAAAAATCAACAATAATGTTGAGCGAGTTCATGCGATAGTGAGTAAACAAACCTTTGTATTTATCAAAAACCCTGGTATGTAGCAAATAAGGAAAAAGAGATCACCAATGGTTTGCAAGGCCATTGATATGTGCGAAGTGCAAGTAGGGATGACTCAAACCTAGCGGATTTATGCGTCGGGCACTAAGTCACCCCGAGGTCCGTTCAGCTGGACCTGGGGCTGGGCTCGCTACACCCAGATAGATCTACCGCTCCTGTCCCTCGGTCCTACTATGAGGATTAATGGCCTCAAGTTTCCGCCTACCCACTCACATGATCTAAGTAACAAACCTCCTTACGCTAATCATACCATGTATAACCATATTCGTAATCATTGTAACATGTATTTCACCCCCGCAGTTTAGAAAACTGAAAACAGTTAAGAGAAAAGGGGGACATGAACTCACAGTCAGTGCGTAGCTAAATCAAGCACTCCAAATGTCCGAAAGCTGTGCAACGACCTACATGTGCTAATTCTATTAGACGGATGGCCGTGCTTTGGCTTTATCGTTTAATTTTCGGGAAACAGTTAGACAACTGTTCCTTGTACATAATTGGTAGTTAATTTCCTTCCCAAGGATGGGGGAATAAATACATGTGCGTTTATAATATTAAGTCTCACTTAATATATTTTATTTCTCATTCTAAAATATAATTATTTTTCTCAAAAATAATATATTTTCTCTTCGCATAATACTTTCCAAAATAATACGTTGACAATATCCGCATTTATGAATATTTCCGGATAAGGCGTAAGTTACGTTTTGGCGATTTAGTGGTAATAATGATTACCGTTGTAACTTATATGTTTGTCGTGTAGGCGTTGGTATTATTTTGGGTTCGTCACAGTTTGTAAATATTATTTTTACTCTAAAAATTATATTTATATATTTTCATAAAATAATCATAAACAGTGTGGTGAAAAATATATTTATCGAATAAATATTTATCACATTTAGTTTTTGTGAAAATCCCACCTCCGATTATTTAATAAATAAAGTCATGGCGAAATGTATTTTGAAAACATCTCAAAATAGTTTAACACTTGCAAATAATTCTAAGTGTTAGATTTTAGAAAAATTTCGCCAGAGTTTCCCCTGTAACTGGAGGTGGCCACGCTTTCAAGCGTATCATTTTCTTTTACAAAATCACTTCAACAATTTCTTTAATCAACCAATCAATTTCCGATACTTCAAACCAGTTTCAATACATTAAACTTGTAGACTAGCATGTAAAATCGTATTGTTACATGAACTTGTAGTTTTTCCGAAAATCATAGTGTAGATCACCTTATATTTAGTGGATTTAAGTATAAAATAGTTTAGTCTTGCAAAAACCCCGTTTTTGGAACAAATCATTCTTCACAACTTCCCGACAATTTTTATAAAAATTGTTACTTTGTCGGATCTTTCGTTTCACAAGTGTTTATACTATTGTAGTTTGTAAAAATATCATACTTGTTAACATGTTATCCAACTTTTATAAAACATGATTTTCTCGACACTTGGTTCTACGAATATACCACTTGTACATACGTAGATCGGCTCGTTTTAAATACTATTTTACAAGTTAAAACACTTTTACACAAGTTCATGCTTCTCGTGTGGTGGAGTTTCACCTTTTAACCCTTGTACCAAAAGAAACAAGTGTATGTCAAGATTCATGATCTTAACAAAGTCGGGTTAAACGATGATAAGAGCCACCACAACGTAGATCGGGCCTCCATAATCAACATATTCGAATACTACGACTTTTACACGCGTTATAAGCTTTTAACCAACAATATTCGAGTTTTAGTAGTCTTTAAAGATTCAAAACGCATGTTTCCAACTTTTAACCGTTAAAAATCATATTAACCACTTTAGATACGCTCGAGAGTGAGTTTTAAACATTATACCTCTAGCTCGGGGCTAGGGAAGAATCTAGTCGAAAATGGCGTGGATAAAAGCAAATGAACGAGGTCCTTCAACTTCCGCTTGCTTCAAGCTTCCCTATACGTGATCCTCAACACTTGTATAAGCTTGGAATGGATGAATCAAAGCTCGAAAATGGATGTGTGGGTGTGTGTAGTTACGGCCGAGAGGGAGAGAGCAAGAGGGAGAGAGTGATGGTGAGATGTGAGGTGTGAAGTCTTGTGGGTTTAGTGTGCATTTTATAGACAAAATTTTGATTATCGTCCAACGGTTTACAAGTCCTCTAGATATCCACGAAATCTAATAAAATATTAAAAAGGTTGTACCCTCCTTGTCCTCTCTTGTTAGCCGATCCCATTAGGGGGGGGGGGTATCCGGTTGGATCTCGATTGTTCAGTTAGAGTTCAGTTATGTAAAGTAGGTTAAGTTTAGAGATTAACCCCGTTAGTTGTTTGATACGTTATAAAGCGGGTGTTAGGGTAATCAGGGACCCTAACTGGCTCAGAAAAAGACTAACAATATTTCTGGCAATATTTTTATGTTCCGGGTATAGTCCGGTTGTTCGGTTGGATAGTAATCCGTTAATGTGCTTAAGTAATCCTTTAAGCGTCGTAAATAATATTTTTAGCGACACAATTAATTCTGCAAAGTGTCAGGAATATTTCCTCATATTTTGGCACTTTATTAATTAGCTAGAAGCTAGTGTGTTGATAAAAGTGCTGTGTTTTGTGCTTAGAATATGTTTTAGGCACATCCAATCTCTATATCTTATTCCTAGAGACGCAGTTATACATCCCTTGTATCCCTACACACACTACAGGTGTAGTAAAATATTTCTGGCTCATTCAGGCCTTTAGAGGCAGTGTCTGCCTGATGCTGGCTATATCAGCACGTTCAATAGGTTATCCGTTCAAATGCTACTGTGCTTTTGTGCATCATGTTTGTCACTAGAGTTCAGTAAGTAAATAATGTAGTGACGGAAATCAAAGTATGATGCAGATATGTACAAGTATCAACAATCAAGTAGCAGTTTATCAGAAATCTCAGTTAAGCACAGTAATTAGGCAACAATTAATAGTTAATTAAGTCGTACGGATACCTGGTTTTGTGAGGGTTGTCACATTCTGCCCCCGTTAAATAAATTTCGTCCCGAAATTTTAAATTCTGCTTGTAGAAGCAGGGTTCTCAGGAAATAAGTGGGGGTATTTCTCTTTCATTCGGTCTTCACGCTCCCAGGTGAACTCAGGACCATGTCTAGCATTCCAGCGAACTTTGACGAGCTTGACACTGCTCCGGCGGGTCTTGTTCACTTTCCAATCCGTGACCTCGACAGGTTCTTCAACGAAGTGGAGCGTGTCATCAATATGAATTTTGTCGGTAGGAATGGCAACGTTAACTTGAGTTGGACTTCTCTTCAGATTGGATACATGAAATGTATCGTGAACATTATTCAGTTCGGCAGGTAGATCCAACTTGTATGCTACGGTCCCAATTCTTTCCAAAACCTTGAAAGGACCAATGTAGCGTGGATTCAACTTCCCACGTTTCCCAAATCGTGCCACACCCTTCTAGGGTGATACCTTCAACAAAACCATATCCCCAACCTCAAACTCCTGAGGTTTCCTTTTCAGATCTGCGTAGGTCTTCTGACGGTCACGGGCCGCACTAATGCGATCTCGAATCTGCGCAATCTTATCTGTAGTTTCCTGAACTACATCGGGACCTACCAATTGTCTATCACCTGCGTCAGACCAACAGAGCGGCGACCTGCACTTGCGCCCATATAACGCTTCGAATGGCGCGGCACCAATACTGGTGTGGTAGCTGTTGTTGTATGAAAATTCAACCAGGGGTAAATGGTTATCCCAACTACCGCCTAAATCCATCACACATGCTCTCAGCATGTCCTCCAACGTCTGAATCGTCCGCTCACTTTGACCGTCGGTCTGCGGGTGAAAAGTTGTGCTCATATTCAGCTTTGAGCCAAAAGCTTCCTGGAAGGATTGCCATATCCTCGATACGAGCCTCCCATCTCTATCAGAAATAATCGAGAGAGGTACTCCATGGCGTGTAACAATCTCTCTCATGTAGATTTCAGCCAATTTGCTTGTATTATCCTTCTCACGGATAGGCAAGAAGTGTGCTGACTTTGTTAAGCGATCCACTGTCACCCAGATAGTGTCATGGCCTTTTGGCGTTCTTGGCAACTTCGTAACAAAATCCATAGAGATTTCTTCCCACTTCCACTGGGGAATTTTTGGTTGTTGCAGAAGTCCTGAAGGCTTCTGGTATTCCGCCTTAACTTTGGCGCAAGTCAAACATTTGCTCACGTAAATAGCAACATCGCCTTTCATCCTAGGCCACCAGTAATAATCTTTAAGATCCTGGTACATCTTATCCGCTCCAGGGTGGATAGAGTACCGCGACTTGTGAGCTTCATCAAAGATAATCTCTCTTAAACCACCAAACAGAGGAACCCAAATCCTTTTCCCAAAACACAACGTTCCTTCCCTGTTTGGCACCAAAATCTTCTCCATCCCACGGAGATATTCTTCCTCAAGGTTTCCCTCCTTGAGAGCTTCCTTCTGTGCTGCACGAACGCGTGAGGAAAGGTCGGTTTGAATTATCATTTCCATAGCCCTAACCCTTATGGGCTTGATTCTCTCTTTACGACTTAGGGCATCAGCGACCACATTCGCCTTCCCTGGATGATACTTGATCTCGCAGTCGTAATCGTTCAACAACTCGACCCATCGCCTTTGCCTCATATTCAACTCCTTCTGATTGAATATATGCTGGAGGCTCTTGTGATCTGTGAAGATTGTACACTTTGTACCGTAAAGGTAGTGTCTCCAGATCTTTAAGGCAAAAACCACTGCGCCTAGCTCCAAATCATGTGTGGTATAGTTCTTTTCATGCACCTTCAGTTGGCGTGATGCGTAGGCTATAACCTTCTGACGTTGCATCAACACACAACCCAATCCTTGACGCGATGCGTCGCAGTATACCACGAAATCATCAGTACCTTCTGGTAGAGCTAAGATTGGCGCGTTGCAAAGCTTATCTTTCAATATCTGAAACGCTTCATCCTGTTTGATTCCCCAATCAAACTTCTTATCCTTTTGCGTGAGGAGTGTCAACGGTTGAGCGATCTTTGAAAAGTTCTCGATGAACCTTCGATAATAGCCAGCCAAACCCAAGAATTGCCGAATCTCGGTTGGCGTCTTTGGCGTTTCCCAATCTTTGATCGCCTCAATCTTGGTTGGATCCACGTGGATTCCATCTCCATTCACCATGTGTCCAAGGAATTGCACTTCCCTTAGCCAAAACTCACACTTAGAGAACTTGGCATACAACTGTTCCTTCTTTAGCAGCTCCAGAATGGCTCTAAGATGCTGCTCGTGCTCAGCCTTTGTCTTCGAATAAATCAGGATGTCATCGATGAATACAATCACGAACTTATCCAGGTATGGCTTACAAACTCGGTTCATCAAATCCATGAACACTGCAGGTGCGTTTGTTAACCCAAATGGCATAACGAGAAACTCGTAGTGTCCATATCGAGTTCTGAAGGCTGTCTTCGGGATACTCTCCTCCTGTATCCGTAGCTGATGGTATCCAGATCGAAGATCGATCTTTGAATAGAAGCTTGAACCTTGAAGCTGGTCGAACAGATCATCGATTCTTGGCAGGGGATACCTATTCTTGATCGTCAGCTTGTTCAACTCTCTGTAGTCAATGCACATACGGAAACTACCGTCCTTCTTCTTCACAAACAACACTGGAGCTCCCCAAGGCGAGAAGCTTGGCCGGATAAAACCCTTGTCTAACAACTCTTGAAGTTGTGTCGACAGTTCTTGCATCTCAGACGGAGCAAGTCTGTAGGGTGCCTTAGCCACAGGCGCGGCGCCTGGAACTAAGTCCATGCGAAACTCCACTTGCCTTTGAGGTGGCAAGCCAGGCAAGTCTTCTGGAAAGACTTCTGGGTATTCCCTCACGACAGGGATGTCTTCGATCTTCGGCTCAGCAGCCTTTTTATCCACAATGTGTGCCAGAAAAGCAACACATCCTTTCTGCAAACACTTCCTCGCTTTCAGGCAGCTAATCATCCTTAACGGCGTCTCACGCTTCTCCCCATGAACAACAATGGTCTCACCATCATCGGTCGGGATACGAATAATCTTCTCGTGACAAACTATCTCTGCCTTGTTACTCGATAACCAATCCATCCCTACTACCACGTCGAAGCTTCCCAACTGGATTGGTAGTAGATCGAGAGCAAACTCACGCTCTCCCAGCTCGATTACGCAACCTCGAATCACCTCGTTAGTCTCTACTAACTTCCCATTCGCTAATTCGATCGAGTATGGAATATCTAACTTACTAGCGGCTAAACCAAGCATGTTTCTAAATTCTAGCGATACGAAGCTATAATCGGCACCAGTATCAAACAAAACGGATGCATAGCGTTGGTTTACAGGGAACGTACCAGTGACAACGTTGGGATCCTGGCGCGCTTCCCTGGCCTCCATGTTAAAAACTCTTCCGCGTACCTGGTTTAATTCTGGGCAATTCCTCTTGTAATGCCCTTGATCTCCACAGTAGAAACATCCGGGCCTCTGCCCGTTTCCTCCATTGTTTCCAGCTTGGTGGTTTCCCTGGTTCCGATTCATGGTGCCCGCTTGGTTAGCATTATTGGCACGGTTCCCATCACCTCCCTGGTTTCCTTGTGGGCGGTTCCCATTACCACCACGGTTATTCCTATTCCCAGATCCTCCCTGGCCTCCCCGGCCAGCACTAGCCCAACAAAAGTCCTTCGTGTGACCAGTCTTCCCACATGATTCACAAACTCTTAAGCTGCAACGACCAGAGTGATGTCGTTGGCATGAGTTGCACTTGGGTTGTGCACCCATGTATCCCTTCCCTTTCTTTTTACTACCAGCTGTATCTTGAACTGGCGCATTCGATTCCCCTTTCTTAACCACCATCCCGGTGCCCTGCTTGAAATTCGAAAATTTTCGCTTGTTTCCACCTGACGACTCCACGTGAGTCTCTTTCTTCTTCGGCTCGACTTCATCAAACTTGTTCAACCGAATTGCCTCTTCGGTGAGAGCCACACTCAAATCAATGGCTTCAGTGATTGTCGCTGGTTTGGAAGAAGTCACCATGCTGATTATTTGAGGAGCCAATCCCCAAATGAAGCGTTCAATTCTCTTGAACTCCGGTGTAACCATATAGGGTACCACATGCGACAAGTCGTGGAACCTCTGAACATACTCAGCTATCTTGGGACCTTCCATCTTCAGGTGCCAGAATTCGGTCTCTAACCTCTGGATTTCAGCGCGAGAACAGTACTTTTTGTGCATGAGTTCTTTCAATTCAGTCCAGGTCAGTGCGTAAGCTGCGGCTTCTCCAAGGGTTTGGACCTGTAGATTCCACCAGGATAGGGCTCCATCCACAAATAGCCCTGAGATGTAAGTGACTTGCTGATCCAGCGCGCATTTACTCATGCGAAGTACGGACTCGGTTTTCTCAGCCCAGCGGACAAAAGCAACAGCACCACCTGTGCCATCGAAGTTTATGGGCTTGCAGTCCAAGAATTGTTTGTAAGTACACCCATGCGGTGGATTGTTGTTGTTGCCCGTGTTGCCGGAGTTGCTTCCGCTCATTCCTCCCTGAGAGGCAGCATATTGAGCAATAGCAGCAGCAATGACTTGCTGTAGTTCGTCCTGAGTAGTAGGCATTGGCTGAGGTTGTCGTCGTGGCGCCATCTTCTAAAGATGTGTACGTTGGTCAGGCCATAATAAAGCGTACGTATATAGTAATAATAATAGCACATAACATCTCATGTTATCAATATATCACACACAACATCCCATGTCCCAACATCCCATGTCGCAAATATCGTACATACAACATCCCATGTCCCAACATCCCATGTTGCAAATATCATACATACAACATCCCATGTCCCAACATCCCATGTTACAAATATCATACATACAACATCCCATGTCCCAACATCCCATGTTACAAATATATAAATAAGAAATCAAGTGCATCAGATATGGTGAGAATACCGCGATTGCTACATATATCGAGACCATAAAGTGTAGTAAGTGTGTCATACAACCATCAATCAAATAGGGGCTACATCACCCCTGTACAAAACTATATCATATCAATATCACATACATCAGGTACATCAAATAGGTATCAACAAAAGTCAGAAATCATCAGATGGTCTCCAAAAGGCTGTGCAGTCACAATCGCTGTCGTCTCACCATCGTCTACCACTATGGCACCAATGAGCTCTATGCGGATGGGGGTGGAGGAGGGGGAAAGTGAGTGTAGAGTAAGCGGCGTAGATGAAGCCAGTCCTCCTCCATCGCCTGCTGAGTGCGAATAACAGAAGCGATCTGCCGCTCTAAAGTCGAAAGTCGGGCAGCAAAGTCCGGGGGTAATGATCGAAAAGGCTGAAAAGATGAGGATGTCTGACCATGATATGGACCAAAAGATAGCTGAGCTCTCTCGAGCTCCTGGAGTAGCTGTGTATGGGACTCATGCTGATGGACAAAGGACATCAAGACGTCCTCTATGGTATGCCCCATATGGAATGGATGATATGGATCAGTGGGTGGCATCGGAGAGGAAGATGACCAAAGCAGTGGCGTGCTGGTGGGATCGAATGGTGCTACATGAATAGAAGATGGAACAGATGTCATCTGAGGTACGAAAGGCATAGGCATCGGTACATGACCAAAAGGGTGGGCTGAAGAGCCCTCTCCAGGCCCCGCTGGAGGTACAAACGGTGGGATCTGAAATGAAAAATCAGTATGATGTGCATCAGTGTGATGTGGTGGAAACGGTGGAACATCCTCGTCAGCAGGTATCCAACCGTGCTGAGCCTCCTCATCGGGTGGATCCATATGCTCTGCAAACAGAGCGTGCTCAGGCTCGAGGGGTACAGGATCGAACAGAGCAATGACAGGATCAACGGGTGCAACATGCTCAACTGGGTGGTCAACAGGGATATCAGCAATCAAAGGGGGATCAACAAAAGGTGGATCAACAACAGGATCATCAGCTATCAAAGGAACATCACCAACAGGTGGGTCAGCCAAAACGGGCTCAACAGGAACATCAGCATGTACCAAGTCATGCTCATGCACAGGATCGAGAGCAGCTGCCTGCTCTGGGGCCAAGGCAGGCTCCGGGTCATCAAAAGCCATGTCAAAATCAAACTCTGGATCAAAGGGATCGATAGGATCGACGGGATCAACAGGGTCCTCCATATGCTGGTCCATCGGAATATACTCAATATCGCGGTCAGGATCAAATCCTGGAGGAAAAACGGGATCCGAATCCTCAATGTCATCGTGCTCGAACACAAAGCTCGGGATGGGTGCGGCAGAAGATGCCTGATCGGGGTCCGAGTCATGTACAAAATGCTGCGTGCTCACCTCGTGAGACGGTACAGATGCCACAGACTCAAAGGAGTCTGGGACTGGCGAATGGGCGGGCGAGTCCTCAACTGGAGCACCAGCGATCATCAAAAGATCGCCAGCGGGAAGAGGGGCTGCATCAGGAATCTCATCCTCGTAAGGCTCGTCTTCAAAGAGATCAATGTCGCCGTCAGCCTCGGCGTCGGGTAGCAAGTCGTATGCTGGATAAGAAGCAAGGGGTATGGGAGCTGGAATCGCTACCAAGGGAAGATACTCAGCAGGTGGGTCATCGATATGCTCATCAGCGCCGTCGGGCAGAGCGAAGGGCTGGAAGTCATCATCATCGGTGCTGGTGAAGTCGGAGGTATGCACCTCGTGCTCTGAAGACACAATGTCGTCCGATACTATGGGTAATGGTCCGGTGGTATCTGAATCACCAGTAGCTGGTGAGTCCATGGGTCTGTAACATAAACACAAAATATGCACAAAAATCAGTAAATCAGGTAATCACACAAGTTACCAAGTAATAATCACATAATCCTCCTAGTCCCACTAGCCTCCCAGCCTCCCAGACTGTCCTTCCTAGTCCCACTAGCCAACTTTCCCAGCCTCCCAGACTGACTCCCTAGTCCCACTAGCAAACTTTCCCAGCCTCCCAGACTGACTTCCTAGTCCCACTAGCAAATTCTCCCAGCCTCCCAGACTGACTCCCTAGTCCCACTAGCAAATTCTCCCAGCCTCCCAGACTGACTCCCTAGTCCCACTAGACAACTACCTCGATCCATTAGATCGAGCCTCGGCCTCCCAGACTGAGCCTCAGTCTCCCAGACCGAGCCTCAGCCTCCCAGACTGAGCCTAAAAATAATAAATAAAATATGCTCAACATTTGTTTATAAAAATGTTTTGGATCTGGACTTTAAGTGGTATGCAGTAAAAATGTTTTCGTGAGAGCCCTAGTGATCATAGTCTAGACTCGAGAAGGAATCCTAGTTCGCTATGATCAGAGCTCTGATACCAAGCTGTCACACCCTGGCTTTGCGGAAGCGTGGTTAATTTTGGTGTGACTTCTTAATACCATAGCTTAATCATAACAAGCTATATGAATTAAAATATGCAAGATCATCCATTGATAAAAATATTAAACATTGTCTTAATGGGTTAACACCCAACAACCATAACTTGTCTAAACATTACAAATGCAAACATAACATAAACATGATTCAAGGACTGTGACTTGTCCAGGAAAGAGCCACATTCCCCGAACCCTGGATGACCCTGGTGACTTATGCAGCGGAAAACAAGCCATACCGCGCCAGATCGTTAATTCCCTGAAATACATGTAAGTTGAAAAATCAACAATAATGTTGAGCGAGTTCATGCGATAGTGAGTAAACAAACCTTTGTATTTATCAAAAACCCTGGTATGTAGCAAATAAGGAAAAAGAGATCACCAATGGTTTGCAAGGCCATTGATATGTGCGAAGTGCAAGTAGGGATGACTCAAACCTAGCGGATTTATGCGTCGGGCACTAAGTCACCCCGAGGTCCGTTCAGCTGGACCTGGGGCTGGGCTCGCTACACCCAGATAGATCTACCGCTCCTGTCCCTCGGTCCTACTATGAGGATTAATGGCCTCAAGTTTCCGCCTACCCACTCACATGATCTAAGTAACAAACCTCCTTACGCTAATCATACCATGTATAACCATATTCGTAATCATTGTAACATTTATTTCACCCCCGCAGTTTAGAAAACTGAAAACAGTTAAGAGAAAAGGGGGACATGAACTCACAGTCAGTGCGTAGCTAAATCAAGCACTCCAAATGTCCGAAAGCTGTGCAACGACCTACATGTGCTAATTCTATTAGACGGATGGCCGTGCTTTGGCTTTATCGTTTAATTTTCGGGAAACAGTTAGACAACTGTTCCTTGTACATAATTGGTAGTTAATTTCCTTCCCAAGGATGGGGGAATAAATACATGTGCGTTTATAATATTAAGTCTCACTTAATATATTTTATTTCTCATTCTAAAATATAATTATTTTTCTCAAAAATAATATATTTTCTCTTCGCATAATACTTTCCAAAATAATACGTTGACAATATCCGCATTTATGAATATTTCCGGATAAGGCGTAAGTTACGTTTTGGCGATTTAGTGGTAATAATGATTACCGTTGTAACTTATATGTTTGTCGTGTAGGCGTTGGTATTATTTTGGGTTCGTCACAGTTTGTAAATATTATTTTTACTCTAAAAATAATATTTATATATTTTCACAAAATAATCATAAACAGTGTGGTGAAAAATATATTTATCGAATAAATATTTATCACATTTAGTTTTTGTGAAAATTCCACCTCCGATTATTTAATAAATAAAGTCATGGCGAAATGTATTTTGAAAACATCTCAAAATAGTTTAACACTTGCAAATAATTCTAAGTGTTAGATTTTAGAAAAATTTCGCCAGAGTTTCCCCTGTAACTGGAGGTGGCCATGCTTTCAAGCGTATCATTTTCTTTTACAAAATCACTTCAACAATTTCTTTAATCAACCAATCAATTTCCGATACTTCAAACCAGTTTCAATACATTAAACTTGTAGACTAGCATGTAAAATCGTATTGTTACATGAACTTGTAGTTTTTCCGAAAATCATAGTGTAGATCACCTTATATTTAGTGGATTTAAGTATAAAATAGTTTAGTCTTGCAAAAACCCCGTTTTTGGAACAAATCATTCTTCACAACTTCCCGACAATTTTTATAAAAATTGTTACTTTGTCGGATCTTTCGTTTCACAAGTGTTTATACTATTGTAGTTTGTAAAAATATCATACTTGTTAACATGTTATCCAACTTTTATAAAACATGATTTTCTCGACACTTGGTTCTACGAATATACCACTTGTACATACGTAGATCGGCTCGTTTTAAATACTATTTTACAAGTCAAAACACTTTTACACAAGTTCATGCTTCTCGTGTGGTGGAGTTTCACCTTTTAACCCTTGTACCAAAAGAAACAAGTGTATGTCAAGATTCATGATCTTAACAAAGTCGGGTTAAACGATGATAAGAGCCACCACAACGTAGATCGGGCCTCCATAATCAACATATTCGAATACTACGACTTTTACACGCGTTATAAGCTTTTAACCAACAATATTCGAGTTTTAGTAGTCTTTAAAGATTCAAAACGCATGTTTCCAACTTTTAACCGTTAAAAATCATATTAACCACTTTAGATACGCTCGAGAGTGAGTTTTAAACATTATACCTCTAGCTCGGGGCTAGGGAAGAATCTAGTCGAAAATGGCGTGGATAAAAGCAAATGAACGAGGTCCTTCAACTTCCGCTTGCTTCAAGCTTCCCTATACGTGATCCTCAACACTTGTATAAGCTTGGAATGGATGAATCAAAGCTCGAAAATGGATGTGTGGGTGTGTGTAGTTACGGCCGAGAGGGAGAGAGCAAGAGGGAGAGAGTGATGGTGATGGTGAGATGTGAGGTGTGAAGTCTTGTGGGTTTAGTGTGCATTTTATAGACAAAATTTTGATTATCGTCCAACGGTTTACAAGTCCTCTAGATATCCACGAAATCTAATAAAATATTAAAAAGGTTGTACCCTCCTTGTCCTCTCTTGTTAGCCGATCCCATAAGGGGGGGGGGGTGGGTATCCGGTTGGATCTCGATTGTTCAGTTAGAGTTCAGTTATGTAAAGTAGGTTAAGTTTAGAGATTAACCCTGTTAGTTGTTTGATACGTTATAAAGCGGGTGTTAGGGTAATCAGGGACCCTAACTGGCTCAGAAAAAGACTAACAATATTTCTGGCAATATTTTTATGTTCCGGGTATAGTCCGGTTGTTCGGTTGGATAGTAATCCGTTAATGTGCTTAAGTAATCCTTTAAGCGTCGTAAATAATATTTTTAGCGACACAATTTATTCTGCAAAGTGTCAGGAATATTTCCTCATATTTTGGCACTTTATTAATTAGCTAGAAGCTAGTGTGTTGATAAAAGTGTTGTGTTTTGTGCTTAGAATATGTTTTAGGCACATCCAATCTCTATATCTTATTCCTAGAGACGCAGTTATACAACCCTTGTATCCCTACACACACTACGGGTGTAGTAAAATATTTCTGGCTCATTCAGGCCTTTAGAGGCAGTGTCTGCCTGATGCTGGCTATATCAGCACGTTCAATAGGTTATCCGTTCAAATGCTACTGTGCTTTTGTGCATCATGTTTGTCACTAGAGTTCAGTAAGTAAATAATGTAGTGACGGAAATCAAAGTATGATGCAGATATGTACAAGTATCAACAATCAAGTAGCAGTTTATCAGAAATCTCAGTTAAGCACAGTAATTAGGCAACAATTAATAGTTAATTAAGTCGTACGGATACCTGGTTTTGTGAGGGTTGTCACAATTATGCCCAAAGTGGTTTTTAACTCAATTATGCCCCGAAAGGGTATTTTAGTCATTTTAAAGGGTATAAAAGAGTTAAACCAGTAACCTGAGTTACATATCTGAATAAATCAGTAAGTATACTTAATCTATTATGTTATAATAGTAGGGTATCATATATATGTGAATTTTATAAATTATAACCATCCAATGCACTGAAAGGGCATTTTGGTAATTTCACATAAGCCTAAAAGGTCAAAACTGGAAACCTGAGTTTAAAACTTTAGTTTACTGTTATAATATAAAAATTTACTGAATATATCAGTAGGTATCAACCCTTATACATATAAACTAGTTTTGATACATACTATGTCGTAAAAATGCCTAAAAAGGCGATTTGGAGCCATTTCCGGGATTTGTATAAAAAGCTGATGTTTTTAATATTCCAGAAGGCTCAAAATAATTATTTTAACATAATAAATCAGTAGAAAAAGGTTTGAGGTCAAAAGGATTTATAAAACTCATTTTATAGCCAAAAAAGAGTAAAATCGGCAATAAGCGAAATAAGCTTAAAACCTTAAGTTATGCTCAGCTTAAAAATAAATACAAATCTCTAAAAATCCCAAAATATTATTATATATCAGTGGGTATAAAGTTTGATATAAAAATTTAGGTTTAGATAGGCTATATGCTAATTATGCCAATTAATTACTAAGAAAGCTTCTAATCACGCTAATGAGCATAACTCTTAATCTAGACCTCAAACTGATGTCAAATTTTGGGTACAAGTCTATAATTCAGTAACTAAGATGTCTACTCTTTTATATTTTCAAAAATCCCTTTTTAAGGTCATTTGGGCATAATGGTCAACATATGAGCATTTAACGGAAACTTGCATTATAATTAGACAACTAGTGAACCAAGTCGTATAAACACAGAGGGTTATACTAACATGTAACTAGGTCCAAAAGAAGCTCTAAGGAAATCCTAAACTTGGCTTAAACGGGTCAGAACTGAAAGTCAAAGCGAAAGTCAAACTATGCGACTTTGAGTTCCAAACCGGGTCTAAACTGAAAATTGTCGAGTTGAACATGTTTGAACATGTTCTTACATTAATTACCAAGTTATATTAGTGATCCAACAGGTTGCATGTATCCTACATTGCTAATTATGTATTAATTTGGATTTAAGCATTTTGTTGACTTTTTAAAGTAAGCTTAGACTCGACAATTTGCATGGTTAGAGTGGGAATCTGGAAATACCCTTATAGGTATTTTTAATTCGAGATTTGACTAAGTAATTATTGTTTAATCTTGAAGTCAAACCTTAATTACAATGGTTTGACTTTTAGCTAATTAACTAAGCCAAACTTAATTAAGAATGATTAGGATTACTTAAAATGGTCCTACGTATGCTTATGGACTAAGAGAAACTTGATTGTTGTCCAGAGAAGCTCCAAAGATGAAGTTGTGAAATTTTGAAGTGAATGAACGAAAATGGTCACAACTAAAGCTCCTTATATAGTGAACCAAATGTCACAAGATCTTACCAAGGAAGTCTACATATGTTGTGAGATGATCCCAGGTGCCCCTATGTGGCTAAATACTGCCTAGCAAGTCCCTGATTTCGGAAACCACTCATGAAAGGCGATGGAACTGGCTGAACAGGCAGCTGTCCATTTTCTGCTGCCATCGACAGCCTTACGGACCGTAAGCCAAAGCTCTTGCGGTCCGTATGCTCCTCTTGCAGACCGTATGATCATACGGTTACGGTCCGTAACCGACCCTGGTCAGATACGCCCAGATATGCAACTTGCGGACCGTAAGCCTAAGGCCATACGGTCCGTAACCGTTGACCAGAATTCAAAAATTTGACAACTCTCAAAACTTGACCATGCAACTTTGTAGACTCCGAATTTTGGGTCCTTTAATCAGCTGAGGGTCCCTCTTGCTCAGACCTTGCATGCTTAGCATGCTCTTACATGTTTTGGCACTATATGGGAGGTTTAAATTGACGGAAATACCAAGAATACATGTTTGAACATGCTTTACCTCAGATTTAATTCTTTTAGTCAAGAATGGTAAATTCCTAAATATTGTAGTAACATTTTAAAGAATTAAATTTCCACATAAGAATGGAATTTTATTTATTTAAGGATAACCGGCTAATATATATATCAGATGTTTATAATAACGATTTAAGGATCTTGGAATTTATGATTCGGGTCGCTCAGAGGTGTTTTAATAACATGTCGCCCTTGGGTCGTTCAAAGGTATTTTAATAACATGACGCCCTTTTTAAATCCTACCATACGTCTTTATTTGACCCGGGTTCCTGATACGTTTGTTTTTCATGACACGTGTCTTTACTTTATTGGACATGAATTTTCGAGGTGTTACATCCTCACCCCCTTAAAAGAAATCTCGACCACGAGATTTACGAAAACAGTTGAGGGTATTTTTCTTTCATCGCGGATTCTAACTGCCACATATATTCGGGACCTCTACGGGCATCCCATTTCACCTTCACAATAGGCACATGCTTCCTTCGGAGCCTCTTTACCTGTCGATCCTCAATCAACACGGGTTTTCCCACAAACTTTAAGCTCTCATCTATGTGCACATCTGTATGTGGTATGACTGGTGATTCATCAGCTAGACATTTCTTTAGATTGCAGATGTGGAATACATTATGTATACTACTGAGCTCTTTAGGTAAGTTTAACTTATAAGCCACTGACCCTACAGATTCGATGATCT
This sequence comes from Helianthus annuus, assembly GCF_002127325.2. Taxonomy (NCBI): domain Eukaryota; kingdom Viridiplantae; phylum Streptophyta; class Magnoliopsida; order Asterales; family Asteraceae; genus Helianthus; species Helianthus annuus. Next base: position 95,881,802 of record NC_035438.2, on the reverse strand, counting down.
CGAATGGTCCTATATATCTCGGGCTTAACTTACCTTTCTTACCAAAACGCATCACCCCTTTCCAAGGTGATACTTTGAGCAAAACTTTATCACCAATCTCAAACTTAAGGGGTTTTTGCCTCTTATCAGCATAGCTCTTCTGCCTATCCCGGGCAGCTTTTAGGCGGTCACGAATCTGGACAATCTTGTCCGTTGTCTCAAAGACTATATCGGGACCTGATAATTGAGTGTCTCCTACTTCTGCCCAACAGATGGGCGTTCTGCACTTCCTACCATATAGTGCCTCAAAAGGTGCAGCCTGAATGCTGGTATGGTAGCTATTGTTGTAGGAGAACTCGACCAAAGGTAGGTGCTTATCCCAGCTACCTCCTAAATCAATCACACATGCACGAAGCATGTCTTCCAGAGTTTGTATGGTACGCTCACTCTGCCCATCCGTCTGAGGATGGTAAGCCGTACTAAAATTCAATTGCGTGCCCAGAGACTGTTGGAAACTTTTCCAAAAGTGTGACGTGTATCTGGTATCTCTGTCAGAGATAATAGCCACTGGTACTCCATGCAGAGATACAATCTTATCAACATACAACTGGGCTAACATGTCAGAACTGTAAGTTTCCTTAATGGGTAGGAAATGTGCTGACTTAGTCAGTCTATCAACTATCACCCAAATAGTGTCATTTCCTTTCTTAGTCTTTGGCAGCTTGGTGATGAAATCCATCGTCACCATTTCCCATTTCCAAGTGGGAATTTCAGGCTATTGTAGTAAACCTGACGGCTTCTGATGTTCAGCCTTGACTTGAGCACATGTCAGACATTTAGCTACATAGGCAGCTATAGACTTCTTCAAGCCTATCCACCAATAGTTTGCCTTCAAATCCTGGTACATCTTGTCAGCTCCAGGATAAACGGAATATTTGGAACTGTGGGTTTCCTGAAGGATGACGTCTGGAAGTCCTCCATAAACAGGAACCCATATTCTTCCATTTAATCTCAGGATTCCGTCCTTGCCATAGGATAACTGTTCTTCAGTCACTCCTAGCTTTTCATTAGGATAGTTAGCTTCTAGCACAGCTTCCTTTTGTGCAGCTAACAACCTTTCATTCAAGCTATTTTTTTATCTCAATGCTCTTGGCATTAATTCTTATCGGCTTCACTTTTTCTTTTCTGCTCAGGGCATCTGCGACTACATTAGCCTTTCCTGGGTGGTATCTTATTTCACAATCATAATCGTTTAGAGTTTCCATCCAGCGTCGCTGCCTCATGTTCAAATCCTTCTGATTGAACAAATGTTGAAGGCTTTTGTGAGCAGAATATATCACACACTTAGTTCCATACAGATAGTGCCTCCAAAGCTTTAGTGCAAATACAACGGCACCCAGCTCCAAGTCATGGGTGGTGTAATTCTTCTCGTGCACCTTTAGTTGACGTGAAGCATAGGCAATGACCTTGCCTTTTTGCATTAACACACAACCCATCCCGGTGTGTGATGCATCACAATACACTACAAACTCATCAATTCCATCAGGCAGTGTTAGTACAGGAGCATTGCTCAACTTTTGCTTCAAAATATCGAAGGATTCTTGCTGCTTAGGCCCCCAGTTAAACTTGCTATTCTTGCGAGTAAGAAGAGTCAGGGGTGCTGCAATTCTTGAGAAGTTCTCGATAAAGCGTCTGTAGTATCCTGCCAATCCTAAGAAACTGCGAATTTCCGTAGGCGTCTTCGGCTCTTGCCAGTTCATGACAGCTTCAACCTTAGCGGGATCCACTTGGATACCACGCTCACTCACAACGTGTCCAAGAAATTGGACTTCTCAAAGCCAAAACTCGCATTTAGAAAATTTGGCATAGAGCTTTTCTTGATGTAGCAGCTTCAGAATACATCGAAGATGTTTCTCATGGTCAGCTTGACTCCTCGAGTAGATGAGAATGTCGTCGATGAAGACGATGACGAATTTATCTAAATAAGGCTTGCAGACGCAATTCATGAGATCCATGAGTGCGGCAGGTGCGTTAGTGAGCCTAAAAGGCATCACTAGGAACTCGTAATGACCATAACGAGTCCTAAACGCAGTTTTGTGTACATCTTCATCCTTGACCTTCAATTGATGGTAGCCTGACCTTAAATCAACTTGGAAAAGTAGCTCGCTCCTTGAAGTTGGTCGAACAGGTCGTCGATCCTGGGCAAAGGATATCTATTCTTTATAGTGACCTTATTAAGCTCACGGTAATCGATGCACAAACGCATCGAACCATCTTTCTTCTTGACGAACAAGATTGGCGCTCCCCATGGAGACGAACTAGGTCTAATAAAACCTTTGACTAGCAGATCATCTAGCTGCGTCCTCAATTCCTTCATATCTGTTGGTGCTAGTCTATAAGGCGCTCTTGCAATAGGTGCAGCTCCTGGAATGATGTCGATTCTGAACTCTACTTGTCTATCTGGTGGCAAACCAGGTAGTTCTTCCGGGAAAACTTCAGGGTATTCAGAAATAACGGGGATATCTTCAATCTTGGGCTTCTACTCATCAATGGTCACCTGTGCCATATAAATGACACAGCCCTTCTTCAAACATCTGGATGCCTTTAGCATAGTAACTTGCTCAGGCAATCCATGCTGAGTATCTCCTTGAATGGTAAGTGGTTCACCAGACGGGGTCTTGATCACCACTTGCCTCTTGTTGCACATAATCTGGGCTTGGTTATGCGATAACTAATCCATACCTATCACTACATCGAAACCAGCTAACTTAAACGGAAGGAGGGACAAGGGAAAAGAGTGGTTCCTAATGGATATGACACATCCATCTAACACAGTCGAAACTGTTTCCATGGTCCTATCAACTAATTCCACCTCATAATTCACACTTAAGGTTTTAACAGGCAATCTTAGCAATTCACAAAACTTATTATCTACAAAGGATTTATCTGCTCCAGAATCAAACAATACTCTTGCGAAAACATCATTAATGAGAAACGTACCTGTTATAACATTGTCGTTCTGGATGGCCTCCTGAGCATTCATTTGAAAGACCCTGGTGTTGGTCTTCTTCCCTTCCTCAGCTTTCTTCGCCAATTTTGGGCAGTTGGTCTTGATATGCCCTTTTTCATTGCAACTGTAGCAAGTTGCATCCTTCAGCTTTTTGCAATCAAGGGTCCTGTGCTCAGAGGACTTGCAAATTCCACATGCCTTAGGCTGAGATTGGGATTTCTGCTCATACCTGCACTTTCCGAAATGGTGCTTCTTGCAAACCTTGCACTTGGGTCTATCACCCGATTGTTGATCACCTTTCTTAGATCCTGACCCCTTTTTGTGATCCTGATTTCCCTTATGCTTCTTGCTCACTCGACGGGAATTATCATCTTCACGTTTCCTTTTCTCCGCATCCGTATTTCTCAATGATCTCTGTCTCACTGCGTCCAGTGTGAGAGACAGAGATATATCAGCTGCGGATCTAAATGTAGCGGGCCGAGAGGCCTTCATGCTTGCTTTTATTTCTGGGGCCAAACCCCCAATGAAACGTGCAATTCTCTTGGGTTCCGGGGTCACTAGGTAAGGAACCAACCTTGACATAGTATTAAAACTTGTGAGGTAAGCCTGGCAATCCAGGTTCTTCATGACCAGAGATAGAAAGTCAGACTCTATCTTTTCAACCTCATGCTGAGGGCAGTAATTTTCTTTGATAAGAGCAACAAATTGCTCCCATGACATGTTATACAATGGAATCTTCCCAGTAGCCTAAATTAACGACCTCCACCAGGCCAGGGCTTCACCTTTAAATGACTAGGATACAAACTTTACAATGTCCCTTTCAGCACAACCACTAATGTCCACAACAGTGTCCATTTCATCCAGCTAAGTCATGCAATCCACAGCGCCCTTCTCCCCAGTAAAATCTCGGGGCTTGCATGAAACAAAGTACTTATACGTGCATCCCTTAGCGCGAGGTGCATTATCGAACACTATCTTCTTGGGGTGAACACTGTTCTCATTTGAAGAATGTCGATCATCATCTTTCTTAGACTCATCCTTCTTAGACTTGGGTGGGGCAGGTGGTGGTTTGCTGTGAGCCTCAGAATGGGTCTTAGGCTTAGAATGTGGTGTAGACAGGGTTCTACTTTGGGTCCCTGAGGACTCACTATTCTGCCTATCCAAAGCTTTTGTGACAGCATTATCCACTAGCGCTTGCAGTTCCGCACCAGTTAACTGTATTCTAGCATTATCGTGGTTTTCCACCGGATGACTATTTGCTTCATCCGACCTGGCCATGTAGCTTCAATTGCTATATATAAAAATAATGGGCAAGGTTTTTATTTATAAGCTTTTACAGTAATTTATATTTTGTTAACCATGGTTTTAAATTGCCATTTTAGGTTAATTTGCTAAAATTTTAGGATCTTTATCATTACCCTAAATTTTAAATTACTAATAGCACATAAGGCCTAGTCACAAGGATAATTTAATCTAATTATGAACCAGGATTTTTACAGTATCCAGGTATTTAGGTTTGAACCACAGTTTATCACCTTATCTTGACAGGGAGTCGTAAGCTACCACTGTCCCTAGTCCCAGAGGACATTTAATTATTGCCCACAGGTACTTCGTCCACAAGGGGCGGTTATATAATTAAGGGAATTTAAATTAACCCTTTTTAAAGGATGGCCTGTGTGACTTTAACGATTCACAGTTTGCCAAGAATGCTAACATACTCACAGATGTTAACAAGCATTGGAATCTTTTGTGTGGATTCTACCATCTTGGCCAGGTCTGCAACGACACATTGGCTAGGTTTTTGCTTCTAAGATTCTTTTAATAATTAACGCAGAATAGTCCTAGATTGAGATGTTATTATGGATCTTAATCTAATTATGGAACAACCATCTTGGCCTTGTTTAAAGATAATCATATGGCTAGGTCTTGTCCTTTTTAGATTTTTGCCATTTTAATACAATGGTAGATCTCTTAATAAAAAGTTAACTTCATTTATGTTATATCTCATGATTATGCACATAATAATTAGTAAGCAAAAATGAAAATTTTAAGTCAAACATCTCATTAAGATTTAAACAGTACATCTTGCCCTAAACGAGACTTCTACAAAAATAACATGCCCACGCAGGGGCGAAAATAAACAATTAAACCCACGCAGGGGTCAACAAAAGACATGCCCACGCTGGGGCAGAGTATAAAAAGACAAACCCACGCAGGGGCTGAGTACAGGAACAAAAGTCCACACAGGGACTTGGTTACAACTAAATAAAATAAACTACAAAGGTCTTCAATGACCCCTTCTCTTAGACTTCCCTTTGATCAAGTCTGACAATCCCTTGAAGAAGCCTCGAGTGTTACTGCGCTCTGTTTGAATTTCCCGTTCACATCGGTCCAATCTTTCAAGGACCTCTTGCTGGCGCTCTGGCGGGATCAATTGTGGCTGCGGCGGCTGGTACAGAGGTTGAGGAGGTGGCGGACGTTGGTACCCATAAGTTGGGTAACCAGTGGTCCAAAGACCACCATAGGGTCCCTCTGGGTGACGAGCATTGTAGTCCCATGCCTCCTAATAAGGGTCCACATTGGCATAGTCATAATGGGTATGAGCCGGCTGCTCAAAAGGGTTATACGCCGCTGAGCCGGCATATGCAGGGATTGGGTTATCAAAACCCAATGGTGGCGCCATAGGCGCAGAGTTGATCTCTGGGATGGGGTTGGATGGACCCCCCATCTGTGGGTCTTCTTCTTCCTCTTGGAGTGGCGGATAATGACTGCCACTCGAGGGCTAAGGAGTGCTGATGCGGACTCCTCCTCGCACGGACATCCGCGCGTTTGACCTTCTCCGCCTCGGTGGCTCCGGAGGCAATTGCTCTTCCACTGGTGGTGGTGGTGGCGGAGTGACTGCCACAAATCGAGAATCCTCGGAAGGATCCTGCTGCTGTTGCTGCTGGTAAGGGGACGAGTGGTGAGAGGGAGTGAAATACAAGTCAATCTACCTGAACCTTGCCTCGTAGCTGTCAGGACCACGATAAGGTGATCCATGAAAAGATGACCCATTGGAGATTTCGATGGGGTGGTTCGGGGTCCCAGTGGCAGGCTCCATGAGATCCGTATCTTCATCCATGTCATTTTCACCCGAGAAGTGATCCTCGGGTCCTAGTGGGTTAAAACCCACGGGTTCTTGAATAAATTTAGCTGGGTTGAACCGGCTCTGGAAAGCAGGGGTAGGGTCACCAAAAGAAGACGGAGGGTGGCCAGGCTCGTTTTCGGATTGCGGCCCGAAAGAATGCAAATAAGACGGTGAGGAACTTAAGGAGACTGGTCGCCTCCCGGGTTCAACATAGACCCTCCATGGCTCCTGAGGGCTTGTACTCATGGTGATAGATGGGGTACGCCGGTGCGAAGGCCCGGCTTCATGGTCATGGCCCGTAACTGGGCCCTTGCCTCTTCCTCTCAAAAACCTTGGCGGCATTCTCAACCTGCAATCATAATTAAGATAACAACACAAATATGTAATAAAATAAAGACCAAATAAAACAAAACAGGACAGAGTTTGTCCTATGTTCTGTGTCTAGATTCGGAACTCGAGGAATGTGCAATTTGTGCACTGAGATTAAACACAAAAGGTTAGTGTTTAATTCACTCAGTGCTGGCTCTGATACCAACCTGTCACACCCCAAATTTCCACGTGTCACTGGTGGACCCGGTGGGGGAGTATCGTGACGTAGTTTATATTATCATAGTCAAACAACACAAATTATAATGCACAGCGGAAGCAAAAGATAGATTTATTCCAACCAAATGATTATTGTAATATTTAAGTATCACAAAGTAGTTGAAATAGACCCACAGGCGGATCAAAATAAAAGGAGAATTGTTCAACAGATTCATTGCATCCAAGCTTACGAGACTCTAACGATGCTAAGGAGAGGCCAGCCTATTACGTGTAGAACCTGCACTTAATCTTTTTGGGGAAAATACGTCAGTTTACACTGGTAAATACAATATAACTGACTCATTTTGAAAATGTTTTAAAATTTGATTTAATTGCACATGGCACAAAACTTTTTTTTTATAACTTGGGATAATTAATCAATTTAAACTTGTAAAAGAATTACATGTTTGTTATGCGTTTAGTCGCCCGGTTCGTGTCGGGTTTAAGATTAATAGACACACCACATAGTATAAATCCGCGGCGGGAAACCAACGGTTATACCTTAATAAATATGGACACATTGTCGGGTGTACGCCTACACCCGCGTGTCAAGGTCGTGGCCATTTCATGAATGATGCCAAGGATATCCGGGACATGGTCATTAAACTCCCAAAGGCGTAAAACAAACAAAACCTTTTTTCAAACGGGTCATCTTGATAATACTTAACCACTAATCGATTAAGGTCAAATGCCCGACCAAGCGGTATTTTATATACCGTACCCCAAGCCCGTATAAAGAGAAATAAGTTAAAAGTATTTACCTTTGCAAGTATAATTCACAATAAGCAAGTGCACGTATCTTTTACTGGATCTCCTATTATGGAACGAAGGTTTAAAATAACCTATTAGAATCCTAACGGGTCTTTAATTTAGCCTTAGCTTAGACCGGTTAGTTTTCAAGGATGAATACAGTTCAATCGCATGGAAGGCGAGAACCGGTTTAGAATGTGGTTTTTGACCCGACAAGCTTGCATGCTTGTTTAATATGGGTAACATAATCACATTCTGGGTTTTGACACAAAAGATATGGTTTAACCCGTTTCGGCTAATATGTGTAAACTAGTTACATAAGCCGATCCGAACGCGAAAGTGCGTAACGAGTAACCATAATAATTATATACAAGTTTCCTGAGTTAATATGCACTAAACATGTTGTTATATCAGTAAGATAGGTCCTATTATGCCCAAAGTGGTTTTTAACTCAATTATGCCCCGAAAGGGTATTTTAGTCATTTTAAAAGGTATAAAAGAGTTAAACCAGTAACCTGAGTTACATATCTGAATAAATCAGTAAGTATACTTAATTTATTATGTTATAATAGTAGGGTATCATATATATGTGAATTTTATAAATTATAACCATCCAATGCACTTATAGGGCATTTTGGTAATTTCACATAAGCCTAAAAGGTCAAAACTGGAAACCTGAGTTTAAAACTTTAGTTTACTGTTATAATATAAAAATTTACTGAATATATCAGTAGGTATCAACCCTTATACATATAAACTAGTTTTGATACATACTATGTCGTAAAAATGCCTAAAAAGGCGATTTGGATCCATTTCCGGGTTTTGTATAAAAAGCTGATATTTTTAATATTCCAGAAGGCTCAAAATAACTATTTTAACATAATAAATCAGTAGAAAAAGGTTTGAGGTCAAAAGGATTTATAAAACTCATTTTATAGCCAAAAAGGGTAAAACCGGCAATAACCGAAATAAGCTTAAAACCTTAAGTTATGCTCAGCTTAAAAATAAATAAAAATCTCTAATAATCCCAAAATATTATTATATATCAGTGGGTATAAATTTTGATATAAAAATTTGGGTTTAGATAGGCTATATGCTAATTATGCCAATTAATTACTAAGAAAGCTTCTAATTACGCTAATGAGCATAACTCTTAATCTAGACCTCAAACTGATGTCAAATTTTGGGTACAAGTCTATAATTCAGTAACTAAGATGTCTACTCTTTTATATTTTCAAAAATCCCATTTTAAGGTCATTTGAGCATAATGGTCAACATATGAGCATTTAACGGAAACTTGCATAATAATTAGACAACTAGTGAACCAAGTCGTATAAACACAGAGGGTTATACTAACATGTAACTAGGTCCAAAAGAAGCTCTAAGGAAATCCTAAACTTGCTTAAACGGGTCAGAAATGAAAGTCAAAGCGAAAGTCAAACTATGCGACTTTCGGTTCCAAACCGGGTCTAAACTGAAAATTGTCGAGTTGAACATGTTGGAACATGTTCTTATATTAATTACCAAGTTATATTAGTGATCCAACAGGTTGCATGTATCCTACATTGCTAATTATGTATTAATTTGGATTTAAGCATTCTGTTGGCTTTTTAAAGTAAGCTTTAACTCGATAATTTGCATGGTTAGAGTGGGAATCTGGAAATACCCTTTTAAGGGTTTGTTACCCACATAATTACCTACTTATAGATATTTTTAATTCGAGATTTGACTAAGTAATTATTATTTAATCTCGAATTCAAACCTTAATTACGATGGTTTAACTTTTAGCTAATTAACTAAGCTAAACTTAATTAAGAATGATTAGGATCACTTACAATGGTCCTAAGTATGCTTATGGACTAAGAGAAACTTGATTGCTATCCAGAGAAGCTCCAAAGATGAAGTTGTGAACTTTTGAAGTGAATGAACTAAAATGGTCACAACTAAAGCTCCTTATATAGTGAACCAAATGTCACAAGATCTTGCCAAGGAAGTCTACATATGTTGTGAGATGATCCCAGGTGCCCCTATGTGGCTAAATACTGCCTAGCAAGTCCCTGATTTTGGAAACCACTCATGAAAGGCGGTGGAACTGGCTGAACAGGCAGCTGTCCATTTCCTGCTGCCATCGACAGCCTTACGGACCGTAAGCCAAAGCTCTTGCGGTCCGTATGCTCCTCTTGCAGACCGTATGATCATACGGTTACGGTCCGTAACCGACCCTGGTCAGATACGCCCAGATATGCAACTTGCGGACCGTAAGCCTAAGGCCATACGGTCCGTAACCGTTGACCAGAATTCAAAAATTTGACAACTTTCAAGCCTTGACCATGCAACTTCGTAGACTCCGAATTTTGGGTCCTTTAATCAGCTGAGGGTCCCTCTTGCTCAGACCATGCTTGCTTAGCATGCTCTTACATGTTTTGGCACTATATGGGAGGTTTAAATTGACGGAAATACCAAGAATACATGTTTGAACATACTTTACCTCAAATTTAATTCTTTTAGTCAAGAATGGTAAATTCCTAAATATTGTAGTAACATTTTTAAGAATTAAATTTCCACATAAGAATGGAATTTTATTTATTTAAGGATAACCGGCTAATATATATATCAGATGTTTATCATAACGATTTAAGGATCTTGGGATTTATGATTCGGGTCGCTCAGAGGTGTTTTAATAACATGTCGCCCTTGGGTCGTTCAGAGGTATTTTAATAACATGACGCCCTTTTTAAATCCTACCATACGTCTTTATTTAACCCGGTTTCCTGATACGTTTGTCTTTCATGACACGTGTCTTTACTTTATTGGACATGAATTTTCGAGGTGTTACAATCATATTCACTTGTGTGGATGTTTCATTGAGAACTCAACCTAGTGTGAACTGATAGCCTTCTATGAGAGTGTGACTCATCTCAATGCTCTCTTTGATGATTTTTGTCACAACCTGGCTTTGCGGAAGCGTGGGTTTATTTGGTGTGACTTCTTAATACCATAGCAACAATCATAACAATGCTATATGATAAAAACATGAGATATTCATCCATTAATAAAGTTTAGAAAAATCCCATTTTCAACAATCACAAAATAAGTTACAAACCTTAACTTGATTTAATTGAGTTCATAAAGACTTAGCAAAAGACTTTAAAACAATACTAGGTTTAGGGATATGTAACCCGTCCAAGAAGAGGTTACACCTTTTAAACCCTGGATGACTTCTTTATTCAAACGCAGCTTGAAGATACGTGCATACCATGCCAGATTCGTTAGTTTCCTGAAATACATGTAGTTTGAAAAGTCAACATAAAGTTGAGCGAGTTCATGTGTATGTGAGTTTGTATAAATCGTTAGAACGTGTCTGTATAATGTATGTTCTTGGTATGTAGCAATAATGAAAACGAGATCGATTAATGTGTAGCTAATACATTAATAAGTGACATGGCCAAGGAAGCACTCAAACCTGTAACGCGTATTTCATACCGGTCCTTCCGCCGGAACGACATAGTCACCACATGCAGCCACACGCTGGCCCATGTGTGGGGCTCGCAACACCCGATAGATCTACCACTCATGCCTCTTGGTCCTTATACAAGGATTAATGGTCTTACGATAATAGCCTATCCATTCACGTGATCTAGCAGTAAATTCCTTAGCTAATCATATCATGTATAAAAGCATTTGTAAACAGTACGTAACATGTATTTCACCCCCGAAGTTGTAAAACTGAAAACAGTTAAAAGAAAAGGGGGACATGAACTCACAGTATTGCGTCTTTGTACTCGTAACCCAAATCTCCACGGCAATCACGACTACCTACAATGATCTATTGTCCATTAGACGAACGGGTAGTGCCTTGTCTTAGTATTTGTGTTTTTGAGTTACGATTCTGGTATTATTCCAAGTTATAATAATTGTATTTAGTTCTGGAATAATAGTTAGACAACTATTTTAGATTTGTACTTCTCAAGTATCGTATATGCGTATTTCCTTCCCAAGGATGGGGGTATTTATACATGTGCGTTCTTATAATTCCAAAAATATATTATTAAGTCTCACTTAAATAAATATATTTTAATTCGTTTATCTAGAATATTCCATCTCCAAAATATACATATTTTTCCCAAAAATATTATATTTTACTCCATACAATTTCCAAAATACATATATTTTTCCCAAAAATATTATATTTTATTCCATACATTTTCCAAAATACATATATTTTTCCCCAAAAATATTACACAATTTCCAAAATATATATATTTTTCCCAAAAATATTATATTTTACTTCACATAATTTCCCCAGAATAATACTTTGTCAAAATACACCATTAAGAGTATTTTCTGAAAACACGCGTGTTACATTTTAGAGTTCGCGTTGTAAAAACAATACCGATGTAACTTAAATGTTTATTGTGAAGGCGTTGGTATTATTTTGGAGTCGTTACTTCTCAGTGTATTCGGGTTATATTATTTTTACTCTAAAAATAATATATCTCTAGTTCACAAAATAATCACGTAAGGAAACAAGCGTCTTATTATGAAATATATATTCTCAATATATATTTAACAAGTTCTATTTACGAAAATCCACCTCCGACACTTGGTTATTTTGTAATAAAATTTATGGCGAAATTTATACTTTGGAAACAAGTTAAGAATATATTTATAAACACTTGTCACAAAATTATTTCTAAGTGTTACATTTCTGGAAAAATTTCGCCAGAGTTTCCTCTGTAACTGGATGAATATCTCATGTTTTCTTTTGTAAAATCATGTTAGCTCGTTCTCAAATAACCATCCCGACATTTAGACATGCAAAATAGTAAATACTACTTATATCGTTACAGTTTTAATATACAAAACTGGGCTGTTTTCGGGTATTTTAATAAAATAGTTATCTTATTCCAAAAGTTCACCAATATTTTATAGAAAATCATTTTCCGGACTGCATTCAGATTTACCTTCTTCTGACTGCAGTTCACGGAATGTTTTATTTAAAATTCATCGAGAGTCCGATTTACGGAATTCCAGTTGGAGGATCACGGTGACAATAGTGACCATCTACAGTATAAATTTGATGATCTAACTCTTCACAGAATTCAAGTTATGACTGAAAATATGACTCTCATTTACTACTGTAAAAATGCAGCTTTAGCTGCTGTTACAAATCGACGCTTTAAAAATAGTAAACAAAGTCCAAAAATTATGATTCCGGTGCCATTAGAACCGTATTTCATAGTACATAAACCCAGACTTCAGAAAATACATTTTTCGTTAAGTTATGACCTGTTTACAGCCAGTTAAACTCGGCTGAAAGTGTAAATTAGCATGTTGTTTGAAGGTTAAAGGTTACTAAAACGCACACATACGATTACCATTCATTCTAATACGATTAACATAAGACCCTAAGTCATTTACAGCAGATTTTTGTTCATTTTATTCAGATTTATCATATACCATCATCTCTTATCTTGTGATCTTTATGTGAAGCTTCATGTTTGAGATTTAAGCGTAAGATCTTTTAGTGTTCATAGATTTTCATCATACTTTAAGTATTTAAGCTTTAATCTTTAGTGTTCATGATTTTTACCCGTTAAATCTCTTATTAACCACTTTAAACAAGGTCAAGAGAGTGTTTAGAATCACTTACAACTAGTTCAAGGCTAGGGAAGAATCAAAGCGAAAACAAGGTGGTTAATAGCGATGTAGAGAGGTCCTTGTGATTCCGTAAGCACCGAGCTTGATTGTTTGATCTTTAACACCTTTGAGTATGTATGGTTTGCTTGTAGGAGGCTCGATGGTGGTGGTATGGTGGTGTGGTGCTGGCGGAAGGTCAAGAGAGAAAGAGGGAGAGTTTAGGTTGGTGTTTGATTAGTGAAAATGAAAGTCTTATCCCACATGTTTACTTATAAACCATTTTCCACTATTAACCATTAGATAATATGTAGTTTAGATACTAAACATTTGAATTAAAATAATCAACAAGGACAAGGGTGTGTCACCCTTGTGGTGACCGTTCGGTTATAGGGGGGGAGGTTGGTTTGTTTTGAACTAAATGGTTAGGTTATAGTTAGTTTAGTTAGGAGGTTTAATTAATTACTAGTGTCTTATGCAATATAGCGGGTGTTAGGATATTCGGGGACCCTAACTGGCTCAGAAAAAGAAAAACAGTGTCATTGACAATATTTTTATGTTCCGGGTAAAGTCCGGTTGTTCGGTTGGATACTGATCCGTTAAAGTGTCAAACAAAGCTTTAAAGTGTCTTTATTATTATTTTTAGTGACACAATGAATTCCCGACACTTTGGAGACTGTCTAGTATCATTTTCCCATGTTTTTGCACTTTACTAGTTAGCTTAAAAGCTGAATTTTGTATTAAAGTGCAGAATTTGTGTTTAAACATGTTTTAGGCACATCTGGTCACTGTATCTAATACCTAGTGACGCAGTTCTACAATCCTCACTTCCCTACACTTCCTACTAGTGTAGTAAACTATTCCCGGCTCATATTAGCCTTAGAGACAGTGTCTGTCTGGTGCTGGCTATGTCAGCACGTTTACTGGGTTATCCGTTCATTGTGCTGCTGTGCTATTGTGCATCAAGTTAGTCACTATTGTTTTGTGTATAATAAATGAAGTGACAATAATAAAAGGTGATGCATGAGTATGTATGTATCAGTAAACAGTAAGTAGTTAAATCAATAGTTGTAATCAGCACAATCATTAAGCACAAATTAAATATAAATTAATTGTACGGATACCTGTAATTTTTAGGGTTGTCACATTCTCCCCCCGTTAAAGAAATTTCGTCCTCGAAAGTTGTACTACCTTAACTCCTTATGGTTACGTCACACATGTATATGAATAATATCGAGGCGGATAATTGCCAACTGAATCAAACCTTACTCACATTAGGTGAGTCCAAGAATATATAGCAACCCGAATCCTAGGGTTAAAAGGTGTGTGCTTTTAGCATTAGTTGTCAAGGTACAAGACGTACTTGACGTATAGTCTAGTGCAACTCAGCTAGTAGGGGGGTTCCACAAAAGAGGAGCCTTGACTAATAAGACTCTCAAACGATCGATCGCATTATGTAAACGACTTTTTCATGAAACATAGCATCTGCTATATGAATCCAAAATCAACAACTCAATGAAATAGTAAAATGATCTGTCAACTCCCGAGTAGACGAATGGTAAGATTCAATGTGTTGAACATTTTGAATTTTGAGAATATGCCGAGTGAATACAAGCGAATCTGATGTATCCTTGCCTTGATTTGTAGTTGCATCAGAATTGTTTAAATGACAAGTCAACAAAAGTTGATGTAGTTTTGCGTGAAACGGTTGACCATGATTAGCACAAGCTACAAGTTTATAATGACACCACATGGTGTCGCAATGACATAATTCCATAATAGCGGTGATTGAACAAGTTCACCGTGTTTGAAATCAAATGGGAGTGTATCGAAACGAGCCTGAAGAATTGATTAACATAATGTCATAGAGTTTTTTAGTTGAATATGGTACCTCAAAGAGTCGTTGTTTATATTTGAAGGTGAGAAAGCAATAAGTGCCGCAAGGCGTTTGTTTGATTACAAGAGAACTGTGATAAACAAAACAGATTTAGGGCAAGTTGTCAAATAATTAATTAAATCCGTGTACGAAGTGAGTAACCAAATTAGCGCAAGCTTCAATTCTGTGAAAGTATCACTGCAAGGTATCGAAATCAATCAACGATTTAGTGGAGTCATAGACCAAACGACTCTACTACGACTCGAAGCAAAAGAATCTGTGCCAAAGTATTAGGATATGATGCTCTCAATACATCATATGGCGTCTCAAACTGAACATGTGAACTGGGTAAGTTCAAGCAGTCGAACTTAGTTTTAGCGTAATTCCGACAATAAACGTACATACCAACATGGGAATCTTGGCATGATAGCAAACATGTAACTTGAAAGAATGCGGTTTCAAGAAAGTGTGTTGACTTGATAACAAAAGAGTCAACAACGACAATACATAGGTCATTCGAATCACAAACCCTTTAATTAGATTTAGCAACGTAACATTTGAACTTTAATGAAGCGTTTATTCGAAATGAAACCGCATGCGTAACAAAAGGTGCATGGGTTATGTATAAGTTTTCAAGTGATGAAGCGATGTGTTTCCACCAAAAGGGAGAAGTGACCGAGTATACGAAGCAAACGTGTGTTCGCTCTCAGCGAATGAAATCAGCGTGATGCAACTACTTTGAGGGAAGTAGAGATGCAAATATCTACTCGTTAGAAGTAAAAGTGAAGACTTCCACGGAAGCAAATTTAAGTACTTTTGGTTTTGTTAACTGAAGTGACAAGTTTGTCAAGTTGATGACGTTTGATTGAGTTGACAGATATGATTTCTAAGTAAAACCCTCACGAGTTTGGTCCTGGGTTCCCAAAGGTCCTAGATATAAGTTTTCTAGATTCTCCGGATTTCGTATCTCGTGTAGATCCGATTTGTACCTTGTGTAGGAAACACCGTTTTGTCTACGTCTAAGATCAAGCCATTGTCCCACAATTTCGCCCTGGTATACTTTCTTCCTGGAGTCACAGCTAATCACACTCGATCATCGGTCAGTCGTGAAATAGTAGTTGAATCCTCACAGTAAGTTAAATAATTCGTTACTTCTTAGCAAGAGTTATCAACCCCAGTTGGTTAGGTCGTTCGGCTCCTGGTAGTTTGATGTCAGTTCAGAAGGTAACGTCCTCCCTATTGACGAGTAGAATTAGGATTACCCAAAAGGGGATCTTGGTCTGTTATCTTCCTTCTTTAGCAACCACTGAGGTTACACTGGAAATCCTTGCATCTCCGAAGGTGTATGTCGCTAAAGTGCATCAACAGCAGACGCTGCGTCTGGAATTAAATCGATGCGAAATTCAACTTGTCGTTGCGGAGATAATTCTGGCTAGTCTTCGAGGAAGACTTCAGGATAATCTCCGATCACGGGGGTATCTTTGAGTTTTGGTTCTTCGGCTCCCTTGTCCCCGACATGATCCGGAGAACAACACATCCTTCCCACAACAACTTTCGTGTCTTCAAACAATTCGTGATCTGTGGAGGTGTATCCTGCTTCGTGAGTCCCGATCGTTTCTTCGTTCGTCATTTGGATGCGAACATCAATCTTTGTTCGATCGCTTGGCAATTAACCCATCCAGTTACCACGTTGCAGCTTCCCAACTCAACTGGCAATAGATCTAGTGTAAACCTACGCTCTCCAAGTTCTAACTTGCCAATTCCACTTACTTCGTTGGCTTCCACTAGCTTCCCGTTAGCTAGTACTATCGTGTGCGGATAATCTGACTTACTTGTTACTAAACCAAGTATACCCTCACTCTAGAGATACGAAGCTAAAATTTACAGCAGTATCAAGTAGCGCAAATGCATAGCTTTGAGTAATATGGGACGTACCGATATCCATGATTGGATTCCTGGTGTGCTTCCCTAGCTCCGGTGTTAGACATCTTTCCCATGATTTTGTTTAATCTCCCTTGGGCAATCTTTCCTATAGTGCCTCATATCCCCGTAGTTATAACATCCCTTATATTTGCCCTTTCCTTTCTTCCCACGCTTTGTCTCACGCCAACACGTTTCCCGGTTATGTCCCACTTTGCCACAGTTGTCACACTTCCCATTTTTACATCGCCCGGTATGATGACGTCGGCACCTGTCACATTTAGGTAGTTTACCCATGTACTCTTTTCTCTTTTTGGCCTTGTTGTTGCTACTCGTTTGGGTACCCTGTTTGAAATTTGCTAACTTTCTCTTGTTATCCCCATATGACTCTACATGAGTCTCCTTCTTTTCCTCAGAGGTTGAAAATTTGTTCATCCTAATTGCCTCTTCAGTCAAGGCCACACTTAGATTGATGGCCTCAGCGATCATTGCAGGTTTAGATGTCGTCACCATGCTCATGATTTGAGGTGCCAATCCCCAAATGAAACGCTCAATCTTCTTAAACTCTGGATCTACCATGTATGGAACGATACGCAACAGAACTTGGAACTTCTCCACGTACTCAGCTATTTATGGACCTTCCATCTTCAAGTTCCAGAACTCAGTTTCCACCTTCTGGCTTTCTGTTCTCGAACAGTACTTTTTATGCATTAGCTCTTTCAGTTCGTCCCATGATAAGGCATACGCAGCAGCCTCGCCCATCGTCTGAACCTGGAGTTTCCACCATGACAGAGCCCCATCTCGGAAGAGCCCGGAGATGTACGTGACCTGATCCTCTAGGGCGCATTTGCTTGCACACAAATCAGAATCCATCTTCTCAAGCCAGCGCATGAAGGCTATGGCACCCCCAGTGCCGTCGAAATGTAGGGGCTGACAGCCCAAGAACTGCTTGTAGGTGCAGCCTGCGATATATGCATCATTATTCGCGTAAGGTATTAGCAAAGCACTTGTGACATCTGTGTCACTTCAGCCATCAAATAAATAGCAAACCAATGAAATATTGTATTTCATACTTGGGATTTGTATAAACATGTGTATCATTTGCACATATCAACTCTTGTTCGATTTCGGGCTCTAAATCGCTTTCTGGAAGGTTATACGCGCACTGATGCGTAAATGTAACCAGTTTAACGCAACAAACACTCCGGAATAGTGACATAGGCTTAACATACCCTAAATAACCTTTATATAACTTAGAAATAAGTTTTGGAAGGTTTAGTATGCCGAAATCAAGTCTATTCGCTTACAGAGACTAAATATGACAAACTGTGAAAGTATGCCAATTTGAACTGTAATGAACATTTCAGAACATGATCATAAGTTAAACACACCCTAAACATCCTTTACATAGCTTAGAAATAGGCTTTGAGGTGTTCGGTGTGCTAAAATAAACTTTTTGGTCATTCAGGGACTAAAAGCGTCAAAAAGTGCATAAGTTTGCATTTTCGCGCATAACTTACGTTCTGAATACATCCGGACATCCAAAAGTTCATGTAATCATTAAAATATTATGTTTTAGTGTGTGGCATGATAAAATTTAATTCGTCGCTTAATTTGGATCGTTTTTGCGTTCGTTACGACTTCCGTCGTAATTAACCAAACAACACAACCGTACGACCAAACGAACCGACATCCGAGATATTTTTGAGCATGTTTTGAGTTCCCTATACTTTAACTTCATTTTAGAGCCTTGAAATGAGGTTAACGGGGCTTAAACGTGTCAAAAATGAGCCGAAATGCAAATTTCTAATGTGCAGGGACCTGTTTTGACAATCTGCCAAAGTTGGCCAGGCGGCCCGCTTAAGCCAAGCTTAATTCTTACGCGGGGCGCGAGAGCCTGTCAGACAGAAACTTCAGATTTTGCAATCTGGGTCGAATTCAGGGGTTTTAATGCATTTTTTGCAATATCATGGGCTAAATTTAATGGTTTTCTTGTGCCCCATTGTTTAGCAATACCATGGGCCCAAGTGGAGGGTCTAGATCGATGCTCGTTTCCTGATAAACGATCCTAACGGTTCTAGCTCTCCTATAAATACCCACCTTCATTTCATTCATTCCTCACTTGAATTCTGAGATTTTCTCTAAGTTGGAGTGATTATCACTTCATACCTAAGAAATACTTGGAATTCAATCTTGCGGGGACCCTCTGTAAGTATTCTTTCGCGTTTTTCATTCGTTTTAGCGTTAAAGTCAAACTGCGTTTGACTTTCTGCATTGACTAGTTTATGGTCAACGTGAAGTTCGTTTGAACTTCATAACGTGAGCGTAATCACTATACCTACTGATTACCACGTTATCTAGGCTCAGTGACGAGTCGTAGTTTCGGCCAAAATACATTTTCTCGCGTATTTTGTAACCAAACTACTCTAGGGTATTAAAACCGTTTGTTTTAATACCAAACCTGTTTTCTCACTTAACTAAACATGTTCTAGCATGTTTAGCTCGTCACTTTTAGATTTGTGCTTGTCTAGGGTCGTAAAGGTAAGCGATCTAAACAATCGCTTATACTTTCGAACCCGACCCTTTTGGTCGATCTTTAAGATAGGTGACCATAGTTGTATAGGAAATAACCTTCCAAGGTTATACCTTATGGTCACATCGTTTAAATAGTTGTATGATGAGTAGTTCTTATGCCTTAGGTAAATTACCAAAATACCCTTTTTACGCATAAATTCATTTTAAGCATATGTAATGTAACTTTTGACATCTAAACTGATTTAGCAACAATATTAAACATGTTAAGGCATATTTCACTTGTCATAGGGCTAGTTTGGCGTTCCGAATGCGTTTTACGCGAGCGACGCGTTAAAGTAGCATAAGCTACCTAAACGGGTCGTAATGGGTCTTAAGCACTTAGATTAGGTTTCATTTTAGTATGTAGGCTTTATTAAACCATATCATATGAGTTCCAATACTCATTTGGTTTACGAAACCTCATACTATCCAATCCCCCGATTTAGGTCCGGTTATTTATGTAGTTATCTATATAGGGTGCCGTTTGATTCAGTGATCCCTCTAGCTTTGCTTGGTTGTTGTTCAAGACTTCTAAGCACCCTCAAGTGAGTACATATTCCCCTCTTTTACTGTTTTTCAAACATTTTGGGGTGAAACACATGTGCCTACTTGTTACTCTCATGCTTTTCATGTTTTCGTATCATATACTTGCTATGTTCACTAGTACACTATTAGTACATGATTTCATTATGTTTTTGCTATGTATGTCCTTTGTTGCATACTTAGTACATTTGATTTACATTACCTTTTCATACTATGTATGTTCATCATACTAGTACATTGTTTTACATCACATCACATGCTATGTATGTTCATTTTGTTCATACTTAGTACATTCACATCAGATCACATGCTTACATTTTGGTATGACATTTGGTTTGTTTAAATGGGACAATGTACATTCATTAACATTGATCACGCCGCTCGGTAGTAGGTAATGGTACCATAGGACTTGAAAAATCCCGTTCCTAAAATCCTAGGTTTGTTTGGATGGATGGAATGAGCGAATCCGAAAACATTTCTTTTTGATAACCTTTACTCTAAGGTTATCCTGCTGTCTCAAGGCTTGAATGTATGGAATTTTCACAATACCGCATAAATGTTTGTACCAGTATAGCATGCATTTCCACAAAGCATAACATTGATTTAAACTGAGTTTTACTTCAATACTTTGTTTTGTGCATTTTCACCTATGGTTTAGTCGATACATATTTCACTTGCCATACATGACATTTTGTTTACACATTACATGATTGACATTTGACATAGACATTTTGACATGGTTTTCACAATGACATTTGAAAATTGGTTTAGACATGGACAATTTACATTGGTGGTTTGTTTGGGTAAGTGATTTAAGTAACGAGGTGTGTGTAATGTGATACAAGCATGGTGGATACGCCGCTGGTACTTCCTATATATAAGTGCTTGTATTATGTTACATGTCGTAGCGTTATTTAAATCATTCAATTTGGAATTACATATTTTTACACAAATAACATATTTTTCACAAGACATTGTTACAAATTCATTTTACTTGGTCATTCATTTAACCTTACAATCATTCTTTTATCTATACATATCTGTCATCGCTTTTCAAACGATTTATAAAACAAAACATTTTACAAGGATCATGACTGATTTTTGTTAAACAACTTTTTCTAAACTTATAAGTCATGAATCCTAAATCAATAAAACCTATGTACTCGCCGGCATTTTTATGCTGATGTACCTATTTTCACATGTGTTTCAGGAGATGATGCATAGGATTAATCAAGATACACATAGGCGGACTTGGGCCTTAGTGACAGTAAAAGATGCAAGACTAGTTAATTTTGTTATACTTCTTTGTTTGTTAAGACATTGTAACTCTTTTAATTAATAAAACAACATTTCAATTTTCCATGTGTTATGAAACAATGATTCTGTTACAACACTCCCCGACGTTTCCGCCACGTTTTGTTGTTTTACTTGGTCGGGGTGTGACAACACTCGTGGAAATGTCCACACGTTTTGTAATGTGTCTTAAAGGACTAAACATTACTGTTGGGTGGTTTATTTCAGGAGGTACCTCCGCTGCGCTCGGAGCGAAGGGCCTCGTACTGTGCGATGAACTGTAAGAGGCGTCCTTGAAATTCCGCCTCTGTCGTCGGTAGAGGCTTGTTAGTATCGGTGTTCCCTCGAGTCGACATCTTCCTAGAAGAAAGTCGGTTAGGTCGGGTCTTAGTAAGGACACGAGCACATAAGTCCCTATTTAACGAATAAGACCTCAGAGGTATATTATATTTACGTAAATACGCAGTTGTTTAACAATTAATCACATATCATCACAGTTATCGCACAACTTGTAAATAGGAACGTAGCAAGTAAACATGTGGCATTATAGTTATAGCACAAATATGTAGATCATCAACGTGCTTAGTGAGAACATAGCGACGATATTTTTCGTCAGTCATTAGTCATAAGTATTGTCGCGCGTTTAAAGATGATTGGGCTTTCATTATCCTCCGGCCACAATCACTGTGTCTTACAAAATGCATCATAACAGAAGGGACACAGGGTCACCCTACCCTTGTCCAACAAGTATATCAGTGCATCACAATTACGTGGTCAGAAGTGGTCCTCAAAAGTCTCCGCAATCCCGGCTTATCCTTAGCGTCTTTTCCCAAGCGTAATGCAATCCGCATAATCCAGAAATCAACCATACTGGTGACTGGGGTGGAGGAGGAAAGAAAAGTAAGTTGTTAACATGCGTGAGTCCCTCCTCGATCTTGTATATACGTTGAAGTAATTATTTTCTCTGCCGCTCGATAGTTTAGAAATGAGCATCGGAATTCCGGGAATGGTGAAAGAGCAAAGGTCAAGAGCACAAAGGAGTCTTGATGTATGCGCCGGATCAAAGTATGCTGGTGATAGACAGGGTGGAGAACGTGGTATTTTGCATAAACTTTTCAGACAATATGTTGTCTTGTGATGTAGACGCTCAAATCATGTTTTCGGTTATGTAATGTTTTGCATTTGAAGTTGCCAATTGTGGCGTCAGCTCAAGCTCCAACATTTTGCGACTCATATCCTTAAACTGTAGTTGATGTTACAGGAGCAACTCATCTCGTATGTGGCTTCCATAACGTGAGGGATGGTAAGGGTCTAAAGTTAGCATACCATCGAATCGGCTCATCCAGCGATGTCAAAGCAAACGTAGTACACGGTGCGGCCCGTAAGGTCGTAGAAAATGCTGCAGTAGCAAGAGGGTCGTTACGCGGGTACTGACCTGGAGTACCTTTTCGGGGTGCAGGTATCTCTTGAAGGGAAGCGATAGGCACGAAGGCACAATGGAAGTCGGTCTTCATAGGGAAAGGAGTAATGTCAGCGGTTGCGGATGTAAAAACAAACGTCTCAACAAATGAGGAGATTGCAATGTCTGGCAGACCAAAAAGAAGCAGGATCGTGATCACGTGAAGGTGTAGGTTCAGCAAGCGCAACATCAAGTTGACCCAAAAGGTGTAGAAGCTAGCTCAAGAGCAGACTCTGGGCCGTGTAACGGTGTGGTGTCTCGAGCAGGTGATAGGGCAGCAGCCATGTCATCGTCGTCTTATGTCAGTAGTAGAATGTCGTAATCTAGCTGTTTGTAAGGTTGCAGGTATACATACTCAAAGGAGTCTGAATGCATGCTAGAATCGGAGGATGGCTTGTTAACAGGGGTCTTAAGAAGTGAAGTTAGTAATAGTGTTCTTGTCTAATTTTCTATCGTTATGGGCATCGGCAGGAGGACCATCGATAAGCATGCCCACGTAGTCATATATTGTTCGTCGAGTAGCCAGCCTTCAGTAGAGACGTCCGCAGGAGGCGCATCATCGTGGATCAGGGCCATGGTGTGTCCTTCATCTGGATGACCAGTGATGGAGTGGTCATGGATTGAATCCAGAGTGACAGAAAGATTTTTGTCAAAGAAGCCATCAGCAAGGGTAAAGTATTACCAGAATCTGGTAGCGCGGACTGTTGGAAGTCGTCCTCATCCCTGGTCAGCATATCAGGATCACTCTCAGTGTCTGCCGTAAATATCTCTGGCGCAGATGCTGTCTCCTTATCCGTGGTGGTGGCCATAGGGTTATCAATGCCTAATAACTCGCCTTCTAAATAGTGTGACATGTGTGCCGGTACGTAATAGTCATAGCATGTATATCCATAGAAATTATTAACAATTAGTGTATGCAAATTCTCACCTCATATGCACGTATATTAATAATCAGCAATTAAGCGTGTAAGTAATAACAATGTAAGCATGTAATCATCCTAGTCTTCCCCAGACTATCCTACCCAGCCTCCCCGACTGAATCTCCTAGTCTCTCCGACTAATTCCCTCAGTCTCCCTGACTGAATCTCCTAGTCTCCCCGACTAATTCCCTCAGTCTCCCCGACTGAATCTCCTAGTCTCCCCGACTGAACTCCCTCAGTCTCCCCGACTGAACTTCCTCAGTCTCCCCGACTAAACTCCCTCAGTCTCCCGGACTGAACTCTCTCAGTCTCCCTGAACGAACTCCCGCAGTCTCCCCGACCGAACTCCCTCAGTCTCCCCGACTGAACTTCCTCAGTCTCCCCGACTGAACTCTCTCAGTCTCCCCAACTGAACTCTCTCAGTCTCCCCGAATGAACTTCCTCAGTCTCCCCGACTGAACTCTCTCAGTCTCCCTGACCGAACTCCCTCAGTCTCCCCGACTGAACTTCCTCAGTCTCCCCGACTGAACTATAAATTTTTGAAAAGTATACTTGTGCCTTTTTGTTTGTAAAAATGTTTGTTTCCTGGATCTGGACATTTTTTGTATGCAATGAAAACATGTTGTGAAAACATTTTCGTGAGAGCCCTGGTGATCATAGTCTAGACTCGAGAAAGAATCCTAGTTCGCTATGATCGAGGCTCTGATACCAAGCTATCACACCCTGGCTTTGCGGAAGCGTGGGTTTATTTGGTGTGACTTCTTAATACCATAGCAACAATCATAACAATGTTATATGATAAAAACATGAGATATTCATCCATTAATAAAGTTTAGAAAACTCCCATTTTCAACAATCACAAAATAAGTTACAAACCTTAACTTGATTTAATTGAGTTCATAAAGACTTAGCAAAAGACTTTAAAACAATACTAGGTTTATGTAACACCTCGAAATTTTGTGTCCAATGATGTGTTAACACGTGTCATTTGTTTACACGTAGCATCTATAATAAATAAAGGACTAATTTTGACAAACCTTGAAAGTATATAAATTCGAGGGTTATAAATGTCAACAAGGGTAAATATACTGTATAGTATCCCTAAATAATGCTTAAACCTCCAAACGAATAAATTATAGATCGTACAAAAAACAAAACGCGGAAGAAAGTGAGAGATTACAAACTACAGGGGTTAACTGTGTCAACATGTTTAATAATACCTCTGAGTGACCCTTTAACGTTCCAAAGACTTTGTAACGGTATTATACCCTCACTAAAATAATATATATGAATTTCGCGAAGTTTCGATATGAAACGAGAAAGATACGATCGAATTCGTAGAAGAAGGGTTAAAAGCGTCAACAGTGAAAGTTAAGGCTTTCCCATATAATTAATAAATAAACCGGGGACTTAATAATGCGGGTAATTAACACGAGGCCCCTATCGGTAAATAACCGAGGGCCAAACCGCAAAGTTACCCCTTCAAAACCGAAAGGTCAGGTAAATCATTACGAAAGATTTCGTTATTAATGGCCAGATTCTGTAATCATGATAAAAGATTTAAAAATTTCTGAAATCTTAACCCACGCGGCCCGCATTGCATAATGGGTTAAGTTGAGGCGGGCCGCGAGCCTCCTCAATAACGCGTCTGATCTTTTAATCCCAGGCGGCCCGCATTGTAAACGCATGGAACCTCCATGCGGGCCGCATTAGACGCCCAGATGCAGAAAGTTGTGGTTTTCTTGACTTTTGGAGCCTTTGAATGATCAAACACCAATGTATGAGGCATGGGCACCCTACACTTGACCCATAGCTTCAGGGGACACCTACCCATCACCCTTGACCTGTTGTAGTGCTTGTAATGATCATGCTTGCTTGACATTGGCTATAAATAGCCAAGTTTGGCACATAACATTCACACAAATCAAACAACACCTCTCTGATCATTCTAAGTGCTCCCAAGCATTCTCTTCTGCTCTATAGTCAAGAAACAACTTCTGTAAGTCGTTCATAACCATTTTGGTTTCACATTTCCATAGTTATAGCTCATAAACGCAACCGTCGTAACTAACGGTTGTCATTACAATAAATCAGTAATGGTTCAGTCTTATGACGAATCAAAAGTAGTTATGAGTTGGTATTCATGTGGGTAATAAACCTCTAAAATGGTTCCCCCTGATCACCACTCTAACTATGTCAAATGTCGAGTCAAACGTGCGGTTAAAAAGTCAACAGAAAGCTATTTTAGCGATTTATGCATAATCTGTAATATATATGTTATGGAACCTGTTTTGATAATCATAAAACATGATAATAAGTATATAAACATGTTTGCGCTCGTTTGAATCGATCATTTACTATATAGAACCGGTTCGGAGCCGAATGTCGCAAAAGTTTGACTTTTGCTTTGACTTCAGTTCTGACCCGTTTTAGTGAGGTATAAATATACCTTAAGACTCTCTTAGGACCAGGTCACATGTTGGTATAAACCTCTGTGGTCGGTTCATGAGTTATCCGAGTCTTTTGCGCAATTCCGTCATTCGCCTAAAAGTTGACCGTAACGACCTTTTAAAATTAAAACGAGTATTTCGGACACGTGAACGGACCAAAACCTTGCTTGTTAAATTATAAGCATGTCCTTAAAGTTTCACGTCAATCCGAGGCCTAGAATGAGAGTTATGCTAAAAGGCGCACTTTTAAGAAAGTTTTGTAATTAACGGCGCAATTAGCATAACACCCATCTAACCCAAGTTTTCGTCACCAAAACTTTTACCCACTGTGGTAAAATAATATTTTGGGAATTTTAAAGATTTTTAATAATTTTTACCTTGCTCATAACCTGCGGTTATGGCTACGGTTCGGTAAATACCGAATATGCCCTTTTTGGCCAAAACGGGAGTTCTACAAGGTCTTTTGACCCGATTCCAGTTGCTACTGGTTTTAAATAATAGATAAAGTATTTTTAAGCTTTATAAGCTGTTCGGGAAACTCAGATTTCCTGTAGAACTCGAAAAGCCCTTTTAAAGTCTTTAAAATGGCCGAAAAGCCCCTTCGGGGCATAATATTAACTTAAACTCGTTACGGGCATTACGGAAGGTATCTTACTGATACCAAAATACTTTTAAGGCATATTGACTTAGGAAATAAGCGTACGACTCTTATGGTTAACCGTTTCGCCTATTTGCGCACACGGTACGGCTCATGGAACTAGTTTTCGTGCAATAGCCGATATGGGTCAAATTATATTATTTGAACCCCAAAATCCAGAGTATGAACTATAAACCCATATAAAACAAGTCTCTGAACTTGTTGGGTCCAAATCATACTCCATTCTCGGTTTTCGCCTTTCCGTGCGAATTAACCATATCTATATATCGGAATCAACCGGTTTAAGCTACGGCTAATACAAGGACCGTTAGGATTCTAAGAGGTTAATTAAAACCTTCGTTCCAGATTAGGAGCCCCAGTAAAAGCTATCGGTGACTTGATCTAAATTAAGGATTAATACTTGCAAAGGTAAATACTTTAACTTATTTCCCCTATATGGGCTTGGGTTACGGTATATTAATACCGCTTGATTGAGCATTATATAATTCCATCGCTTAGGTGGTTAATTGATTAAATATGATCGGCTCATTTAAACAGTTTTGTTGCTTATAAGCCTTTGGGGGGTTTAATGACCGTTGTCCCGGATATCCTTGGCATCATTTTACGAAATGGCCACGACCATCGACATCCCGGTGTAGGCGTACACCCGGTATAAAGTGTCGACATTAAAATTAAAAGACGTAGCCGTTGGTTTTTATACTACGGTTTTACGCAAACGTGGTGTGTCTATAAATCTTTAACCCGGCACGACCCGGGCTACTGAACGCATAAAAGAACATGTAAAACGTTCACAAGATCATTATGAATATTCCCAAGTTATAAAAGAGTTTGTGCCTTGTGCATTCAAATCAATTTTAATAAACATTTTCAAATGTGTCAGTTGAATGTATTTACCAGTGTAAACTGACGTATTTTCCCCAAAAAGATTAAGTGCAGGTACCTAAACGTAATTGGCTGGTATTAGCTCCCTAGCGTCGGGATAAGTCTCGCAAGCTTGATTGCAGTATCTAATGGAACAATACTTTATCTTTATTTTCGATCCACTGTGGACATTCAACTTCTGTAATACATTGATATTATCACCAGAGGTTGAAGTTATATATATTTATCTTTTGCTTCCGCTGTGCATTATATAATTGTGTGGTTTGACTATATTGTTGCCAACATCGTCACGGTAATCCCCCACCGGGCCCACCGGTGAGACACGTGGAAATAGGGGTGTGACAGGTTGGTATCAGAGCCAACATTGAGTGAATTAAACACTATCCTAATGTGTTTAATCTCAGTGACACAATTGCACATACTTGAGTCTAGACAAGAACTTAGGACAAATTCGGATTAATACTCCTTTTTGTCTTTAATTTCGATTTGATTTTTAATAAGTTTTGAAGCAGGAAAATGCCACCTGTTATATTCCGAGGAAGAGGAAGGGGACGTAGAGGCCGAGGAGAAATCGTGACACATCACGATCAAGAAGCTGGACCATCTGGTACAAGACATCCTTCGATGACAAGGAGCGAAGAGCCACAACGACGAAGAGATCTTTACGAACCCGCGAGGCATTCCACTTCGCACAGCTCGACGCCATCCTACCGGCACTCCTTTGGACCAGATTCAGAAAATAATCCCAACAACCCACAACCTTCCTTCATACCTCTACAACGTTCGGTTTCGCACCGGAATTATGACGACCCTACTCCATACTACGTAGCTCAGTTTAATCCGGCTGACTACATACAGGAACCTTCAGGTTTTGTTCCACTAGGGCCACAAGACCATTTTTCTGAAGATCCCATGGAGGAGGATGAGGATCCAACTGAACCAGCTCGTGGTACGCCCACACATCCGATAGAAGTATCTGATGGATCTTCATATCATGGTCCGCAGTATCAAGGCCCAGACAGCTTTATGGCCTTGTTTGACCGACATGAGTGGTACAACACACCATCTCATCAGACATCGCAACCGAGGCATCCACAGGATCCATCTGAGGATTCACGCTTTGAGGCAGTTACGCCACCACCTCCGCCACCGGCACAACCAGTAATACCTGATCCGCCGAGGCGTAGGAGGACAAATGCTCGTATGTCTACACGAGGAGGAGGGGGTATCCACTTCAGCACTCCTCGACATTCTAGTAGTAGCCACTATCCGCCACTACATGAAGAAGGACCTTCAAGTCCTATACAAGAAGCGAACTCCGCACCTACTGCACGAAATTCACCACCATTTGGGTATGACCAACCCATACCAGCTTACACAGGTCCGACGGCTTACAATCCGTTCGAACCATCACAAGCACAATACAACTATGGCTATGAGCGCGACCCCTATGTGGTGTCGGCTAGATATAATGCGCGCTACCCTGACGGAGCACATGGAAACATGGGACCACCGGACTACTCAGCTCATGGGTATCCAATACCTCCCAGACCTCCAGTTCCGCATCAAGCGCCACAACCACGATTCTCTCCTCCGGAACAGGAAGAAATACTCCATCGACTAGATCGTGTGGAGAGAGAGTTCGAGGAAGAAAAGAAAAGCCACCGAGGATTTCTCAAGGGCTTGGCGAACCTACTAAAGGGCAAAAAGAAGAAAAGTGACCATTAGCCCTTAATAGTTGTATTAATGTAATCTCTACTTTGAAATAAGTCCCTGCGTGGACAACTTATCATATTCAGTCCCTATGTGGACTTATCTTTCGTCCTTGCACGGACACCTATCTTGTACTAGTCCCTGCGTGGACTTGTCACTTATTTTAAAACTCCTATGGAGGTATGTATTATTTGAAAGACCCGTTTAGGGCAATATGTAACTGTATTTGTGATTTTTGGAATGTATGTTGTGAGTTTTGTTTTAATATATATAAAAATAAATCAAAACCATTCTTTTTTATTGATCTGCCTAAATAAAGAATCCAAAGGGGGTGAAACCTAGCTTGGGGTCTTTTAAGATCAGTCAAGATGGTACGACCTAGCTGAGAAGATTCTGATTCCCTGTTAACCTCTGTACGCATGTTAACATTTATGGCAGATGTGATTCGTTATAATCACGCACGTCATTCTTATACAATAATCCTTTGAGGATTTCAAAACCCAACTAAATGATATATAGATCGTGGGTTAAATCACCAATGAAGGTGATCAGTATTATAAAGACATCCATTTAGTGATGCAATGCCTACGGGCCAGTATTATAAAAACATCCATTAGTGATGCAGTGCCTACGGGCCAGAATTATTAAAACATCCATTAGTGATGTAGTGCCTACGGGCCAATATTATTAAAACATCCATTAGTGATGTAGTGCCTACGGGCCAATCATATTAAGACATCCATTAGAGGTGTAGTGCCTATGGGCCATAATAATTGTCTTATAAGGACAAAAGGCAGTAGTAGTCTATGACTCTCTGTCAAAAAGAGATAAAAGAACTACGGTTCAAATCTCTATGCCTTTGATTCTCTGAAATCTCGGCCAACATTATAAAACATCATCATGATTAGGCTTTATGCCGCCAATGCTATTTATATAGTTAAAATAGGATGTATTCAAATCCTAATACTTAATGAAATAAAAAGTTAACCAAATATGGTCTCTGTACCATGGTTGACAAATTGTCATAAAAGACAATCATATAATAATCTCCTAAATTAAAATTTTGTTATCTTCTGTAACAGATTCAAGTTACAATGGCGGATCCCAATGGAGAGAACAACCACACAAACGAAGATGACTATGACAATGCGTCAGTGCATTTGACAGGCGCACAACTGAAGGCTCTGATCAACAATGCTGTCCAGGCAGCTATTGATCGTCAACATACTGAGTCTCAAGGCAGAACTGTGTCGAAACCACCCTCTAAACCAAAGACACACTCCAAACCACCCTCTGAACCCAAGAAAGATGACGACAAGCATTCGTCTACTGAGCACAGCGTTCACCGCGATAGAGAATATACTGATGCGTCTAGTGCTAAGGGTTGCACCTACAAATACTTTGTATCATGTAAGCCCCGTGAATTTACAGGGGAGAAAGGTGCGGTTGATTGTATCACCTGGCTGGACGAGATGGACACGATTGTGGACATCAGCGGGTGCGCTGAGAGGGACGTGGTTAAGTTTGTGTCCCAGTCATTCAAGGGCGAGGCCCTGGCATGGTGGAGAGCTCTGGTACAGGCTTCAGGTAAGTCTGCCTTATACAAGATGTCATGGGGGGAGTTTATTGCCCTCATAAAAGAAAACTACTGCCCTCAGCACGAGGTTGAAAAGATTGAGGCAGATTTTGTCTCACTAGTGATGACAAACCTGGATTGTCAAGCTTATCTGACAAGCTTTAACACTATGTCACGCCTGGTGCCATATCTTGTGACACCAGAACCTAGAAGGATTGCCCGATTCATTGGGGGCTTAGAGCCGGCGATCAAGGCCAGCGTAAAGGCCTCTAGGCCAACGACCTTCAGGTCAGTTACTGACCTCTCCTTGTCTCTTACGCTTGATGATGTCCGTCTGAGGGCACAAAGGAGCAAGGAGGCTGAAAAGCGAAAACGTGAGGATGATACCTCACGAAAGTCTGGGAAAAAGCACCGTGGAAACGGTGAAGGCAAGAGAGGGTCGGAGGCAAAGAAGGAGGGGCAAGCTGATGGAAGACCTCACTGCAAGGTCTGCAAGAAACCTCACTCCGGGAAGTGTAGGTTTGCGTCTGGTTCACAGTCGCAACAAAGGACTCCAACCTGTGGGCTATGCAAGTCCAAGGATCATAAGACAGTGGAGTGCAAAAAGATTAAGGATGCAACCTGCTATAATTGTAATGAAAAGGGGCATATAAAGAGTAATTGCCCGAAGTATGCCAAGAAGGCGGAAGAGACGAAGAAATCAAATGCGAGAGTTTTCCGCTTGGATGCAAAGGAAGCGGTCAAGGACGACAATGTGCTTACAGGTACTTTTCTCGTAAATAATATATTTGCAAGAGTACTATTCGATTCTGGCGCTGACAAGCCCTTTGTAGACCAGAAATTTTGCCAACTACTAAATATGCCAATCAAAACCCTTGACGTGAAATACGAAGTAGAGTTAGCAGACGGCACGATAGAAACCGTCTCTACTGTTCTAGAAGGATGTGAAATATCCATTAGGAACCATTCTTTTCCTTTATCTCTACTTCCTTTCAAACTTGCGGGTTTTGACATCGTGCTAGGCATGGACTGGTTATCCCATAACCAGGCCCAAATCATTTGCGGCAAAAGGCAAATAGTTTTAAAAACTCCGAGTGGCGAATCTCTTACCATTCGAGGGGATACGCATTACGGATTGCCCGAAGACGTATCTATGCTGAAAGCTTCAAGTTGTTTGAACAGAGGCTGTGTAATTTACATGGCTCAGGTGATAATTGAAGAACCAAAGCCGAAGATCGAGGATCTTCCTGTCATTTCTGAATACCCCGAGGTTTTTCCTGAAGAACTACCTGGTTTGCCACCAGATAGACAAGTGGAGTTCAGAATTGACATCATTCCTGGAGCAGCCCCGATAGCAAGAGCACCTTACAGATTAGCTCCAACGGAAATGAAAGAACTGAGGACCCAGTTGGATGAACTGCTGGCGAAAGGTTTTATCAGACCTAGTTCATCTCCCTGGGGAGCTCCTGTCCTATTTGTAAAGAAGAAGGACGGATCGATGCGGTTGTGCATCGACTATCGAGAACTAAATAAAGTTACCATAAAGAATAGATATCCTTTACCAAGGATCGATGATCTGTTCGACCAGCTGCAAGGAGCAAGCTACTTCTCCAAGATCGACTTAAGGTAGGGTTATCATCAACTAAGGGTCAGAGATGAAGATGTACACAAGACTGCATTTAGGACTCGATATGGTCATTACGAGTTCCTAGTGATGCCTTTTGGGCTCACAAATGCGCCGGCTGCGTTCATGGATCTCATGAATCGCGTTTGCAAGCCGTACTTGGACAAATTCGTCATAGTCTTCATTGATGATATCCTTATCTATTCCAAGAACCAAGCTGACCACGAGAAGCACCTTCGTTGCATTCTCGAATTACTACAACGTGAGAAACTCTACGCCAAGTTCTCGAAATGTGAATTCTGGCTACGAGAAGTTCAATTTTTAGGACACGTTGTGAGTGAGCGTGGTATCCAAGTGGATCCCGCTAAGGTAGAGGCAGTCATGAACTGGCAAGAGCCAAAGACGCCTACCGAGATTCGTAGTTTCCTGGGGTTAGCAGGATACTACCGGAGATTTATTGAAAATTTTTCAAGGATTGCTGCGCCCTTGACTTCCTTGACCAAGAAGAAAGAAAAGTACATTTGGGGCCCGAAGCAGCAAGAGTCCTTTGAAATACTGAAGCAGAAGCTAAGCAACGCACCTGTGTTGACCTTACCTGAGGGTACAGATGAATTCGTAGTTTACTGCGATGCATCACACACAGGCATGGGGTGTGTTCTTATGCAGAAGGGCAAGGTGATCGCCTATGCTTCAAGGCAATTAAAGGTGCATGAAAAGAATTACACCACCCATGATTTGGAGTTGGATGCCGTTGTATT
Source organism: Helianthus annuus (assembly GCF_002127325.2). Classification (NCBI taxonomy): domain Eukaryota; kingdom Viridiplantae; phylum Streptophyta; class Magnoliopsida; order Asterales; family Asteraceae; genus Helianthus; species Helianthus annuus. The sequence continues at coordinate 95,848,468 of NC_035438.2, read as the reverse complement.
TGCACTGAAGTTGTGGAGGCACTACCTTTATGGTATTAAATTTGTGATTTATTCTGATCACAAAAGTCTCCAGCACTTGTTCAACCAGAAGGAGTTGAACATGAGGCAACGCCGTTGGATGGAAACCCTGAATGATTATGACTGTGAAATCAGGTACCATCCCGGTAAGGCGAATGTAGTCGCCGATGCATTGAGCAGGAAAGAAAGGGTAAAACCGATTCGAATCAATGCCAAGAGCATTGAAGTTAAAAATAATTTGATTGAAAGGATTTTGGCTGCACAGCGAGAGGCTGTGTTGGAAGCTAATTATCCTGATGAAAAGCTGGGAGTAACTGAGGAGCAGTTGACTCTTAGCAAGGATGGAATTCTTAGGCTGAATGGACGTATATGGGTTCCGATTTATGGGGGACTACGAGATGTTGTTCTCCAGGAAGCCCATAGTTCCAAATACTCAGTCCATCCTGGTGCTGATAAAATGTACCAAGACTTAAAGGCAAATTATTGGTGGATAGGCTTGAAAAAGTCTGTAGCCGCCCATGTAGCAAAGTGCTTGACTTGTGCTCAAGTCAAGGCCGAGCACCAAAAGCCGTCTGGCTTGCTACAACAGCCTGAGCTTCCCGAGTGGAAGTGGGAATGCGTAACTATGGACTTCATAACCAAGTTACCTAAAACCAGGAAAGGAAACGATACAATATGGGTTATAGTCGATAGGCTGACTAAATCAGCTCATTTTCTACCCATCAAGGAGACGTATAGCTCCGATATGTTAGCCCAACTTTATGTTGATAAGATTGTAGCCTTACACGGCATACCTGTGTCTATTATCTCCGACAGGGATACTAGATACACATCACACTTCTGGAAAAGTTTCCAGCAATCTTTGGGCACGCGTTTAAATTTTAGTACGGCTTACCATCCACAGACGGACGGTCAAAGTGAGCGTACTATCCAAACGCTAGAAGACATGCTTCGTGCATGTGCGATCGATTTAGGTGGTAACTGGGATAAAAACCTACCCCTGATCGAATTCTCCTACAATAATAGCTACCACACCAGCATAAAGGCTGCGCCTTTTGAGGCATTATATGGTAGGAAATGCAGATCGCCTGTTTGTTGGGCGGAAGTAGGAGAGGTCCAATTATCGGGACCAGAGATTGTTTTCCAGACGACGGACAAGATTGTCCAGATCCGGGAACGTCTCAAGGCTGCCCGCGATAGGCAGAAGAGCTACGCTGATCCAAAGCGTAAGGATTTTTCACTTCGAAGTGGGTGAAAAAGTATTACTTAAGGTATCGCCCTGGAAGGGGGTGATGCATTTCGGCAAGAAAGGCAAGCTGAGTCCGAGATACATAGGGCCTTTTGAGGTCATTGAACGAGTCGGATCAGTTGCCTATAAATTGAACTTGCCTGAAGAGCTCAATGGAATTCACAATGTGTTCCACATCTGTAATCTCAAAAAGTGCTTCGCCGACGAGTCGTTGGTGATTTCACACGCAGATGTGCATATAGATGAGAGCTTAAAGTTTATAGAAAAACCCTTGTCGATTGAAGATCGACAGGTGAAGAAGCTTCGCAGAAAGCACGTACCGATTGTAAAAGTCAAATGGGATGCTCGTAGAGGTCCTGAATATACGTGGGAAGTCGAAGCTACAATGAAAGAAAAATACCCCTATTTATTTGGGTAAATCTCGGGTCGAGATTTATTTTAAGGGGGTGAGGATGTAACACCTCGAAATTTTGTGTCCAATGATGTGTTAACACGTGTCATTTGTTTACACGTAGCATCTATAATAAATAAAGGACTAATTTTGACAAACCTTGAAAGTATATAAATTCGAGGGTTATAAATGTCAACAAGGGTAAATATACTGTATAGTATCCCTAAATAATGCTTAAACCTCCAAACGAATAAATTATAGATCGTACAAAAAACAAAACGCGGAAGAAAGTGAGAGATTACAAACTACAGGGGTTAACTGTGTCAACATGTTTAATAATACCTCTGAGTGACCCTTTAACGTTCCAAAGACTTTGTAACGGTATTATACCCTCACTAAAATAATATATATGAATTTCGCGAAGTTTCGATATGAAACGAGAAAGATACGATCGAATTCGTAGAAGAAGGGTTAAAAGCGTCAACAGTGAAAGTTAAGGCTTTCCCATATAATTAATAAATAAACCGGGGACTTAATAATGCGGGTAATTAACACGAGGCCCCTATCGGTAAATAACCGAGGGCCAAACCGCAAAGTTACCCCTTCAAAACCGAAAGGTCAGGTAAATCATTACGAAAGATTTCGTTATTAATGGCCAGATTCTGTAATCATGATAAAAGATTTAAAAATTTCTGAAATCTTAACCCACGCGGCCCGCATTGCATAATGGGTTAAGTTGAGGCGGGCCGCGAGCCTCCTCAATAACGCGTCTGATCTTTTAATCCCAGGCGGCCCGCATTGTAAACGCATGGAACCTCCATGCGGGCCGCATTAGACGCCCAGATGCAGAAAGTTGTGGTTTTCTTGACTTTTGGAGCCTTTGAATGATCAAACACCAATGTATGAGGCATGGGCACCCTACACTTGACCCATAGCTTCAGGGGACACCTACCCATCACCCTTGACCTGTTGTAGTGCTTGTAATGATCATGCTTGCTTGACATTGGCTATAAATAGCCAAGTTTGGCACATAACATTCACACAAATCAAACAACACCTCTCTGATCATTCTAAGTGCTCCCAAGCATTCTCTTCTGCTCTATAGTCAAGAAACAACTTCTGTAAGTCGTTCATAACCATTTTGGTTTCACATTTCCATAGTTATAGCTCATAAACGCAACCGTCGTAACTAACGGTTGTCATTACAATAAATCAGTAATGGTTCAGTCTTATGACGAATCAAAAGTAGTTATGAGTTGGTATTCATGTGGGTAATAAACCTCTAAAATGGTTCCCCCTGATCACCACTCTAACTATGTCAAATGTCGAGTCAAACGTGCGGTTAAAAAGTCAACAGAAAGCTATTTTAGCGATTTATGCATAATCTGTAATATATATGTTATGGAACCTGTTTTGATAATCATAAAACATGATAATAAGTATATAAACATGTTTGCGCTCGTTTGAATCGATCATTTACTATATAGAACCGGTTCGGAGCCGAATGTCGCAAAAGTTTGACTTTTGCTTTGACTTCAGTTCTGACCCGTTTTAGTGAGGTATAAATATACCTTAAGACTCTCTTAGGACCAGGTCACATGTTGGTATAAACCTCTGTGGTCGGTTCATGAGTTATCCGAGTCTTTTGCGCAATTCCGTCATTCGCCTAAAAGTTGACCGTAACGACCTTTTAAAATTAAAACGAGTATTTCGGACACGTGAACGGACCAAAACCTTGCTTGTTAAATTATAAGCATGTCCTTAAAGTTTCACGTCAATCCGAGGCCTAGAATGAGAGTTATGCTAAAAGGCGCACTTTTAAGAAAGTTTTGTAATTAACGGCGCAATTAGCATAACACCCATCTAACCCAAGTTTTCGTCACCAAAACTTTTACCCACTGTGGTAAAATAATATTTTGGGAATTTTAAAGATTTTTAATAATTTTTACCTTGCTCATAACCTGCGGTTATGGCTACGGTTCGGTAAATACCGAATATGCCCTTTTTGGCCAAAACGGGAGTTCTACAAGGTCTTTTGACCCGATTCCAGTTGCTACTGGTTTTAAATAATAGATAAAGTATTTTTAAGCTTTATAAGCTGTTCGGGAAACTCAGATTTCCTGTAGAACTCGAAAAGCCCTTTTAAAGTCTTTAAAATGGCCGAAAAGCCCCTTCGGGGCATAATATTAACTTAAACTCGTTACGGGCATTACGGAAGGTATCTTACTGATACCAAAATACTTTTAAGGCATATTGACTTAGGAAATAAGCGTACGACTCTTATGGTTAACCGTTTCGCCTATTTGCGCACACGGTACGGCTCATGGAACTAGTTTTCGTGCAATAGCCGATATGGGTCAAATTATATTATTTGAACCCCAAAATCCAGAGTATGAACTATAAACCCATATAAAACAAGTCTCTGAACTTGTTGGGTCCAAATCATACTCCATTCTCGGTTTTCGCCTTTCCGTGCGAATTAACCATATCTATATATCGGAATCAACCGGTTTAAGCTACGGCTAATACAAGGACCGTTAGGATTCTAAGAGGTTAATTAAAACCTTCGTTCCAGATTAGGAGCCCCAGTAAAAGCTATCGGTGACTTGATCTAAATTAAGGATTAATACTTGCAAAGGTAAATACTTTAACTTATTTCCCCTATATGGGCTTGGGTTACGGTATATTAATACCGCTTGATTGAGCATTATATAATTCCATCGCTTAGGTGGTTAATTGATTAAATATGATCGGCTCATTTAAACAGTTTTGTTGCTTATAAGCCTTTGGGGGGTTTAATGACCGTTGTCCCGGATATCCTTGGCATCATTTTACGAAATGGCCACGACCATCGACATCCCGGTGTAGGCGTACACCCGGTATAAAGTGTCGACATTAAAATTAAAAGACGTAGCCGTTGGTTTTTATACTACGGTTTTACGCAAACGTGGTGTGTCTATAAATCTTTAACCCGGCACGACCCGGGCTACTGAACGCATAAAAGAACATGTAAAACGTTCACAAGATCATTATGAATATTCCCAAGTTATAAAAGAGTTTGTGCCTTGTGCATTCAAATCAATTTTAATAAACATTTTCAAATGTGTCAGTTGAATGTATTTACCAGTGTAAACTGACGTATTTTCCCCAAAAAGATTAAGTGCAGGTACCTAAACGTAATTGGCTGGTATTAGCTCCCTAGCGTCGGGATAAGTCTCGCAAGCTTGATTGCAGTATCTAATAGAACAATACTTTATCTTTATTTTCGATCCACTGTGGACATTCAACTTCTGTAATACATTGATATTATCACCAGAGGTTGAAGTTATATATATTTATCTTTTGCTTCCGCTGTGCATTATATAATTGTGTGGTTTGACTATATTGTTGCCAACATCGTCACGGTAATCCCCCACCGGGCCCACCGGTGAGACACGTGGAAATAGGGGTGTGACAGTTTAGGGATATGTAACCCGTCCAGGAAGAGGTTACACCTTCTAAACCCTGGATGACTTCTTTATTCAAACGCAGCTTGAAGATACATGCATACCGTGCCAGATCCGTTTGTTTCCTGAAATACATGTAGTTTGAAAAGTCAACAAAAAGTTGAGCGAGTTCATGTGTATGTGAGTTTGTATAAATCATTAGAACGTGTCTGTATAATGTATGTTCTTGGTATGTAACAATAAGGAAAAAGGAGATCGATTAATGTGTAGCTAATACATTAATAAGTGACATGGCCTAAGAAGCACTCAAACCTATAACGTGTATTTCATATCGGTCCTTCCGGCGGAACGATATAGTCACCACATGCAGCCACACACTGGCCCATGTGTGGGGCTCGCAACACCCGATAGATCTACCACTCATGCCTCTCAGTCCTTATACAAGGATTAATGGTCTTACGATAATAGCCTATCCATTCACGTGATCTAGCAGTAAATTCCTTAGCTAATCATACCATGTATAAAAGCATTTGTAAGCAGTACGTAACATGTATTTCACCCCCGAAGTTGTAAAACTGAAAACAGTTAAAAGAAAAGGGGGACATGAACTCATAGTATTGCGTCTTCGTACTCATAACCCAAATCTCCACGGCAATCACGACTACCTACAATGGTCTATTGTCCATTAGACGGACGGGTAGTGCCTTGTCTTAGTATTTGTGTTTTTGAGTTACGATTCTGGTATTATTCCAAGTTATAATAATTGTATTTAGTTCTGGAATAATAGTTAGACAACTATTTTAGAGTTGTACTTCTCAAGTATCGTATATGCGTATTTCCTTCCCAAGGATGGGGGTATTTATACATGTGCGTTCTTATAATTCCAAAAATATATTATTAAGTCTCACTTAAATAAATATATTTTAATTCGTTTATCTAGAATATTCCATCTCCAAAATATACATATTTTTCCCAAAAATATTATATTTTACTCCATTCAATTTCCAAAATACATATATTTTTCCCAAAAATATTTTATTTTATTCCATACAATTTCCAAAATACATATATTTTTCCCCAAAAATATTACACAATTTCCAAAATATATATACTTTTCCCAAAAATATTATATTTTACTTCACATAATTTCCCCAGAATAATACTTTGTCAAAATACCCCATTAAGAGTATTTTCCAAAAACACGCGTGTTACATTTTAGAGTTCGCGTTTAAAAACAATACCGATGTAACTTAAATGTTTATTGTGAAGGCGTTGGTATTATTTTGGAGTCGTTACTTCTCAGTGTACTCGGGTTATATTGTTTTTACCCTAAAAATAATATATCTCTAGTTCACAAAATAATCACGTAAGCACACAAGCGTCTTATTATGAAATATATATTCTCAATATATATTTAACAAGTTCTATTTACGAAAATCCACCTCCGACACTTGGTTATTTTGTAATAAAATTTATGGCAAAATTTATACTTTGGAAACAAGTTAAAAATATATTTATAAACACTTGTCACAAAAATATTTCTAAGTGTTACATTTCTGGAAAAATTTCGTCAGAGTTTCCTCTGTAACTGGAGGTGGTCACGCTTACTAGCGTATCATTTTCTTTTGTAAAATCATGTTAGCTCGTTCTCAAATAACCATCCCGACATTTAGACACGCTAAATACTACTTATATCATTACAGTTTTAATATACAAAACTGGGCTATTTTCAGGTATTTTAATAAAATAGTTATCTTATTCAAAATTTCCCAAATTTTTACAGAATAACTTATACGATCCAAAAATTATTGTGTAAAAATATCGGGGTCCAAATCATCACCAATATTTTATAGAAAATCATTTTCCGGACTGCATTCAGATTTACCTTCTTCTAACAGCAGTTCACGGAACGTTTTATTTAAAATTCATCGAGAGTCCGATTTATGAAATTCCAGTTGGAGGATCACGGCGACAATAGTGACCATCTACAGTATAAATTGACTCTCATTTACTGCTGTAAAAATGCAGCTTTAACTGCTGTTACAAATCGACGCTTTAAAAATAGTAAACGAAGTCCAAAAATTATGATTCCGGTGCCATTAGAACCGTATTTCATAGTACATAAACCAAGACTTCAGAAAATACATTTTTCGTTAAGTTATGACCTGTTTACAGCCAGTTAAAATCGGCTGAAAGTGTAAATTAGCATGTTGTTTGAAGGTTAAAGGTTACTAAAACGCACACATACGATTACCATTCATTCTAATACGATTAACATAAGACCCTAAATCATTTACAGCAGATTTTTGTTCATTTTATTCAAATTTATCATGTACCATCATCTCTTATCTTGTGATCTTTATGTGAAGCTTCATGTTTGAGATTTAAGCGTAAGATCTTTTAGTGTTCATAGATTTTCATCATACTTTAAGTATTTAAGCTTTAATCTTTAGTGTTCATGATTTTTACCCGTTAAATCTCTTATTAACCACTTTAAACAAGATCAAGAGAGTGTTTAGAATCACTTACAACTAGTTCAAGGCTAGGGAAGAATCAAAGCGAAAACAAGGTGGTTAATAGCGATGTAGAGAGGTCCTTGTGATTCCGTAAGCACCGAGCTTGATTGTATGATCTTTAACACCTTTGAGTATGTATGGTTTGCTTGTAGGAGGCTCGATGGTGGTGGTATGGTGGTGTGGTGCTGGCGGACGGTCAAGAGAGAAAGAGGGAGAGTTTGAGTTGGTGTTTGATTAGTGAAAATGAAAGTCTTATCCCACATGTTTACTTATAAACCATTTTCCACTATTAACCATTAGATAATATGTAGTTTAGATACTAAACATTTGAATTAAAATAATCAACAAGGACAAGGGTGTGTCACCCTTGTGGTGACCGTTCGGTTATAGGGGGGGTTGGTTTGTTTTGAACTAAATGGTTAGGTTATAGTTAGTTTAGTTAGGAGGTTTAATTAATTACTAGTGTGTTATGCAATATAGCGGGTGTTAAGGTATTCGGGGACCCTAACTGGCTCAGAAAAAGAAAAACAGTGTCATTGACAATATTTTTATGTTCCGGGTAAAGTCCGGTTATTCGGTTGGATACTGATCCGTTAAAGTGTCAAACAAAGCTTTAAAGTGTCTTTATTATTATTTTTAGTGACACAATGAATTCCCGACACTTTGGAGAGTGTCTAGTATCATTTTCCCATGTTTTTGCACTTTACTAGTTAGCTTAAAAGCTGAATTTTGTATTAAAGTGCAGAATTTTGTGTTTAAAACATGATTTAGGCACATCCGGTCACTGTATCTAATACCTAGTGACACAGTTCTACAATCCTCACTTCATTACACTTCCTACTAGTGTAGTAAACTATTCCCGGCTCATACTAGCCTTAGAGACAATGTCTGTCTAGTGCTGGCTATGTCAGCACGTTTACTGGGTTATCCGTTCATTGTGCTACTGTGCTATTGTGCATCAAGTTTGTCACTATTGTTTTGTGTATAATAAATGAAGTGACAATAATAAAAGGTGTTGCATGAGTATGTACGTATCAGTAAACAGTAAGCAGTTAAATCAACAGTTGTAATCAGCACAGACATTAAGCACAAGTTAAATATAAATTAATTGTACGGATACCTGTAATTTTTAGGGTTGTCACAATTTTCTGATTGAGTATACTCGTATCTCGATGGAGATCTGGAGTACACCTCTCTGTCTTCAATGTGGACTCGGGATGGCTCGTCGTGTTGAGAAACATGAGGTACCGATGGTGTCCTAACACAGGATACGGGCCTCCGTGGTTGAGTTTGGGGAGCAGTTTGTGCACACAGCTGTGTGTATACAGCATTTAATGCCCCCTGAGATCTGACGTACCAGGAGATCGGGGTTTCTCCTAGAGGCAGAATTGAGCTTACAGGGATTTCTGGCTGTACCCTTGGGGTGATAGGTTCATTTGGATGATTATCAGCAAACTGCACCTCATTATCATCCGAGGCTTCTTCTACAATACCCTCAACCTGGGTATTGTTAGCGAAATTTGGCCGAGGGCCATTTTGACGATGGGCTGAAGTTTCTTCCATTTGCAAATGGAATCAACATAGTGAATCGGAAACGAGAAAAAATAGATTAAACTGAGAAATCGGTGGGCGCCAATGAAGAAACACTAGACAAATGACTGGAATCAAATTATCCAGGGGGTTAGGTTCTACATAAAAGGGTGGTTCTCTCTCGTTTGATTCGAACGGACAAGACTTCTTCTCCGGTGGACACTGCAAAACAGAACACCGTTAGCCTCGTCAAGGGGAGAAGGGAGGTTCTCTCCTTGACCCGACACCGGCGTGAGAATAAGTATGTGTTTACGAAGAAGAAGTATTGATGAAGTGAGCGTGACTTGAAGTTCATACCTGAATTATTCTCATATTTATAGCCAGGAGTTTAGGCGGGAAAACTCCTTGTTGAAATATTAACGGAAGATGCTAACTCCGTAAGCGGTTATTTTCCCTCCGTTAATTCTCTTGATCGGATTGTGAGAGCACACGGATCGCGATCTTATTCAAAGGCTGGGGAGTTGCCACGTGGAAAGTGTGACAACTGTGCTCTGTAATCAATGTACGATGTAAAACAACGATGATTATTAATAAAATAATGTGCTTTGGTGTTATTATATGTGTTTTTGTGTGTGTATTTGTGTTTGGTGACTTTGCAATTTAATTAGATTCCAATTTCAAGCTCTAAATCGCTTTCTGGAAGGTAATACGCGCACAGATGCGTAAATATAACCAGTTTAATGCAACAAACACTCCAGAATAATGAAATAGGCTTATCATACCTTAAATAACCTCCATAACTTAGAAATAAGTTTTGGATGGTTTGATGTATCGAAAACAAGTTTTTCCATCGCAGGGACTATTTGTGTCAAACTGCGAAACTATATTGATTTGTATAGTAACGAACCTTCAGGAACTTGATCATAAGTTAAATATGCCCTAAATATCCTTTACATAGCTTAGAAATAGGCTTTGAGGTGTTTGGTGCGCAAAAATAAACTTTCTTGATCAAGCAGGGACTAAAAGCGTCAAAAAGTGCACAAGTTTGCATTTTCGCGCATATCTTATGTTCTGAATATATCCGGACACCCAAAAAATCATGTAATCATTAAAATATTTTATTTTAAGTGATTGGGATGCTAAAATTCCATTCGTCGCTTAATTTGGATCGTTTTTGCGTTCGTTACGACTTCCGTCGTAATTAACCGAACAACGCAACTGTACGAGCAAACGAACCGACATCCGAGATATTTTTGAGCATGTTTTGAGTTCCCTATACTTTAACTTCATTTTAGAGCCTTGAAATGAGGTTAACGTGGCTTAAACGTGCCAAAAATGAGCCGAATTGCAAGTTTCTCATGTGCAGGGACCTGTTTTGACATTCTGTAAAACTTCCTCACACGGGCCGCGTAAGGTTTGGTGTGTAGGTTACGCGGGCCGCGTGGCCTTGCCAGACAGAAAGATCAGAAACAACAATCTGGGCTAAATTCAGGGGTTTTAATGTAATATTTGCAATACCTGGAGCTGGTTTTCGACTCCCATTGTATTCTAATACCATTAACCCACATGTATGGCCAAGATTATTCCTTCAAACCACTTGGAATCATCCTATTGATCCTAACTTAATATAAATAGCAACCCCCACTTCACTTCATTCTCACACTTGATCTGAATTCAGCTCTAAGTTGGGGTGTTTACACTTCATACCTGAGATATTTTAGATCAAACATCCTTCTTGGACCCTTTGTAAGTCCTCTTCTTGCTTGTTCTTATATTTCAAGCATGATAGTCAAACAAGTTTGACTTTCAGCTTTGACCAAGTCAATGGTCAACACAAAGTTCCGTTGAACTTTGCAACGTGAGCGTAATCACGTTGGTTATAGTCCCTTGTGACTATACCTAGTGATTACCACGTTGACTAGGCATAGTGACGAGTCGTAGTTTCGGCCAAAATGCGTGTTTATGCGTATTTTGTAACCAAACTACTCTAGGGTATCAAAACCGTTTGTTTTGATATCAAAACCTGTTTTCTAACTTAACTAAACATGTTCTAGCATGTTTAGCTCGTCACTTTTAGTTTGGTGCTTGTGTAGAGTCGTAAGTCAAGCGGACTAAACACCGACTTAGACTTTCCAACACGACCCGTTTGATCGATCGTTAGGATCCGACCAAACATGTTTAGTGACCATAGTAACATGGGGAATAACCTTTCAAGGTTATACCTGATAGTCACCTAGTTTAGGTAGTTGTATGATAAGTAGTTTATATGCCTTAGGTAAATAACCAAAATGCCCTTTTCATGCATAATTGATAATTAAGCATATGTAACATAAACTTTTGTCACGTAACTAATTATGTTTAGGCATATAACACTTGTCATAGGACTAGTTAGACGTCTCGAATGCGCTTTTGCGCGCACGACGCGTTAAAGTAGCGTGAGCTACCTTAATGGGTCGAAATGGGTCGAAAGCACTTAGGTTAGGTTCCGATTTAGAATGTAGGCCTTGTTAAACCATATCACATGAGTTCCAACACTCATTTGGTTTACAAGACCTCATTCTGTCCGATCTTCCGATTTAGGCGTCAATCATTTGACTAGTGATTCGATTACTAGGTGTTGTTTGATTTCTCTGGTTCGCTCGAGTTTGTTGAAGTTCTATTGATTGAGGATACTTTGCACTCCATTTGAGTACGTAGTTCCCCTATTTTACTGTTTTCAATTGTTTTGGGGTGATTCATATGTACGAATTGGTTTCAAAGTTTAAACGATGGTTTTTCAAAAACAATTAAGATGGTTTATACAAAACTAATAACGATTTCAATAAAGTGAACAAACTTGTTGGTTGTAGTTACATAACAAATGACATTCATTAGCATTGATCAAGCCGACCAGTATTAGGTTATGGTACCATAGGATCTGACAAATCCCGTTACTTTACTACACCCATGGTTATGTGTGGGGGTTGTGGGTAGCGACTGAATCTGATGTTTGTTAACTTATCCTTTGGTGGTTTGTTAATTCGAGAAGCGATAAGCGAGGTGACCGAGTCACAAAGGTTTGAATGTTATTAACGAGGCGACCACAAATAGTTTTCACACTTAAAACGAGGACGATTTAAACGATTTGAACGAGTTAACGATTTGGAAACGATTCATACAAGATTAAACGAATTGATAAACGATTGGTTTTCGGTTAAGTGTTTAGATAACGGGACGGGGGTAATATGGTGAAAACATGGTAGATACGCCGCTGGTACTTCTTATATATAAGTGTTTTCAACATATTACATACCGTGGCGTTATTTAGTTCACTTGGGTAAACGATTTTGGAACGATATCACACAAACGAGGTTTTCAAAATGATATAGACCATACGAATTTTATTAACGAGATTTTATTAACGATTTAATACGAGATGTTTTACAAATTGCTTTACTAAAACAAATGTTTTTGGGTTAAGAATCATGGCTACGAGGTTTTATAAACTATAACCCGCTTGATTTGAGTTGGTTAATTAAGTTGCAATGTTATACTCTTTTCAAAACAAAGTTTTTAATAAAGTATTGCAACATTTAAACTAGCCATGAATCCGACACTCCTATAAAACCTATGTACTCGCCAGCATTTCTTTGCTGACTTTATTTTCACATATGTTTCAGGTGTTGATGCTTCATGATGATTACTAGGATGCATGAGTCATATAGGATCTGGACGAGGCCTTAGTGACGTAATAACAATATTAGTCGTTATGTAACTCGTTTGTTTTGTGTTAAAACAATGTAAATTACTTAGTGAATCAATAAAACGAAACACTTTTGTATCCATGGTTGTGAAACGATAGCTTCTGTTACAACACTCTCCGACGTTTCCACCACGGTTTGTTGTCCTACGTGGTCGGAGTGTGACAGAAGAAGTTGGTATCAGAGCCAATGGTTATAGGGAATTAGGTTATTAGTAATGCTTTGACCTAGACTATAACTTTAGGACCCTAACACAAGTCTACTTGTGTTTAGATTTTAAAACAAAACCGTCACCTATCCTTAGGTAATAACCACAACGAGAATATAATCCCGAATCTGCTTCGAAAATTAATCATCCGTTCTAGGATGATTGATTACTAGGTTTTGAACCCTCTGTTATATGGTTTTGAACCCTTTTGAGTTTTCAAAATCTCGTCAAAGTTTGGGTCTAAATAGTGTGAACACGTGCAAACTGGAAGGGTGAATGCCTGTACTCTAAGTTTTCTGTCTAAGGCTAGAGTGTTCGTACAAATCCACATAATCGGACCAGTCACTCTTACCTAGGAACTCTTGGGGTGAGTGTTCACTTATAGGCGAGCATGTCTTCGCGATACATTATTTTGATTCATTTACTTTGATTAGTCACTGCGTGTCGTTTGTTTGTTCGAGGTAATGAACAAAAGATCGCCTTCCTTGTGTTTTGTCGATACCTCTTTCTGCTTTTTCCTAATTATCAACCTTACTCGTTTCTCATATTTCCTTGTTAGACAATGCCTCCTCGACGTGAAGCACAATCTTTTACTATTGAAGAAATCGCAGCCCTAGTCTCTCAGCAAGTGGCTGCTGTGCTTCCCGGTGTTGTGACTCAAGTCCACGAGATATACAACAATAACAATAATAACAACAACAATGCACAGTGTTATTTCAAGAATTTCAATTCTGCTAAGCCGCTTAAGTTTTCTGGGTCGCAAGGAGAAACTGCGCTCCTGCAGTGGTTTGAGAGTATCGAGAGCACATTTAGGCATGTGCAGTGTCCGAATGCGCGTAAGGTTGAATTTGCTTCGAGCGTGTTTGAGAAGCGAGCGCTTACCTGGTGGAATGGTATTATGCGCGATAGGGGTGCCGAAGTGGCATTAGCACAAACATGGGAAGAGCTTCGAGCTCTCATGATGAAAGAGTTTTATCCCCGTCACGAGATTCGAGCTTTGGAACGAGAGTTTGACGATTTAAAGCAAGATGGGGCTGAACACCGTGCGTACACGGATCGTTTTGAGGAACTCAATCTATTGTGTCCCACCATGGTTACCCCACCAGACAAAGCAATCGAAAGATATATCGATGGTCTACCCGATTCTATGCTGGATACTGTGACCGGTGTTAATCCTACTACCCTTCATCAAGCAATCGAGTTGTCTGCTACCCTGACTGAGACTCAAGTCAGAAAGGGGAAACTCACCCGAAAGGGGGATAAAAGGAAGGCGACTGATTCTGGGAAGGACAAGAAAAAGGGTAAGGGTAAAGAAGGTGAGTCGTCGAGGAAATCGAGGAAGCGAAAGGGTGCCCAGAATTTTGCTGTTACGGCACAGACTAATCAGAACTCACCGGCTCAACCTCCTGCGAAAAAGGTGTATGCTGGTACCGCACCTCATTGTGCTCGCTGCAACGGTCATCATGTTGCACAGCAAGCTTGTAAGCAGTGCACGACGTGTGGTAAACTTGGGCATTTGGCCAATGTTTGTCGTTTAGGACAAAATCAGGTTGCCCAGGTTCAAGCTCCGGTACAAGGGAATGCTGCTAGATTCCCACCAGGTTCATGTTTCAATTGTGGAGAGTTTGGTCACTTCCGCAACAACTGTCCGAGGCTGGCAAATGCAAACGCGAATGCTAACGCAAATCCGAATGCGAACGTCAACGCCAACGTGAATCCTGCTCGAGGGCGAGCATACAATTTGAATGCAAACGAAGCAATGGCTGACAACGAGGTTGTCAATGGTACGTTTCTTGTTAACGATCGACCCGCATCTATTCTTTTTGATTCTTGTGCCGATAGAAGTTTTGTTTTGTTATCTTTTGAACCTTTGCTTGCGATACCTGGAACTAAATTGAGGAAACCTTTATCTGTCGAAGTTGCTACTGGTAAACCTCTTGTCCTCGACTCTGTTATTCGTGATTGTCAGTTAAACCTTGATAACCATCTTTTTCCTATTGACCTCATGCCAATGCAACTTGGGAGCTTCGACATTATCGTTGGAATGGATTGGTTAACCAAACACCACGCTGAGGTGGTTTGTTTCGATAAGATTGTTCGTATTCCTCTTCCGTCTGGCGATGTTCTGGAAGTTCATGGCGAGAAACCACCAGGTGGTTTGAAGCTTATGTCGTGTACAAAGGCCCAAAGTTATTTGAGAAAAGAATATATTGCTTTTCTAGCACATGTCACCGAGGAGAAAGATAAGAGTAAGAGTATTCAGGATATTCCGATTGTTCGGGATTATCCAGAGGTGTTTCCTGATGAACTGCCTGGTTTGCCTCCAGTTCGTCAAGTTGAGTTTCATATCGACCTTGTACCCAATGCCAACCCGATTGCGAAAGCACCTTATCGTCTTGCACCATCAGAGATGCAAGAGTTATCGAAACAGCTTCAAGAGTTATCTGATAAAGGATTCATCCGTCCGAGTTATTCACCTTGGGGAGCTCCTGTCCTCTTCGTGAAAAAGAAAAATGGGTCTTTTCGAATGTGTATCGATTATCGGGATCTTAATAAGCTTACCATCAAGAATCGATATCCCCTGCCTCGAATTGATGATCTCTTTGACCAGCTGCAAGGTGCTTCATGCTTTTCTACGATCGATCTGCGTTCTGGGTATCATCAACTTCGTGTTCTCGAAGAAGATATTCCCAAAACTGCTTTCCGCACGAGATATGGGCATTACGAGTTCACAGTCATGCGTTTTGGTTTGACGAATGCTCCAGCTATCTTTATGGACTTAATGAATAGGGTCTGTAAACCTTATTTAGACAAGTTCATTATTGTGTTCATCGATGATATCCTCATTTATTCGAAGACTCGAGCCGATCACGAGCAACACCTTCGCTTAACGTTGGAACTCCTTAAGAAGGAACAACTTTTCGCTAAATTCTCCAAGTGTGAATTCTGGCTTAGAGAAGTTCAGTTTCTGGGTTATATAGTCAACGAGCAGGGTATTCATGTGGATCCATCCAAGATTGTTGCTATTAAGGATTGGAGTACACCGACGACATCTACTGAGATTCCATCTTTTCTTGGTCTTGCTGGTTATTATCGTCGATTCATTTCAAACTTCTCAAAGATTGCGGTTCCACTCACTGCTTTGACTCAGAAGAATAAGCCTTTTGAGTGGGGACCCAAGCAAGAAGAAGCGTTCCAAACACTGAAGCAGAAGTTATGTAACGCTCCTGTTCTATCTCTGCCTGAGGGAAGCGATGATTTCGTTGTCTATTGCGATGCGTCCAACTTAGGCCTTGGTTGCGTCCTCATGCAACGAGGTAAGGTTATAGCATATGCATCTAGACAGTTGAAAGTTCACGAGAAGAACTATACGACACATGATCTTGAGTTAGGAGCTGTGGTTTTCGCGCTTAAAATCTGGAGACACTACCTCTATGGAACGAAGTGTGTGGTTTTCACAGACCACAAAAGTCTCCAGCGTATTCTTAATCAGAAAGAGCTAAACATGAGGCAACGACGTTGGGTTGAACTCTTGAACGATTACGATTGCGAGATTCGCTACCATCCTGGTAAGGCGAATGTCGTAGCAGATGCGCTTAGTCGAAAAGAGTGAGTCAAGCTTCACTCTGTCCAAGCTCTATCCGATATCAAATCTCGTGTCCTTCAAGCTCAACGATCCTGTGTGATCAAGGGTTTATTGAAGGATGAGCTACCGCTTCAACTTGAGCTTAAACTCGAAAGGAAAGGCGATGGTTTACTCTACTTCAAGGATCGTTTGTGGATTCCGAAACAAGACGATCTTCGCACCCTAGTGATGGACAAATCTCACAAGTCTCGATATTCTATCCATCCTGGTGCTGATAAAATGTACAAGGATCTTCGCACTAAGTTCTGGTGGCCTGGTATGAAGAAAGATGTTTCCTTGTATGTATCGAAATGCCTAACTTGTCTCAAAGTCAAGGCTGAACATCAACGACCTTCTGGTTTGCTTGTACAACCAGAGATACCGGTTTGGAAGTGGGAGAGCCTTGCGATGGATCTCATCACTAAGTTACCGCGTACATCTAAAGGTCACGATGCTATTTGGGTTGTTATCGATCGATTAACGAAGTCAGCTCATTTTCTTCCGATTCTCGAGGATCTATCTGCTGATAAACTTGCAAAGATTTATGTTGATGAGATTTTTTCACGACGTGGTGTTCCTTTGGATATCATTTCCGATCGTGATGCTCGATTTTCATCTCATTTCTAGAAGACCATGCAATCTGCTATGGGAACCCAAGTAAATCTAAGCACTCCTTATCATCCCCAAACAGATGGACTATCCGAGAGGACGATTCAAACTTTGGAGGATATGCTTAGAGCATGCGTGATAGACTTGGGTGGTAATTGGGACTCTCATCTTCCAATGATCGAGTTCTCTTACAACAATAGTTATCATGCTAGCATCAAAATGGCACCATTCGAAGCTCTCTACGGTCGAAAATGCCGTTCACCTGTCTGTTGGAACGAGACCGGTGAAGCTCAGCTTACTGGACCTGAGCTCGTTCTGGAAACAACAGATAAAATCAAGAAAATTCACGATAATCTTGTGACAGCTCGAAGCCGTCAAAAGAGTTATGCGGATATGCGACGCAAGCCCTTAGAATTTCAAGTCGGAGACCGTGTCCTACTCAAGGTTTCACCTTGGAAAGGAGTCGTGAGATTTGGAAAGAAAGGAAAACTTGCACCACGATATGTTGGACCATTTAAGATTGTTGAAAGAGTTGGGAAGGTTGCCTATCGACTAGAGCTACCTCCAGAGCTTGGAAATATTCATCCGACTTTTCACGTGTCCAATTTGCGAAAGTGTTTAGCTGACGCTGATCTTCACATTCCTCTCGACGAAGTCCGAATCGATGAAACGATGCACTTTGTCGAGAAACCCGTGGAGATAGTGGACCGTACTTTCAAACAGTTGAAGAACAAACGGATTCATTTGGTTAAAGTTCGTTGGAAGTCCAAACGTGGCCCAGAATTTACATGGGAACGTAAGGACAAAATGATGACGAAATATCCGCATTTGTTTTCGCAAGCTTCCTCTAGTTAAAATTTCGGGACGAAATTTCCTGAAGTAGGGGAGACAGTGACAACTATGCTCTGTAATCGATGTACGATGTAAAACAACGATGATTATTAATAAAATAATGTGCTTTGGTGTTATTATATGTGTTTTTGTGTGTGTATTTGTGTTTGGTGACTTTGCAATTTAATTAGATTCCAATTTCAAGCTCTAAATCGCTCTCTGGAAGGTTATACGCGCACGGATGCGTAAATATAACCAGTTTAATGCAACAGACACTCCGGAATAGTGAAATAGGCTTATCATACCTTCAATAACCTCCACATAACTTAGAAATAAGTTTTGGATGGTTTGGTGTATCGAAAACAAGTTTTTCGATCGCAGGGACTATTTGTGTCAAACTGCAAAACTATACTGATTTGTATAGTAACAAACCTTCCGGAACTTGATCATAAGTTAAATATGCCCTAAATATCCTTTACATAGCTTAGAAATAGGCTTTGATGTGTTTGGTGCGCAAAAATAAACTTTCTTGATCAAGCAGGGACTAAAAGCGTCAAAAAGTGCACAAGTTTGCATTTTCGCGCATATCTTATGTTTTGAATATATTCGGACACCCAAAAATTCATGTAATCGTTAAAATATTTTATTTTAAGTGATTGGGATGCTAAAATTCCATTCGTCGCTTAATTTGGATCGTTTTTGCGTTCGTTACGACTTCCGTCGTAATTAACCGAACAACGCAACTGTATGACCAAACGAACTGACATCCGAGATATTTTTGAGCATGTTTTGAGTTCCCTATACTTTAACTTCATTTTAGAGCCTTGAAATGAGGTTAACGGGGCTTAAACGTGCCAAAAATGAGCCGAATTGCAAGTTTCTCATGTGCAGGGACCTGTTTTGACATTCTGTAAAACTTCCTCACACGGGCCGCGTAAGGTTTGGTGTGTAGGTTACGCGGGTTGCGTGGCCTTTCCAGACATAAAGATCAGAAACAGCAATCTGGGCTAAATTCAGGGGTTTTAATGTAATATTTGCAATACCTGGAGCTGGTTTTCGACTCCCATTGTATTCTAATACCATTAACCCACATGTATGGCCAAGATTATTCCCTCAAACCGCTTGGAATCATCCTATTGATCCTAACTTACTATAAATAGCAACCCACTTCACTTCATTCTCACACTTTATCTCAATTCAGCTCTAAGTTGGGGTGTTTACACTTCATACCTGAGCTATTTTAGATCAAACATCCTTCTTGGACCCTTTGTATGTCCTCTTCTTGCTTGTTCTTATATTTCAAGCATGAAAGTCAAACAAGTTTGACTTTCAGCTTTGACCAAGTCAATGGTCAACACAAAGTTCCGTTGAACTTTGCAACGTGAGCGTAATCACGATGGTTATAGTCCCTTGTGACTATACCTACTGATTACCACGTTGACAAGGCGTAGTGACGAGTCGTAGTTTCAGCCAAAATGCGTGTTTATGCGTATTTTGTAACCAAACTACTCTAGGGTGTCAAAACCGTTTGTTTTGATATCAAAACCTGTTTTCTAACTTAACTAAACGTGTTCTAGCATGTTTAGCTCGTCACTTTTAGTTTGGTGCTTGTGTAGAGTCGTAAGTCAAGCGGACTAAACACCCGCTTAGACTTTCGAACACGACCCGTTTGATCGATCGTTAGGATCCGACCAAACATGTTTAGTGACCATAGTAACATGGGGAATAACCTTTCAAGGTTATACCTTATGGTCACCTAGTTTAGGTAGTTGTATGATAAGTAGTTTATATGCCTTAGGTAAATTACCAAAATGCCCTTTTCATGCATAATTGATAATTAAGCATATGTAACATAAACTTTTGTCATGTAACTAATTATGTTTAGGCATATAACACTTGTCATGGGACTAGTTAGACGTCTCGAATGCGCTTTTGTGCGCACGACGCGTTAAAGTAGCGTGAGCTACCGTAATGGGTCAAAATGGGTCGAAAGCACTTAGGTTAGGTTCCGATTTAGAATGTAGGCCTTGTTAAACCATATCACATGAGTTCCAACACTCATTTGGTTTACAAGACCTCATTCTGTCCGATCTTCCGATTTAGGCGTCTATCATTTGACTAGTGATTCGATTACTAGGTGTTGTTTGATTTCTCTGGTTTGCTCGAGTTTGTTGAAGTTCTATTGATTGAGGATACTTTGCACTCCATGTGAGTACATAGTTCCCCTATTTTACTGTTTTCAATTGTTTTGGGGTGATTCATCTGTACGAATTGGTTTCAAAGTTTAAACGATGGTTTTTCAAAAACAATTAAGATGGTTTATACAAAACTAATAACGATTTCAATAAAGTGAACAAACTTGTTGGTTGTAGTTATATAACAAATGACATTCATTAGCATTGATCAAGCCGACCACTATTAGGTTATGGTACCATAGGATCTGACAAATCCCGTTACCTTACTACACCCATGGTTATGTGTGGGGGTTGTGGGTAGCGACTGAATCTGATGTTTGTTAACTTACCCTTTGGTGGTTTGTTAATTCGAGAAGCGCTAAGCGAGGTGATCGAGTCACAAAGGTTTGAATGTTATTAGCGAGGCGACCAGAAATAGTTTTCACACTTAAAACGAGGACGATTTAAACGATTTGAACGAGTTAACGATTTGGAAACGATTCATACAAGATTAAACGAATTTGATAAACGATTGGTTTTCGGTTAATTGTTTAGATAACGGGACGGGGGTAATATGGTGAAAACATGGTAGATACGCCGCTGGCACTTCTTATATATAAGTGTTTTCAACATATTACATACTATGGCGTTATTTAGTTCACTTAGGTAAATGATTTTGGAACGATATCACACAAACGAGGTTTTCAAAATGATATAGACCATACGAATTTTATTAACGAGATTTTATTAACGATTTAATACGAGATGTTTTACAAATTACTTTACTAAAACAAATGTTTTTGGGTTAAGAATCATGGCTACGAGGTTTTATAAACTATAACCCGCTTGATTTGAATTGGTTAATTAAGTTGCAATGTTATACTCTTTTCAAAACAAAGTTTTTAATAAAGTATTGCAACATTTAAACTAGCCATGAATCCGACACTCCTATAAAACCTATGTACTCGCCAGCATTTCTTTGCTGACTTTATTTTCACATATGTTTCAGGTGTTGATGCTTGATGATGATTACTAGGATGCATGAGTCACATAGGATCTGGACGAGGCCTTAGTGACGTAATAACAATATTAGTCGTTATGTAACTCGTTTGTTTTGTGTTAAAACAATGTAAATTACTTAGTGAATCAATAAAACGAAACACTTTTGTATCCATGGTTGTGAAACGATAGCTTCTGTTACAACACTCCCCGACATTTCCGCCACGGTTTGTTGTCCTACGTGGTTGGGGTGTGACAGAAAGTGGGCAAGTGGAGGTTTCTCTCCAATTTCATGCCATTATCGTGATGATAATGATTTGTGAAAGATTATGTTAATTCATGGATGAACTAGGAAGAATGTGCTTTTGTTGGTTGTACAATGTGCACTAAATGGTGTACGCACACCAAGTGTATGATGAAATGTCTAAGTGAAGTTAAGATGTGAGATTGTATGAAATGGCTTGATATATATGAATGAGATGAGGTAATGATGTAATTAGCAGTATACTAACTTGAAGAATGTGCTTTAGATGGAACTTATACAAGAATTCGGGTTGAATGTATGTCTTGGTCAAGACTATGAATTAAGGACTTGTACGTTGTGTTTAACATCACTAGGTGATCAGATTGTAAGCATATTTGCATCGTGAGTAAGAAATGTATATAGTGTCATTGATATAGCATAAATGATGTTACGGATATATGTGGATAAGTCGGAAGTTCATATGATAAACCGTTGACTTCTGAAAGTCAACTACACATAGGAAGCATAAATTGACTTGTTTTTGTAAAGATAGGATATTAGAAAGTCGTATGGTACATGTTACATCAATACGCGTTACATGGAATGACATGTTGAATTATATGAGTTTGAAAGTATGTGAAAGTGGGTATATGTCTTATGCTTGTTATAATTGACTAATGAAAGTCAAATGTGAAATATGCAATTGATATGATCTTTAACATGTACAATTGTGTATGCTAACGAGAATGTGAATTGGTGGCATGAAAGTAGAGGAATCATATCAAGATGGACTCAAGCATGAAAGGCTAACGGGTCAAGAGGAGGCAAGGAAGTGGATACGCACACGGATGCACAAGGTAAGTGATTTCTGAATCACTTCTTAGTTTGTTAAGTAAGGTTATGTTCTAGTTAATTAGGCATGATAATTGAAGTCAAATAAGGAAGGGTTGTATGAAATTGATGATTTACGTTAAGTAGGCCGAATGTGTCAAAATGTGGTTTTATTACTATACCGGAAGGGTTGTATAAGTAATTGATTACGGTACTATAACCGCATATGGGTAGAATTGTACATAAGTACGCTAACCAAGAATCGGAGACGCGGATTAATAGTCTAAAGACTCAGTTGTGAGTCATGGTTAATGGACAAACAATTTCGCATTTGAAATTGTATTAACAAAGTTTGCTTTCGTATAAATGAATGACATGAGTAGGTTTAACGCATACCGGGTATCGGGTGCATAAATCCCAAGTACGAACCCCGGATAATGTAAAAGTATTATAGTTATAACGTTTATGTAAGTTTTGGGTTAAAACAAATGAGTAGTTTGACGAAAATATGAACGAGTCGAATAAGTGAAAGCGGGTATATAAAGCCGAGAGCTTTAAGTGAATATTTTCCTTAAACAGGATGTTGGATTTTAAGTTCATATGATAGAATGTGAATTTACAAGCATGTAGGAAGAAACGGGAGGTTAAACGGGTAAACGGTTCAAAAGTTATGCGCGTTTTAGTGCGTACGGACGACGAAACGGAATTGCAGAAAAATGCAATATCTAGAGGGCGTCGCCGACGGCCTTAGGGGCGTCGCCGACGGGCTCTAGAAAGTCAGTTTTTGGCTGACGGGTTATTTGGCTGTCTATGGAAGTTTTGGGCTACGGGCAATTGCAAGGGCCGTCGCCGACGGCCTCCCCATGTTCAAAAACCTGAAATTTGTTATCTAAGTTGATTTGGGTATAGTATGCTTCGGTTTGTTATCCGTGGACCACGGCGGGCCTCCCAAACATGATTTTGATCGTTCTTTTGACGTCTATGGGCTATAAATCTAAGTCTAAGTACCATGTAATTAATGTATGGATATACAAGGGGTATATAAGATCTTGAACGTGTACGTAAGAGTGTATGTACATACGTAGACGTGTATTTAAGTATATATGAAGACACGTATGAGTGTATAAAAGTAAGTAGAGACGTAGTATGTATGTACGTATGTAGATGTGTATTTATGTATATGTGAAGATACGTATGTGTATATGTACGTATGTAGAGACGTAGTAATGTATGTGCATATGTAGATATGTATTTGGTATATATGAAGGTACGTATGAGTGTATGCATGTATGTAGAGATATAGGAAGCTATGTACGTATGTAGATGTGTATGTATGCATGTAAGAATGTATGTATGCATGATTTAGATACGTCGAGTAATACATTATTAATAGTGTGCCTTGAGAATGAAAAGTAATGCAGGTACATTATCGAAGCCTCACTAGGATATGGATACGCAGATGAAATGCTTAAAGTTAGAAAGATAACGAAATGGGAAGTGTACGAGACTGAATCTTGTTTATGTATTGTGTACTAATGTTATGAATGTATGTGGTGAGTGCAGGTTGTACGAATCACGGGCGGTTATCACGAGGAATAGAGATCGAAGACCGAGTCACAGGATAGATTGTACGGGAATAATTGAGTATGTACTTTAGTAAACAGGACTTATACTTTATTTTTGTAAAAGATACACATTAAAACGAACATTCAAGTAAGTCAAGACGTTTGTAATGAAAGAAATTTTATGGCATGAATTTCCACTCAAACTTTTGGTCAAATACGTATTAGGGCCTTACAAGTTGGTATTAGAGCCCTGGTTTGAGAGAATCAAGTACGAGAGGATAGGTACTTGAACTCAAACCTGTGTGCTCTTGTGATAAGAACCCGTACAATCCATGACTCGATCAAGATCTAAAGGTAGAAAAGGAATGAAAACATGTATGTAATGAAAGAAATTTTATGGCACGAATTTCCGCTGCAAACTTTTGGTCAAATTCGTATTAGGGCCTTACAAGTTGGTATTAGAGCCCTTGTTTAAGAGAATCAAGTACGAGAGGATAGGTACTTGAACTCAAACCTGTGTGCTCTTGTGATAAGAACCTGTACAATCCATGACTCGATCAAGATCTAAAGGTAGAAATGGAATGAAAACATGTATGTATGCATTCACATGAAGAAACTAACGGTTATATTATGTGTAAGGTAAGCATAACTGCTTGGAAAGGATGATCCGTGAATGACGTCTAGAACCGGCATCAAGGCAAGTGATAAGACAAATGGACCCTAGGTACGTAAATTTAACATGTGAGCGTATGAAGTGGTATAATTAAGCGAGGGAAGGAAAATTTTAAATGAAATATAATAGTGATATGGCAATGAAGTTTTGAAAATGATACACATGCCGAAACTCAATCCTTCGGACATAAGGTGGCGATTACACGAAAACACGAAACTAGTATGTGGATTATGTACAAGGCCAGTACACAAAAACATACGACAATCGTGAGACCGTGATAATTGTTGCAGGTATGTTGAAAGGATTGGGTATTAGATGGACGTGTGGGTGAGAATAATAAGACTCTCAAGGAAATTTAAAGCACCTTATTTAAATGGAACGTGTGAATGATATGTTTGAACCCGCGAGACGGATTCAAACATAGAAGTAATGGAATGTATGAATGATATGTTTGAACCCCCGAGACGGATTCAAACATAGAAGTAATGGAATGTATGAATGATATGTTTGAACCCGCGAGACGGATTCAAACATAGAAGTGATGGAATGTATGAATGATATGTTTGAACCCGCGAGACAGATTCAAACACAGAAGTAATGGAATGTATGAATGATATGTTTGAACCCGCGAGACGGATTCAAAGATAGAAGTAATGGAATGTATGAATGATATGTTTGAACCCGCGAGACGGATTCAAACATAGAAGTGATGGAATGTATGAATTACATGTTAAAATCTGCGAGGCGGATTAAAAACATAAAAAGAGATGAAAGGTATGAGCGATATGTATGAATCTGCGAGACGGATTTAAGAACGAAAGAATGACCATAAATGGCACGCAAACCTAAATTTGAGTCAAGGAAAGAAGTTTTGATTAAGCTACATGTTAGATGTGTTGAAACTTAATCTCTCCAGGTCGAAATATCCCCTGCAACCAGTCCCGGCACACACGCCAATCTGAGAAAGTATCACCCTTCTTCAGATTCCAAACAGGGGCATGAATTTCGGAGGCATCCTTCTCCTAATAAGTCCTATAATAGTAATCCCCCAGAGTCTCGAGTCTCATCTGGGCGGATTGGAGAATCCTTGCCAGCATCAGAAAACGAGCCTTGATTTTCAGTGGTGACCTTCTCAATGTTCTCAGGCATAGAACCAAAAGCCTTGGAAGGAGAACTTATAACAGGGATCTCTTCAGCATCTTTTCCTTTCTCCTACTCATGAGCAGCAGGGTCAGGAGTTTGCGGGTTACCCGCATCAACCACAACCTCTGGGCTAGTAATTTTTTCCGCATCCGTGGCAACATCAACAAGTTTTTCAGCCTCAAGATTCTCACCACCAGCAGCCTTCTCCGCCCCACTCTCAGGAACCTCAGTGTTCTTTAACTGGTCAACAACACGGGCACGTGGGGAAGAAGGCGGAAGTTCTTCATTAACCACAGGCGATGGTTCAGTAAAAACAGGAGAATTTGGTTTTCCTGTAAAAAACAAGTACGTAAATAAGCGCTTATTGAAGGAAGTGAAAAGAAGGAAGCAAAGATAATACTTACCAGGAACAGGTTCTAAAATAAAGGCGTCCAAGTTGCCTCTTCGAGTAATCTTTTTCCTAACCTTCTTCGCTGGTTGACCTTCAGCCTCAGCATCAGTCTGCTTCCTTTTTCCTGCTTTCTTCCTCACTAAACGCTCTGGACTTGATTCCAGATCAATAGGATCGTGAGGGTTTGATGGAGGAATGTCAGCAGTATCTTTTGGCTCTGATTTCGGTCTCCTTATAACTGCAGGCGCAAGACCCTCCAACGAGTCAGATACCACCACATAATCACACCAGGAGTCAGAGGATGGCGCGTACCTTTCTTCTCTACTCCCACATTTTTTGCCTTAGAAGTTTGAACCTTGTCTGCCTCATTCTTCTTTGGCACGGCGCTAGCCGTGGGCGCACGTTTCCTCTTTTCAGGGCCTATGCCCAAGTTAGATAACTCGCCTACTAACAAAGTGTAGAATACAACTTATTCAAATGCGCAGAAGTAACAGACAAAAATTGAAAGGATGAAAGCTTACCAGCACCAACGGCAGGTTGAGCAGACAAATCAACATCCCACGGAAGAACAAAGTTCTTCACAATACGATGATACCAAAGCTCTTCATCAGGCTTTTTAGCAATGGTAGCCATCTTTCCGCCTTCCCTCTCAAATGCAACGACATACAATGAAACAACTGCAGGGGAAGAGGAGCAAGTTCAAAAAAAAACAACAAAGAGGAAGAAAGGGTAAACAGGGCAAACCCCCAAATCTTACCTTTACCATCCTCCGTATACACCGGTTTGTCTTCCCGGTCCATCCTCCAATTCAAACTCATGCTAGCACCAACAAGGGCTTTCTCCGGCAAAGCAATCGATGGAACGTCCTTCAAATCTTGGTACCAATTTTCGTCAACAGGGGTTTGAAGGGTCTCAGTAGGAACATCCTCTTTCCCCCTGAAAGTCATCCTCATCGGAATAACTCCCACCTTGATAAAAAAGAATTTTTGCTTCCAGTCATGGAATGATTTTGGGGGATTCAGCAAAATTTTCTTCGCTGATGCTCTTTGAACAAAAGAATAGAACCCCTGAGAACAGTGCATCTGATGGAAAACACGAAATCGGGGAACTGTCGGTTCGATGTGCATTGTCCAGCATACAAATTCAAAATGGCGAACCCTAACCATACCGATAGGTTGCAACTGAGAGATGTGGATTTTGTAATACTCAAGAAATTTAAGGAAAAATTTAGTTACAGGCAGACGAAAGTTGCCTGCACAAAAGAAATCCCAAAATAGGGTCACATACACAGCCGGAGCATCCGTCGTCGTCTGACCCTCTTCAGGGTAACGGGCACCCCAGTTGTCCGGAAGCCTAAGATTCCAAACCAAACCATCAAAAATCGTCCTAGACCACTTCAATGGTGAAAGTTCAGCAGACATTTCTTCAGTAGAGTCTTCGTGATGATCTCCGGTTGACATAAGAGGAAGAAATTGCAAAATTCTCTCTGGAAACAGATGAAGAAGACGAAAGGAAAAGGATTTTCAACAAAGTAAAGATTACTAGAAAAGAGAAATCCAGAACACTGATATACCCACCGCCATAAATAGCTTAGGTAACTGTCACAACACCTTTTTCGGGGTAGCACAGTTACCCAAGCAACAGGGGTAGGTAGCGAGTGACACAAACGCGAGTTCACGCGCGCGTGCAAAGCACGGTCAGTAATATACACCTCGCAGTGAGAGCCTGTCACACAGTCATTATTGTACCCTTCACATCCAAAGTCAAAAGATTTTCAAAATCAGCATAATAAGCAAAGTGTATCTTCCCATAGAAGATTTCCCATTTTTGTGCCCAAAATGCCCTATAGCAAAAAAAAAGACTCCTCTTATATAGTCCAGTGCTTCACTTATTTTGCATAAGAGCAACACTAGACTGGGGGGGACTTGAAGGGGTAAGGTCCCAAAAACCTCGTATCAAGTACTTGGGGCCATACCACAACCTTGTCATTTAACCCTCTTTAGAACTTGCGCGGCCGCGCACTGGTCCTACAAAGAGTTTAGAAGAAAGACAGCAGGCATCACCTGCGCGCTAAAAGGAAATGCATAAATCCTTGCGCCACTTCTCCATAGCAAAGGGATAAAAGTCCCAACAAATACTTCCGCTTAAATAATACCCAGACTTGGATATCTATTCATTACACTGATACCACACGATAAGGAGTCACACCAGATTATGGCAATAATCTTCTAGAAGACCCAATCCTGCACCACCAGACGGTTATAACCGTCTGGGCCACGTGTCATCACCCTGTGCTCCCTAGAAATCATGATGATGGCATGAAATTGGAGAGAAACCTCCACTTGCCCACTTTCCACGTCGCAACTCCCCAGCCTTTGATTAAGATCGCGATCCGTGTGCTCTCACAATACGATCAAGAGAATTAACGGAGGTAAAATAACCGCTTACGGAGTTAGCATCTTTCGTTAATATTTCAACAACGAGTTTTCCCGCCCAAACTCCCGGCTATAAATATGAGAATAATTCAGGTATGAACTTCAAGTCACACTCACTTCATCAATACTTCTTCTTCTTCGTAAACACATACTTATTCTCACGCCGGAGTCGGGTCAAGGAGAGAACCTCCCTTCTCCCCTTGACGAGGTTAACGGTGTTCTGTTTTGCAGTGTCCACCGGAGAAGAAGTCTTGTCCCTTTGAATCAAACGAGAGAGAACCACCCTTTTATGTAGAACCTAACCCCCTGGATAATTTGATTCCAGTCATTTGTCTAGTGTTTCTTCAATAATCTAGTTTTTGTCCGTTTTTCGAAATGTCCGTTTTGTCCAAGTAACCAAATATGGTTATGTGTATGTAGGATTGTTTGCACGACCAAACGAGTTGTTCAGAAGAGATCTCGTCCAATACAAAAGGCGGGAACAGATGTATCAGAGTTATTTCAGCTGGTTTGCACTTAGATTCACTTTAAACTGTCTCTGCATTGATATCAGATCGTTTTACAATGCTGGAGACACTTCGGCAGAGCTTCGCTACCGGAATCAGAATGTTACAAATGAAATGACAAGGCACATATTTATAGGCATCACCATTCAGCACGAGATGGTCACACAAAATGGACTTGTCATTTCGTGCGAAATGGATCATCCTACATGTTTTCTCAATTTCTCGAATATCGTGCCCTTATATATCTAATCAAATACAAGACTCGATACAAGACGAAGTCGAGAGACATATGCACCAACAGACTCCCCCTTGGATGTTGACGAAGTCTTCAGTGTCGAGTCTTCGATATGTCTCTTCTTCAGTCTTTATCAGTCTTCACACTCTCTTTAAAGTATTTTCCATTGTAAGCATCCTCAATCAATCTCTTTCTCTTCTTCTCTCTCACTTCCAGAATCTCAATCTGTCTCTATTTTCTCTTGATCAGATCTCTTGATTCCTTAAGTTTATCAGCATCAGCAGCTTGTGTGTACGCAGTTCCATGATCAGAAACTGTCTCTTTACACTCCTTCTTGGCTGATTTCAAAAATAGCAGCTGGCGTGATCATCAGGATTCGAATCTGACTCTTACGTCTTCAGACTCCCCCTTTCAATAAGCTGGGATCGCAGTCTAGAATTCACAATCTACAAGCTTCAGATCAGACACCTGGCTCAAACTCTGCAGCTTTTACAATTCCAGAAATGTTTCCTGGCTCTCCGTAGCAACAGGATCTGGAACCTGGCTTTCGTATATCTTTCAGGAGTCGTATCCTGGCTGCTTCTGCCTGCAAAAACTCTACCTCACAATAAATTTCACAAATTTAATAATTTGTCAAATTTAGAAATCACTTGCAGGTATTGTTTAAACATCAACAACTGACTTTTGGGTAAAATAATTTTCATTTCAAAATCAACTTTCCCAACCCACTATTGTTCATCATGTTTAGCACTCGGAATTTTGAAAATCAACTTTTCAACATCAGTTGTCGAAAATCTTTTTGTATTTTTCAAAATTTTATGTTAAAACACACTAAAAATCTTTTTAAATTTTTTATTTTAATGAAGAACAATAAAGAAATATTTACAAACAATATTTTTGTGAGTTTGTGTAAGAGGTTCATATCAGTTTATGAGACAAATCACTAACACCGTTAAGCTTTTAAAACATTTTAAGTTTTAAACGATTCACGTAGATTGTTAGTATACTGATCCACTTAAATTTTCACACAAAGTTCAACTGTTTCGAGATACAAGATTAGTGTTTTAATGGACTTAACTTATTCGCATGTTCCACCTCAGAATATACTCCCGTATCCAGATTTCTATATTCAGTCTTACAGGTGAATGTACACTAATGATATCTGTAAACGGGTAATGCGAGACCATGAGAGCTCAGGTTAGAACTTCCGTTCAGACAAAGAGATGATGGCTCGTCTTTTGGTGTGTCCCGTTTGGGGATCTTTTCTTCAACAGCACATGATTAGCATTTTTCAATGTTTCATCATTTTTTATGCTGAGGGTTGACTTTAAGATTTAAAGCAGTGTAAAGTATTATACGAGGACTAGGCTATTGCTTCCGCAAAATCAGAAGTCCTGGTATAATACCCTAGATATCATCACGTACAAAGACCTAGTATGTCAGAAATAGAAAATCTTTCAAACAAGATTTCGGGGGTTACCCATATATCCTAGAGATGTTCCCCACAAGATAAGTAAGCATTGATATTTATGTTTATTGTAACAATTGTGCTTGTAATCATTGTGAACAGTTCAACTATCAATAAAACAATGTTATTTGATCCCAATGTTTGTTTGGTTATGTTTTACATTTTTCATGTTTTGACTTTTGTTCAATATTAAACTCTACATCGCTTTCTGGAGAATTATACGCAAACTGGTGTGAAAACGTACTCAGTTTAGTGCGACAAATACTCCGGAACATCAACATATACTCAACATACCTTAAATAACCTTTACATAACTTGGAAATAAGTTTTGAAGGCTTTGGTATGGCAAAAACAAGTTAATTCGCCTACAGGGACTAAATCCGACAAACTGCGAAAGTATGACGATTCGTACTAAAACAGACATTTCGGAACATGTCCATAAGTTAAACATACCATAAATATCCTTTAAATAGCTTAGAAATAGGCTTTGAGGGGTTCGGCATAACTGACGTTCTGAATACATCCGGACATCCAAAAATTTATGTAAGCATCACAATATTATGCCTTAGTATTTGGCATGAGAAAAATCCATTCGTCGCACAATTTGGATTGTTTTTCGCGCTTATGCGCATTCCGTCGTAATTAAGCGAACATCGCGATCGTACGGCCAAACGAACCAACATCCGACATATTTTTGAGCATGTTTCATGTCCCCAATGTTTAGGCATCATTTTAGGGCCTTAAAGATGGCTTAACGGGTCTTGAACATGTCGGAAATGGCCTTAAACCATAACAGGGACCTAAAATGTCATTTTTGAAACTTGGCTTCTGATCAGAACCTCCAGGCGGCCCGCGTAAGCCTAGGAGCAACCCTTACGCGGCCCGTGTCAGCCCTGCAGATGCAGAAACTCGTTTTTCTTGCTGAAAATGGCCTTTCAAGCATCCAAGGGGCAATGCCTCTTCACAATCTCTGGGGTTGGGGTCACATTTTGATACCACAACATTTTGACAAGTGTATGAATGATATCAAGGCACGATATTCAAGAAACGATCCTAACGGTCTTGCATATCCTATAAATACCCCCCCCCCATTCTTGTTTAAACCCACAAATCTGATCAAAGAGCTCTAAGTTGATGTCATTGCTTCATACCTGAGCTCCTGGATCAAGATTAGCTTTCGGGGACCCTTCGTAAGTGTTCTTTCGTTCTTTTATCGCTTTTTGAGTGCTAAAGTCAAACTTTGTTTGACTTTCTGCGTTGACCGGCTTATGGTCAACACGAAGTTCGTTGGAACTTCATAACGTGAGCGTGATCACGATGGTTATAGTCCATAGTGACTATACCTACTGATTACCACGTTATCTAGGCTCAGTGACGAGTCGTAGTTTCGGCCAAAATGCGCATTCTTGCGTATTTTGTAACCAAACTACTCGTGGGTATCAAAACCGTTTGTTTTGATACCAAACCTGTTTTCTAAACTTAGTTAAGCATGTGTTAACATGCTTAGCTCGTCACTTTTAGTATAGTGCTTATATAGGGTCGTAAGGTAAGCGATCTAAACAATCGCTTATACTTTCGAACCCGACCCATTTGGTCGATCATTAGGATCCGACCAAACACATAAGGTGACCATAGCTGTATAGGGAATAACCTTCCGAGGTTATACCTTATGGTCACAATGTTAGGCGTTCCAAACGCGTTTTACGCGAACGACGCGTTAAGGTAGCATAAGCTACCTAAACAGGTCGTAATGGGTCGTAAGCACTTAGGTTAGGTTTCATTTTAGTATGAAGGCTTTGTTAAACCATATTACACGAGTCTCCATACTCGTTTGGTTTACAAACCCTCATTCTATCCAAATCCTCCGATTTAGGTCCGGTATATTAACATAGTTACCTATATTAGGTGTCGTTTGATATCCGTGATCTCTGGCATTATTTGGTTGTTATACAAGGACTTCAAAGCAATCTCAGGTGAGTACATAGAACCCCATCTTTTAAATGTTTTCGAGGTGTTTATGTGAGTACATAAACCCCTCTTTTACTGTTTTCCAAACTGTTTTGGGGTGAAACACATGTGCCTACTTGTTACCTTCATGCTTTCCTGTTTTCACATCATATACTTGCTATGTTCATTGGTACATTTATAGTACATGATTTCATTGTATTTTATGCTATGTATGCCCATTGTGTGCGTACTTAGTACATTATTTTACATTACACTTTATGCTATGTATGCCATTGTGTGCGTACTTAGTACATTATTTTACACTACACTTTAGGCTATGTATGCCCATTGTGTGCGTACTTAGTACATTGTTTTACATTACATTTTATGCTATGTATGCCCATTGTGTGCGTACTTAGTACATTATTTTACATTACACTTTATGCTATATATGTCCTTTGTTGCATACTTAGTAGATTTGTTATTCATCACATGCTTACATTTTGGTATGACATTTGGTTCGTTCAAATGATACAATGTACATTCATTAACATTAGCTACACCACTCGTTAGTAGGTAATGGTACCATAGGACTTGACAACTCCCATTCTTGAAATCTCGGGTTTGTTTGGATTGGAAGGAATGACCGAATTCGATAAACAATAACACATATAGACCTTTAATTTGTTTAAAGGTCTATCACCACAGTCACAAAGGCTTGAATGTATGCATTTTCACAATACCCCATAAATGTTTGTATCAGTATAGCATGCATTTGTTCCACAAAACATAACTTTGACTTAAACTATATTTAATTCAATACCCTGTTTTTGTGCATTTTTACCTATGGCCTAGTTGATATATTTCACATGCCATACATGATATTTTGGATACACATTATATGATTTACAGTAAACATAAACAATCTGACATTGATATACACATTTGGTGGTTTACATTAGACATGAACATTTTGATATGGTTTACACAATAACACTTGACAATTGATTTATACATGAACAATTTACATGGTGGTTGGTTTGGGTAAATGGTTTGAGTAACGTGGCGTATGTAATATGATACTAACATGGTGGATACGCCGCTGGTACTTCCTATATATAAATGTTTGTATAATATTACCTATCGTAGCATTATTCAAATCATTTCAGTATAGACATATTACATTTTACACAAATAACATACTCTTCACAAGACATTGTTTTACGAATAACTTATCTTATACAAACTCATTTTTACTCAGTTATTTGTTTAACCTTACATTTATTTATACATATCATCTGATCTTATCGTTTTTCAAGTGATTTACAAGACAAAGCAAATTACAAGGTTCATGACTAAACATTTTCTCAATCATAAGTCATGAATTCTATTTTCACAAAACCTATGTATCTCACAGGCATTTTTATGCTGACGTACCTACTTTCACATGTGTTTTCAGGAGCTGTCGCTTAGGATGATGATTGTGATACTAGGGCGGACCTGTGCCTTAGAGACATAAAACGAAGATAGACTTAGTTTAATTATGTTATAAACTCTTTATTTCCTGTTTGAAGACAATGTAACACGTTTGTTTGATAAATAAAATATAACTTTGTATGCCATGGTTGTGAAACAATTAATTCTGTCTCAACACTCCCTGACGTTTCCGCCGCGGTTGCTTGTTATACGCGGTTGGGGTGTGACATTTATATCTCGAAAACAATCTACTAAATGAGTAAAAACCTACTGACATATCATCAGTGAGACCGTTTATCACTTTTGACTTTCCAAATCTTTAGCGTGCTGTGATAGTCCACTGATGTACTATCATTTCCTCTTTTTCACAACAAAACTTATTTTTAAGATTTTCAATGTTTTTGGGTTTTTATGATTTTATCATGTTTTTGGATTTTTCAAATTTTCGAAATTTCTAAAAATTTTTACTCCCCCTAAAATCAAAGATATGTTTCAATTTTTGATTTTCTGGGAAAATTTGAAAACAAACTGTACAATTAAAGTGACAAACTGATTTTCAAGCATCAATTCTCCATCCACTTGGCATAAACAATCAGAACTCTCCCTGACAATAAACTATTTTCCCATTATGATTTCAAAACATTTAAGTTTGTTTTTAATCAAAATGGTTTTTCAGGAAAATAAGTTTTGTTGATTTTACCACTTGTAAGATTGGGGTTTATTTCATCACATTGTTTTTTCAAACCATTTTGAATGAAAGTTAAATCAATTTCAACTTAATGACCTTGATTAACCACTTGTAGATGAAAACCTCTTTTTCAATCACTTGTAGGTTTGCTTATCAACCATACCACTTGTAAAATATGACAATTTTCAAGAGTACAACCAGTTGTAGGTTGAAATCACTTTCGTGAATTTCTCAAGAAAGATGTCGATTCCTACTCCACAATTACCAACTTGGGAGTTCCCGCAAGTCCTCACTTGTCAAATTTTAACAATTTTCAAAAACAATTTTTTTAAGAATAATGTCGATTCATACTCCACGATTACTAACTTGGGAGCTCCGGCAAATCCAGAGTTTTAGTCATGATAGGTTCTATCCCAGTTGCTAACCTGGGACGAACCACCTTCATCTGGTTTCTTCGTTTTCTTCTCATAAAATTCCTTTACCCCTTTGACATTCCCATCAATCATTTTTCCAAAAATGGTTTGAACTGTGGGGTTAAAGGCTTTTTCAACATCAAATTCTTACTTTTCAGAAAAAAATTGATTTGAAATCTCAATTTTGCCAACTTTTTGTTTTAAAATTTCAGCCCGTAATGGTGGAAAATTTGCATCGACCAATGACGGAACTGATTTCTCTTCTTTTAGCACAACTTGTGGCTCCTCTGACTTTGACGAGTCAGATTCATTACCAGAAAATAGCTCCTCTGATTTTGACGAATTAGAATCATTGCTAGAACTATCATCAGATTTCTTAACAACCCATTTTTGGTTGTTAAGCTTCACCTTTCTTCTGTAAAAACACTTTGAACATTCACCAACCTCAAACTTTGAATTTTTAAAAACTTTAAATTGTTTGGTTGGTGGTTCATTCTCAACCATCTTTCCCTTCAGTTTACCAGAGACTCCCTGTTTTGTTTGGATTGCCTTTGGACAATTCCTGGCAATATGACCAACTGTTTTGCACTGAAAACAGGTTCTCGTCTCCTTCTTCTTCTGAGCAGCTTCCTTCATCATATCCTCTTGCTTCTTAGCAAGGAATTCTTTGTTCGTCTGTTTTCTGAACACTTGCTCTTTTTCCTCTTCAGATGATTTTCCTGAAACAAAACAGTTTTTTGGTTTATAAACTTTTTCATTTTTATGATTTTCAGGTGGAGTAAAACCACGACCTTTCTTTTTGAAATTACCATTATGGTTTGGTTTCTTTTGAAAACCAGAACCAGAACTGCAACCCTTTTTCTTGTTTAATCTTTGTTGATCTCTTGAGGTGTGCTTTTTAGGGTTTTCAGAAAGATTTACATCTTTTATTTCAGAAATATTAATTTCTGTTAGTTTGAAAACCTTTTTGATCATTTCAGTTTTAACACCTCTTATTGGAAATTCTTCATCAGAATATAATTTGTCAGAATCATTCAAAGTATATGCTACTTTGAATGTTTCGTCATTCAAATTATTTTGTGATAACAGAAATTCTTTATTATAAACTCTTTTGCCCTGTTTGACTTTTGGATTTGACGTGTCAGACTTTGACTCCGACTTTGACTCCTCCGTTTCATCTTTATCCAACACCTGATCGACAACTTTCTTAATTATCTCAGACTCATGATCAGTGTCGGATGATGTGAACGTGACATCAATGTTGTCTGGCAAGTTATCTGAAGGCTCAGATTCCCACTGTAAGTTGGTTGCCTTTTTGACTCTTTCTGAATTTGGATTTCGTGGAGAATATCCATTTTCAAGCGGGGGTGGACACTTGTTATAGCTAACACTTTGTTTCTTACCGGAAATCTTCACTTCAGTATCTTCTTTTGTTTCAGACTTCTTCTCTTCAGATGTCTTTTCTTCAAACGCCTTCATGCCTTCAACTGTTGGATAAATCCTGTCAATCACATAAGAAGAACATGAGTAACTTTTCAATAATTTGTTTACTCTCTCAGTTTCAATTTTCTGAGTTTCCAATTTCTGTTCAAGCTCAGCACACATCCCAATGTAATAATTGATCATTTCTCGCTTTATCATGTACGCTCCATTGAGTGTCTTCATGGCTGTAGCTTGTTCACTGCTTGACTCATTGTATTGATTCATTGCTTTGTTTAAGACATCATATGATTCTTTCAACCTATTCATGTTGTGAATCAACTCATTGTTTTGCTTCTTCATAGTCTCACAATTTTCACAATTCTCAGAAACTTTTTTTTACAATAACTTCTTTTTTAATCTCGAAAGCTGGAACTTCTTTGACTTTTATCACTCGGACTTCTTCTTCATCATTCTTACCTGTCACACCCCCCAAAATCCACATGCGGAGTACCACCGCTTGGAGGCATGACTGACCAGGATCTTAGCCATCAATCACATTGAACTCATGAGTATATTTAAATAAAACTTTCATTTAATAACAATAAGTGTTACAACGTTACAATATATATCACAGTTTACAGCGGAAGCATATTTAATTCGTTAAGTGTTTATAAACCACATGTAATAGCTCTTAGTCTTGGTTGCGTTTCCATGTAACTCGACCCATGACCACTCCAGCCTCTCAGATAGCAAGTTCCCATCAATATGCACCTAAAGACCTGCAAGGCATGTAACAACGAGTCAACAACAAAGTTGAGCGAGTTCACAGTTGATTGTTCAGTTAATGAGTTCACTTCAGAAATTGTAAGTTCATTTCATAACCATGCGTTACCCAGTACCCTTGTTTCCCAAACCTTTACAATAGTAAGTGGGGGCTTCCCATGTTGTATGTACTAGACTAGTTGTAACCATAAGTGTTCTTCTTTACCCGAGAACAGGGATACGTACAAGGTTTACGTAGGTTTTACGTAAGTGCCCTTCTCAACCCGAGGACAGTGGTACGCGTGGGGTTTACGTAGGTTTTACGTAAGTGTCCTTCCTGACTCCGGAAGACAGTAGTATGTTTTTGTTTACGTAGGTTTTACGTAAGTGTCCTTCCTGACTCCGGAAGACAGTAGCATATTCCTGTTTACGTAGGTTTTACGTAAGTGTCCTGCTTAACCCGAGGACCATGGTAGATAGTCTAGTAGCCGTGTAAGTACGAGTAATTATTCAATTCCATCATTCAACCCATTCCCTATCCCCGGGAATCCCATGCCTTGGTAAAGAGTGTGAACTCACCTCGGTTTGCTCGGTATGATTAGTTACTTGTTTAACATTTGATCAAACACGTCCTAAAAGGGTTACCGATAACAGTCAGTTCTATGTGCACATGAACCACATCTTTCACGTACAATTAATTCACGCATTTATTGCTCACATAAAGCACATTTAATGTACATGTAACGCACCCATGTAATTACAGTCAACCATGCTACCCGTTAGTCCATCGTACATTCACATAACAGATGTTTTGTATCCCGTATATGTTTGGATTACAAGTTGTTCACGTAATCCGCACAAGAGGATTTCCACCTAACATACATCAAACTATTGGGCCATCTACAATACATCGATAAATCATACAACACATTGTGCACTCTAGGGCATCATATAGTTCATTAGTTAGCCATACAACATAATCACAACATAATGTACACCATAAACTACCACATAATGCATAACGCATGGGCGGCCATGCATAAGATCATGTCATCAGTTTGTTGTTCAACTTAAACACTTAACAGTTCATTCTTGCATATGCAAATGCGCGGCCCAGCTACTACGGCCCAACTGAATTGTGTGATTTAGTTGCAAGTGTGCAGTTCGTTGTGAACCCACATAAGGTGTGCGAACAGGCTCCCTGTTGCGCGACCCAAAACAATGCAGGCCCAACAAATCTATAAGGCCCGAGGGCAACATGCAGGTGTGGCAAACACTGGGTTTCGTCGGTTCTATGTGTGTGACGAAACAATAAGTTTCGTCGGCTTCTTGTGTGCGACGAAACACTACGTTTCGCCAGAGGGGGGGGTAACATCGGATAGTTATGCGCACCTGCAAC
Source organism: Helianthus annuus (assembly GCF_002127325.2). Classification (NCBI taxonomy): domain Eukaryota; kingdom Viridiplantae; phylum Streptophyta; class Magnoliopsida; order Asterales; family Asteraceae; genus Helianthus; species Helianthus annuus. The sequence continues at coordinate 95,809,534 of NC_035438.2, read as the reverse complement.
CCTAGTCCAACTTAACTGCCGTCACACCATTATTCCTGCCCTAATCATTATCAACTATTGTCGGCCATTAAGTCATATTTTATTAACAAAAGGCTGTGTAACATATCAGATTATCACGTGTCTTTTTTTTTAGGCCAATGTACATTTAATACTTACATGTGATTCTCAATCAACTGAAGCAATAGTAGTGGTCAGAAGCTTTCTTATGTGAGGTCCAATAGAATTTGAGTCTATGAAATTTACATCAGCCATTTACTAAATTGATTTACAAACATCACATGGAAGATCAAAGATGCGGTCCAATCACAACAAAGAAAATCATTATATATCATAATCATATAATCAAGAGATCACATATACTAGTAACCTATATCACGTGTACATCAATTCCCTATACATGGCAAATTAGATACCTACTTCCTAGCTTACATACATGCCATTTATTAGATCACTTTGAATAAAATCAAAAAGTAAGATAATCACCTAATATGGTCATGCGGTCCAATCAGATTATGCTTGTGTGGTCCATAGTTGATTATTGAATGCATAAATTTGACTACCCATGTGACTCTACACTGTTGACGGTAACAATACACCCACAATATTGTCAAATATGTACACACATAACAATATCAAATAGTTGCAAAATTAATGTAATTATGGATTCACTAACCAAGACTTCGACCAATAGGAGAATGCCTCGAGGGGGGCGGAATCTCCTGCCGCACATGCACTTGGGAAAAGTAGGGTTTTGATTTGAGTTTTGTGTCAAGCAATCATTATACATACATTTAAATGGCAAGGGTTTGGTTTGGGGTGGTTAACACCATAGCGGTAATGGGCTTAAGCCCATTCACTTGGGCCGCCGACCCACAGGTTTGTTTTGAGAGAGCCGGGTACAAACAACCAAAGAAAACAATGGTGGGCCGAGTTTAAAACTTTAAGTGTGATCCGAGATGTGTGTGCCAAGGTGCCCAAATACGGCCCAATATATGTGTGCTAAACTAGTTCATGGCCTAATTGTATCAAGTAAATTCACAGTTCAAACAAATTAATCATCTAACTTAATTTAAGTGATACATAAGACGTTCTACGATTCCATACCTAGAAACTAACCATGTTCACACAAATACTCAGTGGTGCACGAAATAGACAAATAGACGTAGAAACACACACCAAAGATTGTGGAATTTTAAGCAATGCTAACCTTGGGAATACGGGTTGTCACATCATCCCCAACTTGAAAGAAATTTCATCCCGAAATTTAGCACGTGGTTACTGAGGAAGCTAGTTGTGTTGCGTTGTTTCCTGGTTTTCCTGGGGTGTCACATCATCCCCTCGTTGGTTTGGAATTTCGTCCCGAAATTCCGCAGTAGCTTCAACCTCAGTAGTGGTTTCATTGTTCTCGAATAGTGGGGATATGTGAGTTTCATTTGGTTTTCTCATTCCCAGGTAACCTATGGGTCACGACGGGAGTTCCAACGAACTTGAACAATAGGTATCCTATTGCGTTTAAGAATCTTGACCTCCCGGTCCAAGATTTCCACTGGTGCTTCGACAAATCGCAACTGATCGTCGATGGTGAGCTCCTTGAAAGGAACTGTGAGGGTTTCATCTGACAGTCACTTCTTCAGGTTCGACACTTGAAATACGTTGTGAACTCCGCTGAGTTCTTCAGGTAGGTTCAGTTTGTAGGCCACCTTGCCTATTTTCTCTATGATTTCGAATGGTCCGACATATCGCGGGTTGAGTTTGCCTCGTTTGCCAAGACGAACTACACCTTTCCAAGGTGAGACTTTAAGTAGCACTCGACCCCAACCTGGAATTAGAGAGGCTTCTTACGCTTATCAGCGTAGCTTTTCTGACGGTCACGAGCTGCCGCCATTCGTTGTCGTATCTGAGCAATCTCCTCTACTGTGTGTATGACGAGTTCTGGGCTGGTGATTTGGCCGTTTCCGACTTCTACCCAACAAAGAGATGATTGGCGCCCCCGTCCGTACAATGCCTCGAACGGAGCAGCCTGAAAGTTGGTGTGGCAACTGTTGTTATACGAAAGTTCCACTAAAGGGAGGTGTCTTCTTCGACCGTTGCCAAAGTCGATTTCACGTGCTCGAAGCATGTCTTTAAGAGTTTGGATGGTGCGTTCAGTCTGCCCATCCGTCTGTGGATGATATACTGTGCTCATGTCTAGATGCGAGCCAAAAGTTTTGTGCACCGCTTGCCCCAAATCAGATGCCGATCGTGGGTTGCGATTAGAGGTAATGAAGGTTGGCACCCCGTGCCTAGCAACCGCTTCCTTTAGATAGATGACAGTAACTGTAGAAACTTATCCGTTTCTTTGATGGCTAGAAAGTGTGCTGGTTGCGCAAGACAATCAATGAGTATCCAGGTAATGTTGTTTCCGTTTCGAGTTGTAGGTAGACCATCGACCAAATCCATGGCAGTCTGTTTTCGCTTTCCATATAGGTGTTTCTGGTTGCTAACACTTCACCTTGACTTTCCCACAAGTCAAGCATCATTCCCATACCTAGCTAGGTGGGCCTTCCTGCCCGATTAACAGTACAAGGTTTATAAATCCTAATGCCTCTCATCAAAACTCAGACGACTAGAATATCGAAGCCGCTGCGTTTTGCTCAACACGAGTTCCCTACAGTTGCCGTATAATGAGACCCATATTCGTTCCATGAGGTAGCAAATATCGTCTGACCTGCCTAGGCTGCTTCTCCATGCCCCGCATGAGTTTAACTTGAAATTCCTCTTCCTTCAGTTCTCCAGTTTGAACAGAGTGAATCTGATTCAGTAATTAGAGTCGATAGCAGCAGCAGAGCTCGTGTACGTTCAGGTTTCGCAGTCGTGTTAATCCTGGAGTTTCCATCCAGCGATGTCATTGCATGCTTTAACTCTTTCGAACATTGGTACATGGGAGGCCCTTGTGATCGGTCTAAATAACACATCTGGTACCGTCCAAGAGATGCCTCCATCCAAAATCCCAAAGCCATGGTTTTCACCGTTAGTCGAGTGTCGTGTAGTTCCTCTTTGTAGCTCCATCACGTAAATCATCACTCTTTTGCGTTGCGTCAATGTGCAGCTGGGACGCTGATTCGGACCATAAGAATATACCACTGAATCACCCATATCCTGGGTAAAACGATGCTCAGAGCATTGCAGTGTCGGGATTCGAAAGCCGGAATGACGTCCTCCTGTACTGTCTTTCACGAACACAGCACCCTGCTGTGCTAGAGAGATTTAAGCTGCGCGACCTTCGCAAATCCTGTGATTTATCTGTGATATCACTAAGTAAGACTAAGAGGTTGTTGTATCCACGAAGGACGTTTTGGTGTCGATCCGTTCCAACCAAGACGGATCTTAGCGAGATCCACGTGCATTTCCACTTCGCTGATTTTATATCCAAAAGGTACCTCTCTAACCCAGAGATTACATTTAACAGGACCTCGAGCAGGGTGGCTCCTCCCTCAGAAGCCCTAAAATAAGACACAAATGCCACCCATGGCGTTCCATTCTCTTGGTCAGGATTCAGAATGTTGTCAACAAATGCGGTCGATTCATGTGATTCCCTGAAGCTGCTGGTGTGTTGGTTAATTCAATGGTCATGGTGTATAACGTTGAAATGGCTGCATTACATTCGACATGCTGTTCTTAAGAGCATTCACCCCCTTGGATCCCCATCTGTCGATAGTTCGATCACTAGCCAATCCCCAAATGGAAGCTTGTTCCTTGCAGCTGATCGACAGGTTGTCAATACGTGGTCGATGCGAACGGTTCCTGATTGTCACCTTGTTGAGTTCCCGATAATCAGTACACTTACAAAAAGGCTTCTCTTCATGGTATAGCGAGAGCTCCTTACAGCAAAAACTAGATCCGATGAAGCTCAAGTCCAATAATTTCTGAAGTTGATTAGGCAGTTCCTGCGACCCTCCTGGTGTAAGATACTAAGATATACTAGTAACAAGGGCTACTTCTGGCATGATACGGATCTGATATTCCACCTGACGATGTGAAGGTAAACCTGACAGTTCTTCTGGTAACACTTAGGGAGAAATCACGAATAATTGGTGGATCCTCGATCCTCCTTTCCTTAGCCTTGACATCAGTATCGAGTGTTTACATTGCGGGGTAATCCTTCCGTAGACACTCCTGGCTTTTCTTGCTGAAATGACGCTAACCATTGTGCCACTCTGGCGCGTTAGACAGATAACAATCCTCCACGAAGGAGAGGGTTACATGGAATTGTCTCCTCATACGCTACACCTATCAAGAATAACAGAAGAAGGTCCTCGTCGAACACTTGTCCCACAAGGTCGTGTCTGCATCCCAACGATCATATGAGGTTTCCGTTATCTTGCCATCAGCCGACTCCACAACAGGTTCAAACTCCTAGGAGCATCGAGGTCAAACGGAACAGAGACGAAACGGGTTGCTACTCATACTAGCTACCATAGTGTTAAAGTCCTGACGTCGCCCATGCCAACTCCAAATGCCTTTCCAAGAGCATCATTTCTGGTGTTGCTATTTTCATTACAAAAAATTCCAAGTACTGTCGTTGTTCCTTTGATCGTTGACTTCTTAACTTCTACGACTGTAGGATCGATTGCTGACCCAAACGAGTCGTTCAGAGGTTGTCTCTTGCAATTCAGATGCGGAATAATAAGAAAAGCAAGTAGATATAGCTTGTTCTTCCTCCTAATTGCTTGTTGTATTGATTAGAAAAGTTTTACAGCTCAAACGTCACACCGGCAGAACTTCGGCGTGGAATACAATCTCAGACTCTTGGGGATCGCTCTTGACACACCTATATATAGAGTTCTGGGCTCGCTCATGTGGACATGTGACACATGAGCGGTCCAGGCTAGTTCACATAAGCGATCCACAAGCGCCAAATAAGCGATCCATGACTACCATGACCCTATGAGCGACCCAAACTCCTAAAACCTATACAGACTCCCGTTTTCTCGTATTTCGTGCCCTAAGCTATACAATACAATGTAAGACCTGATCCTAGACACCTAGACGGAATCAACAGATGTAGTGCACCAACAGACTCCCCCTCAGATGTTGATGAAGTCGTCAACACATCGTGACTTCAAAGTTGTGTCTTCGCATCTTCAGTCTTGATCAGTCTCTGGGCTTTCTCTTTTTTCAATCTTCAGACTCCCCCTCTCGACTTACTGGCATTCATTTGTTCTTCAGTAACATCTTCAGGATCTTTGTCTGGCATTCAAACACTCTAATTCTCTTGATCGGATCTCTTGATTCCTTAAGTTTATCAGCATCAACAGTTAACATGATCTTTAGAATCATAATCGATCAACCTGGCTCTCCTCTAATCTTTAGAAACCAAAACCTGATTACCTGCACAATCTTAACCTAGAAATAAATTTTCTAATTTTATCACATAACAAATACCTATGCACCAATATATGACTCCCCTCAAAACACTCTATGATGAACCACTTGAAGAAGGTTAGATTAATACAAACATTTAGATTTTCACAAACACTCCCCCTCAAATTCTGCTCATCATGTTTAGCACTCGGAATTTTAAAAATCAGTTTTCCAACGTCAGTTGTCGAAAATCTTTTTGACTTTTTCAAAAATTATGCTAAAACACACACAAAATCTTTTTGGATTTTCTGAGAGACATTAATTGACACCACTTCGGATAAAAACAAACAGAAATATAATATTTACAATCAATATTTTTGTGAGTTCGTGCAAGAGGATCATATCAGTTAAAGAGACCAATCACCAACACCGTTAAGCTTGATTTCATTTTAAGCTTTAAACAATTTACCTAGATTGTCAGTATGTTTGTCCTGTTAAATTCTCAACACAAATTTCAATCGATTCGAGATACAATATTAATGTTTTAGAGACTTAAACTTAATTGTGTATCACTCCACTTGAATATACTCCCGTATCCAGATCCCAAATATTCAGTCTTACAGGTGAATATACCACAGCTGATATCTGTAAAGGGGTTATGAGCGAGGGCCGTGAGAGCTCAGGTCGATACTTCCGTATACGCAGAGAGATGACGGCTTCGACTTTTGGTGGGTCCCCTTTAGAGGATCTTTTTGCATTTCAACAGCAGCGACTATCAATTTTATTGTTTCATCAGCATGCTGAGGGCGGCGCTTTTTCAAGCATTTTGCGAAAAGTATTATCCGGGGACTAGGTCAGTACTTCCATACAGCAGAAGTCCCGGGATAATACCCCAGATATCACTGAGTATAAAGACCTAGTATCTCAGAATACGGGACATTTCAAACAAGATTTCGGGGGTTACCCATATATCCAAGAATAGTTACCCACGAATTAAGCAAGTTTGAATTTAGGTTTATATCTCGTTTCAATTTACTAAATGTGCGAAAATCTACTGACACATTCGCAGTAAGATTGTTTAACACTTTTTAACTTTACATTTCTTTAGCGTGCCGTGATAGTCCACTGATGTACTATCATTTCCTCTTTTTCGCAACAAAACTCATTTTTGAATTTTATCATGTTTTTGGCTTTTTCAAATTTTTCAAATGTTTTTGGATTTTCTGAAATTTCCCTACTCCCCCTAAAATGCAAACACATTTTAAAGAAAATTTGAAAACTTCAAGACTCTTAACCCACTAAGAACATAAAAAGCAAAACAAACTGTACAGAAACTTGACAACTGACACTGAATCACATCAAATCGCCATTCACTGGGCATAAACAATCTGAACTCCCCCTATCACAAATCATTTTCTCATTTAGATTTCAAAACACTTAAGTTTGTTTTAATCAAAATGATTTTTCCGGAAAATGAATTTCTGTTGATAACAACCACTTGTAGGAGTATCAATTTTAAGAACGGGGATGTGGTTCATCATCTTGTCTATCTTATGCCATGAATAGTAAATCAAGTACAAATTAATGTCCCTGATTTACCATTTGCATTTAAGAACCTTCTATACCACTTGTAAATGTAATTACTTCAACGTATCCAAGCATCTCAAAATTTAACCACAATTACCACTTGTGGGATCAAGATTACCACTTGTAAATACCCAAAAACTACCAATTGTAGGAATGTTACGTCTACATCACCATTTTACCAATCAAAATGCCGATTCCTGCTTCGCAATTAATCATCTGGAAGCTCCGGCGTAGTCCTTTCACCCTGTAAAAACATCCAAACATTAATCACACACATTCAAACTTCTCAAATACTAGAAAGATGTCGATTCCTGATCCACGATATAAACTTGGGATCTCCGGCATAGTCCTTCGACTATTCTGGGAAACAAACTTCCCTCCAAGTCTTCTCAGACTTGAGGACTTTCAACTCTTCAGCTGTAGGGTTGTATGTCGCCTTTTTAGTTGCGTAAAAATCTTTTACCCCTTTAGCTTTCCCACTCAACATTTTCCCAAATATTTTCTTAACATTTCCATTGAATGTTTTCTCGACATCAAATTCTTTTTCTTCATTATAAAATTGGTTTGAAATTTCAATTTTACCAAATTTCTTTTTAACTTCTTCAAACTTCAGTGATGGAAAAACATCATCATTCACTGAAACTTTCTTCACAACTTGTGGCTCTTCTGGCTTTGTGGAACCAGATTCATCGCCGACCTCTTCTACTACCCTTTTAGCAACCCACACTTGGTTGTCATTTCCTTTTCTTTTGTAAAATTTTTCTTTTTTCGAACATTCCCCAACTTCATTTTTTGAATTTTTAAAAATTTTGGATTTCTCAGATTTTTCAACAACTTTTTCTTTTAACTTCTGAGATTCTTCCTGTTTTGCTTTGATCTCTTTTGAGCAATTCGATGCATTGTGACCAGCTTCACTGCATTTAGAACAGGTTTGAGTATTTCTTGTATGAAATACTCTAGTTCCATTCTTTCTCCTCTCAGCAAGAAACTCTTTGTTAGTTTGTCTCCAAAATGGTTTCTGCTGTTCATCTTCCGAGCTCCCACCTGTCACAAATTCAGTGTTTGAATTAGAATTTTTCTCATTTTTGTAATTTTCTGGTGGAATAAAACCTAAACCTTTCTTTTTGTAGCTACGATTTTGGTTAAGTTTCTTTGAAAAACCAGAACCAGAATTGTAACCTTTTTTCATGTTTAGACGTTGTTGAACTCTAGAAGTATATTTTTTAGGTTTATCAAAACTTTTCAAAACTTTTAATTCAGGAATATTAACCTCTATTAGTTTGAAAGTTTTGTTGATTAATTCTGTTTTGATACTCATTATCGGAAACTCTTTGTTGTAATATAATTTGTCAGAACCATTCAAAGTATAAACAACTTCGAATGTTTCATCATCAAATCTGCCTTTGATAACAAAAATTCTTTACTATAAGACCGTTTAACCGACGAATTTTGATTGTTGACTGACGGCTTTAACAATTTTTTCAACTTCGGCTGTTTTTACAACTTCAATCACTTTCTCTACTTCAATCACCTTTTCTACTTCTTTCTCTACCTTGATAACCTTCTCATCAACACTTTCAACATTCTGAACATCAACTTCATATTCAGATTGTTGTTCTTTAGCAGCTTGTTTCTCTTTCAGTTTCTCCATTCTTTCTGCAAAATAAAAATGAAAACTTTCAGGAGACAGATGAGATTTTGCAATATTTATCTGTTTCTCTTCCTCATCATCACTGCTACTATGATCTGGTGATTGATCAAATTGAACAGATTTTTCAGAATCATCATCAAAAACACCAGAATCAGATGGTGTTTTGTCAAATACAACATCCTGTTCTTGAACAGTTTCATCTTGTACAATTTCATCTGAACTATCTGACACATCCTCAGAGTGTTCTGAAAATCTATCAGTACTATTTGAACTTTCATCAGATGACACAGATTTTTCATCTCCACTTGACACATTCTCTCCAATAGATCTCATCCAAGTAGCAAACAAATTTGGCTCTCGGACGATCTTGGCAATGAAAGCTTTAAAACCTCCCTTTTCATCCACGAACATATCCCAACTGAAATCTTCTGGTAGTTTCTCATCATCTTGATCGATAACTCGTTCTACTGTGGCTTCAGATGATATGTAATCACTCCAGCTGAAATCTACAACACATGCTCTTTTGGAATCTTCAATCTTTCTCCCATGAGCTGTCTTCGGTTCTTGGGATTGACCAACTTGTTGATAGATAGCTTTGCGGTAGTAATCATCTTTCCCGAATGGATTCTGTGTTCCGCTAGCTTCTCTTCCTTTGCACTCCCGCTTGAAATGGCCTTTTTCCATGCATCGAAAACAAGTAACTTTAGATTTATCAAAACCTAAAGTTGAAACATGAGCATCTAAAAAGTCATTTCTCCCGGTAATGGTTTTGAATTTCTCAGCTCGACGAAGAACACTTGCAAGACACCATTTGATATCCATGAGTTCCATTTCCTCGGCATCTAGTTGATCATAATCCTCTTTGGTGAGCATGGGATTTCCGATCCGACCAGCAACAAGACCTTCATAAGATAACAGAACAGAACCCAGAAGTGCCATATGGTGTTTTGCAGTGTCTTCAGAGAAGCTTTGACCTTCTGGAAGATTGAGAGCTATGTTGCACTGAATCACATATCTGTTTCCAGTTTTTGTACTCTGAGACTGAAAACTTGTATTAGTCTCTTTCGGATTCACACTCGGAAACGATGAACACCCGCTGCTGCTCTTGTTTGAACCCTGATCAACTTTTTCTGATGAATCTCCAGCACTGAAAGCGGTTTGAATCTTTGGGCTTTTTTCAACTTCAGAAACTGGAATACTACCTTTATAGTACATTTTAACATCTTGTTGACCACTCGGGTTATTCATCCTGGCTATCTTCTGTTGTTCCAGATCATGTCCCTCTATTTTCTCAATAAACTGACCAATTGTTAGTTCGTCATAAACACCCGTGTTTTTCAGTATCATCAAATACGTTCCCCACTCTTTCTGAGGTAACGCGTCAGCCAATTTATCAACCCATTCCTCATGACCTTTTTCAACTCCCAACATCGATAACGATCGCACTAAGTGGCAGTATCTCTCGATTAGCTTTTTAGTATCCTCTCCAGGCAAGCTACTAAACAAATCAAATTCCTTTTTAAGCAATGCCTTCTTGCTTTTGAGCATACTTTCACTACCCTCGAATTTTACTTTAAGAGCATCCCAAATAGATTTAGCAGTTTTGTCATGCTGTAGCAAAATGAATATATCTTCTTTAATCGCCTGCTGTAACAAACTGATCATCATTTTCTCTGCTCTATACATTGCACGTTCTTGTTCTGAGAATTCAGATATCTGTTTAATGACTTGCAACTTTGTTCGAGGCAATGTGTACTTTTCCAATATGCATTCCCACGATCTGAGATGATTTGCCTGAACCCAGTTTTCAAATCGATCCTTCCACCCATAATACTCCTCAATGCTCATCAATTTCGGGGGCTTTTGAGTCGTTCCCGTCTCATTTTCTAAGTTCATTGCTTGAGCAATTGCGGCTGGAGTAGTCGATGTAGCAAAGGCGTTGTAAAACTCAGAATTCATGATGACTTAACACGATTTTCAAGGCAACTGACAGAAAAGCGATCTAGAAAAATCCTTTGGAGCGGTCCAGTAACAATGTCCGTTCGAGCGAACTAAAGACTGTTCAAATAAGCGATCCAGAAAAACAATCAGATGAGCGATCCAGACGATGTTCTTTGGAGCGATCCAAAAGTGAATTTTTGAGCGATCCAGAAATGAACCAACGAGCGATCCAGAAATGTTCTAAAAGCGGTCCAAAGATGTTCACACGAGCGGTTCAGATACTAACTTTCGAGCGGTCCAGAAGCAGATTTTGAGCGGTTCATGATAATGTCATTAAGAGCGATCCACATTTCGAACATGTTTTGATCTGTTTTTAAGCTGAATTTCGGCCTGAAACTTTCAAGGATTTGTCTCGGTATGATAATGAACAATCTGTGAGATTTTGAATGAATTTCAACCGTGAAATCTCCCCGAATCAGAAAAAGAAGGTGTAGAAGTGAGAAGAAACAGTGAAATCCGGCTATAATCTGTAGAAAACCTCCTCCCAAGCTCTGATACCAATTGTAGGATCGATTGCTGACCCAAACGAGTCGTTCAGAGGTTGTCTCTTGCAATTCAGATGCGGAATAATAAGAAAAGCAAGTAGATATAGCTTGTTCTTCCTCCTAATTGCTTGTTGTATTGATTAGAAACGTTTTACAGCTCAAACGTCACACCGGCAGAACTTCGGCGTGGAATACAATCTCAGACTCTTGGGGATCGCTCTTGACACACCTATATATAGAGTTCTGGGCTCGCTCATGTGGACATGTGACACATGAGCGGTCCAGGCTAGTTCACATAAGCGATCCACAAGCGCCAAATAAGCGATCCATGACTACCATGACCCTATGAGCGACCCAAACTCCTAAAACCTATACCGTTTTCTCGTATTTCGTGCCCTAAGCTATACAATACAATGTAAGACCTGATCCTAGACACCTAGACGGAATCAACAGATGTAGTGCACCAACAACGACCAATCCATGTAGTAGGCACCTTTATTTCCTTACTGTAGGTTAAGGTTACGAATACCTTGTTGTCACTATGACTGCTGCTCCCAATGCCGTTGCTCGAAATGCAGCCCTACGATTCTTCACCATCATTGTACATCTTTTCACATTCTGAGCCACGTCCTTCAGCGCTAGTCACTGCGCTGGCAGTTATGCATACCACACTAAGATCAATTTTCTTCACTTATGCCTCGATCGATTAGTAAAAGTTGACTCCCATGGGTCGCTGTCAAAGGTTAAGGATTTGATTGGAGCCAATCCGCTAGTGCTCATTGCCGGTAACCAGGGTCGTGAAAGTACTGAGGTCAGTAATGTGCTACGCTCATCCTCCTGTCCATCGATGTTGCAAGTGGTTCGAGTAATACACAGTATGTTGCGGGAGTGTTGCAGAAGTGATCGCACTTCAGAATCTAAGGCGTTAATACGTTAAGTTCCAGCATGCGAAGAAAGGTGAGGAAGGTATCGATCAATCATTCGATGCTGCGACATCCATCACATGGACGTTCGTATAAGCAAGTAACATTACACACGGTTCGCTGAGTTCAGATGGGTGTTCAGGTAACACTCGATAGCATCGAGTTTTCGAAAGGATCCAAAGATAACGGAAGAGTTCATGTTGAGTTTGAGTAGGGAACAATTAATGCTATGACCCCTATTGTTGATGCACGGAATGTCTGTTGACTGCGTCTACAAAAAGTCTGAAGTCAAGATTGGTCTATAGGGGGTCAAAGTGTAAATATTGTGTAATATAGACTTAGGACCGCTTATGTGTCAAAGATGTATTGTGAACCGCTTTTGTGTCATGGTTTTAGTCTTGGACCGCTTTTAGGACACTAGTGTGGATCGCTTATGTGACAAAGGTGCTGGATCGCTTATTTGGACTGTCACATAAGCGACCCAAGATATCTATATATAGGCTTGAGCGGTTCATCATTTGTAACGATGTATGTGTGTGCTACGGTGCTGAAACTCTGCTGAAATTTTATCAGAAAGCAATATAAACACAAGGAATTGAAAGGATTAGCTGTTGTTACTTTACTTACGTTGATTCCGCCTTCGTATGTAAAGATGAACTACTTCGACTGACTTTTCAGGTCATAGAACGGTCCAACAAGTGGTATCAGAGCTCAGGACGAGGAGTTCATACTACGACAGCATAGATCTGCAGAAATCTCTCTTTTCTACTCACTTTCTCTCATACTTTTTCGGTTTTCAGTGGTTCCAACGGTCAAAATTGTCTGAAATTTAAATATAACGTGTAAAACACACTTTTAACAAACCCTAGAAAGAATCAGGTGAAAATACGGACTAAAAATGGTAAAAACTGGTTAAAATCGGTCGATCGCGTTTTCGGACATTGGATCGCTTTTCTGGACATAACCTGATTGGATCGCTCAAAATTCACACTTGGAATCGCTTTTTCGGACAATTTAACTTTCTGAACCGCTCGAACGGACAACATTGTTGAACCGCTCGAACGATCACATTCGGACCGCTCATACGATCACTTCTGGATCGCTCCAACGAACAAAAGTTGGATCGCTTATTTGACAGTATTTGAACCACTCGACCGGTCATTCTCTGGATCGCTCGAACGTACATACTCTCGGTCATTAATTTGACATACTGTCTGGATCGCTCGAGAGGACTTAGTCATTACTGGACCGCTTTTCTGTCAAACTGTTTAGACAGGATCGCTATTGTGAACTGATATTTTTCAAAATCAAAATTTTTCTAAGTGTTGTTTGATTGTGCAGGTACGTTCACAATGGATGATATGTTCTTGAATCCATTCAGCGACATGTACGCATTCACAGGAAGTTCAGGAAACAACGATTCGACATCAAACAATACGAACGAAAATCGACCGAAAGAGAAAAAGAAAGAAGCTTGGGAGTCCGAAAGTGCATTTGGAACATTTAACAAACCTCCTAAGTTGATGGCTATAGAAGATTACAGCAGGTGGGCAACAAAGTTTGAAGATTGGTTGATGGCATTCGCCTTTCCCAGTTGGAAGAGTATAAAAACTGGTTATGCTGATGGAAAGAATAATGGCGAATCATTGAGATCAGCTAAAGAAATTGATAATTTTGTGGCTGAACAAAAGTGTGTTGCTTTGCTGTTTCAATCGGTTCGGGAGGATATTATTTCTCTAATAGATTATAAAAATTCTCAAGATTTATGGGATAAACTCAAGAAAAAGTGTATAGGAAGTACTGAGATTATAAAGAATAAGAAGAAACTTCTCCGGAAAGAATTTGATATGTTTGGATGTATGAAAAATGAATCAGTGTGTAAAATGATTGAACGGTTTGGTCATCTTAAGCTGGAACTTGTTCGACATGAGATCAATTATCCTGATGATGAGATAGTTGATAAATTGTTTGATTCACTACCTGATGAATTGGATTGGAAATACTACGCACTGATGTTAAAGAACACTATTGCTCCTGACAAATTGAAACCAGATGTTGTGATTGAGAGACTTGAAAGCCATGAGCTAGAGTTGAAGAAAGCATACAAAGTTAATCACTCATCTTATCAGCAGAATCTGAATCTGTATTATCCAAAAAGCTTGATGCCGAAAGCTACTTCTCCGAAAACTGCATTTTCTGCTGAGAATGTCTCTCCAGCAAGCAAAGAAGATCAAAGCAATTCAAGCGGCGGAAGCCACAGTGGTTATCATAGTGGATCTACGTCTTCTGCAAATCGTTCTGATGCGAAGTTTTCTTGCAACATTGCAATAGATTTAAAGAATGCACAGAACTTTGATGAAGAATCAGCCAAGCAACAGATGGTTTTTCTAGCGTCTGTTTTGGAGTCCTATGAAGGTCTGGTAGCCGGAAAGATTGGAAACACAAATCTGACCAAAGAAGACTACGATCAGATAGATCCCGAGGAAATGGAGCTTATTGACATTCGTTGGGCAATGGCAAGTGCTGTTCGACGTGCGCAACGTTTTATGGAAATTACCGGGAGGAAATCAATTGGTGGTCCGTCGACAAAGCTTGGGTTCGATAAGTCAAAAGTGACGTGTTTTAAATGCAAACAAAAGGGCCATTTCAAGCGAGAATGTCGGAATGCATACGTTGATGAATCTGAAAATCCATTTCGTGACGATTATTACAAGAAGGCAATCTACCATCAGAATAAATGGAGCCGCCCAGACTAAAGCAGGCTGAAGAGCAAAGAGAAAAGTCAAGGGCTTTAGCTGTGATCTATGATGATGAGGGTTACGATTGGAGCAAAGAGGTTTTGCCGGAAGATGATGCCATTGGTTATGCTTTCATGGCAAGTCATAATGAACCGATTCCTTGGAAGGATAATCGTACAGAGGAACAGAAGTACAAATACAGGAAGATGACTGCTGAAACAAAGATTATCAGACTTTCTGGTGTATACTTGGAAGCAAGAAGAGCAAATCGTTGGGATCCAGACAGAGAGTGCTATCTTGATCGGTATGGCAATGTGGCGATTGATGACAAAACGCTAGATATTGAAGCCATCATTCAGGAGTACAAAGAAGAGGATGAATATTGGCAGCATAAGTGGTGGGGAACACCAACTTCGAAGATGATTGAGGAGGAGAAAGAAAAAGAGAGAAAGGAAAAAGAAGAGAGAGAGAAGAAAGAAAACGCAGAGACTGAGAGATCAAAGATGGTTGATACGGAGTTGATCGATGTGACTCGGAAGTTGACAACTGAGAATTCAGAGAAAATGGTTGACCAAGTGCTAGCTGCGAAAGCACTTGAGGTAGATTCTATTTCTGTTTCTGAGTCAAAAGAGAAGGTCAGTCAAAGTGTGTCAACATCCAGGTCAGGTAATAAAGTCGATGGAAATGTTGACTGCAAAAATTGCACCAAACAATGCAATTTTTGTAGTACTGTCACGTATTTGAATGATGAGAAATTGAAAAATCTGAAATCAAAAGTTAAAACTTTTGAAGATCAGATTCTAGATCGTGACACAAAGTTAAAAGTTTCAACTGAACGGTTTAATGAATTAACAACTAAATGTGACAAAATTACAACTGAAAATGAAAAGTTAATTCTGGAAAACCGTCAGATCTCAGAAAAATTTGAGAAACTTAAAAGTGTTGTGAAAGACAGTGATGATCGAAACGGAAAAACATTCAAAGAAAACGAACATCTAAGAGCTGTGTTGCAATTAAAAGAAAAATCAATTAATGAACAACTGGATGAGATTGCAAAATTAAAACTTAAGGTTAAAGAAATTGAGATTGAAAATGAAAGAATTCAGTTGAAATTAAACAGTTATAGCTCAGCTAGCTTTGTTTTGCAGCACATCGTTCCCAAACCTATAGGAAAAAACAAAGCTGGTGAGGATGTGTTTTCTGATGGAACGGGTGTAGGGTTTCACAAAGTTCCACCGCCAATTTTAGACAACTACACGAAAAAGCAGTCTAGTTTGGTGGAAATTGACGAAGAAAGTGATGTTACACTTCCTGAGAACATTGATGTCACGTTTACGTCTTCCAATGAAGAGGGTGTCCAAAATGATGTGGTGAAAAGTGTGATAGACAAAGTGCTTAAGCCGGATTGTGACACTTCTGAGGAGGATGGGTGTTTTCTAGATAAATACATTCCGAAGCAAAAGTCCAAAAACAACTTATATGATGAATCTGATCTTGTCATGTACAAGATGTCGGGATCAGATAGTTGTTTTCGGATTCTGAGTTTCCGTTAGAGAATGTTAATCTGAACAAATCGACAAATGTTTTCAAACTGGTCGAAGTCGAGTTGTCAGCAGTGAACAATCTGAGTCGAAAGAAAGAGAGGGTTTACAACAAGAAAGCTGTTTATCCACCACGTTTTTACAATAACAACAGAAACAATTGGTCGGGTGGTTATCAGGGGGGTAAACAATTTCATAAAAGAAATGTTGCAAACAAGAGGTATGTCGAAAAGAAAAAGTTCGTGAATAGTTCAAGTTCACTTGTTGATGAAGAAAAAGAAATTTTTACAAAATCAAACAAAGAATTTTTTGAGAAGAGAGCTTCACAGGCTCAGTCTGAAGGCACGAGTAGGGTAGCTGATACTCGTATGTGTTTTAGATGTGAACAGGTTGGTCATATTGCACGAAAGTGTACATATGTGAAGCCTAAGACTGAAGCTGTGAAGGTTCAACAAAAGAAAGTTGATGTGAAGGGTAAAACACCGATGTATGTTGAGAAGAAAGTTATTGGGAAGAAAAATGTTCAAATTGACAATTTGAAAGTAAAAACTGAACCCGTAAAGAAGCTGGTAAATCAAAATGATAAAGTTTATAAGAGGGTTGCAGTAGCTCAACAGGTGTGGAAACCTAAAATTGAACCAAAAGTTGAGAAGAAAGATTCAATTTCTGAGGTGAAAAAGGCTGAAGAATCAATTACGGTTGATTATGATGCACAATATCCACCTCTTAAGTCTAAGAATTTCAAAATTCAAATTGCCAAAGTCACAGTTACACCTAAGGCTGATAAGGCCTGGGTGGACACTATGTTTGACTAAACAATTTGAATTGCCGGAGCTTCCTGGTTCGCGAAGCATGAATCGGCATTTTTCTTGAAGTTGTTTAAATGATGATTTGTTATGTGCAGGATCTTCCAAAACTTGTATCCAGGTGGATAATGGATAGTGGAGCGTCAAGGCATATGACAGGGAAGACCGCATTGCTGTATGATGTGAATGACATTAATGGTGGTTATGTGGGTTTTGCGGGTAATCAAGGAGGCAGGATCATAGGTGAAGGAACATTATCAAATGGCATTATCACATTTGAGAGAGTTAACTACATCGCTGAGCTGGAGAACAACCTGCTGAGTATCTCCCAGATCTGTGACAGGATGTATACTACTCATTTTACCGACAAAGAATGTTTGATCTTGAAACCGGGATTTGTGATACCTGAAGAGTGGATCATCATGAGGGCACCAAGAGTCAACGATCTGTACGTGTTGGACATGATCGTTGCTACTACAACCACGGGTCAGGCTCATTGTTTTGTGTCCAGAGCAACGGAAAAGGAGTCAAGGTTATGGCACAGAAAGATGGGGCATATTCACCTAAGGAAAATGAATCACTTAGTGCATAACGACTTGGTCACTGGAGTGAATATTAAAGGTTTTCATCTAGAAGGGGAGTGCATAAGCTGTGTCAGAGGCAAACAAAAGAAAAAGTCACATCCTACAAAACAAGTCAATTCAGTTTCGAGACCCTTGGAAAAACTTCACATGGATTTGTTTGGTCCAGTGAATGTCAAGAGTATAACAGGAGATTCATACTGTTTGGTCGTGACTAATGACTACTCCAGATTTTCGTGGGTCATGTTTTTGAAAACGAAAGACGAAACCTTTGATAGTTTGGTAGTTTTGTTTAAGAATATTGAGAATCTGTACCAGAGACCAATTTGTAGAATTCGAAGTGATAATGGTACTAAGTTCAAAAACAGTAAGATGGAGGAATACTGTGATGAAAGAGGTATACTGCATGAGTTTAGTGCTCCGTACACTCCTCAGCAAAATGGAGTTGCAGAACGCAAGAACCGGACGCTAATCGAGACAGCCAGAACGATGCTTGCAGATTCCAAGTTACCAATCAATTTCTGGGCTGAAGCTGTTTCTGCTGCATGCTATACTCTCAATAGAGTTCTTACTGTGAAGAAGTTCAACAAGACGTGTTTTGAGCTAATCAATAAACGCAAGCCGAATTTGAAGTATCTAGAACCGTTTGGGTCACCCTGTACGGTAATAGAGCCGAATGGTAAGCTTGGTCCGAAGAACTTTGAAGGAATATTTGTTGGATATTCAGGTCCTACACGGCGTGTCTTTGTTCCAAGTGAAAAGCGTATTATTGAAGCAGCAAATGTTGAATGTCAGGGTTATACTATGCCGCCACAGAATCCTGGTGATTCATGGCGTTATCATTATGACAAACTTTGGGAATCGTTTGACATGAGAGAAGAATCAGAGGAAGAGGAAGATTTCTTTGATGAGCTGGATATTTTACGAGAGTATGAATCGTCGCTCAGGTTTCCAGCAGAGTATTCTAGCAGACCTCGAGAGACTTCAAATGATGCTGAAGCAGGTCCTAGTAACGCTGGTGAGCATGATGATGCAGTTGCTCCTGGTAATCAGTCGGAGGTGAATGATGATCAAGAAGCTGAACATATGCCAGTTTTTGACCATGGCGATTCAGACCTTGAGGGGGAGCAGATCCAGTTGTCAAGTCAAACAAACCAAGTTGGTGAACAATATGCAGAGCAGAATGTTACTAATCTGGAAGGAAATGTAGAAGTTCCAAGCGAAGTGATGCCGCGAACTCTTTCTTATCATCCAGAGGAGTTGATAATAGGAGAATTGCAATCAGGCGTTCGGACGAGACGTCAAATTGACCAGGGCTTAACATGTTTTTATTCTACAGTAGCACCTTTAAAAACTGAATTTTCATTAAGTTGTTTTATCTCGCAGGTCGAACCGAGGACTTACAAAGAGGCGCTTACTGAAGACTCTTGGGTCATAGCGATGCAAGAAGAATTAAGTCAGTTTGAGAAGTTAGGTGTGTGGAAGTTGGTTGATTTACCGGACGGTCAAAGAAAAATCAATACAAAATGGGTTTTCAAATGTAAGAGGGACGACAGAGGAGTGGTTGTAAGGAACAAAGCTCGACTCGTTGTTCAGGGCTTTAGTCAACAGGAGGGGATTGATTTTACCGAAGTCTATGCTCCTGTCGCACGACTAGAGGCTATCAGAATTTTCCTAGCATTTGCGTCTTGGAAGAATTTCAAAGTATTTCAGTTAGATGTTAAATCAGCGTTTCTTTATGGGAAGGTCAAAGAGGAGGTTTATGTTGGTCAGCCGCCGGGCTTTACTGACCCAATCCACAAGAACAAAGTTTATTTGCTGGACAAAGCGTTGTATGGTCTACATCAGGCGCCAAGAGCTTGGTACGAGACTTTGTCTCAACACCTACTCGCTAACCAGTTCATACGTGGAAAAGTGGATGCCACTCTCTTCACTAAAGTCGTTGATGGTCATCTTCTGATAGTACAGATTTATGTAGACGATATTATTTTTGGGTCGACGAATGAGAAATTATGCAAAGATTTCGAACGGGTGATGAAGCAGAAATTTGAAATGTCTTCAATGGGGGAGATGAAATTCTTTCTGGGATTACAAGTTGAACAACTTCCTGAAGGGATTTTCATTCATCAAACGAAGTACGTGCATGATATTCTAGAGAAATTTGGAATGTCAAGTTCTACTCCAGCTGCTACCCCACTTGCGACAAATCATGGTATTCACCCAGATCTCACCGGAGACAGGGTTGATGAGACACTTTATCGATCCATGATAGGTTCTTTGATGTACCTAACTGCTTCACGTCCTGACATCATGTACCCAACGTGCCTCGCAGCAAGATTTCAGTCTAACCCGAGAGAATCGCACATGATTATTGTGAAGAGGATTTTACGTTACTTGAAAGGCACACCCACATTGGGGTTGTGGTATCCTCGCAAAGGCGATTTTACACTCGAAGGGTTTTCCGATTCAGATTTCGGATGCTGCAAAGTTAACGCAAAATCAACAACTACAGGATGCCAGTTCTTTGGTTCGAGATTGGTTACTTGGCAGTGTAAGAAACAAACATCTGTGGCGCTATCTACATGTGAAGCGGAGTATGTTTCTGCTAGCAGTTGCTGCTCTCAGATCCTGTGGATACAGCAACAGATGCGCGACTACGGTTTGCAGTTTCTTAACACACCTCTGTTTGTTGATAATGAGGCCGCGATTAATATAACTAAAAATCCAGTACATCACGCTAAAACTAAACATATTGAGATTCGTCATCACTTTATTCGCGATTGCTTCGAGAAAAAGTTGATACGAATTGAGAAAATCCACACTGACGAACAAAAAGCTGATTTGTATACCAAAGCTTTTGATAAAAATCGATTTCAATACTAGTTAAAACTTAATGGTATGAAATTGCTTTCGGTGTCGGATGGGGTTGTGAGCGTTGATGAGAGTACTGTTGCGGATGAAGATGAGAAACAATCTGCGATGGTTTGTCGATTTTTTACGTGTTTTGGTATTTAGGGGGAGATAGATAGTTGTACATATTTTTTTAGAAAAATACAAAAACAGTAAAAAATGCAAAAATCCAAAAACATGATAAAATTGAAAAAGAGCTTGTGTATATAGGGAAAATGATAGTACATCAGCTAGACAATTACAGTATGCTAAAGATTTGGAAAGACAAAATGAGTTAAACAGTCTCACTAATGATGTGTCGAGAGGTTTTCGTACATTTAGTAGATTTATTCGGGATATAAACCTAAAATTTCAAACTGGTGAAATTCGTGGGGAACACTACTTGGATATATAGGTAACCCCTGAAATCTCGTTTGAAAGGTCTCGTATTCTGATATACTAGGTGGTTATACTCTTTGATGTCTGGGGTATTATTCCGGGACTTCTGCTGAACGGTGGTTCTGACCTAGTCCCTGGCTAATACTTTCACCAAAATGCTTGAAATATAGCATAAAGCCCTCAGCTGATTAGACGATAAAATTGATAATCAGTTGTTGTAGCTAAAAGATTCTCTAAAGGGAACACATTGCAAAGTCGAAGCTGATATCTCTCTGCTGAACGGAAGTTCTGACCTGAGATCCCTCAGTTCTCGCACACCCTAATTTATGTACAGACATTATTGTAGTATTCTTGCCTGTAAGACTGAATATTGGGATTCTGGATACGGGAGTATATTCAAGAGGTGGGACACATGAATCGATCTATGTTCTTAAAACACTTAAACAGTATCCTGAATAGATTGAAGTTTGTATGAAAATTTAAGATGGATCAGTATATCGACAATCGAGGTGAATTGTTTAAATCTGAGTATGTAATGTAGCTTAACGGTACTTGTAATCTGTCTGAAAAGCTGATATGATTCCCTGACACGCTCGCCAAAAACAAATTTGTAAATAGGTTATTTTCTGCAATTTAAGTTTTCTGTCATTTCATTTCTTAGTTTAGATCATTCTAAAATCCAAAAAGATTTTATTTCTGCTTTATTTTAGACAAACCAGAGTGGAAAGTTGACTGTCGGATTCTAGCAAAATGAAGCAGATGCAGGAGATTCTGAGCTGAAGATCAAGGAGAGCTTACATTGTTGGAAAATGTTTGTTTTCAAAGTTATAAACAAGATCATTAAGTTGATACTTGTTATTTTTTCAGAAAATTGGAAAATTGTTTTACTAAATCAGTTTGTTTCGTCAAAAGATCAACCAGTGTCATTAAGTTGAACTTGGTAGATTAATCAAGTATTCAGGGTCATTAATTTAAACTTGAAAACTTGAGTGGATTTCTAAAACTGATTGAAGTTGTGTTTATTGTTTGACAAGATAGTTTGTAATGTTATTGGGTGAGTAACTGTGACAACTCGTAATTTGAACCTACTTTCTGTAACGCTACGTGCTTACGTGAGCTACTTTAATTAAATGAATGCATGTTTACGGGATATGTGTTTCTATTGTATGTTACGAATTAAATGCTTGTATGTATGTTACTCGAACTAAAACCGCACAACATGGATCAAGCACACAAGGCCATTTGGGCCGTAATCCTTGTAACCGGAACCAAGGGGCAACCCAAGTGGGGTTCGGCCCATTCCCTCCTTCCCTCTTGTACGCATATAAGCAAACACCCTTAGGGTTGTTTTCTCTTTTGGTTACAACAACACAACACACACAAACTCTAGTGCTCTCCTCTCTCTATGCCGGTGGCCATCACTTTCTTTTCCCTCGAAGACCTTTTCCCGAATCGGATCACCTTCTATCAATCGGTTAGTGCTTGATTATTCGTAAATGATGATGTGATTGTATATGATTATGTGTTAGAATTCATGAGTAGGGATGTTTACGTGATAATCGGATATCTTGCAATATGTTGCTCGGAGTCTTGTTAAGATGATGTTGAACCGAATGCTTGTTAAATCGGACATGTTTATGTTAAACGTATGTTGCCATGATTCGGGTTACATGTCATTGATTTAGAGCCGTATAATTGTTAATCAAATGATCCGGTTGCATATTATGTTGATATTGAATTACTGTTCTTGTGATGATGATTTGAATATCTAAAATTGTTAAACATGGTGTTTGATCCGATTTGTGAAACTGATAAGTTGTTAGCTGGATTTACGGAGTGATTGTTGCTGTGTAATCATGGAAAGTTGTTACATGCACTGTTGCGACACCGATTACGAGTCGGGATCTTCCGTTGCGACTCGAGACCACACACGGTTGCGAGTCCCGTTGCGACTCGAGACCACACATTCCCGGCACAAACCGCACGAGCCGAGACCACGGTTGCGAGTCATGTTGCGACTCGAAACCGGACCATGACAAGCCGAAACCACAGTTGCGAGTCCCGTTGCGACTCGAAACCTCCTTCGTTGCGACTCTCTGGTCTCGACTCGAGACCCTTTTACACGTACACTTTGTCATTGGGCCTGCACACTGTTACGAGCCCAACTGATTGGGCCAGATACTTGGACTCTGCTTGTTTACGTGATTGTTTACGCTGATACCTATACGTGGAATGTAATGTCGAATACTTGTACAATCTGTTACAATATGTATGGAACATACGTGCACTACTTGTCTACGAATCTGACCCGCATAATAACTGTGGTAGGACGCGGTTAATCGCTCTATAACTTAATTGAACTGTGTGAATCATACCGAGCAACCCCAGGTGAGTTCATTGCATTTTCTCAAGCATGCGTCCCGGTGGTTTGGGACAACTGGTAAACATTTGGAAGGGAAACATTGGGTAAACAACTTAATCGGTTTTGGTTATTGCCTGGAGGGCAATGGGGGTAATTAGTTGATAGCGCTATTAGGTGGGAAACCTCACACCGGGCCGTAAGGACGGGCGTGAACTAATTATCTGGATAGGGCTATGGTTGTTAGAGGCACACTCCTCGGATACATATGGGCACACTCCCTAGGGTATCTAACGACGGCAACATAGCAAACGGTCGTTAAGGGGTACCCACTCCCCGGATACACATGGGCACACTCCCTAGGGTATCTAACATGAGCAACATCGTAACGCAGCATCGAATCGCATTAACATATATCTGGTAACACAACACATTAACAAAACCTTGAACTCACCAGCGTAGTCTGACGCACTTGTCTGCATGCTTGTAGGTCATTAACACATGGAACATGGACTTGCTATCTGGGAGTGCTGGAGTGGTCATGGATCGAGGCACTTGGATTAATTTACATTGGATACATTGGTTTTAAGTATTATTATGAAACAATTGCTAAACGATTTATTAAATGCTTCCGCTACACAACACTTTGGGATTTGATATTATGTTTTATTTAAGTATTTACTATTGGTTCAATGTGATTGGTGGCTCGAACTCTGATGCGTAACACGCCTCGCGGGATTTCCGCAAGTGGAAATTTTGGGGGTGTTACAGTTGGTATCAGAGCCACTGGTTATAGTGAACTAGGTTTTAAAACGTTTTGTAAAACCAGACTATAACCGAACGCCTTCGAACATCGATCATGACACTCAGCTCCAGATTGCAAGGTTCGTCTCTCCCTTTATACATTACTAGCTTAGCAGTCACACACTCACAACGTATATGAACTGAAACATTTAACACTATAGTGACTTGATAGTGTAACACTACTCTTCGACTCATGTGAACCATAGACCTGTGATACCACGTGTTGTGTTGTTTGAACGGAAGAAACTTTGAGCGCAAGCTAAGAGGCACCGAGATACGCATGCAAATTGCCTTATTATTATGCATGCACACTTAATAATAACGCGGGGTGCATGCAAGTCCCAGTGAGGCT
Organism: Helianthus annuus; assembly: GCF_002127325.2. Taxonomy (NCBI): domain Eukaryota; kingdom Viridiplantae; phylum Streptophyta; class Magnoliopsida; order Asterales; family Asteraceae; genus Helianthus; species Helianthus annuus. Next base: position 95,785,075 of record NC_035438.2, on the reverse strand, counting down.
TATCGAGCGTGAGAAGGGTTCTGCCTTACTATGTGTAAACTTGGTAGTATATAGATATCAGTATGACACTTTACTTCCATCTCGTTTCGATTTCTAAATCGGTTTATTCCCAACTATAGAAACATGAGTGGACGAGGACACGGACGTGGCAACATCACCATGACTCAGGCTGAGTTGACTGACCTAATCAATACCCGCGTGGCTGAGGCTTTAGCAGCCTATCAAGCTGGTACGGAATGTACCAAGTATTCTTACCCTCATATTGCGTACACGTCTTTTCACTTCTATAATGTGTTCCCTTTCGTCATTTAGGTCAGCAAGCGCAACCTCAACCTAACCAGCCTGCGTGTACATTCAAAATGTTTATGGACTGTAAGCCACAGACCTTCACCGGAACTGAAGGGGCTGTGGGACTTCTAAGATGGTTCGAGAAAGCAGAGTCTGTGTTCGCTATCTGTAACTGTCCCGCTGGGGACAGGGTGAAATACGCTGCGGGTACCTTGGCGGATGGTGCCCTAACGTGGTGGAACGCCCAAGTACAGTTGTTGGGCATCGAGGCAGCGAATGCCACAACCTGGGAAGACTTTAAAGAACTGATCAGGGAGGAGTACTGTCCTCGGGATGAGGTCCAGAAGTTGGAAAATGAATACTACGACTTGAAGATGGTTGGATCTGAAGTCGAAGCGTATGTGAAGCGATCGTATGAACTGGCCGACATGTGCCCGAACTTGTCCCGGCCTATGTCTCGGAGGATTGAGTTATTCATCAAAGGGTTGCCTCCGCGTGTGAAGAGCTTGGTCACTGCAGCCCATCTCAATGATTTAACACAGATCGTTCGTCTGACTCATAAGATTGTGGACCAAGAAGTAGAGAGCGATTCGTTACCCCCGCGTATTTCGGCCACTACTGCTGCTACGCCCACTGCCACTGCGTCCGCTAATGATAACAAGCGGAAGTGGAGTGATTATGATAAAGCATCCAGTGCTAGTCAGACTCAGAAAAGGCCAGACAACAGCAACCGCAACATCAGCCAGTCGTCTTCTGTCAATCAAGGCCAGGGAAGTGGCCACAGCCAGGGTTCGTATGCAGGGAAGAAGCCACGATGTAACAAGTGTGGCTATTATCATTTCGGGTCGTGTACTCGGAAGTGTGACAGGTGTGGTAAGGCGGGCCATGAGGCTAGGGATTGTAGGGCCCCACAGCCTAAACACCAGCAGCAACAAAACCAGCAGAATCAGAGACAACAGGGACAACCACCCCAGCAGAACCAGGGTTTCAGGAAGGGGTGCTATCAGTGTGGTGACGAGGGCCACTTTAAGCGGGATTGCCCTCAGTTAAACCAGAACGCCAACGACAACAACCGCCCGAATAATAACAATGCTGGGAACAACAACAACAACAACAACAACGGCAATAATGGGGGAAATGGTGCTCGAGGCAGAGTGTTCCAGCTTGGAGCAGGGGATGCCAGGAATGACGGCAACGTTGTAACTGGTACGTTTCCTGTTAACAATCGTATTGCTTCTGTATTATTTGATTCGGGTGCCGATTGGAGTTATGTGTCCCTAGAGTTTAGTCAACGATTAGGGATAACCCCAACACCTCTAGAAGTTAAACAAATAGTAGAACTAGCAGATGGTAAGACGATAGAAGCCTTGAATGTCCTTTTCGGGTGCAAACTAGATCTCGTGGGTCAGGTGTTTGATATTGACCTCCTTCCCGTTACGCTCGGTAGTTTCGATATAGTGGTAGGCATGGATTGGTTGTCTAAGCACCAAGCAGAAATTTTGTGTAAAGAGAAGATCGTGCGTATTCCTCTCCCTGATGGGGAGTCACTGTTAGTTCAAGGGCATCGTAGTGGGACGATGGTTGGGATTATCACGGCCATGCGTGCACAGCAGTATCTACAAAAGGGGTATCCTGCAATGTTAGCGTTAGTTACCAACGCTCAGTCTGAAGAAAGTAAGATCGAGGATCTACCAGTAGTGCGAGAATTCGCTGATGTATTTCCAGAGGAACTACCAGGGTTACCTCCCCACCGTCAAGTAGAATTTCAGATTGATCTTGCGCCGGGAGCGGCTCCAATTGCTCGAGCTCCTTACCGGCTAGCACCTGGGGAGTTACAGGAGTTGTCCAATCAACTACAGGAATTGTTGGATAGGGGTTTCATTCGACCCAGTTCTTCGCCTTGGGGAGCCCCAGTGCTGTTTGTAAAGAAGAAAGATGGGTCATTCCGTATGTGTATCGACTATCGAGAGCTCAACAAGGTGACCATTAAGAACCGCTATCCGTTACCACGCATCGACGACTTGTTTGACCAGCTGCAAGGGTCAAGTTTCTATTCAAAGATCGACTTAAGGTCGGGTTATCACCAGGTAAGGGTTAGGGAAGAGGATATTCCCAAGACTGCTTTTCGAACGCGCTACGGACACTATGAGTTTTTGGTCATGCCGTTTGGATTGACCAATGCACCAGCGGTTTTCATGGATCTCATGAACCGCGTATGTAAGCCATATCTCGACGAGTTTGTTATAGTGTTTATTGACGACATCTTGGTCTATTCCAAGAACAAGGAAGATCACGAGCGTCACCTACGTCTCATCTTGGAACTTTTGAGAAGGGAACAACTGTATGCGAAGTTTTCTAAGTGCGACTTTTGGATTCGAGAAGTGCACTTCCTTGGGCACGTTGTCAACGAGAAAGGGATACATGTGGATCCTGCGAAGGTGGACGCAGTTAAGAATTGGGCGGCACCAAAGAATCCGTCTGAAGTGCGGCAATTTCTTGGTCTCGCAGGGTATTATCGAAGGTTCATTAAGGATTTCTCGAAAATCGCGCAACCCCTCACCTCACTGACACAGAAGAACACGGCGTACTCTTGGGGAACAAAGCAGGAAGAGGCCTTCCAGTTGTTAAAATAGAAACTTTGCAGTGCACCAATCTTGTCGTTACCAGAGGGTACCGAAGACTTTGTGGTTTATTGTGATGCTTCAATTCAGGGTCTTGGTTGCGTGTTGATGCAACGCGAGAAGGTGATAGCTTATGCTTCTCGTCAGCTGAAGGTGCACGAGAAGAACTACATGACACACGACTTGGAGTTAGGAGCGGTAGTTTTTGCGTTGAAGATTTGGAGGCACTATCTGTACGGTACCAAATGCACCATCTACACCGACCATAGGAGTCTCCAGCACATCTTCGACCAGAAAGAGTTGAATATGCGACAACGACGATGGGTGGAGTTATTGAACGATTATGAATGTGCCATCAAATACCATCCGGGCAAGGCGAACGTTGTGGCTGACGCCCTCAGCAGAAAGGATAATGCACCTAGGCGTGTGCGAGCATTGCAACTTACGATCCAGTCCAACCTTCCTTCCCAGATACGAGACGCTCAGTTAGAAGCGTTAAAACCAGAAAATGTTCGAGCTGAAGCTTTACGTGGCTCGAGACAACGACTAGAACAAAAGGGGGACGGTGCTTACTACGTAACTGGACGCATTTGGGTCCCATCCTTTGGCAACTTACGGGAACTTGTGATGGAAGAGGCACATAAATCACGCTACTCTGTACATCCTGGATCAGATAAGATGTACCACGACTTGAAAACTACCTACTGGTGGCCCAGCATGAAGGCGCATATAGCAACCTACGTCAGCAAATGTTTGACTTGTGCTAAGGTCAAAGCGGAACATCAAAAGCCCTCAGGTCTACTGCAACAACCAGAGATACCCATGTGGAAGTGGGAACAGATCGCCATGGATTTCGTGACAGGACTACCAAGAACTCAAGCTGGGAATGACACCATTTGGGTGATTGTTGATCGCCTCACGAAATCAGCACACTTCTTAGCAATCAAGGAAACAGACAAGTTTTCTCAATTGGCAGCAATCTACCTTAAGGAAGTGGTTTCTAGGCATGGGGTGCCAACTTCTATCATCTCAGATCGAGATCCGCGTTTCACTTCAGAGTTATGGCAGTCAATGCATAAATCGTTCGGTTCCCAACTCGACATGAGTACCGCTTATCACCCGCAGACGGATGGTCAAAGTGAGCGCACCATCCAGACGCTTGAAGATATGCTTCGGGCATGCGTACTCGACTTTGGAAAAGGGTGGGAGAAGCACCTACCGTTGATAGAATTCTCCTACAACAACAGCTACCATTCAAGTATTAAGGCGGCTCCGTTCGAAGCACTGTACGACCGGAAATGTCGTTCACCTCTCTGTTGGCATGAGGTGGGTGATAGTCAGATCACAGGCCCTGAGTTTGTTCTTGAGGCATCAGAAAGCATTGTGTAGATTCGAAACCGTATGGCCGCAGCTCGCGATCGCCAGAAAAGCTACGCTGACAAGCGTAGTAAACCGCTGGAATTTGAAGTTAATGACCGCGTTATGTTAAAGATTTCACCCTGGAAGGGTGTGGTGCGTTTTGGAAAACGCGGCAAACTAAACCCTCGTTATGTAGGACCTTTCACAATTGTGGAACGGATTGGAAAGGTGGCCTACAGGTTGGAATTACCTGCTGAGTTGGGTAATGTCCATGATGTGTTCCACGTATCACAGTTAAAGAAGTGTTTGGTTGATGAAACACTAGTAGTACCATTTCAAGAGCTGAAGATAGACGACAAATTGCAGTTTGTCGAAGAACCCATTGAGATTATGGATCGGGAAGTTAAAGTTCGTAAACACAGCCGTATACCGATTGTGAGAGTTCGTTGGAACTCAAGACGTGGTCCAGAGTTCACGTGGGAACACGAGGACCAGATGAAACTTAAGTATCCACATTTGTTCCCCGAAGACCAGTCAAAATCTAGCGAACCTAGTGTTGATGCAACTAGCGAATTTCGGGACGAAATTCCCATTCAAGTTGGGGAGGATGTGACACCCCAGGAAAACCAGCAAACGATATAACCTACCTAGCTTTAACTTATCTAGCTGCTTTAACTTACCTAGCTCTCTCAGTGAGTGCGTACCAAATTTCGGGACGAAATTTCTTTTTAGTTGGGGATACTGTGACAACTCGTAATTTGAACCTACTTTCTGTAATGCTACGTGCTTACGTGAGCTACTTTAATTAAATGAATGCATGTTTACGGGATATGTGTTTCTATTGTATGTTACGAATTAAATGCTTGTATGTATGTTACTCGAACTAAAACCGCACAACATGGATCAAGCACACAAGGCCATTTGGGCCGTAATCCTTGTAACCGAAACCAAGGGGCAACCCAAGTGGGGTTCGGCCCATTCCCTCCTTCCCTCTTGTACGCATATAAGCAAACACCCTTAGGGTTGTTTTCTCTTTTGGTTACAACAACACAACACACACAAACTCTAGTGCTCTCCTCTCTCTAAGCCGGTGGCCATCACTTTCTTTTCCCTCGAAGACCTTTTCCCGAATCGGATCACCTTCTATCAGTCGGTTAGTGCTTGATTATTCGTAAATGATGATGTGATTGTATATGATTATGTGTTAGAATTCATGAGTAGGGATGTTTACGTGATAATCGGATATCTTGCAATATGTTGCTCGGATTCTTGTTAAGATGATGTTGAACCGAATGCTTGTTAAATCGGACATGTTTATGTTAAACGTATGTTGCCATGATTCGGGTTACATGTCATTGATTTAGAGCCGTATAATTGTTAATCAAATGATCCGGTTGCATATTATGTTGATATTGAATTACTGTTCTTGTGATGATGATTTGAATATGTAAAATTGTTAAACATGGTGTTTGATCCGATTTGTGAAACTGATAAGTTGTTAGCTGGATTTACGGAGTGATTGTTGCTGTGTAATCATGGAAAGTTGTTACATGCACTGTTGCGACACCGATTACGAGTCGGGATCTTCCGTTGCGACTCGAGACCACACACGGTTGCGAGTCCCGTTGCGACTCGAGACCACACATTCCCGGCACAAACCGCACGAGCCGAGACCACGGTTGCGAGTCATGTTACGACTCGAAACCGGACCATGACAAGCCGAAACCACAGTTGCGAGTCCCGTTGCGACTCGAAACCTCCTTCGTTGCGACTCTCTGGTCTCGACTCGAGACCCTTTTACACGTACACTTTGTCATTGGGCCTGCACACTGTTACAAGCCCAACTGATTGGGCCAGATACTTGGACTCTGCTTGTTTACGTGATTGTTTACGCTGATACCTATACGTGGAATGTAATGTCGAATACTTGTACAATCTGTTACAATATGTATGGAACATACGTGCACTACTTGTATACGAATCTGACCCGCATAATAACTGTGGTAGGACGCGGTTAATCGCTCTATAACTTAATTGAACTGTGTGAATCATACCGAGCAACCCCAGGTGAGTTCATTGCATTTTCTCAAGCATGCGTCCCGGTGGTTTGGGACAACTGGTAAACATTTGGAAGGGAAACATTGGGTAAACAACTTAATCGGTTTTGGTTATTGCCTGGAGGGCAATGGGGGTAATTAGTTGATAGCGCTATTAGGTGGGAAACCTCACACCGGGCCGTAAGGACGGGCGTGAACTAATTATCTGGATAGGGCTATGGTTGTTAGAGGCACACTCCTCGGATACATATGGGCACACTCCCTAGGGTATCTAACGACGGCAACATAGCAAACGGTCGTTAAGGGGTACCCACTCCCCGGATACACATGGGCACACTCCCTAGGGTATCTAACATGAGCAACATCGTAACGCAGCATCGAATCGCATTAACATATATCTGGTAACACAACACGTTAACAAAACCTTGAACTCACCAGCGTAGTCTGACGCACTTGTCTGCATGCTTGTAGGTCATTAACACATGGAACATGGACTTGCTATCTGGGAGTGCTGGAGTGGTCATGGATCGAGGCACTTGGATTAATTTACATTGGATACATTGGTTTTAAGTATTATTATGAAACAATTGCTAAACGATTTATTAAATGCTTCCGCTACACAACACTTTGGGATTTGATATTATGTTTTATTTAAGTATTTACTATTGGTTCAATGTGATTGGTGGCTCGAACTCTGATGCGTAACACGCCTCGCGGGATTTCCGCAAGTGGAAATTTTGGGGGTGTTACAGTAACAGGTTTGGACGATATTTCCCAACGGAGGTAAACTGCAAAAGCTTGAACCAGATATCTCAAGATTCCAGCATAATGAGAGGGGGAGTCAGTGAGAGGGGGAGTCTGGATCAACAGCTAATGGGAAGCTTGTAGATAAAGCTAGAAGTCAGTCCGGGAACCTGTGAAGAATGCTTATGAGAAGAAGACAGAGTTGGTAAAAAGACAAAGACTGAAGACTACGGATCTGAAGATGCTAAAAGACTACGTCAACATCCAAGGGGGAGTCTGTTGATGCACTGAATGTCTGTTGACTGCATCTACAAAAAGTCTGAAGTCAAGATTGGTCTATAGGGGGTCAAAGTGTAAATATTGTGTAATATAGACTTAGGACCGCTTATGTGTCAAAGATGTATTGTGAACCGCTTTTGTGTCATGGTTTTAGTCTTGGACCGCTTTTAGGACACTAGTGTGGATCGCTTATGTGACAAAGGTGCTGGATCGCTTATTTGGACTGTCACATAAGCGACCCAAGATATCTATATATAGGCTTGAGCGGTTCATCATTTGTAACGATGTATGTGTGTGCTACGGTGCTGAAACTCTGCTGAAATTTTATCAGAAAGCAATATAAACACAAGGAATTGAAAGGATTAGCTGTTGTTACTTTACTTACGTTGATTCCGCCTTCGTATGTAAAGATGAACTACTTCGACTGACTTTTCAGGTCATAGAACGGTCCAACACCTATTGGTTTGTTAGTTTGATGTATGTTAGGTGGAAATCATCTTGTGCGGATTACGTGAACAACTTGTAATCCAAACATATACGGGATACAAAACATCTGTTATGTGAATGTACGATGGACTAACGGGTAGCATGGTTGACTGTAATTACATGGGTGCGTTTGTACATTAAATGTGCTTTATGTGAGCAATAAATGCGTGACTTAATTGTACGTGAAAGATGTGGTTCATGTGCACATAGAAAATCATTATATATCATAATCATATAATCAAGAGATCACATATACTAGTAACCTATATCACGTGTACATCAATTCCCTACACATGGCAAATTAGATACCTACTTCCTAGCTTACATACATGCCATTTATTAGATCACTTTGAATAAAATCAAAAAGTAAGATAATCACCTAATATGGTCATGCGGTCCAATCAGATTATGCTTGAGTGGTCCTTAGTTGATTATTGAATGCATAAATTTGACTACCCATGTGACTCTACACTATTGATGGCAACAATACACCCACAATATTGTCAAATATGTACACACATAACAATATCAAATAGTTGCAAAATTAATGTAATTATGGATTCACTAACCAAGACTTCGACCAATAGGAGAATGCCTCGAGGGGGGCGGAATCTCCTGCCGCACATGCACTTGGGAAAAGTAGGGTTTTGATTTGAGTTTTGTGTCAAGCAATCATTATACATACATTTAAATGGCAAGGGTTTGGTTTGAGGCGGTTAACACCATAGCCGTAATGGGCTTAAGCCCATTCACTTGGGCCGCCGACCCACAGGTTTGTTTTGAGAGAGCTGAGTACAAACAACCAAAGAAAACAATGGTGGGCCGAGTTTAAAACTTTAAGTGTGATCCAAGATGTGTGTGCCAAGGTGCCCAAATACGGCCCAATATATGTGTGCTAAACTAGTTCATGGCCTAATTGTATCAAGTAAATTCACAGTTCAAACAAATTAATCATCTAACTTAATTTAAGTGATACATAAGACGTTCTACGATTCCATACCTAGAAACTAACCATGTTCACACAAATACTCAGTGGTGCACAAAATAGACAAATAGACGTAGAAACACACGCCAAAGATTGTGGAATGTTAAGCAATGCTAACCTTGGGAATACGGGTTGTCACATCATCCCCAACTTGAAAGAAATTTCGTCCCGAAATTTAGCACGTGGTTACTGAGGAAGCTAGTTGTGTTGCGTTGTTTCCTGGTTTTCCTGGGGTGTCACATTACCTTTCCTTCTTTCTGCATCTCTCTCAGCTTGAAATTTTAAAAGCTCTTTCATTCTTTCTACACCATAATCATCATCACTATCATCTTGTTGTTTAACCTCCTTTTTCTTTTCCATTCGAGCATTTTCAGCATCTCTCTCGGCTAGATACTTTAAATTCTCTTTCATACTATTTACCCAATAATCATCATCATCATCTTCAACTTTTTGACCAACAAAAGCTTTATGATCTGTTGTTCTGTTAGGATCAAAATCATACCAATTGAAATCTTTTGGAAGCCTTTCATCATCTTGATCTGTCAGACATGCTTTACTCTCAGCTGAAATATATTTGTCCCAACTGAATTCTTTTGATGATCTTCCATCATCTTGATTAACAAGATAAGCTTTCTTTGATTCTTCAATCTCCTTTCTAGCATGTGCAGTTTGTGACGATTGCTGTTGATATGGTTGTTGAGCAACTTGATGATAAATTGTTTTTCGATAGTAGTCATCGTCATTGAAAGGGTTTTGAGCTCCACTTGCTTCACGATTTGTGCATTCTCGCTTGAAATGCCCTTTCTCCCTGCAATGAAAACAAGTAACTTTAGATTTATCAAATCCTAAAGTAGAAACATTTGCATCACGAAAATCATCTCTTCCTGTGATTTGTTTAAACTTCTCAGCTCTTCTCAACACACTAGCCAAACACCACTTTATATCCATCAGCTCCATCTCCTCAGCATCAACCTGATCGTAATCCTCCTTTGTCAACATCGGATTTCCGATCCTTCCTGCAACTAAACTCCCATAAGACTCTAGCACAGTTACCAACAAAGACATATGACTTTTGGCTACTTCTTCAGAGTAATTTTGATCATTCACAAGATTTAGTGCAATGTTGCATTGTAGAACTTTGCCACTCTTGGTTGCTGAAAAATTTGGATCGAATAATGGGTATGAAGAAAATCCAGTTTTGCTACTTGATCCCTAAGATGAACTTTCAGAAGAACTTTTTGCATTGAAAGCAGTTTCAATCTTTGGTGCAATGTTGGTCTTATCACTAACACCACCTTTGTAATACAAACCAATGTCTTGTTCTCCATCATAATTCTTCATTCTCGCTATCTTTCTTTGTTCCATCTCTTGAGCTTCGAGTTGTTCAATAAAATCACTCAGCGATAGATTGTCAAAATCAGGTTTATTTTTCAACATCATAAGATACGTGCCCCAAACATCATGTGGCAACGCATCGGCCAACTTTTCAATCAATTCTTCTGTATCTTTATTGATGCTCAATCTTTTCATATTCTTCACCAAATTGCAATATCTTTCTATAATATGTTTGGTGCTTTCATTTCTTAATCCACGAAATAGATCAAATTCTTTCTTCATAAGCGACGTTTTGTTCTTGATCATCTCTTTACTCCCAACAAATTTCGATTTCAGTTCTTTCCATATTGATTGTGCACTACCGTTGTGTTGTAGTAAGATCAAGATTTCATCCTTTATAGCTTGCTGCAAGAGACTAACCATCAACTTTTCATTTTTGTATTTCCGTTTCTCTTCAACACTTAAATCTTTAATATCAACCTTCTTTCTGTCGTCCTTAACCGGTCTAATATATCGAAATTCAGTATAATCCCATGCATCTAGATAATATGCTTGAACCCAATTTTCAAAACGTTCGGCCCATCCACTATACTCCTCAATACTCATAAGCTTAGGCGGTTTTTGCGTTGTTCCCGTTTCATTTTCTAGCATTGTATTCTGAGTAATAGTTATCGGACTAGCAAAGGCGTTGTAGAACTCGTTTTCCATGATTTGGTTCTCAAACATTTCCAAAGACAAACTTTCAAAATGAAATGGATATGATTCAAACGAAATGAAATCAACTCTCAAACGAAATGCCCCTTCAAGCGAAATGAACTTTCACACGGAATGGACTTTTCAAACGGAATGACTTTTCAAGCGAAATGGACCTAAATCTCCCAATTCGTGCGAAATAGAGTGACTTTCAAACGAAATGGATTCTTTTTACACACTTCGTGCGAAATGAAGTCCTGATGTACCCTTTCAAACGAAATGAAGTCCAATTTCAAACGAAATGGATCTTGGAACGAAATGGAAGCTTATCTCGTGCGAAATGGCTGCAAAGTCAAACGAAATGATATCCAATTCGTGTGAAATGGATATGACGTCACACTTTCGGACAGTTTTTCAACAAATTGATCAAGTTTTACTTTGATTTTAGGTCTGATACTTTCAAGGTTTTGTTAAAACACTGTTTCGCACGTTATATTTGAAAATCAAGCCATTTTATCCATGAAAACTTGGTTAATTTTGAAAAGAAGGTGTAGAAAACAGAATTTTTAGCTGAAATGGTAAGAACTCTTCCTCATGAGCTCTGATACCACTTGTAGGATTGTTTGCACGACCAAACGAGTCGTTCAGATGAGATCTCGTCCAATACAAAAGGCGGAAATAGATGTATTGGAGTTATTTCAGCTGGTTTGCACTTAGATTCACTTTAAACTCTCTCTATATTGATATCAGATTGTTTTACAATGCTGGAGACACTTCGGTAGAACTTCGCTACCGGAATTAGAACGTTACAAATGAAATGACAAGGCACGTATTTATAGGCATCACCATTCCGCACGAGATGGTCACACAAAATGGACTTGTCATTTCGTGCGAAATGGATCATCCTACATGTTTTCTCAATTTCTCGAATATCGTGCCCTGATCTATCTAATCAAATACAAGACTTGATACAAGACGAAGTCGACAGACATATGCACCAACAGTGTATATATGTAAGTATACATATTTATATACTTTGTCCTTTTGCGTGTATTTTGTACTTTGTATATTTATGTAAGTATTTAGCATGTATTTTCCTACATCTTCTAAATACATACATTTAATACACAAATATATACACATAATTAAGGTGATGTATACATATATATTTTTGTCATATATATATATATATATATATATATATATATATATATATATTTATATATACTTGGTTTTTACCCGGGATTGCTTCCCGTGCTCGGGAAACTTAGTTATATTAGTTACTATTTGTTATTAATATGACCACATTACAACAACCATCTCATTCGATTCAACAACAATGTCTTCAAATCACCGGATTAGATCATGAACCCATATTAGAGGTCAAACAAAACCACAACAGGACCACATGAATAATATCATTTCCACTTTTACTTCAATGCACTTACATGATAGGGTGATTTGGGATTCTGTAAAAATGTTTGTTTTTGTACTTCTTTACAAAATAAGATGTTGACCAAAATTCAAACAGATGTTGACCAAAAGTCAAGCAGATGTTGACCAATAGTCAAGCAGATGTTGACCAAAGTCAAGCAGATGTTGACCAATAGTCAATCTATTATCTGACAATTCCTTGGTTTTTACAACATCAAACACAACATCATCATGCCAAATACAGTCATATATATGCATCCATTATTCTGAATTCATAAACCCATAAATGCAGAAGAATGTCACATTTGCAATTAATAAACCAAGTTTCTACTAATTGCAGTTACTATTAGCAAAAAGAAACATCATATCATCTATATATAAAACATAAAGTGCTAATAACGGTGTTTTATCATGTTAGCCATACATAGCAACAAACCATCAAGTTAATAATTTAAAAAAAAAAACATACAACATCACCATCAAAAAATTCATAGCTATAGTACATGATATCAGAACATGGTATTTTGCCCGAGCTCGAGCGAATAATTTGTACTCACCATCGGTAGTTTAAGCTTCAATCTTTATGCTTCATCAGTGCTTTGACTTAACAGTTGTTTACAGGATCAGCAGTTGTTAAGAAGGGCAGTACTTGGAGTATATCAGATGTTGGAGCCACTGTCAAGGGGAAAGATTGAATACAAACATCTGCTTATTCTGGATCCACTGCTCTGATCCAGTTTTGGCTTTAATCAACTGTTCCTCTGAAGGGTTCAATCCCAACAATCTCCCCGTGGAACAGATGATGCCAAAACCCTTCATTATTGTGGATCTTTATTGTCTCATCAATAATTCCCTGACTTTCCCTTTGAATTGTAATTCAGAGTCCAACGAATCTGTATCATCCTCATCCCTGCACAGTGTAAGATCAAGGAGATCTTGCAGATCTTCAACACCCAGGCCCAGTGCTTGTTCCCTTGATATTTGTTTCTCTTCACCACTAGATTTGATCAAAGTCAATACTTGGCTCTGTTTATCAGATTTCCACTTTAGTATTTTTGAATCCATTGGGTTTCTTGGGAGAGGTTTTATTGATGATGAATTTGGAGATGGTGGCTTGGTAATGACTGGTTGAGCAGTACTTGTAGTTTCTGTCAATTGAATCTTTTATGCTATCATCTGCTTAAGGCCTTCTTTTACAAGGTAATCTCCTACTACTTTATCTGCTGCTATTTCTGAATCCATCTGGTTTTGTTTCCTTCTTTTATAAAGGATGGCAGCAGGTGGAGCAGTGGGTCTCCTGATTTGTAGCTTTTGTGGCTTTAGGGGCTGTTTGGTAGCCTCTTAATGACCATTCAGATGCTACCTCTTAATGGTTTAAAACCTCTGAATGAATAAGAGGTAACCTCATGTCTGAATGGTTAAGAGGTAACCTCTGAATGGTAAATCATCACATGTCACATTCTTCTACCTTCTCATTGGTAAAATTCTTAATGGTTCCATTAAGAGGTAGCCTCTTAGTGACCATTCAGAGGCTACCAAACAGCCTTTTAGGTGGAACCACTGCTTCAGGGTAAACAGGCTTTTGAGGAACATTAGGATTTTTCGTTCTTAGTTCTTCCAGCTTTTCGTAAGATGCCAACACTTTACCTTCTTTCCACCTTGTCACCTGATTCCTTGACCCAAAATCAGCAGTAATGAGTTCTTTCATTCTCTTCATCTTTAACACCTTATCTGGTATATTTCATGTACTTTGACCAAATAGGAGGAGTGTGTTTCACTTTGTCTTTGTTCATCTTTTCAGTTCTTTCTAACTCCTCTTTGAGCTCACTAATAGTCCATTCTTTATATCGATCCTTTTCTGCCTTGTATTTCTTGAAAGCGATGATGTGTTCAATGTAATGTTTTCTCATGCTTTCATCATCTCTTTCTGATAGTTGCTGACAGAGATTTTTTGAAAACCTTTCCAAAGTACTGACCTGAGTGAGCAGGTATTGATAGAATCTTTGAATCTCCTTGTCAGATTTTCCTTCTGTATTTCTTTTGGAGATATCCTCTGCTTGTTGAGCCTTTAACTTCAAATATTCTTCTATGTTATTAGGCCTAGGATATCCTTGAAGAGATGGAAAACTCCTTTTAGCAAGGTCATCTTCAGAGTAGAAGGATTTGATCTCTTCTCTAACTGCTGGAAGATCTAATGGATACTGGACACCTGTAGGAGTAATGGCAGTGTTTGGATTAAAGGCTTGCGCTGAAGAGAGTGGAACAGGGTTTGGAATGGTAACAAGTGTCAATGGTTGTGAAGATGTTGGAGGTAGTGAAAAGTCATCATTGAGTATCATCCTTCTCCTTTTGGGTTTAGGAGAGGTTGGTGGTGTTTTGGTAGGTTGAGCGGTGGTGATTTGAGTAGTAGATGGCTGACTAACAGTTGTTGAAACAACTTGTGTTTCAACCACTGTTTTCATTACAACAGATGACGTGTCATCTGATGTCTTCTGCTTTTTGGCAGGAGGTGTTGGTGGTAATGAGGATGTTTTTGGTGGTGATGTGATTTTTGGTGGTGGTGGTAAGGCAGTGGATGTAGTGTGTGTTGAAGTGGTAGTGGTGGCAGTTGTTTGGGTAACAGATGTTGAAACCACTGAAGTACCAATAGTTGTTGATACAACAGGTGTTTTAACATCTGTAGGTTTAGAAGGTTGATGAGTAGAGCTTTTGGAAGTTTGGGGAGTGTGTTTTGTAGGTCTGGATGGTTTGGATTTGGGTGGGCTCACTTTTCAAGTGGGTTGTTTTCTTTTAGGCTCAGGATTTTCTCCATCCTTGGGCTCAGAAACACCCTGCTCATCCTTCTCCATAAAAACTCTATTCTCCTGTTCAAACCTTGCTTTATCCTTTGGGTCCATATCCCTTTTTACCCTTGCTTTTGCATCAGCAATGGCATTTGTGGTTACATCAACCTTTTTAGTACCATCTGGCTTAGGGATGTCTGCAAGCATACTTGAATTATCTAGTGCACTGTACAGACCATCTTCATATCCCTTTTTCTTCAACTGCTTCATTTTCTCTCCCTTTTTGGCATCAGCTGGTGGAGGATTATCAACAAATATTATTGTGGGAGGAGCAGTGTCAGTGGTGTTTAGCAAATGGGCCTTGATTGCCTTGATATCTGCCTGGGTATCTTTAAACCTTGATTCCATAATATTTCTGATCTTTTGAACCTGTATTTCATGTTGCTGATCACTGCTTTGAGAAAGGAATTTTGAATTCAATTCGACAGTAAAAACCCTATTTGGGGGTTTTGATCAGGGTTTTATAGTGGAAAAGTGAATGCTGACGTGGCAGCCGTTACAAAAAGATCTGACCGCTATGTACTGTCCACGTGCCAACCTCTGATGATAATGCAGGACAGTTGGTAGGAAACCACTGATGGAACAATATCAATGGTTTGCAACGGTTAAAATGAGAACAGTAACTGACTTTAAGCTATCAGTGGATAGCCATCAGTGGGTTAAAACACTGATTTTGAACAACAGGGATTAACAATGAAATGAGAGAACAGAGGTTGACTATCAGCAGTGGACAGCATATAACAGAACAGATGTTTGAACCGAAAACAGTGATTATGGACAGACTTTTAAGGTTTATGAAAAATTTTCATCTTAACTATTTTTAAGGATGGATTTTTGATTTCCTGAAAACATTTTGATGCTTATAATTCATGAAAAATTTTCATTTTAACTATTTTTAAGATGCATGTTGAGATTATTAAAATAAACTATTACATAGAAAAATAGAAATTTAATGAAATAATTATAAACTATTACACGCTAGAGTTAACACTTTTTAGGATTTCGTAGGTAAAATTATAACGATTAGGTAAAATTGTAATTTCATTGTAATTCTATTTTTTAACTATCAGTGGATAGCCAACAGTGATTGAAACACAGATGTTTGGTCACTCAGTGGTCAACATGAAAAATGAAGAAACAGAGGTTGTCTTTCAACAGTGGATAACATTTAACAATCAGATGTTTGAACCAAAACAGTGGTTGTAACAGACTTTTAAGGATTGATGAAAACTATCATTTTTAACTATTTTGAGGATGTTTGACCTTAAACAGATATTTGACCTTAAACATCTGTTTGGACATAAACAGATGTTTGCGCTTAAACAAATGTTTGACCTTAAAAAGAAGTTGGCCCATAAACAACTGTTTGCAAAAAAAGACCAATTTCAAAAATACTATACCCAAACAATCAAAATGAGGAGCTTAATAATCAGTTAGCATGCTGGGGTGATGTGATAAATACTGTTACATATAAACATCTCAGTGATATGAAATCTAACAATCTAATAGAGTATAAAACACTGATGTGATAAATACTTGTTACATATAAACACTGTTAACATAAACAAAGGTAGAATATCCGCACTCTATATTACTGACAGCATCATGCTTGAAATGTGAGAGGGACACTTATATACAAGTATATAAAGCGTTATTGGTGCGTCCACCGTACCTTCATTACATTGTTCACGTTTCGTTATTATTGCCACTATCGGTTCTTACACATGATTAATCTTACTGGGTTCCTGTGCACTGAATTTCATAATTATGTATGCGTCCATAATTACGTAATTCCTTGCATAGTCCGCACAGTGCATTTTATAATGTGTAGGGGAAAACCAAATGAACAAACTTGTGACGAGTGTGACTAGACCTCCATAGGATCCTTGAAACCAATAAATGATCTCTTTAAATAGACCACCAAGGAGTCTTTTCAGCTTGTATCATCCCATGTCATTCTTAACCAGATTCTGAATCAATTTTTTTTTACTAGACCACTCAAAGGGTCTCTTTTTGAATCATGGAATGGTACTATATAATTCAAGGGTCTTGACTATCACGTAAAAGCCCAATAAGGATTTAAGGTAGTACCTTTTTGAATATCCTACTACGAATCCCTCATATGAAGATATGAAATATTCTACGAGGATTTGGATAACGAATATCCAGAGTATACAAAAACATAAAATGCATAAAAGAAAACACAAAATGCATAAACACATAATCACATAATTGTTTAACTTGATTTTAAATTTGTTATCATTTTGTTAATTTGTTCTGCTAACTGAGCACATGTATTTAAAGCATACCAGGTATCCAATCAGTGGATTTTGATTGGTGCTTTAAATATTTCCAAGAATCTAACTATAAAGATAGAAAGATTTTAAAAGAAAATTTGATTTCGATTATTAGGAATCGAAATGTTCAAATTAAGGTACACAAGGAATACAATTAAGGACTCCAATTTGAATGATATTCATCCATAAGGATCTAATTGTGAAGGTAATAAGATCTCATATGGATTTTAGAATTTGAAAAGCGGTAGGCGTTTCAAAACCTTGCACTAGACGTGCTTAAGTCAAAACATGAGGTAAAATGCTCATGAAGTTGAGATGCTAGACGTGCCAAGGCGACATATGAAGCAGAATTTGAAGGTTAAGTCAATGTATGAGGAAAATATTTTTGAAAGCTATGCATGGAGTTCTTAAAAAGAATGTGTTTAATGTTTCTGAAATCTTACATAATACTTTTTGAAATCATAAAGTATGTGTATTAGATAAATATATTTATAAAATATTTTAAAATCATGCTAAATGAATTTTGAAATTATGTATAAGGTTTTTGAAAACATGAATGATGCTTTTGAAATCATGCACTTAATATATTAAGAAAATATACTATTTTAAAAAAAATGTTTTCAACTATAAAAATATCTTTGAAATCATGAAGGTTGTTTTTGGAACATAGATAATGCTTTTGAAATCATGCATTTGATATATTACATAAAATTGTTTTCAAACTATATGAAATATTTTGTAATTGATGTGCGTGAAGTGTGTTATATTTTTTATGTATATTTAAGCCCCTTTTACACTTTTAGCCAAGTTTTAAATTTATAAAACACGATATTTACTAACACTAAACACACATATGGGCAAGTGCACCCATCGTGGACGTAGTATAGTGTTGGTAAGATACCGAGGTCGTCCAAGGACACAAGAGCTTTTAATACCGGTTTATCCTCAACATCTAATCAAATCAAAAAGTGAGAAAAATGTTTTTAACTAAGAAAATAAAAACTAACTAAATGCTGAAAAATAACATAAAATAAAAACAGATAGACAAGATGAATCACTTGGATCCGACACGTGTATTAGTATAACCTTTGATTATTTTCGCACTTTTGCACTTGTTTAAGAGATTATCTTAGTTATTGTAGTAGGCCCCTCTTTTGAAGGCGACGTTACCCTCAACCCAGTAGTTTGAGTCAGCAAGGATACAATCCTAAAGGGTCGGATTATTGAAAGATAATGAATTAAGTTATTAATGCAAATTGTGGTAGGCCCCGCTTTCGGCGGTGACGTTACCCTCGGCTAAGTAGTCTGAGTCAGCAGGGATACAGTCCTAAATAGCCGGGTTATAGTATTAATAGTAGTTAACTTATGAGGGGGTCAAAGAGTTTGGATCCCCGCCATCCAATACCTATGGGCATTGAAGGAGATCCTACTAAATTTGACCCAGGTCCCAAGCAGGACCTCTAAACGCTGAACAAGGGCAAGACCCTTACCAAACCGTTCCCTTAACCCCCGACCAGGTAGCCAACATACCTCCATATAGACCGTGGAGATATGAATGGTGAAAATCTTTTATTTTATATAGACAGTAAAATAATGCCAAGACACCACGGACAAACGATAAGGAAAGATCACCTTCAACATAAGCAACTAGTTATTAAAGTCATTAATACAAAACCAAATAAAAAGTGCAAAAGATTAAAAATAAAAAGTATTATACTAAACACTTGTCTTCACCAAGTGATGTAAGAGACTTAGGCAAACATGGCCTTGATTATCAAGAACTCTTACGATCAATCTTGGATCCCGAGACGACTCACACACTCTACGATGGACAATGGATGATGGTGGTGGCTGATGGTGTTATGGTGGTGGTGGGTGGTGGATGAAGTGTGAGAGAGGTGGTGTGCCAAGGGATGAGATGGAATGAAACCAAGCACTCCTATTTATAGGCTGAACAGAAGGCTGGGCACGGCCCCGTGTCCGCTGGACACGCCCCCGTGCCCGTCTGACACTCTCTCTCCTCATTAATTGTAATTCGCAATTACAATTAATGCGCCTGCTGTACTTTCACCACGCCCCCGTGCCCGCTGGACACGGCCCCGTGGTGGGCAATGGAAGCTTCTATAAGTTTGTCTTTTATGCTGCTTCTTGGGCACGGCCCCGTGCTGGCTGAGCACGGGGCGTGTTCAGACTTCTGCTTTCTCTTCTTTGCCTTGGAGGATGCCGTTGAGGGTCCGGGCAGTCTACTTTTATTCCTTTTCTTGTATTTATGCTAGAATTAGTTGTCTTTTTGCTTCTTTTGTGAATTTGAGCTCATTTCATCCTGAAAATACAAAAGAAAGACAAAAACACTCTTTTTCCAACATTAGTACTTAAAAAGGGTTAGTTTTATGCCTTAATTGATGTGATTTATATGTTGTATTTTACACACATCAAATACCCCCACACTTGAACTTTTGCTTGTCCTCAAGCAAAACTCTTTAAATGTGGCTTACACTCCCAAATGGAATAGGTAGAAGAGAAAGTTTTTGGCTTGTCATAGAGTGTCCGGAATCCAAGATCTTTGTAAGTTTTATTTTTATTTATTTACAATCCTATTCGTTATGATTTATTTAGAACGTTTCACAAGATAAATTACTTATTCGGGCATAGCATGCCTTATTAGAATTCTATTTATATACAAGTTCACATACCTCACGGGAGATCACTCAACACTCGGCCGAAGGTGTAATTTTTTTAGTGAATCACTCGAGAGCGGCATGGAACTTACGCCTTCCATAGGCTTGCCAAGCAATCAATCCTCCTCCTTTTTAACTTTTTACCTTTGTAAATATCAAGAGGACTTTTTGGGTGAAGGGTTAGGCTTGGGTTAAAGGTGGGTGGTTGGGTTAGTGGTTAGTAAAAGGGCGAAAATCGTAAAAAGCGTCGGTTTTCGTGACACACCTTGTTTTTAGTGACTTTTTATTTTGAAGTATTTCTCCAAACAAGCTTTTATATAGCTTTTGTTTGTTTTTGACTTCATCATTTTTTTTTTTGATCAGTCACATAAAATAGCGAGCTTACGAAAAACCGAGCTTGTTACTAAAATAAAGGGTGAAAAATAAAAAAGGGTTTTTGGTGGGTAAAAAGGGTTTTAGGGTAATGAAATGAAAGGTTTAGGCTCAAAGGGGCTGACTAGGGGGATTTTGGGTAGGTGGTAAAAAATGAAAAATAATGGTGTAGAAAGAAAAATATGGTTAGTCCTAATGCCTCCATCACTTACTTACTTGGGTTTAAGTTGGTAAGGACCGGGAATGTATCGTCGTGGCAAGTTCTAGAGTTGTAAGAACCAAGCGGCTATTCACACAAGAAACGAAAAATGAGCATTTAGTCTAAAGATGTATATTTGTATGCTCAATAAAGGCTCAAAACTCACTTTTGTGGGAATGGGTTTTTAATGCGATCAAGTATATATAATCGAATTTTTAACTAGACTTGTTATGCCGTTTCGTAATTTTCTTATGTTGGTTCTTTGTTATCATGACGCTATCGGTTGTAAATTTATAAAAATATAACCTTTTTAGAACTTGTTATTCCCAAGTTAAACCAAGACAAGTAAAAAAAACGAAAAGTTTTTGAAAAAATTTGGGGTGTTTAGCGGTTCCAATAGAGTTTTGTGTAAGGCTTGTAATTAGGATTTGCAAAATTCAAGGTTTTAGCATCCCCCCCACACTTAAATTACACATTGTCCTCAATGTGTCCCAAAAATAAGGTTTTCGGTTGATTAGAATGTGTAAAAGTGGGTTAAAAAAGCAAAGATTTATGTTACTGGCATCCTGGACACGGCCCCGTGGTGACCGGGCACGGCCCCGTGGTCAGGTGCCAGTAACAGAAATTAAAGAACTAAGACAGAAGCCTGGACACGGGGGCGTGTCCGCTGAACACGGCCCGTGTCCAGTTACCTGAACTGGGCGTTTTTCTGCAGGTGGCTCAGCACGGGACCGTGTTGGTTGGGCACGGCCCGTGTTGAGCCTTCTGTGATGGAGATTTGTGTCGGGTTGCTCTGTTCTTTGTGCATGGGGCCATTTTTCTCGTTCCCTTTTTCATCCATTACCACCATGAGTGTGTTTTATTCTGCAAATAACCATCAAACCTTGGAAACCATCATATCATTGCAAACATAGAGAGACATTACATAAAAACTAAAGATAAAAATACATAAATATTAAATCATGGAGTTCTAGCCCTATGTTTTATTTTAATTAGCAAAATTTCCAAGAAGCTACTAATCTTGGTTAGATAAGGCTTTAAGAAACTCCTTTTTCCGGGTGTGGTTCCCCTCATATGTCGGCGAGCCACTCCTCCACCTCCCTTGGAAGGAGAAAAGAGGGCTCATTTGCATTAGTTTGAGGAGTTTTGATTTCCGCTGGAATTTCTTATGGGTGCTCCATGGAAGGTTCCGCGGGAAAGTCTTCCCACCCGGTAGGGTTGTTAACCTCGATTGCTAAGTTCCAGTCTTGTTGTGGAAGGACTGGTTCCATTGGAGGTGCTACAAGAATGTTTAACCTTTGGTGCAAAAGGTTAATTTCTTGGAAGCTACTTTCGAGTCCCACCGTAAGATCGTTAATACGGTCAATTAGGACCTCCTCTACTGACGTCATTTCGTCGAGAGCTTCCCTCAATGCTATCACATAGTGCACAAGCGTAGCTTCAACGGAGGGCCTTCTTCCCCTTCGGCTGTTTGAGGAATGAACGGATGATGTTTCGCTGTTTTCACTCGCCATTCTACGAAAAATAAACCGAAAAACCGTTTATGTGATGAAACAGTTCCTGGACACGGCCCCGTGCTCATTGAGCACGGCCCCGTGTTCATCTTTCTGCAGAATTTTTTAGCAAGGAATCCTGGCTTTTTAAGTTATTTTCTGAATTTATGTAGGCTTTTTGGACATTAATAACTTTTAAACAATGTTATACAACATGTCTTTACCAAGATTTCATGAATAAAACTCATTATTCCCTACCACAAAGGTTGAAGAATTCAAACTTTTTGATGGTAGTTCTTGAAGAAAGATGACAAAGAAGGAAATGGCTAGAAGAGGAAAGGACAAGATGGGATGTTGGAAACTTCTTTTAGACTTACCTAGGATTGTTTGAGAGAAGATTCCTTCAAATCTCTGCCCCAAGTTGGTCCAAATGTGCAGAATTTTTGGCTGCATTTATAGAAAACGACAGCCTTCTGGACACGGCCCCGTGTTCGCTGGGCACGGCCCCGTGTGCAGGTAAAATTCTGACACAGTTTGTCCGTATTCTGACGTTCTGATCAGAAGAGAATCTTTTGGTGAACATGGGGGCGTGTTGGCCGGGCACGGCCCCGTGTCGAGTGGACTGTTTTATGAAGTTTGTTGCTCCTAAGGAGCTTATTTATATCGGGTGGTTCTTGATTTGTTGGAACAACCCCAAAGTGCCTAAGATACCTTAATTGTCCTATACTAAGGCGAGAACGCAAGAGGTTATCGGTGAGGGTAATTCCTATTTTCATTCTAGGTGGACAAGTCCAACCTTTTCCGGGCTCTCGTTAAAGAAGGTGTATGCCGAATCGCTCAAGTCTATGTATGCATCGAACGAAGTCGATGGGGAGTCCTTCACGGCACAATCGGCACAGGGACGACTATCGTCCAAGTCTTTTCTAGGTATGAAGGTATTTTCGGGAGCAACGAGGTTGTCGGAATGCGGTTCCAACATTTCCTCATGGTCATCATCTTGGGGCGGATTAATAAAATCCTTCCTAAGTTCTTTTGACCAATTGAGAATTAGTTCTTCTAGTTGAAATAACTCGTCAAGGAGCATTTCCCCTAGAATATCTGGCTGGGCGCATTCGAGGGAGAGATAGTGCTTATTTTTACTTTCGCCCCTTTTAAGGTTATAAGGAATCGGCGGGTCTATATAGTGGGGCCTATAATTTAGAAAATAACATTTTAATTCTTCATGTTCGCCTCCACATAATCGACACCACATACCATAAGAGTGCCGAAAGTAAAAAGAATTACTATCACCCACGGTTCTGTTTTCAGTAAGAGAATCTTGGGCACGGGGGCGTGTTGAGTGGACACGGCCCCGTGTTCAGCTTACTGTCTGACTTAAAACAGGATTGCTAGTTCCAATGATTGAGCACGGGGGCGTGTTCAGCAGGCACGGCCCCGTGCTGAGCTCTGCAGAAGCTGAAAAACTAAGAAAAATCCTAAAAATTAAAAAGAAAAATAAAAATATGATTAGGCCGTTGATTCCTAACTTTCTTAAAATCCTTGTGTCCCCGGCAACGGCGCCAAAAACTTGATGTGCGTGAAGTGTGTTATATTTTTGATGTATATTTAAGCCCCTTTTACACTTTTAGCCAAGTTTTAAATTTATAAAACACGATATTTACTAACACTAAACACACATATGGGCAAGTGCACCCATCGTGGACGTAGTATAGTGTTGGTAAGATACCGAGGTCGTCCAAGGACACAAGAGCTTTTAATACTGGTTTATCCTCAACGTCTAATCAAATCAAAAAGTGAGAAAAATGTTTTTAACTAAGAAAATAAAAACTAACTAAATGCTGAAAAATAAAATAAAATAAAAACAGATAGACAAGATGAATCACTTGGATCCGACACGTGTATTAGTATAACCTTTGATTATTTTCGCACTTTTGCACTTGTTTAAGAGATTATCTTAGTTATTGTAGTAGGCCCCTCTTTTGAAGGCGACGTTACCCTCAACCCAGTAGTTTGAGTCAGCAAGGATACAATCCTAAAGGGTCGGATTATTGAAAGATAATGAATTAAGTTATTAATGTAAATTGTGGTAGGCCCCGCTTTCGGCGGTGACGTTACCCTCGGCTAAGTAGTCTGAGTCAGCAGGGATACAGTCCTAAATAGCCGGGTTATAGTATTAATAGTAGTTAACTTATGAGGGGGTCAAAGAGTTTGGATCCCCGCCATCCAATACCTATGGGCATTGAAGGAGATCCTACTAAATTTGACCCAGGTCCTAAGCAGGACCTCTAAACACTGAACAAGGGCAAGACCCTTACCAAACCGTTCCCTTAACCCCCGACCAGGTAGCCAACATACCTCCATATAGACCGTGGAGATATGAATGGTGAAAATCTTTTATTTTATATAGACAGTAAAATAATGCCAAGACACCACGGACAAACGATAAGGAAAGATCACCTTCAAGATAAGCAACTAGTTATTAAAGTCATTAATACAAAACCAAATAAAAAGTGCAAAAGATTAAAAATAAAAAGTAGTATACTAAACACTTGTCTTCACCAAGTGATGTAAGAGACTTAGGCAAACATGGCCATGATTGTCAAGAACTCTTACGATCAATCTTGGATCCCGAGACGACTCACACACTCTACGATGGACAATGGATGATGGTGGTGGATGATGGTGTTATGGTGGTGGTGGGTGGTGGATGAAGTGTGAGAGAGGTGGTGTGCCAAGGGATGAGATGGAATGAAACCAAGCACTCCTATTTATAGGCTGAACAGAAGGCTGGGCACGGCCCCGTGTCCGCTGGACACGCCCCCGTGCCCGTCTGACACTCTCTCTCCTCATTAATTGTAATTCGCAATTACAATTAATGCGCCTGCTGTACTTTCACCACGCCCCCGTGCCCGCTGGACACGGCCCCGTGGTGGGCAATGGAAGCTTCTATAAGTTTGTCTTTTATGCTGCTTCTTGGGCACGGCCCCGTGCTGGCTGAGCACGGGGCGTGTTCAGACTTCTGCTTTCTCTTCTTTGCCTTGGAGGATGCCGTTGAGGGTCCGGGCAGTCTACTTTTATTCCTTTTCTTGTAATTATGCTAGAATTAGTTGTCTTTTTGCTTCTTTTGTGAATTTGAGCTCATTTCATCCTGAAAATACAAAAGAAAGACAAAAACACTCTTTTTCCAACATTAGTACTTAAAAAGGGTTAGTTTTATGCCTTAATTGATGTGATTTATATGTTGTATTTTACACACATCAGTAATCATGAGGGTTGTTTTTAAAAATTCATACTATGTATATTGTTATGAAACTAGAATGAAATGATATGGATATGAGATTGAAAAATACCTTAGTTTTCTAACCAAGGATTTAAAGGCTCAGATGTGTAAAAGCACGATTACACATAATGTCATTTTATTTCCTGTACTTCGTTTCTTAGAATGAAATGAGTACTTAGAAATTTTCAAGGAAATCATGAGCAAACACAAGAATGGGAGATTCATAAGTGTAGTTTGTAAGGAACATAGTTCCTTAATGTAGGTATTATAGAGAAACGCCATACACCCATGTAACTACATTTGTACATCAGAATTGTGAACAACAATTTATTTACAAACAAAACAGATTGTTTCACATTACAAGAAAAGCAGAGAAAACAAAAGCATAAGATTAAAACAGCAACATCTTATACTCAGCCAAATGACTATCCGTGCGTCGGATTTGCATTGACAATCTCTGATTACTTGTTCCTGAAATAGCTCGTCTCACCGTAGTTGTACCAAGTACCAGACGATAAGCGAGCTTGAGCAGGGTTGACTTGGGGTTGGTTTGGACCACCTTGGATTGGGTTGAATTGACAAGCATTTGCCAGGTGACCGAGTCGTCCACATAATGCACACAGACGACACTGCAGGTAAGCTCGGTGAGGTGCATTACACTGGTTGCACATCAGTGCAATACCGGCATAAGGTTTCGTGGCAGGAGGTTGAGCAGCATCAAGGTTTGCAATAGCTTTGTCTCGAATAGCAAAGCGGCATATGCCAACCAAATGTCCCCATCGTCCACAGTGGGTACATTTGAAGCAGGGTATCTGATTTGAATGATGACGGTTGCACCGATTGCACCATGGGGCAGCTCCCAAGTACGGCTTCCTGGCTGGTGGTGTTGCCACTTGGCTAGGTCCAGCTTGATTTGGTGCAACTGCTGCGGGTTTCTTTGAAGCCTTACGCCTCTTTGATTTTGGTGAAGGCTTGGCTTCTGCTTCTTTCGATGCTTCCTGAGTGGCTCCATTTTTGAGATGAGACATGGCGATACCTAAATCCACAGATTTCAGGATTACCTCGCCTATTCGCTGGGCAAATTTGGCAGTCTGCTCGGACATCTGGGTGTCGCTGCGATGAAGAGACATTCTAGAAGGAATGAAAGACATAGGAAGAAACAAGTGAAATGTTATCGGATAATCAAAACAGAATGGCAATGCATAAAAATTGTGATCATTTGTTTGTTACCTAAGGCAAACAAATGAGACGGTGACTAATCAAAGTAAACGGGCCATATTAATGTATCACTGAAGACATGCTTGCCTATAAGTGAACCCTCACCCCAAGAGTTCCCAGGTAAGAGTGACTGGTCCGATACTGCGGATTTGTACGAACACTCTAGCCTTAGACAAAAAACTCATAGTATAGGCATTCACCCTTCCAGTTTGCATGTGTTCACATTATAAGACCCAAACTTTGACGAGATTTTGAAAACTTAGAGGGTTCAAAACCTTGTAATAAATCATCCTAGAACAGATGATTGGTTTTCAAAGCGGATTTGAAATTTATGTTCTGGTTGTGGTTATCACCTAAGGATAAGTGACGGTATTGTTTTAAGATCTAAACACAAGGATCTTGTGTTGGGGTCCTAGGAAGGTTATAGACTAGGTCAAAGCATTACTAATAACCTAATTCCCTATAACCATGAGCTCTGATACCAACTTTTCTGTCACACCCCGACCGCTAAAACAACAAATCGCAGCAGAATCGTCGGGGAGTGTTGTAACAGAATCATTGTCTCATAACACATGGAAATTGAAGTTTTGTTTTATTGATTAATAGAAGTTACAATGTCTTAACGACAAATAAGCATAACTAAATTAACTAGTCTTGCATCTTTTATTGTCACTAAGGCTCAAGTCCGCCTAAGTGTATCTTGATTAATCCTATGCATCATATCCTGAAACACATGTGAAAATAGGTACGTCAGCATAAAAATGCCTGTGAGATACATAGGTTTTATTGATTTAGGATTCATGACTTATAAGTTTAAAGAAAATGTTTAACAAAAGTAGTCATGATCTTTGTAAAATGTTTTCTTTTAGAAATCATACAAAAATCTTTAAGAAAACAGATGATATAAAAGAATAATGTATGGTCAAATAAATAACCAAGTAAAAATGAATTTGTATAAACTGTGTTGTTTGTAAAACAATGTTTTGTAAAGATATGTTAATTGTGTAAAATGTAATATGTCAAAATTGAAATGGTTTAAATAACGCTACGATATTTAATATCATAAAAGCACTTATATATAGGAAGTACCAGCGGCGTATCCACCATGCTTTTATCATATTACACACGCCTCGTTACTTAAATCACTTACCTCACAATAAATTTCACAAATTTAAAATTTGACAAATTTATATACCATTTGCAGGAATAGAATGATTTAACATTTAAAAGCTTCTGATGACCACTTGTAAGCAAAATATTCAAAAACTTTTCTCATTATTCACAGACTCCCCCTTACAAAATGTTCATCATGTTTAGCACTCGGAATTTTGAAAATCAACTTTTCTACATCAGTTGTCGAAAATCTTTTTTGGATTTTTCAAAAATTTATGCTAAAACACACTGAAAATCTTTTTGAGTTTTTGGATTTAATGAAATACAATAAAGAAATATTTACATACAATATTTTTGTGAGTTTGTGTAAGAGGATCATATCAGTTCATGAGACAAATCACCAACACCGTTAAGCTTTAGACATTTTAAGTTCTAAACAATTCACTTAGATTGTCAGTATACTGATCCACTTAAATTTTCACACAAAGTTCAATTGTTTCGAGATACGAGATTAATGTTTTAAGCACTTAAACTTATTCTCGTGTCCCACCTCAGAATATACTCCCGTATCCGGATTTCTATATTCAGTCTTACAGGTGAGTGTACACTAATGATATCTGAAAACGGGTAAATGCGAGATTGTGAGAGCTCAGGCTAGAACTTCCGTTCGTACAGAGAGATGACGGTTCGTCTTTCAGGTGTGTCCCATTTGGGGATCTTTTCTTCAACAGCACATGATTAGCATTTTTCAATGTTTCATCATTTTTTGTACTGAGGGTTGGCTTTAAAGATTAAAGCTTTTACAAAGTATTATACGAGGACTAGGCTATTGCTCCCGCAAAATCAGAAGTGCTGGTGTAATACCCCAGATATCACCACGCACAAAGACCTAGTATGTCAGAAATAGAAAATCTTTTAAACAAGATTTCGGGGGTTACCCATATATCCGAGAGATGTTCCCTACGATATAAGTAAGTATTGTATTTAGGTTTATATCTCGAAAACAATCTACTGAATGTATAAAAACCTACTGGCATATCCTCAGTGAGATTGTTTATCACATTTTTGACTTTACAATTATTTAGCATGTTGTGATAGTCCACTGATGTACTATCATTTCCTCTTTTTCACAACTAAACTCTTTTTCATTTTTTCATGTTTTTGGCTTTTTCATAATATCTAATGTTTTTGGATTTTCTGAAATTCTTACTATTCTTACTCCCCCTAAAATTCAAAAACATTTAAAGACAATTTTGAAAATAAATTGTACAATAAAGTGACAACTGTTGTTTCAAGCAATTCACAACAATTCCTTTTGGCATAAACAATCAGAACTCCCCCTAACAACAAACTATTTTCCCATTATGATCTCAAAACACTTAAGTTTGTTTTAATCAAAAAATGGTTTTTTCCGAAAAATAAGTTTTGTTGATATTTCCACTTGTAAGATGGGGATTACTTCATCACTTTGTTTAAACAACCATTTGTTATGAAAAATTTAACAAATTTAGGTTCTATCAACAAATACCACTTGTAGAAAATCAAGTACAACTTAATGTCCCTGGTTAACCACTTGTCAATCGAAATATCACAGTTACCAACCTGTGAATTTCTCAAGAAAGATGCCGATTCCTACTCCCCAATTACCAACCTTGGAGTTCCGGCAAGTCAGGATTTTTAAGTATGAAAAACATACATCCAAGCCTGACCAAACTTGGATGTTACCTCTTCAGATTCACTCGGGGTGTAAGTTGCCTTCTTTGTTACATAAAAATCTTTTACCCCTTTCACCTTCCCATCGATCATCTTTCCAAAAATCTTTTTTCACATTTCCATTAAAACTTTTTCAACATCAAATTCTTTCTTTTCAGAATAGAATTGATTTGAAATCTCAATCTTACTAATTTTTTGTTTATAATTTTCAGTCCTCAATGGTGGAAAGTTCTCATCATCCATTGGCGGAACTGAATTTTCCTCTTTTTGAACAACTTGTGGCTCCTCTGATTTTGTGGAATCAGATTCATCGCCAGATGTTTCATCTGATTTCTTAACAACCCATGTTTGGTTGTTAAGATTTCCCCTTCGTTTGTAAAATATTTTTGAACATTCTCCAACTTCATATGTTGAGTTTTTGAAAACTTTGAATTTCTCAGTTGGTGGTTCGATTTTATCAACAGCTTCTTCTTTCAGTTTAGAAACAACTTCCTGTTTGGTTTTAGTAGCCACTGGACAATTCCAGGCTATGTGACCAACTTCATGACATCGATAACAGATTCTTGTTTTCTTCCTCTGATAAACTCCATTCTTCATTCCCTCTTGCCTTTTCGCAAGGAATTCTTTGTTTGATTGCTTCCAGAATGAACTTCTTGCTTCTTCCTCAGAGCTTGTCCCTAAAACAAATTTTGTTTTTGGTTTAAAATTTTTCATATTTTTATGATTTTCTACATCAAAACCTAAACCTTTCTTTTTGAAATTACCTATGGTTTGGTTTCTTTTGAAAACCAGAACCAGAACCGTATCCCTTTTTCTTGTTTAATCTCTGTTGAACTCTTGAAGGTATTTTTTAGGTTTTTCATGAAGATTTAAATCTTTTATTTCAGAAATATTAATTTCTGTTAATTTGAAAACCTTTTTAATCTTTTCAATTTGAACACTTCTTATTGGAAATTCCTCATTAGAATATAATTTGTCTGAATCATTCAAAGTATATGCCACTTTGATTGATTCGTCATTCAAATTAGACTTTGATAACAAGAATTCTTTATTGTAAACCCGTTTGACTGACGACTTTGAACTTTCAACTGATGATGATCCCGAGCTTTCAGACTCAGACTTTGACTCCGACTCCTCATCTTTATCCAACACCTGATCGACCACCTTTTTTATTAACTCAGACTCATGATCAGTGTCAGACGATGTAAACGTGACGTCAATGTTTTCTGGTAAATCATCAGTTGTTTCGGATTTTAACTTTATATTAACTGGCTTTTTGACCTGCTCCTCATTTAGTTTTCTGGGAGAATACCCTTCCCAGATAGGAGGCGGACACTTGTTATAACTGACACTCTATTTCTTACCAGTATCCTTTTCTTTCGGCTTCTCATCTTGAAAAGCTTCAAGACCTGCAACAGTTGGATAAATTCGATCAATCAAATAATCAGAACTAGAATAACTTTTTAACAACCGTCTTATTCTTTAATTCTCTATCTTTTCCGTTTCCAACTCTTGCTTCCATTTGGCACTTTCTTCAATATAAAAATTGATAGCTTTCTGTTTTGACATCATCACAGCATTCATCATTGTCAATGCATCTTCTCTTTCAGAATTTGTCTTTTGTAAACCAGTTACTGTTCTGTTCAACACATCATATGATTCTTTCACGTTATTGAGATCAAACAGTAACTTTTCCTTCATCTTGTCAAATTCACTCAATTTTTCATCTTTCTCTTCATACTGCTTGCAAAATTCTAAGCACTTTAGACATGGTTTGGAGACTTCAACAATCTTTTCAATTTCAATTATTTTTTCCACTTCAACCACCTTCTCAACTTCAACAATCTTCTCAGCGACTTTAACTTCTTCACTTTGTTCAGACTTCTCTTTTTGAGCATCACTTTCACATTTTATCTTTTTCTGTTCTTTTACTGCACGTCTCTCCTTCAGCTTCTCCAATTTATCTGCAAAATAAAATTGAAAACTTTCAGGAGATAATGAATTTTTTCCAATGTTTATTTGTTTTTCTTCTTCATCATCACTATCATCATATGACGATTGATCAAAAACTGTTGTCTTTTCTGAAGTATCATCAGAAGAAAATGACTCTCCATCTTGAACATTCTCACTGTTATCAAACACACTCATCCACTCTTTCATTAAATCAGGTTCTTGAACTATTCGTGCAATGAATGCTCCAAGCTTTGTATCAGGTGGAACATATTTGTCCCAGCTAAAGCCTTCTGCAACTTTTTCATCTTCGTGATCAATGATACCAAAATAAGCTTTCTTATTTGCTTCTTCAATCATTTTAGCATGTGCAGTTTGTGGTTCATTTTGTTGATACGGTTGATGAGCAACTTGTTGATATATAGCTTTCCGATAATAATCATTACCACCAAACGGATTCTGTGCTCCACTTGCTTCTCGATTTTTACATTCCCTCTTGAAATGTCCTTTCTCCCTGCATCGAAAACAAGAAACTTTAGATTTATCAAAACCCAAAGTAGAAACATTAGCATCTCTAAAATCATCTCTTCCTGTAATCATCTTAAACTTCTCAGCTCTCCTTAAAACACTAGCTAGACACCATTTAATGTCCATGAGCTCCATCTCTTCAGCATCGATTTGATCATAATCCTCTTTTGTCAACATAGGATTTCCGATCCTTCCAGTAACCAACCCTTCATATGATTCTAAGATTGTAGCAAGTAATGACATGTGACCTTTAACGACCTCTTTAGAGAAATTTTGACCATTCTGAAGATGCAACGCGATGTTGTAGTTTAAAACTTGACCATTACTGCTGTTTGTATTTTGAAATTGATGACTTGAGGTTGAACTCTTCGGATTAACACTCGGGTATGAAGAAAATCCACTGCTGCTGTTTGGACTTTGATTGACTGATCCTGATGAATTTTCTCCACTGAAAGCAGTTTGGACCTCCGGACTTGCCTCAACCTCTTGAACACTTCCTTTGTAATACATTTTGATGTCTTGTTGACCACTCGGACTGTTCATTCTAGCAATCTTTTGTTGCTGCAGATCTTGACCCTCAATCTTTTCAATAAACTGGGAAATTGTCAAGTTGTCATACTCTCCAGTATTTTTCAAGATCATCAAATATGTACCCCATTCTTTCTGAGGTAAAGCATCAGCTAACTTATCAACCCATTCTTCTTGATCTTTGTTAATATCTAACAACGACACTGATCGCACTAAATGGCAATATCTTTCAATCAGCTTCTTTGAAGATTCACCTAGCAAGCTTGAAAACAAGTCAAATTCTTTCTTTAACAATACTTTCTTACTCCTTATCATCTTCTCACTTCCCTCAAACTTAATTTTAAGCGCATCCCAGATCGATCGTGAAGTACCATCATGTTGAAGTAATATAAAGATATCTTCTTTCATAGCCTGCTGAAGTAAACTAATCATCATTTTTCCAGTTTTATACATATCTCTTTCTTTGTCTATCATCTCAAAAATCTTTTTGATAACTTGCAAATCTGTACGAGGTTTAACATACTTTTTTCTCAATACATTCCCACGACCTCAAATGGTTAGCTTGAACCCAATTCTCAAACCGATCTTTCCAACCATAATACTCCTCAATGCCCATTAGCTTCGGGGGTTTTTGCAAAGTTCCAGTTTCCTTTTCCATGTTCATGCTTTGAGCAATGGCAGCCGGAGTAGTTGGGGCTGTAGCAAATGCGTTATAGAATTCCTCTTCCATGATTCGGTAACAAGTTTCACAAAATCAGACACTCTCACGCGAAATCAACACTTGATGCGAAAAAACACTTTGGTGCGAAATCACCTGCAATATAACTTCAAACGAAATAGTTCACACGAAATAGGAACTTTCACACGAAATAAGGTATTTCGTGCGAAATAGAAGATTTTCAAGTGAAATGAAGAGATTTCGTACGAAATAGGTGATTTCGTACGAAATGAAGTAGCCTTTCAAACGAAATAACAAACTAGTGCTATTTCGTGCGAAATAGATGTTAGAAAAGTGATTCCGTGCGAAATCAAATGCTTATTTCGCGCGAAATAGTGCTGACATCATCATGTCGATCAGAATTTTGTCAAATTGATCAATTTTTAAGTTGATTTAAGGTCTGAAACTTTCAAGGGTTTGTTAAAACACTGTTTCGCATATAATGTGTGAAATTCAAGTCATTTTAACCGTAAAAACTAGTTTAATTTTGAAAAGAAGGTGTAGAAATCAGAAATTGCAGCTGAATCGGTATGAACTCTTCCTCCTGAGCTCTGATACCACTTGTAGGATCGTTTTCAGACCCGAATGAGTCGTTCAGAAGAGTTTTTGCTCAATACGAAAGGCGGAAACAGACGTATCAAGGTGATTCAGCCAGAGATTCACTTTAAATGTCTTGTTTATTGATTTGACAAAGTTTTACAGCAAGTCGACATTTCGGCGGCAGTTCGGCACTGAAACCGGAAAGTTACAAATGACAAGGCACCTCTAGTATTTATAGGCAGATGGTTTCGCACGAAATAGCCCATGCGAAAACAAGTTCACACGAAATAGTTATTTCGTGCGAAATGACAAAGTCATTTCGTACGAAATACCCATTTCTTATTTCGTGCGAAATCAACCTCTTGACATATTTTCTCGTTTTGCGTGCCCTGATCTATCTACATACATACAAGACTTGATACAAGACGAAGTCGACAGACGGATGCACCAACCCATTATCTACTAACGAACAGCGTGATCAATGTTAATGAATGTATATGGTCCCATTTAAACAAACCAAATGTCATACCAAAATGTAAGCATGTGATGAAAACAAATGTACTAAGTATGCAATAAATGGACATACATAGCATGTGATGTGAAACAAATGTACTAAATATGATAAACATACATAGCATGAAATATCATGTAAAAAGATGTACTAAGTATGCAACAAAGGACATACATAGCAAAAACACAATGAAATCAAGTACTATAAGTGTACTATTGAACATAACAAGCATATGATATGAAAACATGGAAAGCACGAAAGTAACAAGTAGGCACATGTGTTTCACCCCAAAACGTTTGAAAAACAGTAAAATAGGGGTCTATGTACTCACTTGAGGGTGCTTAGAAGTCTTGAATAACAACCAAGCAAAGCTAGAGGGATCACGGGAATCAAACGGCACCTAATATAGATAACTACATAAATAACCGGACCTAAATCGGAAGATCGGATAGAATGAGGTTTCGTAACCAAATGAGTATGGGAACTCATGTAATATGGTTTAACAAAGCCTACATTCTAAAATGAAACCTATCCTAAGTGCTTACGACCCATTACGACACGTTTAGATAGCTTACGCTACTTTAACGCGTCGTTCGCGTAAAACGCGTTCGGAATGCCTAACTAGTCCTATGACAAGTATTATATGCCTTAACATGTCTAATAATGTTGCCTAATCAGTTTAGATGAAAAAAAATTATGTTACATATGCTTAAAATGAATTTTGGCATAAAAAGGGCATTTTGGTAATTTTCCTAAGGCATATAAACTAACTATCATACAACTAACTAAACGAAGTGACCATAAGGTATGAACTCGGAAGGTTATTCCCTATACAACTATGGTCACCTAATGTGTTTGGTCAGATCCTAATGATCGACCAAACGGGTCGGGTTCGAAAGTATAAGCGGTTGTTTAGACCGCTTACCTTACGACCCTACATAAGCACTAAACCTAAAGTGACGAGCTAAACATGCTAAAACATGTTTAACAAAGTTAGAAAACAGGTTTGATATCAAGACAAAGGGTCTTGATACCCAAAATTAGTTTGGTTACAAAATACGCATTTTGGCTGAAACTACGACTCGTCACTAAGCCTAGATAACGTGGTAATCAGTAGGTATAGTCACTAGGGACTAAAACCATCGTGATTACGCTCACGTTATGAAGTTCAAACGAAATTCATGTTGACCATAAACTGGTCAAAGCGGGAAGTCAAACAAAGTTTGACTTTTAAGCGAAAAACGTAAAAGAACGAAAGAATACTTACCAAGGGTCCAAGCAAGTTTGATTTTCCAAGTATTCTCAGGTATGAAGTGGTTAACACTTCAACTTAGAGAAATCTCAGAAAAATCAAGTGGTTTGAACAAATGGGGTGGGGGGTATTTATAGATTTGGCACAACCGTTAAGATCGTTCATCGTAAAACGAACTTCGATCTAGGTCGTACACTTGCACCCCTTGTTTTGCAAAACCATGGGCACCCCTAGAATGGCCCATAGTATCAAAAATACCATTTGCATGAGTGTATAACAGCTGGAACAGCTGTAAACAGCTGGAAAAATCAGTTTTGCAGGTCTAACAGTTTTAGGTGGGTCGCGTAAGATTCAACGGGGGCTTACGCGGGCCGCCTGAGATCCACAGATCAGCAACAAGTTTCAGTAATTGCAGTTTTGGTCCCTGTATGCTTTTAAGGCCATTTTTGATGCGTTTAAGGCCCGTTAAGCCATTTCAAGGCTCTACAATGATGCCTAAGTATAGGGAACATGAAACATGCTCAAAAATATGTCGGATGTCGGTTCGTTTGGCCGTACGGTTGCGTTATTCGGTTAATTACGACGGAAGTCGTAACGGACGCAAAAACGATCCAAATTACGCGACGAATGGATTTTTATGAAGCCAATCGCTAAAACATAATATTTTAATGATTACATAAATTTTTGGATGTCCGGATGTATTCAGAACGTAAGTTATGCGCGAAAATGCAAACTTGTGCACTTTCTGACGCTTTTAGTCCCTGGATGAGCATAAAGTTTATTTTAGCACACTGAACCCCTCAAAGCCTATTTCTAAGCTATGTAATGGATATTTAGGGTATGTTTAACTTATGGTCATGTTTCGGAATGTCCGTTACAGTACAAATCGGCATACTTTCGCAGTTTGTCGAATTTAGTCCCTGTAAGCAAATAAACTTGATTTTGGCACACCAAACCTTCCAAAACTTATTTCTAAGTTATGTAAAGGATATTTAGATTATGTTTAGCCTATGTCACTATTCCGGAGTGTTTGTTTCATTAAACTGGTTATATTTACGCATCAGTGCGTATAACCTTCCAGAAAGCGATTTAGAGTCCGAAATCGAACAAGAATTGATATGTGCAAATGATACACATATTTATACAAATCCCAAGTATGAAATACAATATTTCATTGGTTTGGTATTTGTTTGACGGTTGAAGTGACACAGGTGTCACACTTGATGTGGCCACTCAAAGAACAAAGAAGAGACGAAGAACTAAACAGGAAAGTCGACAACATCAATGACACTAATTACAACAAAACCTGGAACAGCATAGCATTGCTCGATGAAGTCGTCCACTCTCCTCCATCAGAGTTCCAGAAGAATGCCGAAGAGTTTATGACACAACTTCTAAAACAGGATCAGAAAATCTGCCACATGCTAACTGACCAGAAATTCAAAAGAGAGCATGAAATCACATGGAGAAAGGCCAGAGTCTACGAAATCCTAGCAAGTGTTAACTCTAGCGTGTAATACTTTATAAATATTTCATTAAATTTCTATTTTTCTATGTAGTAGTTCGTTTTAATAATATAAACATGCATCTTAACATTTTCTAAAATGTCAGTGTAAATAAAAACTCTCAACATCATCAACAGTTAATCAAAATAAGAAACTAACCTAAAATGCAAAGGTCTCTTCTCAACTGTTGTAGCACATCTGACTTTTCACGATATTGCACGAATCTATACTTTCTATAAAAGGAGAAAATCTTCCTGACGTAAGAAAACCTGACTTTCGATTTAACAAAAATCGAACAATGCAACTCTCCCATTAAAGAAGATAGCACATGCAACTTTTCACGATAGAAGATACATATTGTTCGTTCAAGCTGCAACTCTCCCATGAAAGAAGGTAGCACATGCAACTTTTCACGATGTTGCAACAATGATACTCCAACATCGATATTGAAAGGTTGATGTGTGATGGGAAGCTTCATTGAAACGACGATGTTGGAACAATGATACTGGAATGATAACATGTAAACATAATCAACAAACATTCGAACAAAGAAGTGTAATCAGAGATTAGCGGCTGAATCACGAGAAAGATGCATTTGAGAGAGAGAGATACGCTCACATATATGAGCGAGCGAGATTTGAATGTGAAACCAAATAATTATATCTTATTTATAGGATTAGAATATATGGTTATAAAATGTTGATTATAAAATGTTGAGGCAGATGTTTATTGGGAACTAATGTTCATTGGGAACCGATGTTTATTGGGAACTGATGTTTATTGGGAATCGACAGTAGTGTATATCCTTATATCCTGCTTTATTAAAC
The DNA here is from genome assembly GCF_002127325.2 of Helianthus annuus. Classification (NCBI taxonomy): domain Eukaryota; kingdom Viridiplantae; phylum Streptophyta; class Magnoliopsida; order Asterales; family Asteraceae; genus Helianthus; species Helianthus annuus. Next base: position 95,747,229 of record NC_035438.2, on the reverse strand, counting down.
TAATTAAATATTAGAAATGATATGCAAAGTAGGAAAAAAGAGAGAGAAAACGTCAATTTTAAGTTACCATTTTGCATATTTTGAATTTCAAAATTACTAATATTATCAGTAATTACTGATCTGATTTGAAAGCAATTGTCATGATAACTTTTCTAGTTTTTATTTTAACTTTAATTAAGAGATAATAACCATCAGTTTGAAATTCACATTTTGCATATTTTAAATGTCCAAAGCTGAAGAAATTAGCATTAATTACTGATTTGATTTGCAACAAATAGTCATCGAGAATTTTTTTTATTTTTTAATTTAACTTTAAATTTTATCATGAAAACAATGTTGGAGGAACTCTTATCTCATTGGAATGTAACGATAGGTAAAATGGTAATTTCATTGTAATTCTAGTTTTTATTTGATAATTTCAATCTATCACTAATTAACACCATCAATAATAAAAATGTGAGCAGTGGCTGTTTTTTAGGAAAACCGCTGATGGTCAATATCAGTGGATGTCAACAATAAAAAAGTGAGCAGTGGTTGTTTTTTCCTATCAGTGGATACCCAACAGTTTTTTAAACACTGATGTTTGGTCAGTCAGTGGTCAACACGAAGATTGAAGAAACAGAGGATGTATTTCAACAGTGGATAACTTTTAACCATCAAATGTTTGAACCAACACAGTGGTTGTAACAGGCTTTTAAACAGATGTTGGGGCTTAAACAGATGTTTCGCCTTATATATCAGTTATCTGGACTTAAATAGAAGTTCCTTAAACAATTTTTTGCCCATAAACACAAGTTTGGCCATAAACAGATGTTTGGCCTTAAACAAATGTTTGAGCTTAAACAAATGTTTGCCCATAAACATATGTTTGCAAAAAAAGACCAATTTCAAGAATACTATACCCAAACAATCAAATGAGGAGCTTAATAATCATCCAAGTGTACTTGATTTTTTATTTATTAGTATAAAGATGAAACAACAATGTCTTCAAATCAACGGATTAGATCATGAACCCATATTAGAGGTCAAACAAAAGCACAACAGGGCCACATGAATAATATCATTTCCACTTTTACTTCAATGCACTTAAATGATAGGGTGATTTGGGATTTTGTAAAAATGTTTGTTTTTGTACTTCTTTACAAAAATAAGATGTTGACCGAAATTCAAACAGATGTTGACCAAAAGTCAATCAAATGTTGACCAATAGTCAAATAGATGTTGACCTTAAACATATGTTTAGTTTAAAGCCGAACATCTGTTTATGGCCAAACATCTGTTTAAGTCCAAATATCTGATATAGAAGGCGAAACATCTGTTTAAGGCAAAACATATGTTTAAGGTCAAACATCTGTTTATGGCCAAACATCTGTTTAAGGTCAAACAACTATTTAAGTCCAAACCTCTGATATAAAAGGCCAAACATTTGTTAAAGGCCAAACATCTGTTTAACCCTGAACAGATGTTTAACTTAATAAGATCTACTGTCTTCTCACACTGTTTTCCTTTTAAAAACACTGTTCAACCTAACATGGGTTTCCATTAACTATTGACAAAAATGCAAACAGATGTTCAAACCACTGTTTGTTATTGTACTTCTTTACAAAATTACAAAGAATTCAAGAAAACGAAACAATGACTTAAAGAACTATAATTTAACACATAATCTAATCGGGCAAAGCAATCTATTATCTGACAATTCCCTGGTTTTTACAGCATGAAACACAACATCATCATCTGCAATAATCAGATGATATTAAATATATAATAATAATAATAATAATACTTATTCAGCTTAAAATTACAACGAAATTTAAAATCTAAGAACAACACCAAGAAATTTACGAACCTAACAGCAAAAATTTAGTGCTTTTAGCTTAAAATTTAGTGCTTTTAGCTTTAAACTCCATCAATGTGTATCTTCGACCATCGCCATGAACTCCACGGAAGTACTCAATGCATCAACATCAGGATTTATAGAAACCTGATCTCTCGTGAACATACCAAGATGCAGTACATGAAAACACTTCTTCAGCTGTTGAAGAGTAGCCCTGTCCTTATATACTTAATCCTTAACTTTGTTCATAAAGAGCTGCTTTAAACCAAACTTTATGCTTCTTTTAATACAAAAAAGGTAGGAAAGACCATTACTCTAGTAAGATAAAATCTTATCTTACAACAGTAGCAGATCCTTTCTTGCGTTTAGTAGGAACTACTGTGGCTTCTACATCATCATCATCTGCCCAGAGTCATATATAATCATCATCTAGTCACCATCAAAAATTATTTTAAATATACATTTAAAAAAACTTTCTTTGTGTTTAATTTAACTTTATGCTTCTTTTAATACAAACCTATAATAATCCGCAACAGATTGTATCAAACTGTGATTAGACTGAAATATAAAGCGAGAATTAGAGTATATCACTTCAAAATTAAAAACTCAAAATTTCAAAATTGGAGTAGCAAAAAACACATACTTTAAACGATGTTGGAACAATGATACTGGAAAGAACCATAGAACAATCATCACCATCATTTACAGCAGATCATTCACAATCATCATTTAGTCACTACTCAGATAACAAAATTTTAGTAAAAATCAAAAACAAAAACACATACCAAGATCAAGGTAAACCACATATCACCAAAATTTTTTCTGAAAGTGGGTCAAAGAGAGCTTCAGTTTTCACTTATACTTTATAAACAAATGTCGTGTATTGAGAAGAAGAGATTTGAGGGAGAGATACATATTGTCCGTTCAAGTTGCAACTCTCCCATCAAAGAAGGTAGCATGATGTGTGCAAAATGCAACATATAAATTACATCAATTGTGGCATAAAACTAACCCTTTTAGTACTAATGTCGGAAAAAGTGTGCTTTTGTCTTCCTTTTGTATTTTCAGGATTAAATGAGCTCAAATGAACAAAAGAAGCAAAAAGACAGCTAAATCTAACATAGATACAAGAAAAGGAATAAACGTGACATGCCCGACCCCTCGACAACATCATCCCAAGCAAAAACAAGAGAACAGAAGGCTGAACACGCCCCATGCTCAATGAGCACGGGGGCGTGCCCAAGTGTCTGCAGAAAAGACAAAGCTGTAGAAGCTTCTATCACCCACCACGGGGGCGTGCCCAGCGGACACGGGGCCGTGGTCAACTCTAATATTCACAGAATCTAGGGAAATCTTGATAGTACAGATACGCTTCTGCACACGGGGTCGTGCCCAGCGGACACGGGGGCGTGGTCAACTAATAGAGACAAACTGCAACTAATGAAGAAAGAGAAGATGGATGGACACGGGGCCATGCCCAATGGACACGGGGCCGTGACTGGGCTTCTGTGTAGGCTATAAATAGGAGTGCTTGGTTCACTTGCAAATCATCCCATGGCAAACCACCTCTCTCACACTTCACCCACACTCCACCACCATCACAACACCACCATCATCCATCATCCATTATAGAGTGTGTGTAGTAGTCTCGGGATCCAAGATTGATAGTAAGAGTTCTTGACAATCAAAGGCCATGTTTACCTAAGTCTCTTACATCACTTAGTGAAGACAAGCATTTAGTGTAATACCTTTTATTTTTAATCTTTTCACACTTTTTATTTGGTTATATATTAATGACTTTAATAACTAGTTTCTTATGTTGAAGGTGAGTCTTCCTTATCATTTGTCCGTGGTGTCTTGGCATTATTTTACTGTCTATATAAAATAAAAGATTTACACCATTCATATCTCCACGGTCTATATAGAGATATGTTGGCTACCTGGTCGGGGGTTAAGGGAATGGTTTCGTAAGAGTCTTGCCTTGTTCAGTGTATAGATCCTGCAAGGACCTGGGTCAAGCTTAGTAGGATCTCCTTCAATACCCACCGGTATTGGATGGCGGGGGTCCAAATTTCTTGATCCCCTCATATGTAAACTACTATTAATATATTAACCCGGCTACTTAGGACTGTATCCCTGCTGACTCAGACTACTTAGCCGAGGGTAACGTCACCTTCAAAAGAGGGGCCTACCACATTACGCATTAATAACTTAATTAATTATTTTTCAATAATCCGACCCTTTAGGATTGTATCCTTGCTGACTCAAACTACTGGGTTGAGGGTAACGTCACCTTCAAAAGAGTGGCCTACTATAATAACTAAGATAATCTCTTAAAAAGTGCAAAAGTGCAGAAATAATCAAAGGTTACACTAAAGGCGAGTCGGATCCAAGTGATTCATCTTGTCTATCTGTTTTTATTTTATTTTTATTTTGAGCAATTTAGTTTTTATTTTCTAGTTTAAAACCTTTTTCTAAATTTTTTATTTGATTAGACGTTGAGGATAAACCGGTATTAAAAGCTCTTGTGTCCTTGGACGACCTCAGTATCTTACCAACACTATACTACGCTCACGATCGGTGCACTTGCCCATATGTGTGTTTGGTGTTAGTAAATATCGTGTTTTATAAATTTAAAACTTGACTAAAGTGGTTAAAAAGGGCTAAAAATATACATAAAAATATATTTCACCACACACGCATCAAGTGTTTGGTGCCGTTGCCGGAGACACAAGGATTTTAAGGAAGTTTAAAATCAACGGCCTAATCATTTTTTCTTATTTTTCTATTTTTTAGGATTTTTTCTTAATTTTTCAGTTTTTGCAGAGCACAGCACGAGCCGTGCCTGGTCGGACACGAGTCGTGCCCATCATTGTTACTGGCAGTTTTTATTTTCCGAATTTACAGAGAGCTGAGCACGGGGCCGTGTCGGTGCAACACGGGGTCGTGTCGAACTCCCCAGTAACAGTAACAGGGATCCGGGAAACAATTACTGTATCTCCGACCATGGGCCGTGTTCATCTGAGCACGGGGCCGTGGTGAACCTTCTGACCAACTTTCTTTTTTGTTTTTATTGTAGGACTTGGAACCCAGACACCACTCCTGAACCCTCTACGTTAGGGGTGTGCATGGGTCGGTTTGGGTCGGTTTTGGGTCATAACCATAACCATAACTGAGATGTCGGTTATGGAAAAGTCATAACCATAACCGCTCGGTTATGGCGGTTTCGGTTATGGCGGTTTTGATGGTTATGGTGGCCGGTTAGGGGTCGGTTAACCATGAACTTGGGTCTAGCTAAATTTAGCTCAAAACAATATTATCCATAAATATTAATACTTTTAATCACCGAATGTTTTAACCAAAAATGACATAATCCATAAACTCAAACAAAGTTTTAACCAAAAACACCAAATACTCAAACAAAGTTCAACCAAAATGACATAATCCATAAACTCAAACAAAGTTTTAACCAAAAACACCAAATACTACGTGGTGGAAGTTCAATCCCAATCTCCATCTCCAATGAAAGAGTCTTCAATTGTTCTCTTTTCCGGTGACAAATCTAAAAAAACATATTCAATTATGCTTTAATATTAAGTAAAAATAAATAATAAAGTAAAAATAAGTGCATTATTACCTTCTTCTATTTTCTCTAAGTTGTCAACCAAGTCTTGTAATTGTACTCCATGAACTTGAGTATTTTGTAAATCCTTTGGTAAACGTCGTATCCAATCTTGTGAACAAATTAAAGACTCGGCGGTTTTTGGCGTAAGAGAGCTTCTATAAGTATCTATGACACGCCCACCGGTACTAAAAGCGGGCTCGGATGCCACGGTTGAGATTGGCATCCCTAAAACATGTTTAGCAAGTTGAGAAAGAACCGGAAATTTCTTTGAATTTAACTTCCACTAACTTAAAACATCAAACGTATCATCTCCTTTTACCATTTTCTCAGTTCCGTCACGCAAATATACATCAAGTTCACTAGTATTAGCCCCTCTTCTGCATTTTTTCTCAAAATATTTCAAATAACCCTCCTCTAAATCAACAACTTTTTCACCATCAACCGAGCTAGAAGATGAAAATGTATCTTTTTTCTCATTCGATTTATCAATTTTCATCTTATAAGCATTAAACAACTCTACCAATGCTTTATCAACTTTATCCTCAATTTCCTTACCTTCCTTAGAGTCCTCACCATGTATGAGCTCTAAACAGTAATTGAGATAATGCATTTTATTCCTAGGGTCTAAAACTAATGCCACATAAAATAATAGATTCATATTGGCTAAATTTTCCCAATATTTTTCATATTTTGCTTTCACTGATTCGGCCATCTTTTTCTCAACCTCATTACTACATAAGGACATCTTTGCTATTGTGGCATGCATTGTACATAGCTCACCAAACAATAAGTTAGCCGTCACATACTTGGAACTCGAATTTTTTTAGTCACATTAGAAAATATTCTCAAAAACTCCATAAATAACCTATCAAGAAAAAAAACATATCATTATTGAACGCAACATAGAAGTAAAATAATCACTATAATACCTGCTTTCTCCCAATCCGATGTATTGGGTGCCCCTATAACTTTTTCACTCTTCTTTCTCTTTCCTCGTCATCTTCATCTTCATCTTCTGAAGTAGGATCTATTACTGAAATCAACATCTTGAAGTCTATGAAAAAGTAAGCATATTAGACTATTGGTAATAGATGGAAAAAATAAAAAGAAAATACATAATTATTAAAAAAAATATAATACATATCAAACGCTTTTTCATAAATAAGTGCCGTCTCCAACATTAAGAATGTTGAATTCCACCTCGTTTCAACATCTAAACACGGTTTCCTCTTGCATTTGATCCTTTCTTTCTCCACACTTTCTTGGAAATTTAGAAATCGTTGAGAAGAAGATCTCAAAAACCTTACAGCTTTACGAATCCTATTTATGGAATCAATTTGTTCTTCTAGACCATCCTTGACGACAAGATCAATTATACGGGCATTACATCTCAAATGCAAATATTTGCAATCTAAAATAGCATGGGGCCCCTTAAGCATTTTTTTCAGATATCTAATTGCTCCATCATTGGATGAAGCATTATCAACAGTGATCACAAGAATTCTATCAATACCCCATTCTTGTAAACATTTATAAACAAACTTTCCAATGGTCTCACCCTTGTGATTTGGAACTTGGCAAAAGTTTATAATTTTCTTCCTTAGAACCCAATCATCATCAACCCAATGTGCAGTAAGGCACATATAATTAAAGTTTTGAACAGATGTCCATGTATCTGTAGTGAGTGATACAGTTTGATCCTTTAAAGTACCCTTAAGTTTTTTCTTCTCCTCTCTAAATATTGACCAACAATCTCTAGCCACGGTCCATCTAGATGGAAACTTAAACATCGGGTTTAATCCCTATGAATATTCCCTAAATCCCTCATCGTTTACTATACTAAAGGACTGGTTATCTTTGATGCATATTCGAGCAAGTAGAATTCTACACTCTTCTTGGCTAAATTTTTTAAGAAGCCAAGCTACTACTACTTTCATCAGAATTTTTAGTCTTAAAACTCAAGATTGATTGTTTCTTATCTACTCTCTTGTAAAGCGGAGACTTTATGCAAGAAAACTTTAAATCATGACCTAAAGAACTCGTGACATTGTTTTTAGAACCGGACGCTAGTAAGGAGTTACAATAAGGACATTTGGCTTTACCTAAATCCTTATCTTCAACAAAATGGTTCCATGCCCAAGATTTTTTAGCTCTACCATTTTTCTTTTGATCTACGGTTTCTTGACTTTCTTCAACAATAACAACCGGTGGCTCGTTTGGGGATTCTTCATCAAGAGTAACAACCGGTGTTTCGCTACCAGGTGTTTCCATCTACATTTGACAAAAAAGTTTAGTAATGAATGAAGTGTTAACTGTTAATAGAAACAAATATAACAGACTTCATCTTTCTACATATTCTTTCTGATTGAACCACAAAAACAGAAATAAATATTACAAAAGTAAACAAATATAACAGACTTCTTTCGATCTTTATTAGGGGATCAACTACATAAACAAATATAACAAACTTCTTTTGCAGAATGTAAAAAAATCTATATCTAGGCAACGTTGAGTATGACAGACTTCTTTCGATCTCCATGAACTTGAGTATGAGTAGGCAACGTTGAACAAGCAGAAACAAATATTACAGCAATCAGTCGTTATAAACAGACTTCATATATTTGGAACAAATATAAAACAATCAGTCGATCGATCAGATAACTCACTAAGACTTCATATATTTGGAACAAATATAAAACAAACAGACTTCAACAAACATACTTCAACAAACAGACTTCAACTATAAGGTTCGATCGATCAGATAACTCACTAAGACTTCAGATAAATCCTGAATGTAAAAGAACTCACTATGATCGACTGATCGAGTAGGCAACGTTGAGCGTCGTTGAATAGATTCTGAACTGGAGAGACTGGACAGTGGAGACGATGGAGAACTAGAAAGGACGATTAGGTTTCAACCCTGATAGTAATACGTATAAGTAACCGGCACCGCCCACGTTGGATTTTGGAAACGTTGGAATTTGGAATTGGATCTTATTATATTAGGTTTAATAATTCAAAAATCAAAATGATCCTTTGGTATTCCTGTAATCATATGGGTCGGTTATGCATGACTTATTAAGTAGCGGGACGGTTCGGTTATGGCGGTTATTGAAACTTACAAAACCATAACCGACCCATGATTGTCGGTTATCAAAAATTTAAAAACCGACCCATTGGTTTTCCATTCGGTTCGGTTTTTTTGGTTCGGTTTTTTCGGTTATTTCGGTTATGGGTCGGTTAAGTCGGTTTTCTTGTTTAAAACCTTTTTCTAAATTTTTGATTTGATTAGACGTTGAGGATAAACCGGTATTAAAAGCTCTTGTGTCCTTGGACGACCTCGGTATCTTACCAACACTATACTACGCTCACAATGGGTGCACTTGCCCATATGTGTGTTTGGTGTTAGTAAATATCTTGTTTTATAAATTTAAAACTTGACTAAAGTGGTTATAAAGGGCTAAAAATATACATAAAAATATATTACACCACACACGCATCAAGTTTTTGGCGCCGTTGCCGGGGACACAAGGATTTTAAGGAAGTTTAAAATCAACGGCCTAATCATTTTTTCTTATTTTTCTATTTTTTTTTTTAGGATTTTTTCTTAATTTTTCAGTTTCTGCAGAGCTCAGCACGGGCCGTGCCTGGTCGGACACGGGTCGTGCACATCATTATTACTGGCGGTTTTTATTTTCAGAATTTACAGAGAGCTGAGCACGGGGCCGTGTCAAACTCCCCAGTAACAGGGATCGGGGAAAGAATTACTGTATCTCCGACCACGGGCCGTGTTCATCTGAGCACGGGGCCGTGGTAAACCTTCTGACCAACTTTCTTTTTTGTTTTTATTGCAGGACTTGGAACCTATACGCCACTCCTAAACCCTCTACGTAGTGTATGAGCTCCAGTTCCAGCAGAGACATAAAAGAGCCTCTGGACAAACCCGAACGCTTTCTAAGAAAAAGACGTAAAGCTAAAAACCAAGAGAAAGTTTCGGGGGACCTACTTCCGATGGCGGACCAACGTACCCTCATGGATTATCTACGGCCCACCGTAGGTAGTCTTGGCGCTGCTATCAATGCACCGAATGTCGATGCCAACAACTTCGAACTTCGGCCGCATTTGATCCAAATGCTCCAAAACTCCGCAACCTTTCACGGGCTTGCGGATGAAGATCCCCATTTGCATATTACAAACTTTTTGGAAATATGTGATACCTTTCGGATCAACGGAGCATCAAATGACGCCATCCGCCTTTGAATGTTTCCATTTTCATTAAAAGACCAAGCTAAGGCTTGGCTTAATGCCCTCCAAGTTGGCTCGGTAAACACCTGGGATGAACTAGCCCAAAAATTTTTATATAAGTATTTCCCTCCTGCTAAAACGGCTAAATTAATGACTGAAATTAATACATACTCACAAGAAGATGGGGAATCCTTGTATGAAACTTAGGAAAGGTTCAAGGAGCTACTAAGAAAGTGTCTTCATCATGGTCTTGTGGTTTGGCAAGAAGTATCCACTTTCTACAATTGATTGTTGCCACGCACAAGACAAACACTTGACTCTAGCTCCGGGGGACTTTTAGGTAATCGTCGCCCAAATGAAATTTATAATCAAATTGAGGAAATTGCTCAAACCAATTTTCAGTGGCACACTCCCCGAGGCAATAAATCTATTGCCCCAGGAGCCCATAAGGTTAACAAAAGCACTTCTTACAAGCTCAAATCGAAGCCCTTTCTTCAAAAATCGAAAAGTTAGAAATGGCAAAAACGACCTCGATTATGGCTTGTGAAGGGTGTGGTGGGCCACATGAAAATTGGAGTTGTATGAAAGAATTAAACGATCAAACAGAAACGGTAAACTACACTGATAATAGACCTAGGCCGTCGGGTCCTCCAACGGGTACTTACAACCAAGGATGGCGTAACCACCCTAACCTTGGTTGGAGAGAACCCAACAATAGTAGTAACCAACAAAATCTAAACCAACGAACAAACTTTCAACAACCAAGAAACGAGTCACAAAATTTCTCTCAACAACAAGGGGGACGAGAGAGGCTTGACGATACCGTATCTCGCCTCATCTCCGATACCGAAAAGAAAAACTCGGATCGATTTCAACAATTGGAATCGAATTTTAGAAATCAACAAGCTAGTATTCAAAACATTGAAAAACAATTAAATCAAATAGCTCAAAATTTCTCCGAGAGACCACAAGGCGTGTTACCAAGTAATACCGAAACCAACCCAAAGGCACAAGTACATCTCATCACATTGAGAAACCGTACCATGGGTCCCGAAGAAGCCCCATTGCCTTCAACTGAAACGAGCCGGTCTAGCCAGTCTACAACTTCGCCAACGCTCCTACAAGAGACGACTCCTACACCAAATCAAGAGCCGACCAAGAATCCCCCGATTCCATACCCCGGTCGGCTAATCCGTCAAAAGACCGATGAGCAATTCACAAAGTTCGAAAAATTGCTAAAACAATTGCATGTTAATATTCCCTTTATTGAAGTCCTAACCCAAATGCCTAAATATTCAAAATCTATGAGGGACTTCCTCACTAACAAAAGGAAAATTGAATAATTGCAATTGGTTAATTTAAGCGAAGAATGCTTCGCCTTGCTACTCAACAAACTCCCGCAAAAGAAGATCGATCCTGGAAGCTTCACAATCCCTTGTTCGACTGGGGAATCCCCCATTCGCAATGCACTAGCCGACCTCGGGGCTAGCATAAACCTCATGCCCACATCAATGTTCAACCGACTCGGCCTAGGAAAAACAAGCCCTACAAAAATGAGAATACATCTCACCGATAGGTCCGTAAAATATCCACAAGGTATCGCTGAAAATCTATTAGTCAAAGTCGGTGAATTCGTTTTCCCAGCCGACTTTGTCATACTAGATATAGAGGAAGATACCGAAGTACCACTCATCTTAGGAAGACCCTTCCTAGCTATGGCCCATGCAGTAGTAGACATGAATGGTGGAACACTAATATTGAGGATTGGAAACAAGGAAATGAAGTTCGGAGTTGGAAGGAGAGTAGAAGACGACGACCCGGTCAAATACATGAAGGTCATAGACTCAAGTTTGGATGATGCTCTCCGACGGTGCAACATGGGATGCAAAACATCCCACTTGGGTAACATATGACTGGCGTTGGGTCTAGCCAAGGACCCTTATAAACATGGCGCACCACGGAGGCATTCCGCGGAACTATCCTTAGTTTAGCTTAGATTAATTTTTATGTTTTCTAGTCTAGTTTTAATTTTCATGAATAAAACACACTCGGGATGGTGAAGGATACCAAGGGAAACTTGAACCAGCACCCCATGCACGAAAACAGAGCCTCCCGAGAAATTTTCTTCGTTACAGCAAGTTCGGCACGGGCCGTGCCCACCCAACACGGCCCTGTGCTGCACAATCTGCAGGAAATCGCCCAGTTCAGGTAACTGGACACGAGGCGTGTTCACTGAACACGCCCCCGTGCCCAGGCTCTGTTTCTCTTTAAAGATTTCTGTTACTGGCAATCTGAACACGGGGCCGTGCCCGGTCACCACGGGCCCGTGTCCAGACGCCCAGTAACATTAAAATTTGTTTTTAAACACACTTTTACACACTCAATCAACCTAAAAACTTATTTTTAGGACACATTGAGGACAATGTGTAATTTAAGTGTGGGAGGAATGCTAAACCTTGAATTTTTGCAAGTCCTAATCACAAGCCTTACACAAAACTCTACTGGAACCGCTAATTACCCCAAATTTTTTTCAAAAATTTTCAATTTTTTTTACTTGTCTTGGTTTAATTTGGGAATTACAAGTTTTAAAAAGGTTATATTTTTACAAATTTACAACCGATAGCGTCATGATAAAAAGAACCAACATAAGAAAATTATGAAACAGCATGACAAATCTAGTTAAAATTTGATTATATATACTTGATCATATAAAAACCCATTCCCATAAAAAGTGAGTTTTGAGCCTTTATTGAGCATACAAATACACATCTTTAAACTAAATGCTCATTTTTCGTTTCTTGTGTAAATAGCCGCTTGGTTTCTTACAACTCTAGAACTTGCCACGACGATACATTCCCGGTCCTTACCAACTTAAACCCAAGTAAGTAAATGATGGAGGCATTAGGACTAACCCTTTTTATTTCTACACCATTATTTTTCTTTTTTTTTTACTACCTACCCAAAATCCCCCTAGTTAACCTCTTTGAGCCTAAACCTTTTCATTTCTTAACCCACAAAACAAACACCCTTTTACCCACCAAAATTTTTTTTATTTTAAACCCTTTATTTTAGTAACAAATCTCGGTTTTTCATATGACATTCCTTATCAAAAAAAAATTGTGATGATGAAGCCAAAAAAATAAAACAAACAAGTTCAAAAAGAACTTTGTTTAAAGAATTGCTTCTTTAAAATAAAAAGTTATGAAAAATAAAAGTCTTTCGGAAAAACCGATGCTTTTTACGCATTTGGCCTTTTTCTACTAACCACTAACCCAATCACCTACCTTTAACCCAAGCCTATCCCTTCCCCAAAGTCCTCTTGATATCTACAAAGGTTTATAGTTAAAAAGGAGTGGGGATTGATTGCTTGGCAAGCATATGGTAGAAGTAAGTTCCATGCCGGTCTCGAGTGTTTCACAAAAATACATCTTCGGCCGAGTGTTGAGTGATCTCCCGTGAGGTATGTGAACTTGTATATAAATGGAATTTTAAATAGGCATGTTATGCCCAAATAAGTAATTTATCTTATGTAATGTTTTAAATAAATCATGATGAATAGGATTGTAAATAACATAAAAATAAAACCTAATAAAAATCGTGGAATCCTGACACTCTATGACAAGCCCAAAAACCTTCTCTTCTAACCATTCCATTTGGGAGTAAAAGCCACATTATAAAGAGTTTTGCTTGAGTACAAGCAAAGATTCAAGTGTGGGGGTATTTGATGTGTGCAAAATGCAACATATAAATTACATCAATTGTGGCATAAAACTAACCCTTTTTTAGTACTAATGTTGAAAAAAGTGTGCTTTTGTCTTCCTTTTGTATTTTCAGGATTAAATGAGCTCAAATGAACAAAAGAAGCAAAAAGACAGCTAAATCTAACATAAATACAAGAAAAAGGAATAAACGTGGCATTCCCGACCCCTCGACACCATCCTCCCAAGAAAAACAAGAGAACAGAAGGCTGAACACGCCCCGTGCTCAATGAGCACGGGGGCGTGCCCAAGTGTCTGCAGAAAAGACAAAGCTGTAGAAGCTTCTATCACCCACCACGGGGGCGTGCCCAGTGGACACGGGGCCGTGGTCAACTCTAAGATTCGCAGAATCTAGGGAAATCTTGATAGTACAGATACGCTTCTGCACACGGGGTCGTGCCCAGCGGACACGGGGGCGTGGTCAACTAATGCAGACAAACTACAATTAATGAAGAAAGAGAAGATAGATGGACACGGGGCCGTGTCCGGGCTTCTGTGCAGGCTATAAATAGGGGTGCTTGGCTCACTTGCAAATCATCCCTTGGCAAACCACCTCTCTCACACTTCACCCACACTCCACCACCATCACAACACCATCATCCACCACCATCATCCATCATAAAGTGTGTGTAGTAGTCTCGGGATCCAAGATTGATAGTAAGAGTTCTTGACAATCAAAGGCCATGTTTGCCTAAGTCTCTTACATCACTTGGTGAAGACAAGCATTTAGTGTAATACTTTTTATTTTTAATCTTTTCGCACTTTTTATTTGGTTATGTATTAATGACTTTAGTAACTTGTTTCTTATGTTGAAGGTGAGTCTTCCTTATCATTTGTCCGTGGTGTCTTGGCATTATTTTACTGTCTATATAAAATAAAAGATTTACACCATTCATATCTCCATAGTCTATATGGAGATATGTTGGCTACCTGGTCGGGGGTTAAGGGAATGGTTTGGTAAGAGTCTTGCCTTGTTCAGTGTATAGATCATGCAAGGACCTGGGTCAAGCTTAGTAGGATCTCCTTCAATACCCACCAGTATTGGATAGCGGGGGTCCGAATTTCTTGATCCCCTCATATGTAAACTACTATTAATATATTAACCCAGCTACTTAGGATTGTATCCCTGCTGACTCAGACTACTTAGCCGAGGGTAACGTCACCTTCAAAAGAGGGGCCTACCACATTACGCATTAATAACTTAATTAATTATCTTTCAATAATCCGACCCTTTAGGATTGTATCCTTGCTGACTCAATCTACTGGGTTGAGGGTAACGTCACCTTCAAAAGAGGGGCCTACTACAATAACTAAGATAATCTCTTAAAAAGTGCAAAAGTGCGGAAGTAATCAAAGGTTACACTAAAGGCGAGTCGGATCCAAGTGATTCATTTTGTCTATCTGTTTTTATTTTATTTTTATTTTCAGCATTTTAGTTTTTATTTTCTAGTTTAAAACCTTTTTCTAAATTTTTGATTTGATTAGACGTTGAGGATAAACCGGTATTAAAAGCTCTTGTGTCCTTGGACGACCTCGGTATCTTACCAACACTATACTACGCTCACGATGGGTGCACTTGCCCATGTGTATTTGGTGTTAGTAAATATCGTGTTTTATAAATTTAAAACTTGACTAAAGTGGTTAAAAAGGGCTAAAAATATACATAAAAATACATTACACCACACACTCATCATAGCATATGCAACTTTTCACGATGTTGCAACAATTATACTGCAGCATCGATATTGAAAAGTTGATGTGTGATGGGAAGCTTCATTGAAACGACGATGTTGGAACAATGATACTGGAACGATGATTATATAAGGAGCAGTGGTTAGTTATAACAGTCCTTAGCACATGCAACTTTAACAGGGATTTGTCTTCAACAGTGGATAGGCCTCATCAGTCTTTATAAGGAGTAGTGGTTAGTTATAACAGTCCTTAGAATGATCAGCTGTTATAACCATTCCATAACACTTTGAGAGGAAGCAAGGGTCGGTCTATTTAATTGAGAGGAATGATTGCATTACATCCCTGTTGAAAAATAGAATTGATAAATTTAGGGAAAGTGAGGTTGAAAGATGATAACCCAACAGTGGAGGATCTTATTCTATAGCTTCAATAAATTCAAGGGTATTCTCAAATAATAGTTCCTGGATGCTTCCAAAGAAGCAGCACTTTGGACATCTGTTGTTCTTCAAACATCTATTATCTATTATCTATTATCTATTCTATCTATTATATATAATAAATGAAAGTTATTTCATCCCAAATAAATTTCATTTATTATATATAATAGATAGAATAGATAATAGATAATAGATGTTTGAAGACAACAGATGTCCAAAGTGATGCTTCATTGGAAGCATCTAGGAAGAATTACATGAGAATACCGGTCAATTTATCTCAGCTGTAGAATGAGATCTCCACTATTGGGTTATCATCTTTCAACCTCACTTTCCCTAAATTTATCAATTCTATTTTTCAACAGGGATGTAATGCAATCATTACCTTATTTAGATACCTTCAACTGTATCTTCTGATAAATCAACATTCATTTCACTCAAATGATAGCTTCAACTGCATCTTCAATCATGAACTATCTAAAGAAATGGATGAAATCATCCAAAAATACCCAAAATAAAACTAATTAAACCATCCAATATTCTTGAGTACTCACCATTAATGTGATGACCAATATAAAATCAAACCCTAAAAGCATACAAATCATAATGAAATATGAAATCAGGTAGTTGTATAATAAATCATTATATTATATGAAAACAATAGCAAACAACATCAAACAATAATAGCAAACAACATCAAACAACAATAGCAAGAGACCAATCAATCAACCTCATAATCATATAGAAGCCTAAAAATAAAATGAAAATTAGATAAGTGAACATCAAAACTAAATAGGAAACCTGACCAAAAATTAACCAAACACCTGATGCTGAATCCACTATAGATGCTGAACCACTGCTGTTACAAACAGATCATACCTCGGGAACTGGAAATTTAAAAGGATCGGCTTCAAAGGCTTCAACAATCAGAAGATTCAAATCTCAAGCAAATGAAACCCTAATTTCAAAAAGAATAATCGGTGAACATATTCACAGATTGGAACCATATGATGAGATTAGGAGTAGAAATTAGGGTTTAATTAGAAACTTCATATGAAAATAAGAAGAAATCAACACAGATCTATAAATATACAAATCAAACCTCAAATGGAAGAACCTTGCCGACGAAGAAGATGAAAGAATCTTCCCAACTATAGCTGGGGATGAAAATTACAAAAGCCAGATATTACCTCTTCATGGTATAATCAGACATGAAAATTACAAAGGCTGATTTCGAGTTATGTGTTCTTCAATTTCTGGTTCAATGTCGAATTAGGGCTACAAAATCAAGAAAACCGAGTTAGAATTGGAACCAAAATTAGGGCTACAATAGTGAAATAAATGAAGATATAGGGCTTACCTGGTGACGCTTCGAATGATTTATGATGAGATGATTTGGTATGATCTTTGATTCAGAAGGGAGAAGAGTAGAGGAGAAGGAGAAGGAGGAGAAGATTCAGATCTAGGGTTTTGAGAAGGAAAAAAAGTAGACGGATGGAGTATAAAAGGGATGGAAGTGTGGTACTGTTGGGCGGGAAAACAGAATTAACGATGCCCTAATTAAGTGACACGTGGCGCAAATCACTTTCATTTATGATATATAATAGATATATATAAAATCATCCAATTTTAGTTTAAGAAAATTTAGTAAGTTTAACTTAAACATTTTAACCCAAAACTTTGTATAATCATGATTAAGGTTGTTAATCACTTTTATCCAAAATAAATCCACTGGGGATCAAGTGATTAGGTAGTAAGTGTGAGAGAGCAGATTAGCATTACCTCAAACCTGGTTCGAAGTCTGGTATTTATAGCTGAAGAGTGAAGAAGAGAGGCTAATGGGCCTGTGAGTGCATTAATGTCTATCGCCTCCGCCAATTCAAAACCGTAGCTGAAACTGTTTAATTCTAGGCTTTACATTGTAATATCTTATTAGTAAAGGCAAGGTGGCATTCTTGTAAATAAGGAAAGATTCCTTATTGCCTTGGCCTATAAATAGGAGGCTTATGCCTTAGATTTAGAACTTTTGCCATTTTGGAGCTTTGGAGCTTAGAGATTAGAGAGAGAAGCTAGAGAGAGAAAGTAGAGAGAGAAAGGCAAAAGGTGATTCGTGTTGCTTGTACGTTTTTAGATATTTCTATAGAATCACAGATTGAGTACGTCTCGTGTGTTTCGGTCATTCACGTTCACGGATTCCGCACGTCGAACTTGTCATTCGCAATCGTTTCGGAGTCAAACCGGTCCTAACAAGTGGTATCAGAGCAGGAGCTCGATTGCACGGATCAAACGCACGAATTCGCACAGAAATTCATCAGGTTCAGAGTCGATTTCACTCAGATTTGTCAAAATTCCTTCACTTTTTCATCTATTCACGTTTTTTACTAAAAATCGCAAAATTAAACGACTTTTTACAGTTAAAAATTGATGATTTTTTGATATGTTGTGCGAAACTATCTGATCTACTAGCCTACAAATTTTCAGGTCAAAATTCCAAGCCGTTTGGGAGAAATCTGCGTTTTTGTGATCATATTTGGCTGAACTGTTCGTCACCAACCAATAGGCTAGCATTTCTGTTCGATCGAACAGTCTAACCGATCGGCCGGCGTGTTCGATCGAACAGCCTAGTCGATTCTGTACATCACAGTTCATTTAAGTCATTGACTTGTTGACTCTAGCCGATCGGCTGGGATTCCTCCAATCGAACAGCAGCATTAGTTTCTAGCCGATCGAACAACATGTGCCATTCATTTAAAAGGTTTGACCTAGTTGACCTAGCCGATCGGCTGGCACACTAGCCGAACGGCTAGGATTCCTATTCAATCCACCGTTATATTCAACCAATCGAACAGCAACATCACTGACACTCATTTTAGACGTTGACTTGTTGACCCTAGCCGATCGGCTAGGATTCCTGTTCGATCCACCGTCACATGCATCCAATCGGCTAGCAACATATCATTAAAAGTCAACATTTTCAGAAATCTTTCAGAAGCGTTTACTCATCACGAGATTCCATAAATTCATAATCGGGAAGTGTGCTTAAAAAATTGAAGGGCCGAATCATTTTTTTATCAAATCTGAACTTGTCGGCTTTTGCGTGAATCAAGATTTATGATAATTCTTGAAGGTCCAATCAAAGTGTTCCTTTAATCACAATCGCCTGAAATTAATTTGTCCCACGTGAATCAACAAGGATCGGTCCAATCAAAGTGTGTTTATTGTCACTGACCCATGTGCATTTGCATTGAAATAGCTGTTTGCATGTGAAAATGTTGAAGGCCCAATGAGAGATTAATTGTTGTCAGCCATTCTTTAAAAAGTAACAAGTGATAATTGGGAAATCAACAATTGTTGTATCAGATATTGCCGCCCACTATGATCAGACCCACGTGATTTACATTGTAAAGATGACATCATAACCGACCCACTTTGATGTTTAGTTGAATTGAAATCTGATAATCTAGCACATTGAAAGTTGTTTCAATATTGGAGGTCCAATTAAACAAATACATCAAAAAATTGTCGGCTATTTGTCATATAATTTGAGTAAATTGACGACTACATGTGTCAAAGTTTTATTCCGCCAACCGATTGATCAAATTTTTTTAGTGTTACTTGATCGAACAGAAAGCCAATCGAACAAGTTTTGTCGTGTAGTGATTGTTTGTGTAGTGTCTTCATTCGGTTAGTATAACCGATCGGCTAGGAAACTCGATCGGTTAGCATAGTGTTGTCTCAATCGAGTAGTTCACTCGATCGGCTAGCAAGCCTTTGTTTGATCGAGTAGCTCGTTCGGTTAGCAAAAGTTCTGTTTGATTGAGTAGTAAAATTGTTCGGCTAGCAAGTCTCTTGATCGAGTAGCCTACTTGATCGGCTAGCAAAGTCTTGTTGTTTTGAATATCCCATTCGATCGGCTGGTGTAACCGATCGAACAGCAGAGAAAGTGAAACTCAATCGGCTGGTGTAATCGATCGAACAGCAACTTAAATTGTCACTCGATCGGCTGGTGTAATCGATCGAATGGCAGCATTGTTTACCAACTGATCGAACTGCACAAATCACTATTGTTCAAACTCCCGTACGTACAAGTTGTTTGATATTTGTGAACTAATCATTTGTTTACGTGATTGATTTAGGTTCTTGTTCTTGTGATTCGAGGAGATTCGAAGAAAAACCATCATGGCTGAAGAGTTTTACAACACGTTCTACAACGCGTTTAAATCTGACTCGTCTGAAACATCAACTGTCACACCAAAGTCAATAACAAAAACGATCAATGAGAACATCAAGCATGATAACTTCTACGGAACACATTCAAAACCACCAACGCTCGAAAGTATTGAAGACTACACTTGGTGGAAAGAACGGTTCATTAACTGGGCAAATGCGTATGCTCATGAAAGCTGGTTCTGTCTAGAGTTTGGATACGAACGACCAAAAGATGATAAAGGCGAAGAACTACCATTCAAAAGATTTTCAAAAGATGACAAAGCAGAGTTTGCTGCCGAACAGAGAATGATTGCGTTGATCCAGTCAGCAATTAGAAATGATATATTTGCATTGCTAAATCATGATGGGTCATCAAAATCAGTATGGGAAGCTTTACAAGTTAAAGCTGAGGGGGGTAAACAGATAAAAAAGAACAAAATTGCATTGCTTAAAAAAGAAGTTGATCTTTTTGACAGTTTAAAAGGAGAATCGGTGAGGCAAATGATAGAGAGATTATGTCATCTAAAAATTGAACTTGAGAGATTTGAGATAACAAAAATAAGAGAGGAAATTATCGATAAAGTGATTGAAGCGTTACCACAAGCTGATCAGTGGCAAACGTTTGTTTTTATTTTGAAAAATGATGCTTTATATGATACGATTTCTCTTGATTCATTGTTTGAAAAGATTGAGTCATGATCTGGAGCTACAAAAGCAAAGCAAGATGACTGATTCTTCACATCAACAGAATGTTGCCTTGTATTACAAAGGTAGTGTACCTTCGGAGAAAGGCGTTGGTTCACCAAAAACAGCATTCAGTGGTGAGAAGATGAATGAACTACAAACAACGTCCACAAGTCATCATTCTGGATACCATTCATCTTCAAAATCAAGTTCTGATGAAACTGAGGAGATATTGTGCAATATTGCTCTTAAGTTGAAGAAGTCTCCGGCAATGAGCATTAATGCTGCTAAACAACAAATGAGTTTTCTTGCATCGGTTCTAGAATCATATGAAGGTCTTGTAGCTGGCAAAATTGGAAACTCAGAGTTAACCAAAGAAGACTACGACCAGATTGATCCGGAAGAGATGGAGCTCATAGACATCCGTTGGTGTTTAGCTAGTTGTATCCGCAGAGCTCAGAGGTATATGGAGATTACTGGAAAACAATCATTGGGTGGTCCGTCAACGAAGCTTGGATTCGACAAATCAAAAGTGACCTGCTTCAGATGCAAACAAAAGGGTCATTTCAAAAGAGAATGTAAAAATTCTGAAGTTGCTGAAACTGAGAAACCTTTCAACGATGATTATTACCGAAAGGCAATTTATCACCGAAGCAGAGAAGAGCCGAAATTGATCGAAGATAAGCCCAAGGAGAAATCAAGAGCTTGTTTTGTAATACACGATGATGAAGGCTTTGACTGGAGCGAAATTTGTCCAGAAGAAGATCGTTTGGAGAATGTTCGAAAAACAGCTCATGGCAGGGCTATAACAGAGAAAAGAAAGTTTGTTTTTGTTGCTGAAATTAAAGAAGATAACAAAGACAAAGACACAGCTGAAAACAAAGAAGAAAATGTTGTTGTTGAGATCAAAGAGAAAACTCGGGAAGAGATCTTGAGTGAGAAAACTTATCGAGAAAGAAATGTTGTTTACAACAGAATGGATGAGATGCAGGAAGAGTATGAGAGTGCTGTCAGCAACAGAAGATGGGATAAGAAGAGAGAGTGTTACTACAACAGAGAAGGAGAACCGGTTGTTCCAAAGAAAGACATAATCTTCGAAGATGTTCTTCTCATAATTCCTTCAAGAGCCGAGTTGTTGATGCATAGGATGTCTGTTGACTACGTCTACTTGAAGTTTTAGGTCAATATAGGTCAACAGAGGGTCTAAACTGTCAAATTTAGAAAGTTATGTATTAGGTTCGCTTTTATGTACATTAGGTAGGAGGTTCGCTTTTAGGTCATTGAGTCTGGATCGCTTATAAGGTTCGCTTATATGACTGGTCATATCAGCGAACCACATAGCCCTGTAACACCCCCCAAAATACCACCCGCGGGAACTCCGCGAGGCGTGTTACACATCAGAGTCTGAGCCACCAATCACATTGAACCAATGATAAATATTTAAATAAGACATGTCATTAATTACCAATATAAAATGTCAAACATAATATTAGTTCCCAAAGAGTTGTATAGCGGAAGCATGTAATAAATCGTTTAACAATCGTTTCTTAATAATACTCAAAACCAACGTATCAAATGTAAGTTAATCCAATGGCCTTGATCCATGACCACTCCAGCACTCCAAGATAGCAAGTCCATGTCTCGTATTCTAACGACCTGCAAGCATGCAGACAAGTGTGTGTCAGACGACGCTGGTGAGTTCAAAGTTTAGTTAACGTATTTGTTACCAGATATACGTTAGATCAATTCAACGTGGTGATTTGATGCTGTTTATAACTTGTTGAGATACCCTAGGGAGTGTGCCCATATGTATCCGGGAAGTGTGTCCCTCAATAACCTGGAGTGTGTCCAGCCCCCAATGCCCCTAACCAAGCATTGGTAATGATCGATTCCATGTACAATAACCAAGACCCAATTTCATTGTTTACCCAAGATTCCCTTTCCAAACGTTTACTAGTTGTCCCAACTCGCCGGGACGCATGCTTGAGAAATGCAGTGAACTCACCTTGATTTGCTTGGTATGTTACAGTAAGTGCTCACAAACAATCAGTCAAGTCCTAAAGTACGTATATGTATGTGATCAGTTGATATTCGCAAAGTTGGCACGTATGTGTAATCACAAAGTACAATGCATCGATAATCACCAAGTAACACATTGTACACATTCGAATTCCTATACGTCATGCGTATCACTTAACAGCAGTTAAATATCTCAGTTAGCTTCTAACAATGTTAAATCAGGTTACTGTGCACGTATTCAAGTTGGCGAAATACACTTTGGCGAATCACACTTTGGCGAAACACAACCCGTTTCGTCAATCCTGCCTTTGGCGAAACAGAGTTCTGTTTCGTCAATCGTCCCTTGGCGAAACACACTTGTTTCGCTGAGAGTTCTGTTTCGTCAAACCAGTCATGTTCGTCAAACATCAGTTACGTCGATTATCAATTACGTCAATTATCAGTTACGTTTTACAGAAACCCTAATCATACAACTACAGCCGTTACATATCATCATCAAGCAGAAACGTTCAATCATCATCTAACCAACACATGATCCGCTAGCTATCTAAACGTAGATAGGTTCATGATAGTAACACGTATCCAATCGATATTCAACCAACAAGATTAACAAACATCAACTCGATATGCACATACAAAACTAGATCATTGGCCTAAGTATGACAGCAACACCCGAATCTATCAATATCCGAGTAATACATTCTTTAATTCCTGAACCGAGGCCTACAAGCATCAATAGTTCCTTTGCGATAGAGATTCTTATTTAACACATAATCTATACATTATCATACATATATGCAGCCAATATAAACCGACAATCAAACAAGGATTAATACTAACCGCGAGATGAGATAGGATCGATCTAGAGGGTTTCGGTGAGATACAAGGCTGCCGTCAACAGTGAGAGAGAGCTCTAGGGTTTCGGTTTTGTCAAAGGTGTGAAACTGAAACCGTTTCACGTAGTTATACTCAAAACAGCGTATTGGGCCCTAACTGGGCTTTGGCGAATCTGGGCTCGGCGAAACAGGCTTTGTTTCGTCGAGATGATGTTGACGAATCTAATTCTATTTCGTCGAGATGACCTTGGCGAATCTAGTTCTGTTTCGTCGAGCACTATGTGGTTTAATCAGTCTAAGTCCAAGTGTTTCATGATAATTCTCACATTATGACAGTAATTACATATATGCACAATACGTTTCATTAACACATAAACATCACAATACATTCCATCATATCACAACGTGTACATTACAAGTCAATAAGTCAAACAACTAATCAGTCCAGGTCAACGTGCATTTAATGTGAAAGTGAAGGTCGAAAACTCGAGTTGTCACATCATCCCCAACTTGAAAGAAATTTCGTCCCGAAATTTGATAAGCCATCCGTAACACGATGCGATGCTAATCAGGATGACTGTGCATTTTCCGCGGGTGTCACATCATCCCCAACTTGAATGGGAATTTCGTCCCGAAATTCACTAGTTACATGAGACCTAGGATTGCCAGGCTTGGTCTTGTCTTTAGGAAACAAATGTGGATACTTACGTTCCATCTGGTCCTCGCGTTCCCACGTGAACTCCGGACCACGTCTTGAGTTCCAACGAACTCTCACAATGGGTATACGGCTATGCTTACGCACTTTAACTTCCCGATCCATAATCTCGATTGGTTCTTCGACAAACTGTAACTTATCATCTATTTTCAGCTCTTGAAATGGTACAACCAGTGTTTCGTCAACCAAACACTTCTTTAACTGCGACACGTGAAATACATCGTGAACATTACCCAACTCAGCAGGTAATTCCAACCTGTAGGCTACCTTTCCAATTCGTTCCAGAATTTTGAAGGGTCCTACGTAACGAGGGTTTAGTTTGCCGCGTTTCCCAAAACGCACCACACCCTTCCAGGGTGAGACTTTTAACATAACGCGATCATTAACTTCAAATTCCAGAGGTTTACTACGCTTGTCAGCGTAGCTTTTCTGACGGTCGCGAGCTGCGGCCATACGGTCCCGTATCCGGACAATATTTTCTGATGTTTCAAGCATAAGCTCCGGGCCTGTGATCTGACTGTCACCCACCTCAAGCCAACAGAGAGGTGAGCGACATTTTCGTCCGTATAGTGCTTCGAACGGAGCTGCCTTAATACTTGTATGGTAGCTGTTGTTGTAGGAGAATTCCATCAACGGTAAGTGCTTTTCCCATCCTTTCCCAAAGTCGATCACACATGCCCGCAGCATGTCTTCAAGCGTTTGGATGGTGCGCTCGCTTTGACCATCCATCTGCGGGTGATAAGCGGTACTCATGTCGAGCCGTGAACCGAACGACTTATGCATTGCTTGCCAAAGTTCAGAAGTGAAACGTGGATCTCGATCTGAGTTGATAGAAGTTGGTACCCCATGTCTAGAGACGACCTCTTTAAGATAAACCGCTGCTAGATGCGAGAACTTGTCTGTCTCCTTGATTGCTAAGAAATGTGCTGACTTCGTGAGACGATCAACAATCACCCAAATGGTATCGTTTCCAGCCTGAGTTCTTGGTAGTCCTGTCACGAAATCCATGGCGATCTGTTCCCACTTCCATGTGGGTATCTCTGGTTGCTGCAGTAGACCTGAGGGCTTTTGATGTTCCGCCTTGACTTTAGCACAAGTCAAACATTTGCTGACGTAAGTTGCTATATGAGCTTTCATGCTAGGCCACCAGTATGTAGTTTTCAAGTCGTGGTACATCTTATCTGATCCAGGATGTACGGAGTAACGTGACTTATGTGCCTCATCCATTACAAGTTCTCGTAAGTCACCATAGAGTGGAACCCAGATGCGTCCGGTTACGTAGTAAGCACCGTCTCCCTTTTGTTCTAGTCGTTGCCTTGAGCCGCGTAAAACTTCAGCTTGAACGTTCTCTGGTTTCAACGCTTCTAACTGAGCGTTTCGTATCTGGGAAGGAAGTTTGGATTGGATCGTGAGTACGACGTTCGCCTTGCCCGGATGATACTCGTACGCGCCTAGGTGTATTATTCTTTCTGCTGAGGGCGTCAGCTACGACGTTCGCCTTGCCCGGATGATACTTGATGGCACATTCATAATCATTCAACAGTTCAACCCATCGCCGTTGCCGCATATTCAATTCTTTCTGGTCGAAGATATGCTGAAGACTCCTATGGTCGGTGTAGATGGTGCATTTGGTACCGTACAGATAGTGCCTCCAGATCTTCAACGCAAATACCACCGCTCCTAACTCCAAGTCGTGTGTCGTGTAATTTTTCTCGTGAATCTTCAACTGCCGCGAGGCATAGGCTATCACCTTCTCGCGTTGCATTAATACACAGCCGAGACCTTGAATCAACGCATCACAGTAGACCACAAAATCTTCGGAACCCTCTGGCAAGGACAAGATCAGTGCACTGCAAAGTTTCTGCTTTAACAACTGGAAGGCCTCTTCCTGCTTCGTTCCCCAAGAGTATACCGTGTTCTTCTGTGTCAGTGATGTGAGAGGTTGCGCGATTTTCGAGAAATCTCTAATAAACCTTCGATAGTATCCAGCGAGACCAAGAAATTGGCGCACCTCAGAAGGAGTCTTTGGTGCCGCCCAATTCTTAACTGCGTCCACTTTTGCAGGATCTACATGTATCCCTTTTTCGTTAACGACGTGGCCAAAGAAATGCACTTCCCGAATCCAGAAATCGCACTTGGAAAACTTCGCATACAACTGTTCCCTTCTCAAAAGTTCCAAGATGAGACGTAGGTGACGCTCGTGATCCTCCTTGTTCTTTGAATAAACCAAGATGTCGTCGATAAACACTATAACAAACTCGTCGAGATATGGCTTACATACGCGGTTCATGAGATCCATGAAGACCGCTGGCGCATTTGTCAATCCAAACGGCATAACCAAAAACTCGTAGTGTCCGTAGCGCGTTCGAAAAGCAGTCTTGGGAACATCTTCCTCCCTAACTCGCACCTGATGATAACCCGATCTTAAGTCGATCTTTGAATAGAAACTTGACCCTTGCAACTGGTCAAACAAGTCGTCGATGCGTGGTAACGGATAGCGGTTCTTAATGGTTACCTTGTTGAGTTCCCGATAATCGATACACATATGGAATGACCCGTCTTTCTTCTTTACAAACAGAACTGGGGCTCCCCAAGGCGAAGAACTAGGTCGAATGAAACCCCTATCCAGCAATTCCTGTAGCTGATTAGACAATTCCTGTAGCTCCCCAGGAGCCAACCGGTATGGAGCTCGAGCAATTGGGGCCGCTCCTGGCGCCAGATCAACCTGAAATTCTACTTGACGGTGAGGAGGTAACCCTGGTAACTCCTCTGGGAACACATCAGCGAAATCCCGCACCACTGGCAGATCCTCGATCCTTCTTTCCTCAGACTGAGCGTTTGTAACTAAAGCTAACATTGCAGGATACCCCTTTTGTAGATACCTCTACGCATGCATAGCCGAGATAGTACCAACCATCGTCCCACTACGATGCCCTTGAACTAATAATGACTCCCCATCAGGGAGAGGGATACGCACAACCTTCTCCTTACACAAAATCTCTGCTTGGTGCTTAGACAACCAATCCATGCCTACTACTATGTCGAAACTACCGAGCGTAACGGGAAGTAGATCAATATCAAACACTTGACCCACGAGATCTAGTTTGCATCCAAAAAGGACATTCAAGGCTTCTATCGTTTTACCGTCTGCTAGTTCTACTACTTGTTTAACTTCTAAAGGCGTTGGGGTTATCCCCAATCGTTGACTAAACTCTAGGGACACGTAACTCCAATCGGCACCAGAATCAAATAACACAGGAGCAATATGATTGTTTACAGGAAACGTACCGGTGACAACATTGCCGTCATTCCTAGCATCCCCTGCCCCAAGCTGAAACACCCTGCCCCGTGCACCATTACCCCCATTGTTGCCATTGTTGTTGTTGTTCCCAGCATTGTTGTTATTCGGGCGGTTGTTGTCGTTAGCGTTCTGGTTTAGTTGAGGGCAATCCCGCTTAAAGTGACCCTCATCCCCACACTGATAGCACCCCTTTCTGAAGCCCTGATTCTGCTGGGGTGGTTGTCCCTGCTGTCTCTGGTTCTGCTGGTTCTGTTGCTGCTGATGTTTGGGCTGTGGGGCCCTACAATCTTTGGCCTCGTGGCCCGCCTTACCACACCTGTTACATGTCCGTCCACACTGCCCGAAATGATGATAGCCACATTTGTTACATCGTGGCTTCCTCCCTGCATACGAACCCTGACTTTGGCCACTCCCCTGGCCTTGATTGACAGAAGACGACTGGCTGATGCTGCGATTGTTATTGCTGTCTGGTCTTTTCTGAGTCTGGCCCGCACTAGATGCTTTATCATAGTCACTCCACTTCCTTTTGTTATCGTTAGCGGACGCAGTGGCAGTGGGTGCAGCAGCAGTAGTGGTTGAAACACGCGGCGGTAACGAGTTACTCTCTACCTCTTGATCCACAATCTTGTGGGTCAATCGAACAATCTGTGTCAAATCATTGAGATGGGCTGCAGTGACCAAACTCTTCACACGCGGAGGCAACCCCTTGATGAATAACTCAATCCTCCGAGACATAGGCCGGGACAAGTTCGGGCACATGTCCGCCAATTCATACGATCGCTTCACATACGCTTCGACTTCAGATCCAACCATCTTCAAGTCATAGTACTCGTTTTCCAGCTTCTGGACCTCATCCCGAGGACAATACTCCTCTCTGATCAGTTCTTTAAAGTCATCCCAAGTTGTGGCATTCGCTGCCTCGATGCCCAACAACTGCACTTGGGCATTCCACCACGTTAGGGCACCATCCGCCAAGGTACCCGCAGCATATTTCACCCTGTCCCCAGCGGGACAGTTACAGATAGCAAACACGGACTCTGCTTTCTCGAACCATCTCAGAAGTCCCACAGCCCCTTCAGTCCCGGTGAAGGTCTGTGGCTTACAGTCCATAAACATTTTGAACGTACACGCAGGCTGGTTGGGTTGAGGTTGCACTTGCTGACCTAAATGACGAAAGGAAACACATTATAGGAGTGAAAAGATGTGTACGTGATATAAGAGGAAAAGCACTTGGTACATTCCGTACCAGCTTGATAGGCTGCTAAAGCCTCAGCCACACGGGTGTTGATTAAGTCTGTCAACTCAGCCTGAGTCATGTTGATGTTGCCACGTCCGTGTCCCCGTCCACTCATGATTCTATATATGTAGATGAACCGATTCAGAAATCGAAATGGGATGGAAGTCAAATATCATGTTTATATCTACGTACTACCAAGTTCACACATAATAAGGCAGAACCCTTCTCACGCTCGATAAGCCTCACTGGGACTTGCATGCACCCCACGTTATTATTAAGTGTGCACCCATAATAATAAGGCAATTTGCATGCTTATCTCAGTGCCTCTTAGCTTACGCTCGAAGTTTCCCCCGTTCATATTACACAACGAAAGGTGTGATAGGTTTACTATTCACATGAGTCGAAGAGTAGTGTCACACTATTAAGTCACCCTAGTATCAAGTATATCGTGTCATACCAGCTACGAGTGTGTGACTACTAAGGATGTAATGCATAACTAAACAGAAGACGAACCTTGCGATCTGGAGCTGAGTGTCATGATCGATTCTTCGAAGGTATTTGGTTATAGTCTGGTTTTGTAAAACGTTTTAAAACCTAGTTCACTATAACCAGTGGCTCTGATACCAAGAGCTTGTTTTGTAATACACGATGATAAAGGCTTTGACTGGAGCGAAATTTGTCCAGAAGAAGATCGTTTGGAGAATGTTCGAAAAACAGCTCATGGCAGGGCTATAACAGAGAAAAGAAAGTTTGTTTTTGTTGCTGAAATTAAAGAAGATAACAAAGACAAAGACACAGCTGAAAACAAAGAAGAAAATGTTGTTGTTGAGATCAAAGAGAAAACTCGGGAAGAGATCTTGAGTGAGAAAACTTATCGAGAAAGAAATGTTGTTTACAACAGAATGGATGAGATGCAGGAAGAGTATGAGAGTGCTGTCAGCAACAGAAGATGGGATAAGAAGAGAGAGTGTTACTACAACAGAGAAGGAGAACCGGTTGTTCCAAAGAAAGACATAATCTTCGAAGATGTTCTTCTCATAATTCCTTCAAGAGACGAGTTGTTGATGCATAGGATGTCTGTTGACTACGTCTACTTGAAGTTTTAGGTCAATATAGGTCAACAGAGGGTCTAAACTGTCAAATTTAGAAAGTTATGTATTATGTTCGCTTTTATGTACATTAGGTAGGAGGTTCGCTTTTAGGTCATTGAGTCTGGATCGCTTATAAGGTTCGCTTATATGACTGGTCATATCAGCGAACCACATAGCCCTGTAACACCCCCCAAAATACCACCCGCGGGAACTCCGCGAGGCGTGTTACACATCAGAGTCTGAGCCACCAATCACATTGAAACAATGATAAATATTTAAATAAGACATGTCATTAATTACCAATATAAAATGTCAAACATAATATTAGTTCCCAAAGAGTTGTATAGCGGAAGCATGTAATAAATCGTTTAACAATCGTTTCTTAATAATACTCAAAACCAACGTATCAAATGTAAGTTAATCCAATGGCCTTGATCCATGACCACTCCAGCACTCCCAGATAGCAAGTCCATGTCTCGTATTCTAACGACCTGCAAGCATGCAGACAAGTGTGTGTCAGACGACGCTGGTGAGTTCAAAATTTAGTTAACGTGTTTGTTACCAGATATACGTTAGATCAATTCAACGTGGTGATTTGATGTTGTTTATAACTTGTTGAGATACCCTAGGGAGTGTGCCCATATGTATCCGGGAAGTGTGTCCCTCAATAACCTGGAGTGTGTCCAGCCCCCAATGCCCCTAACCAAGCATTGGTAATGATCGATTCCATATACAATAACCAAGACCCAATTTCATTGTTTACCCAAGATTCCCTTTCCAAACGTTTACTAGTTGTCCCAACTCGCCGGGACGCATGCTTGAGAAATGCAGTGAACTCACCTTGATTTGCTCGGTATGTTACAGTAAGTGCTCACAAACAATCAGTCAAGTCCTAAAGTACGTATATGTATGTGATCAGTTGATATTCGCAAAGTTGGCACGTATGTGTAATCACAAAGTACAATGCATCGATAATCACCAAGTAGCACATTGTACACATTCGAATTCCTATACGTCATGCGTATCACTTAACAGCAGTTAAATATCTTAGTTAGCTTCTAACAATGTTAAATCAGGTTACTGTGCACGTATTCAAGTTGGCGAAATACACTTTGGCGAATCACACTTAGGCGAAACACAACCCGTTTCGTCAATCCTGCCTTTGGCGAAACAGAGTTCTGTTTCGTCAATCGTCCCTTGGCGAAACACACTTGTTTCGCCGAGAGTTCTGTTTCGTCAAACCAGTCATGTTCGTCAAACATCAGTTACGTCGATTATCAATTACGTCAATTATCAGTTACGTTTTACAGAAACCCTAATCATACAACTACAGCCGTTACATATCATCATCAAGCAGAAACGTTCAATCATCATCTAACCAACACATGATCCGCTAGCTATCTAAACGTAGATAGGTTCATGATAGTAACACGTATCCAATCGATATTCAACCAACAAGATTAACAAACATCAACTCGATATGCACATACAAAACTAGATCATTGGCCTAAGTATGACAGCAACACCCGAATCTATCAATATCCGAGTAATACATTCTTTAATTCCTGAACCGAGGCCTACAAGCATCAATAGTTCCTTTGCGATAGAGATTCTTATTTAACACATAATCTATACATTATCATACATATATGCAGCCAATATAAACCGACAATCAAACAAGGATTAATACTAACCGCGAGATGAGATAGGATCGATCTAGAGGGTTTCGGTGAGATACAAGGCTGCCGTCAACAGTGAGAGAGAGCTCTAGGGTTTCGGTTTTGTCAAAGGTGTGAAACTGAAACCGTTTCACGTAGTTATACTCAAAACAGCGTATTGGGCCCTAACTGGGCTTTGGCGAATCTGGGCTCGGCGAAACAGGCTTTGTTTCGTCGAGATGATGTTGACGAATCTAATTCTATTTCGTCAAGATGACCTTGGCGAATCTAGTTCTGTTTCGTCGAGCACTATGTGGTTTAATCAGTCTAAGTCCAAGTGTTTCATGATAATTCTCACATTATGACAGTAATTACATATATGCACAATACGTTTCATTAACACATAAACATCACAATACATTCCATCATATCACAACGTGTACATTACAAGTCAATAAGTCAAACAACTAATCAGTCCAGGTCAACGTGCATTTAATGTGAAAGTGAAGGTCGAAAACTCGAGTTGTCACAGCCTATATATAGGGTTGTCTTATCAGCGGATCTGTAATGCGTATGTGTGTGCTCAGGAGCCGAAACTCTGTCAAAATTACATTTGAAAGCAATAAAAGCAGTGGAATTGAAAGGACAAGCTGTTGTAACATCATATGTACTGATTCCGCCTTTATATGTGATGATGAGCTACCTTGACTGACGTTTTAGGGTCAAACAACGGTCCTACAAGTGGTATCAGAGCTCAGGACGAGGAGTTCATACTACAGCTTATATCTGCAGAAATTTCTCTCTTCTACTCAATTTCTCTCATACTTTTTCGGTTTTCAGTGGTTCCTACGGTTGAAATTGTCTGAAAATTGAATATATTGTGTAAAACATACTAATAACAAACCCTAGAAAGTTTTAGATTGAATTTCAGACTAAAAATGGTTAAAACCGGCTAAAAACAGTGGTTCGCTTTTCGAACAAACGGTTCGCTTTTCTGGACAAAATTGTTAGGTTCGCTCGTAATACTTAACTTTGGTTCGCTCTTTCGGACTATTTTACTGGTAGATCCGCTTATTCGGACAGATTGTGGTTCGCTCAAACGAACTTATTCGATTCGCTTATACCGCTCCGCTCGAACGAAAGATCACAGGTCCGCTCGAACGGACATCTACTGGTTCGCTTATCTGTTCAAATACAGATTCGCTTTTTCGGTTCGCTTATTCAGACTGTATCTGGTCCGCTCGAGAGAACATTGTCTGGTTCACTTATTTGGACCAAATAGATCCGCTTGTCTGTCACTCTTACGGATAGATTCGCTTTTGTGGTTCTGTTTTCAAAAGTTTCGAAAAATTTTCTAAGTATTGGTTGATTTTGCAGGTACAATCAAAATGGATGATATCTTCTTGAATCCTTTCAGCGACATGTACGCTTTCATGGGAAGTTCTGGAAATAATGATACGTCTTCGAGCAATACGAATGAGGATCCACCTAAAGAGAAAAAGAAAGAAGCTTGGGAGTCGGAGACTGCATTTGGTACATTCAACAAACCTCCGAAGCTGATGGCTATAGAAGACTATAGTAGGTGGTCAACAAAATTCGAAGACTGGCTGATGGCATTTGCATTTGCAAGCTGGAAAAGCATGAAAAATGGATATGCAAATGGAAAGAAGAATGGTGAAGCATTGAGATCAGCTGAAGAAATTGAAGGATTTGTAGCCGAGCAAAAGTGTGTGGCTTTACTATTTCAGTCGGTGCGGGAAGACATCATTTCGTTGATAGACTACTCCAATGCAAAAGATTTATGGGAAAAACTCAAGAAGAAGTGTCTAGGAAGTAATGAGAATGTAAAAAATAAAACGAAACTTCTTAGAAAAGAGTTCGACATGTTTGGTTGTCTTAAAAATGAATCGGTTTGCAAAATGATTGAAAGGTTTGGTCATCTGAAGCTGGAGCTTGCATGACATAAGATCACGTATTCTGATGAAGATTTTGTTGACAAACTGTTCGAGTCATTACCAGATGAAGTGGATTGGAGATATTACGCACTGATGTTGAAGAACACTATTCCTCCTGAAAAGTTAACTCCAGATTTGGTGATTGAGAGACTTGAAAGTCATGAGCTAGAACTTAAGAAAACATACAAAGTCAATCACTCATCTTATCAGCAAAACCTGGATTTGTACTATCCGAAAAGCTTGATGCCGAAAGCTACTTCTCCGAAAACTGCATTTTCTGCTGAGAATGTTTCTTCAGCAAGCAAAGAAAGTCAAAGCAGTCCAAGCAGCGGAAGCCACAGTGGTTATCACAGTGGGTCTACATCTTCTGCAAATCATTCTGATGCGAAGTTTTCTTGCAACATCGCGATAGATCTGAAGAACGCACAAAATTTTGATGAGGAGTCGGCTAAGCAACAGATGGTCTTTTTGGCATCTGTGCTAGAGTCTTATGAAGGGTTGGTGGCTGGTAAGATCGGGAACACAAATCTGACGAAAGAAGATTACGATCAGATAGACCCCGAAGAAATGGAGCTTATTGATATTCGTTGGGCGATGGCAAGTGCTGTTCGACGTGCTCAGCGTTTCATGGAGATTACTGGGAGAAAGACGATCGGTGGTCCATCTACAAAGTTGGGGTTCGACAAATCCAAGGTGACGTGCTTTAAGTGTAAGCAGAAGGGTCACTTCAAGCGGGAATGCAGAAATGCGTACACTGATGAGTCGGAGAATCCGTTTCGAGATGATTACTACAAAAAGGCAATTTATCATAAAAATAAATCCGAGCCGCCGAGATTGAAGCAGACTGAAGATAACAGAGACAAATCAAGGGCTCTCGCTGTGATTTACGATGATGAGGGGTACGATTGGAGTAAGGAAGTGTTACCGGAAGAAGATGCGGTTGGTTACGCATTCATGGCAAATGATGATGAACCGATTCCGTGGAAAGATGATCGTACAGACGAGCAGAAGTATTGTTATAGAAAAATGATTGCTGAAAACAGAATCTTGAGGATCTCTCGTGTTTATCTGGAAGCAAGACAAGCAAATAGATGGGATCCAGACAGGGAATGCTATCTTGATCGGTATGGAAACATTGCGAATGATGACAGCACACTCGATATGGTATCCATCGTCAAGGAAATAAAAGAGGATGATGAGTATTGGCAGCACAAGTGGTGGGGAACACCAACTGAGAAGATAATTGAAGAAGAGAAAGAGAAAGAGAGAAAGGAGAAAGAGATGAAAGAAAAAGAAGAGATTGAGAAAGTAAAGCAGGTTGATACAGGCTTGATCGATACTACGCAGGAGTTGACGGAAGAGAACCTGGGAAAAATGGCTGACAAAGTGCTAGCTGCGAAAGCACTCGAGGTAGACCCTAATTCTGTTACTGAGTCAAAGGGGCTGGTCAGTCAAATTGTGTCAACACATGTGTCAGGTAACAAGATTGATGGAAATGCTGACTGCAAAAATTGCACCAAACAATGCAATTTTTGTAGCACTGTCACGTACCTTAATAATGAGAAAATCAAGAATCTGACAACGAAAGTTAAAAGTGTTGAGGATCAGATTCTTGGTCGTGACAAAACTGTAAAAGCTTCAATCGAACGGATCAAAGAATTAACAACTCAAATTGAAAATGATAAAATTGATCGTGAGAAAATAAAATGTGAAAATGAAAAGTTAATTCTTGAGAACCGTCAAATTTCTAAAAAGTTTGAAAAATTGAAAAGCATTGTCAAAGATAGTGATGATCGAAATGGCAAAACATTTAAAGAAAACGAACATCTGAGAGTTGTGGTGAGAATAAAAGAAGAATTAATTAACAATCAACTGGATGAAATTGCTAAATTGAAACTTAAAGTTCAAGAAGCGGAAATTGAAAATGAAAGAATTCAGTTGAAGTTAAACAGCTATAGCTCAGCAAGCTTTGTTTTGCAGCATATTGTTCCCAAACCTATAGGGAAAAACAAAGCTGGCGAGGATGTGTTTTCTGATGGAACGGGTGTAGGGTTTCACAAAGTTCCACCGCCAATCTTAGACAACTATACGAAAAAGCAGTCTAGTTTGGTGGAAATTGAGGAAGAAAGTGATGTTAAACTTCCTGAGAACATTGATGTCACGTTCACGTCTTCCAACGACGAGGGTGTCCAAAATGATGTGGTGAAAAGTGTGGTAGACAAAGTGCTTAAACCGGATTGTGACACTTCTGAGGAGGATGGGTGTTTCTTGGACAAATACATTCCGAAACAAAAGTCCAAGAATAACTTAGATGAAGAATCAAACCTTGTCATGTACAAGATGATGGGTTCGGATAAGTTGTTTTCGGATTCAGAGTTTCCGATCAAGAATGTTAACATGAACAAATTGACAAATGTTTTCAAACTTGTTGAAGTCGAGTTGTCAGCAGTGAACAATTTGAGTCGAAAGAAAGACAGGGTTTACAACAAGAAAACTGGTTATCCACCGTGTTTTTACAATAACAACAGAAACAACTGGTCGGGTGGTTATCAGGGGGGTAAACCGTATTAGAAAAAGAATGTTTCAAACAAGAGGTTTGTCGAAAAGAAAAAGTTTGTGAACAGTTCAAGTTCACTTGCTGATGAAGAAAAAGAAATTTTTTCTAAATCAAACAAAGAATTTTTTGAGAAGAGAGCTTCGCAGGCTCAGTCTGAAGGCTCGAGTCGAGTAGCTGATACTCGTACTTGTTTTAGGTGTGATAAGGTTGGTCACATTGCACGAAAGTGTACATATGTGAAGCCTAAGACTGAAGCTGTGAAAGCTCAACAAAAGAAGGTTGATGTGAAGGGTAAAGCACCGATGTGTGTTGAGAAGAAAGTCGTTGAGAAGAAAAATGTTAAAATCGACAGCGTAAAAGTAAAAACTGAACCCGTAAAGAAGTTGGTAACTCAAAATGGTAAATTTTACAAAAGGGTTGCAGTAACTCAACAGGCGTGGAAACCTAAAATTGAATCAAAAGTTGAGAAGAAAGTTTCAACTTCTGAGGTGAAAAAGGCTGAAGAGTCAATTACGGTTGATTATGATGCAAATTTTCCACCTCTCAAGGCTGAAAATTTCAAAATTCAAATTGCAAGAGTCAAGGTTGCACCTAAGGCTGATGAGGCCTGGGTGGACTCAATGTTTGACTAAACAGTTTGAATTGCCGGAGCTTCCTGGATCGCGAAGCATGAATCGGCATCTTTCTTAAAGTTGTTTAAATGATGATTTGTTATGTGCAGGATCTTCCAAAACTTGTATCCAGGTGGATCATGGATAGCGGAGCATCGAGACATATGACAGGGAAGACCGCGCTGCTGTATGATGTGAATAATATTAACGGTGGTTATGTGGGTTTTGCGGGTAACCAAGAAGGAAGGATCATAGGTGAAGGAACGTTATCGAATGGCGTCATAACGTTTGAGAGAGTTAACTATATCGCTGAGCTGGAGAACAAGCTGCTGAGTATCTCCCAGATCTGTGACAGGATGTATACTACTCATTTCACCGACAAAGAATGTTTGATCTTGAAACCGGGATTTGTGATACCTGAAGAGTGGATCATCATGAGGGCACCAAGAGTTAACGATCTGTACGTGTTGGACATGAGCGACGCTACTACAACCACGGGTCAGGCTCATTGTTTTGTGTCCAGGGCAACGAAGAAAGAATCAAGGTTATGGCATCGAAAGATGGGGCATATTCACCTAAGGAAAATGAATCACTTAGTGCATAACGACTTGGTCACAGGAGTGCATGTTAAAGGTTTTCATCTGGAAGGGGAGTGCATAAGTTGTGTCAAAGGCAAACAGAAGAAAAAGTCACACCCTACAAAGCAAGTCAATTCAGTTTCAAGACCATTGGAACGACTTCACATGGATTTGTTTGGTCCAGTAAATGTCAAGAGTATAACAGGAGATTCCTACTGCTTGGTCGTGACTGATGATTATTCCAGATTTTCTTGGGTTATGTTTTTGAAATCCAAAGACGAAACGTTTGACAGCCTGGTAGCGTTGTTTAAAAGAATTGAGAATTTGTACCAGAGGCCGATCTGTAGAATTCGCAGTGATAATGGTACTGAGTTCAAAAACAGTAAGATGGAAGAATTTTGTGATAAAAGAGGTATACTGCATGAGTTTAGTGCTCCGTACACTCCGCAGCAGAATGGAGTTGCAGAACGCAAAAACCGGACGCTAATCGAGACAGCCAGAACGATGCTTGCAGACTCTAAGTTACCAATAAATTTCTGGGCTGAAGTTGTTTCTGCTGCATGCTATACTCTCAACAGAGTTCTTACTGTAAAGAAGTTCAACAAGACGTGTTTTGAGCTAGTCAATAAACGCAAGCCGAATTTGAAGTATCTGGAACCGTTTGGGTCACCCTGTACGGTGATAGAGCCTAAAGGAAAGTTTGGTCCGAAGAGCGTTGAGGGAGTCTTTGTGGGTTATTCAAGTCCTTTGCGACGTGTCTTCATTCCAAGCGAGAAGCAGATTTCTTTGATGGCGTTATCATTATGACAAACTTTGGGATTCGTTTGACATGAGAGAAGAATCAGAGGAAGAAGAAGATTTCTTTGATGAGCTGGATATTTTGCGAGAGTATGAGTCGCAGCTCAGGTTCCCAGCGGAGTATTCTAGAAGACCTCGGGAGACTTCAAATGATGATGAAGCAGGTCCTAGTAATGCTGGTGAACATGATGATGAAGTTGCTCCTGGTAATCAGTCGGAGTTGAATGATGATCAAGAAGCTGATAACATGCCAGTTTTTGACCATGGTGATTCAGATCTTGAGGGGGAGCAGATCCAGTTGTCAAGTCAAACAAACCAAGTTGGTGAACAAGATGCAGAGCAGAACGTTACTAATCTGGAGGGAAATGTAGAAGTTCCAAGCGAAGTGATGCCGCGAACTCTTTCTTATCATCCAGAGGAGTTAATCATAGGAGAATTGCAATCGGGCGTTCGCACGAGACGTCAAATTGACCAGGGCTTAACATGTTTTTATTCTACAGTAGCACCTTTACAAACTGAATTTTCATTAAGTTGTTTTATCTCGCAGGTCGAACCGAGAACTTACAAAGAGGCGCTTACTGAAGACTCTTGGGTCATAGCAATGCAAGAAGAGTTAAGTCAGTTTGAAAAGTTGGGAGTGTGGAAGTTAGTTGATTTGCCGGATGGTCAAAGGAAAATCAATACAAAATGGGTTTTCAAATGTAAGAGGGACGACAGAGGAGTGGTTGTAAGGAACAAAGCTCGACTCGTTGTTCAGGGCTTTAGTCAACAGGAGGGGATTGATTTTACAGAAGTCTATGCTCTGTAGCTCGACTAGAGGCTATCAGAATTTTCCTAGCGTTTGCGTCTTGGAAGAATTTCAAAGTATATCAGTTGGATGTAAAGTCAGCGTTTCTTTATGGGAAGGTCAAAGAGGAGGTTTATGTTGGTCAGCCGCCGGGCTTTACTGACCCAATCCACAAGAACAAAGTTTATCTACTGGACAAAGCATTGTATGGTCTACATCAGGCGCCGAGAGCCTGGTACGAGACTTTGTCTCAACACCTACTCGCTAACCAGTTCATACGTGGAAAAGTGGATGCCACTCTCTTCACTAAAGTCGTTCATGGTCATCTTCTGATAGTACAAATTTATGTGGACGATATAATTTTTGGGTCAACAAATGAGAAATTGTGCAAAGATTTCGAACAGTTAATGAAGCAGAAATTCGAAATGTCATCAATGGGGGAGATGAAATTCTTTCTGGGTCTACAAGTTGAACAACTTCCTGAGGGAATTTTCATTCATCAAACGAAGTACGTGCATGATATTCAAGAGAAATTTGGAATGTCAAGTTCTACTCCAGCTGCTACCCCACTTGCGACTAATCATTGGATTCACCCAGATCTCACCGGAGACAGGGATGATGAAACGTTTTACCGTTCCATGATAGGTTCTTTGATGTATCTGACTGCTTCACGTCCTGACATCATGTACCCAACGTGCCTCGCAGCAAGATTTCAGTCTACCCCGAGAGCATCGCACATGATTATTGTCAAAAGGATATTACGTTACCTGAAAGGTACTCCGTCATTGGGGTTATGGTATCCTAGAAAAGGCGATTTTACGCTCGAAGGGTATTCCGATTCGGATTTCGGATGCTGCAAAGTCAACGCGAAATCAACAACTGCGGGATGCCAGTTCTTTGGTCCTAGATTGGTTACCTGGCAGTGTAAGAAACAAACATCTGTGGCGCTATCTACATGTGAAGCGGAGTACGTTTCTGCTAGCAGTTGCTGCTCTCAGATCCTGTGGATACAGCAACAGATGCGCGACTACGGTTTGCAGTTTCTTAACACACCTCTGTTTGTTGATAATGAGGCCGCAATTAATATAACTAAAAATCCAGTACATCACGCTAAAACTAAACATATCGAAATTCGTCATCACTTTATTCGCGATTGCTTCGAGAAAAAGTTGATACGAATTGAGAAAATCCATACTGACGAACAAAAAGCTGATTTGCATACCAAAGCTTTTGATAAAATTCGGTTTCAATATTTGTTAAAACTTAATGGTATGAAATTGCTTTCGGTGTCGGATGGGGTTGTGAGCGTTGATGAGAGTACTGTTGCGGATGAAGATGAGAAACAATCTGCGATGGTTTGTCGGTTTTTTACGTGTTTTGGTATTTAGGGGGAGATAGATAGTTGTACATAGTTTATTTTCAGAAAAATACAAAAACAGTAAAAAATGCAAAAATCCAAAAACATGATAAAATTGAAAAAGAGCTTGTGTATATAGGGAAAATGATAGTACATCGGCTAGACAATTACAGTATGCTAAAGATTTGGAAAGATAAAATGAGTTAAACAGTCTAACTAACGATGTGTCGATAGGTTTTCGCACATTTAGTAAATTTATTCGGGATACAAACCTAAAATTTCAAACTGGTGAAATTTGTGGGGAACACTACTTGGATATATAGGTAACCCCTGAAATCTCGTTTGATAGGTCTCGTATTCTGATATACTAGGTGTTTATACTCTATGATGTCTGGGGTATTATTCCGGGACTTCTGTTGAACGGTAGTTCTGACCTAGTCCTTGGCTAATACTTTATCCAAAATGCTTGAAATATAGCATAAAGCCCTCATCTGATTAGACAATAAAATTGATAATCATCTGTTGTAGCTGAAAAGATCCTCTAAAGGGGACATACTGCAAAGTCGAAACTGATATCTCTCTGCTGAACGAAAGTTCTGACCTGAGATCCCTCAGTTCTCGCATTTAACCCCTAATTTATGTACAGACATCATTGTAGTATTCTTGCCTGTAAGACTGAATATTGGGATTCTGGATACGAGAGTATATTCAAGAGGTGGGACACATGAATCGATCTATGTTCTTAAAACACTTAAACGGTATCCTGAATAGATTGAAGTTTGTGTGAGAATTTAAGATGGATCAGTATATCGACAATCGAGGTGAATTGTTTAAGTCTGTGTATGTAATGTAGCTTAACGGTACTTGTAATCTGTCTGAAAAGCTGATATGATTCCCTGACACGCTCGCCAAAAATAAACTTGTAAATAGTTTACTTTCTGCAATTTAAGTTTTCTGTTATTACAATTTCTTAGTGTAGATCACATTAAAATCCAAAAAGATTTTATTTCTGCTTTATTTTAGACAAACCAGAGTGGAAAGTTAATTGTCGGATTCTAGAAAGATGAAGCAGATGCAGAAGATTCTGAGCTGAAGAATGAGGAGAGCTTATATTGTTGGAAGTTTGATTGTTTTCAAAGTCACAAACAAGTTCATTAAGTTGATACTTGTTATTTTCAGAAAAAGTTGAAAATGATTTTACTAAATCAGTTTAATTCGTCAAAAGATCAACCAGGGTCATTAAATTGAACCTGGTAGATTAATCAGGTGTTCAGGGTCATTAACTTGAACTTGAAAACTTGAGTGGATTTCTTAGAGCTGATTGAATTTGTTTTTATTGTTTAGAAAAGATAGATTGTAATGTTATTGGTTGAGTAACAGGTTTGGAGACTTCATTATTCCCACGGAGGCAAATTGTCAAAGCTTGAACCAGATACCTTAGATCCCAGCATACTGAGAGGGGGAGTCTGTGAAAGGGGGAGTCTGGATCAACAAATAATGGGAAGTTTGAAGCTAGAGCTAGGAGACAATCCTGGAACTTGTGAAGAATGCTTACGAAGAGAAGACAGAGTTGGTAAAAAGACCAAGACCGAAGACTATGGATCTGAAGA
Organism: Helianthus annuus; assembly: GCF_002127325.2. Lineage (NCBI taxonomy): Eukaryota > Viridiplantae > Streptophyta > Magnoliopsida > Asterales > Asteraceae > Helianthus > Helianthus annuus. Next base: position 95,705,635 of record NC_035438.2, on the reverse strand, counting down.
CTGATATAGACTACGTCAACATCCAAGGGGGAGTCTGTTGAAGCATAGGATGTCTGTTGACTACGTCTACTTGAAGTTTTAGGTCAATATAGGTCAACAGAGGGTCTAAACTGTCAAATTTAGAAAGTTATGTATTAGGTTCGCTTTTATGTACATTAGGTAGGAGGTTCGCTTTTAGGTCATTGAGTCTGGATCGCTTATAAGGTTCGCTTATATGACTGGTCATATCAACGAACCACTTAGCCTATATATAGGGTTGTCTTATCAGCGGATCTGTAATGCGTATGTGTGTGCTCAGGAGCCGAAACTCTGTCAAAATTACATTTGAAAGCAATAAAAGCAGTGGAATTGAAAGGACAAGCTGTTGTAACATCATATGTACTGATTCCGCCTTTATATGTGATGATGAGCTACCTTGACTGACGTTTTAGGGTCAAACAACGGTCCAACATTCATAACATTAGTACACAATACATAAACAATATTCAGTCTCGTACACTTCCCATTTCTTTATCTTTCTAACTTTAAGCATTTCATCTGCGTATCCATATCTTGGTGAGGCTTCGATAATGTACCTGCATTACTTTTCATTCTCAAGGCACACTATTAATAACGTATTACTCGACGTATCTAAATCATGCATATATACATTCTTACATGCATACATACACATCTACATACGTACATACCTTCCTATATCTCTACATACATGCATACACTCATACGCACCTTCATATATACAAAATACATATCTACATACGCACATACATTACTACGTCTCTACATACGTACATATACACATACGTATCTTCACATATACATAAATGCACATCTACATACGTACATACATACTACGTCTCTACTTACTTTTATACACTCATACGTGTCTTCATATATACTTAAATACACGTCTACGTATGTACATACACTCTTACGTACACGTTCAAGATCTTATATACCCCTTGTATATCCATACATTAATTACATGGTACTTAGACTTAGATTTATAGCCCATAGACATCAAAAGAACGATCAAAATCATGTTTTGGAGGCCCGCCGTGGTCCACGGATAACAAACCAAAGCCTACTATACCCAAATCAACTTAGAATGTTGAAGAAATGGTGAACAATCTGAAGAAGGTTGCTAAAGAAGTTAAAGCTGAAAATGCTGAAGTTGAGGCTGTGAAAGAAATCAAAGTTGTGAATGTTGAAGAAGTGAAAGAAAAAGTTGAGGTGAATGAAGAAGTTGAGAAAGCTGTTACTGAGGAACAGCAGATTGAAGAAGATGTGAAGAAAGAAGAAGGAGAAGTAAAGAATGAGAATTTTGAAGCTGGTAATCCTGGTGATGAAGACGGTGTTGAAGAAAAGAAGAATGATGCTGAGATAAAGCAAACTGAGGCAAGTGCATCAAACACCGAGGTGCCAATCACTGAGGTAAATTCTGATTCTGAAATTTTAAAAACGATTGATCAGTGCAAGAAATGCATGGAACCGTGCAGAGCTTGTACTGAAAAAGATGAGCAATTCAGAACAAGAGATCTTGAGTTCACAAAAATTGAAAACATTTTCAAAGAAAAATGCAAAGAAATGCTAGAAAAAGAAAAAGTTTTAAAAGAAAATGATGAAAAACTTTCAGAAAAATGTAACAAATTAGAAAAAGAAAATGAAGTTTTGAAGGAAAACGTTTTGAAAATGACAAAAGAATGTTCACAAAAAGAAAATGTGGTTCAAGAAATGAAAAAGGAATATGACTCAATGAAATTAGCATATCACATTACAAAAGAGTCATATAAGAAAGTGAAAGATGAAATGAAATATGCTCAATCAAGAATGAGTTATCTTTCTGAAACAACTAAAGAGCTTAAACGAATGTATGCTATAAAACAAGATGTTGTTAATTCCTATATTGAGGATGTTGCTAAGCTAAAGCGACAGATCGCTGGTTTAGAACAGGATAACAACAAGTTAAAAAGTTATCACGTGTCGTCATATGTGCTTGAACGAATTTTCAATATAAAACCGGGTGATGGTGAGTCTGAGCAGAACAAGAAAGGCATTGGCTCAGAGTTTCATCAAGTTCCACCACCGGAAAAGTTTGCATTTTATGATGAAGAAAAGGTCGAGAAAGCTTTCAACATGGTAGATCAATTGTCAGATAACATTGACATAACCTTTTCCAAATCTGATGATTCTCATGATTCAGAGGTGGTAGGTAAAGTCGTTGAAAGTGTGTTGAACAAAGAGTCGGTTGATACAGGTAAATCTGAATCACAGGATGAAGATGAAGGAAATCTTCATGATGGATATCTGAAGAACACAAAATCCGAGAAAAATTTGAATGATGATTCAAAGGGATTGGTTTATACCATGATTGGATCAGACAAATTATTCTTAGATGTTGTATTCCCGATTCAGAATGTGATTTCAGAAAAGATTGACAAAGTTTTCAAAATGGTTGAGATTGAAAAATCTGAAATTCCAAAGTTTGCTGGTAAAGGTCACAAAACTTTTTATAACAAACCTGGTTTCAAGAAGAAAAACATGAAGGCTGGGTTGGGTTATAAGAAGAAACAAAATTGGAATAAAATTGAAACTCCGAACTTTCAGGCAAAAATGAACTTTGTTCATGGAACAACGTCAGAAGAAGAGAAAGAACTAAAATTTAGACGACAGTCTAATGACGAGTTCTTAGCTCAAAAGAAAAAGCAACAACCACAGGTCAAAGATGTGTCCAAGAGAACATGTTTCAAATGTGATCAAATTGGACATCTTGCACGCAAATGTCCAAATCTGAAACCTGTTGGTGTTGAGACGAAAAAGAATTCTGTTTATGTTCAAAAACAGAAATCTGAAGTTGTGAATCAAAAGTCAACCAAGTTTGAATCAAAGCAAACTTGGAAGCCGAAATTGTCAAAGGCTGACTCACAACAAACATGGAAACCAGTGACACCCAGAATTAGAACAACACAAAGTTGGAAAACAACTGTTGATGCGACAAAACCAAACCAGTTTTGGAAACCAAAAGTTGTTGTTCAAAATCAAAATGTTCAAAAAGAGTCACATTTTTACAAACGAGGTACTCTAAAAGGTCAAACATGGAGTGTTAAGAAACAAATGACTTCGGTAAATGATGAAAAAGTTGAAGTTAAAATTGACAAAGTCTTTGTGAAAAATGACAAAGATTTTCCGAAGTTAAATGATGCATATTGTGTTGAAATGCCTAAGGTTTAACAGACCTGGGCTAAATTGTTCAAGTGACTGAATAGCTGAACGTGCAGGTGCTCAAGAAAACTGAATGTCAACCAAAGGAGAATCGAAGCAGCCTGGCACATGAGGCTGCTGATCCCTGCAACGGTTAATCAGGGAGTTTGTTTGTTTTTTCTGTACATAAATAAACCATATTTCAAAACCCTAAAAAAATTAAAAAAAAAATTAAAAACCAAAAATATGTTTTTATTTTGTCAAAAATTTGAAAAATCAAAAATATGTTTGTTTTTAAATTTGTCTAAAATACAAAAATTCAAAAATATGTTACTTGAATTTGCCGGAACTCCCAGGTTGGTATTTGAGGAGTAGGAATCAGCATCTTTCTTGAGAAATGTTTTATCAAGGACATTAAGTTGTACTTGATTTAACTTTCGTATTAGTTAATGAAAGAACAAGGTGATGAATAAACCTCGTGTGTGAATCAAACAAAACTTATTTTCCGGAAAAACCATTTTGATTAAAACAAACTTAAGTGTTTTGAAATCATAATGGGAAAATAGTTTGTTGTCAGGGGAAGTTCTGATTGAATATGCCGAAATCCTCACGGCGGAACAAACATGATTAATTTCACAAGATTGAAAAAACGGTTTTCAAACTGTAAAAGATCAATGTGTTGTAAATCATGGGGGTATGTTAAATTTTCTGCAAATCAGTGCACGAAAAGCAGAAAATGGATGGCGAGACAAAGCTATCAGTATCAGGTTGTCAAATTTTCTTTAAAATGGTTTTGAATTTTAGGGGGAGTAAAAATTTTAGAAAATACAAAAACATTAGAAAATTTGAAAAAGCCAAAAACATGATAAAATTCAAAAATTGAGTTTTGTGTAAAAAGAGGAAATGATAGTACATCAGTAGACAGTTATAGTATGCTAAAGAAATGTAATGATTAAATAGCGTTAAACAGTCTCACTGATGATATGCCGATAGATTTTATACATTTAGTAAACTTTTTTCAGGATATAAACCTAAATTCAAACTTGCTTATTTCGTGGGGAACACTACTTGGATATATAGGTAACCCCTGAAATCTCGTTTGAAAGGTCCCTCTTTCTAAGATACTAGGTCTTTATACTCAGTGATATCTGGTGTATTATTCCGGGACTTCTGCTGAATGGAAGTTCTGACCTAGTCCCCGAATAATACTTTCCGCATTGCTTGAAACATAGCGCAGCCCTCAGCATAAATGATTAAACAATAAAATTGATAATCGTTGTTGTTGTAAAAAAGATCCTCTAAAGGGGACAAACCAAAAGTCGAAGCCGTCATCTCTCTGCGTATACGGAAGTATCGACCTGAGCTCTCACGGCCCTCGCATTTAACCCCTTACAGATATCATCTGTGGTATTCTCACCTGTAAGACTGAATATTGGGATATGGATACGGGAGTATATTCAAGAGGTGGGACACATGAATGAGTTTAAGTTCTTAAAACACCTAAATCGTATCCTGAATCAGTTGAAATTTGTGTGAAAATTTAAGTGGATCAGTATATCGACAATCTAAGTGAATTGTTTAATTTTTAATGTGTAACTAAGCTCAACGGTACTTGTGATTTGTCATAAACTGATATGATCCTCTGACACGAACTCAAACAAAAATATTGTCTGTAAATATGTTTGTATATATTTCTTTACTGCTTTATATTTTCAGAAAATACAAAAAGATTTTTGATTCTGCTTTATTTTCGACAATCGATGCCTGAATGCTGAGTTTCAAAATCTAAGTATGTTGATCGTGTTTCTGATAATAAAACAAGTTCATTCATTTGAAACTTGAAATTTAAAAAAAATTAATTAAATTAAAATCAAAACACTTTGTGATATCTCCAAGGTCATTGATTTGGACTTGGATGATCAACCGTGAAGGATTTGGATGCTCATATTGTTAAAATCTGTTGTAAAAGAGACAGTTTTTGATTTTGGATGCTTAAATACTGCCAAATCTATGAAGCATTTTGATAGGGGGAGAGAGTCAAGATAATCCTGGATATATTCATATTATTATATCTTAAAGCCAGGATCTTGATTTAGAAAATTTAAAAAATAGCCAGATTACGATTTCTGGACAATTTCAAAACATTGTCACTTATAAACGTATGAGTGTTGCAGATGTTGTACCAGACTACGATCCCGACAGCCGAGTCTGAGGGGGAGTCTGAAGACGAGCTCAACGCAAACGGAAGCGTGTAAGGAGCCAGGTATCGTTCCTGGAAGAGCTTGTAACCGGAAAGCCAGGTGTCGATCCCAAAAGCACGGAAGCTTGACGAAAGGGGGAGCCTGAAGAGACTACCGAAAGAGGGAGAAACTGAAGCTGAAGACAGATCCACCGGGATTCTGTTTGAGCAAAAGGGAGTCTGTGTTGCTGAAGACGTCAAATCTTCAAGAAGACTCAGAGAGAAAGATTGACAAGTCGCTACGAGCTTGACTACGGATTGACTACGGCAATATCCAAGGGGGAGTCTGTTAGTGCATTAATGTCTATCACCTCCGTCAATTCAAAACCGTAGCTGAAACTGTTTAATTCTAGGCTTTACATTGTAATATCTTATTAGTAAAGGCAAGGTGGCATTCTTGTAAATAAGGAAAGATTCCTTATTGCCTTGGCCTATAAATAGGAGGCTTATGCCTTAGATTTAGAACTTTTGCCATTTTGGAGCTTTGGAGCTTAGAGATTAGAGAGAGAAGCTAGAGAGAGAAAGGCAAAAGGTGATTCGTGTTGCTTGTACGTTTTCAGATATTTCTATAGAATCACAGATTGAGTACGTCTCGTGTGTTTCGGTCATTCACGTTCACGGATTCCGCACGTCGAACGTGTCATTCACAATCGTTTCGGAGTCAAACCGGTCCTAACAGGGCCGTCTGATGGACCTGATGTGACAAATATCAGCTTATCTTCTGGTCTGTCAGGTGTGCAATCTGCATAAGTGTCAGGCGCATAGTGGAGGTGTCACCACGTGTCCTGTTGTGTCAGGCGCACGAAGGAGCAGCCGCCACATGGCCTGTCTTCGTCAACTTTATGCAAGTGGAATCTTTCTGTTGGTGGATCGGGTAGTCATGTATTACATGGTCAACTGACCGTTGTTGTCAGTGTCAGGGTGTACCACTTACGGGTTGGTCACAGAAGTCAAAGTGACGGTTCCACTTGCATCGTCTTCTGCGCGCGTGCGCCTTAAAGGCTTGCGCTGGAATATGGCATCTATTAGGATTCCATATGTGTTATAGTGTTGTCTGCACGCGCGCCCTGTCAAGTTGCGCCAGATTATATCTTACATTGTTTATGTTAACCAAGTGGACTGGGTGATGGCATTTGCGCCAAGCCGTGGCGTGGCGTGTGGGACCATAGCCCTTCAGGTTTTGTTTTTAACTGAAACCGAATTGTGAATTTGGTTTTGGCTCCACATTTTTTAATTTGGTTTATTCGGTTTATTTGGATAACCAAATAAACCGCTAATTTAATTAGTTATTAAATAAGAGTAATAATACTTAATAAAACATATAAATTTTATTAGCCCACATGATAAATATAAAACTCATCTCACAAATTAAGCTTGTCACACCCCAACCGATGGCGGAAACATCGGGATGAGACGAACAAATTGCTCAAAACAACATAACACTAATTGTGACAATATAATTTAAATTCAATTTCATAAATTCTAAAATGTCATACATTGTTCAAATAAACAAACAGGATTCCAACATAGTTATTTCTAGGTGTGTTTCTAATCCACCCTAACTTGATTCTTGAATTCTTCATCTATCAACCTGCAACATGTATTAAAATAACATCAACAAAAATATGTTGGTGAGTATACAAGTTTGATACGTAGCATAGTAGAATAAAATAGTTTAAGTACTCGTATCCAACATGAACAACATAATACAAGTTACTAATATGCTGAAACGGTGTCACTATATGTCAACCCAAGTTTCCAACGCAAACACCCCAAGACTCACTCAAGGGCGGTGCGTAAATAAGTATAAGAAGTTTAACAAGTCTCACAAGTTTCCAACGCAAACACCCCAAGACTCACTCAAGGGCGGTGCGTAAATAAGTATAAGAAGTTTAACAAGTCTCACAAGTTTAACAAGTCTAACAAGTTTAATAAGTGTAACAAGGTTAATGAGCATATAGACACGAAAAGTTTACCTAGCATACGAGATTAACAAGCATCAAATTGTGTCATGTTTAAAATGGATAGAGTGCGCATATAACAAGTTTCAAGTGTTGTGTAATTTGAATATGGAATACATGTTGCACCCAAAGTGTTTAAAACGAAAATGGGATCGAGTATACTCACATTGATTGCCTTGTGATTTGTTGTAATAACGCACGAGTATAGATGGAGAATCCAAGAGATAGAACGAAGCGATTATCTTGGAACGAGACGAGTCGAGTTCCCGGGCGAGTATTTCCGACGAGAGTGTGAGTTCCGGCGTCTTCGGGTTTTACGGTTTCGGTGCTTCTGATTTCTCCGGCAACGTCGGTTCCCAAATAAAATGTAGAAAGCTGTGATCGTGACATGGTTTCAAGATATATAATTTGACAGACATCATGTAGTCGGAGGGTTGAACAAACTGTGACGTATATGAAACTTTAGAATTCAAGTTCTTTGTATGGACGACTTCGGCGACGAACCTTGAACTCCGGTGGGTTGGATATTTTGGCGAGAGAGAGAGAGAGGGTAAGACAGTGAGTGTGTTTCTCGGACTAAACAATTCGTCGCATATATAAAGGTTTTTCAAAACGTGTTTCGGGCTCGTGATTGACGTAAGTTAGGAAACGCGGAATCCATTAGTTCCGATCAATCAGGAATTATCGAAGAAAAGGAAAGGTTTGATGTCTTCGGTCAACTGATTTGGCGGCACATTTTGTTTCAAAAGGGTGTCTAGATTCATGCATTTTAACATGGAAAGTTTCTATTAACAAGAATATAGGAAAAGGAAGGAAGGAAAACAGCCATATTCTCGCTGGCACAACTGTTACTCATTTTCTAGTTTGGCGGCAAAATGGAGGTTATAAGCATGCATGAATGTTTCCATTCATTTCTTTTGTTTCTTTATTTTAAGCATTAACTTATTTCACTAATAAATAACTATAAATTTATGACTTATATTTCTCGATATTCTAACTTATTAGTTTCAAAAGGTAGTAAAAAGAATTTTATGCACACGTAACACATGTGATGTTTCAATTTCTTATTTCATCATTTGCTTCATATTTTACATACAAGGTTTTCTAGTTTTAGGATCATAAAGGCCCTTCCCAATTATCTTTGTTAAATAAAATTTGTAATTTGTTTATATTTAAAACTAACTAACCAAATTAACTTTAATAATTTTGGTTGATATTTTACTTAAATTAATCATTTAAATAAGTAAATAAATAAATAGATAAATCGATAAATGGATTAAATTCCTTTGCCGGTTAATTCTTTTGGCGAAAAATTCTGAGGTTTCAAAGGTTAGCATCCGAATTTCAAAACGGGTCGGATTTCGGGAATCCATTTTGACGGATGTTACAGTCTCCCCTACTTTAGGAGATTTCGTCCTCGAAATCTTAGAGGAAGGCTTTTGAAAAGATGACATCTAATGATTCAAAAAGAGGGAATAGATGAGACATGATAGTTAGGAGATTGTTTTTTTCATGAATGTGTCACATAGCACGTAGTTTCACATAGCATATAGTTTTCCAAAATAATAGCATAACATGAGTTTTCACATAGTGTAACATGAAAAATAAAAGCATCATAAATTTAATTTGCTCACGAGAGATTATTTTTTTTATTTGTTTTAGATTGCGAAGATAGTGCGATTCGTGCCTCCAAACTTGAAATGAAAGTAACGTTCAAATATAAGGTTTCAATGAGAACGAAAAAAAGAGTTGGCAACTACCTCTGAGGTAAGGAAATCACCCCTAGCTCATTGGTGAAGTTGAAAATTGAGCGAAGCTAATCGTCAAGGTAAGGAAATCACTCCTATCTTGATGATAGGTTTCTATTTTTTTTGGGAAACAAGAGTATTAGCATAAAAATTTAGAACAATCCACATGACATACTTAGTTAACAGGATTAACGTATCACTGGCATGTGAATAAACATGTCAACCCATCGTGTACCGCAAAGTTGACTACCCAACATCGTCGCAACGAAGAGGGTGTAATGTTGTTAAATTAACATGACCACTAGAATACGGGCGGGCGCTACTCCTATAGCACTACGCATAGTGCTATACATGTTAAGGTGTGGGTTAAAAGACAAGTTCATCACATAAGAATAACCCAGTAATCACGAATCCAATATAACATACTAGCATGCATGTATTAGATTGAAATGATATATCGTACAAGTGCAAAACACATGAAAATTGAGATAGCATAAAAAGAGATTTATCGTAAAACATGGATTGTCACGGAACGTAACATAAGACTATTCCAAAGTAAATCGAAGTCCTTTTCGACTTAAGGAAATGTGCTTTGGCCTAATAGACAAATACTCTCATCGAGAAGCGATTAACGATATTTGTCCTTCCAGTTACTACACGTCCTTAATCGATTGGGAAAATCGAAACTTTGGCGAGAATGAAAATCGAGGAGTGGGACTAGTTAAACAAAATGCGAGTATCACCTCTAACTTGATAACATCGTACCCTAACGTGGTTGGTACTTATCAAAAGATAAGGGTCCACTAGAGTATGAAATGGAAATTCCCTTCAAGATTTGGATATCACTCCTAACTTGAGGGTAGATTTCGTGCAAAATTCAAAGTATAGCTGAGTGAAAGTCATCACCAAGTGTGGGAATCACCCCTATCTTGATGATTCATTTCGATTGTGTTGTAAGAGTGTCTTCAAAGCCTCCAAGTGTATTGTGTTAGCCTTAGAAAAGGCATGTATATTAAGAGTCCAAGAAAGTAGAGGGAAACAAAGAAGATAGAAAGGAAGTTGTTTTAAGCAACACATAATGAATAAGCTCTTAAACTATAGACTAGGCAAGACATTCCTAATTCCCTATAGTTATGATTCTGATACCAATCTGGTATCAGAGTACTCCTACTATAGACTAGGGAAAAGTAAGGCAATCCTACCTAATTCCCTATAGTTATGGCTCTGATACCAATCTGTCACACCCCAACCGATGGCGGAAACATCGGGATGAGACGAACAAATTGCTCAAAACAACATAACACTAATTGTGACAATATAATTTAAATTCAATTTCATAAATTCTAAAATGTCATACATTGTTCAAATAAACAAACAGGATTCCAACATAGTTATTTCTAGGTGTGTTTCTAATCCACCCTAACTTGATTCTTGAATTCTTCATCTATCAACCTGCAACATGTATTAAAATAACATCAACAAAAATATGTTGGTGAGTATACAAGTTTGATACGTAGCATAGTAGAATAAAATAGTTTAAGTACTCGTATCCAACATGAACAACATAATACAAGTTACTAATATGCTGAAACGGTGTCACTATATGTCAACCCAAGTTTCCAACGCAAACACCCCAAGACTCACTCAAGGGCGGTGTGTAAATAAGTATAAGAAGTTTAACAAGTCTCACAAGTTTCCAACGCAAACACCCCAAGACTCACTCAAGGGCGGTGCGTAAATAAGTATAAGAAGTTTAACAAGTCTCACAAGTTTCCAACGCAAACACCCCAAGACTCACTCAAGGGCGGTGCGTAAATAAGTATAAGAAGTTTAACAAGTCTCACAAGTTTAACAAGTCTAACAAGTTTAATAAGTGTAACAAGGTTAATGAGCATATAGACACGAAAAGTTTACCTAGCATACGAGATTAACAAGCATCAAATTGTGTCATGTTTAAAATGGATAGAGTGCGCATATAACAAGTTTCAAGTGTTGTGTAATTTGAATATGGAATACATGTTGCACCCAAAGTGTTTAAAACGAAAATGGGATCGAGTATACTCACATTGATTGCCTTGTGATTTGTTGTAATAACGCACGAGTATAGATGGAGAATCCAAGAGATAGAACGAAGCGATTATCTTGGAACGAGACGAGTCGAGTTCCCGGGCGAGTATTTCCGACGAGAGTGTGAGTTCCGGCGTCTTCGGGTTTTACGGTTTCGGTGCTTCTGATTTCTCCGGCAACGTCGGTTCCCAAATAAAATGTAGAAAGCTGTGATCGTGACATGGTTTCAAGATATATAATTTGACAGACATCATGTAGTCGGAGGGTTGAACAAACTGTGACGTATATGAAACCTTAGAATTCAAGTTCTTTGTATGGACGACTTCGGCGACGAACCTTGAACTCCGGTGGGTTGGATATTTTGGCGAGAGAGAGAGAGAGAGAGGGTAAGACAGTGAGTGTGTTTCTCGGACTAAACAATTCGTCGCATATATAAAGGTTTTTCAAAACGTGTTTCGGGCTCGTGATTGACGTAAGTTAGGAAACGCGGAATCCATTAGTTCCGATCAATCAGGAATTATCGAAGAAAAGGAAAGGTTTGATGTCTTCGGTCAACTGATTTGGCGGCACATTTTGTTTCAAAAGGGTGTCTAGATTCATGCATTTTAACATGGAAAGTTTCTATTAACAAGAATATAGGAAAAGGAAGGAAGGAAAACAGCCATATTCTCGCTGGCACAACTGTTACTCATTTTCTAGTTTGGCGGCAAAATGGAGGTTATAAGCATGCATGAATGTTTCCATTCATTTCTTTTGTTTCTTTATTTTAAGCATTAACTTATTTCACTAATAAATAACTATAAATTTATGACTTATATTTCTCGATATTCTAACTTATTAGTTTCAAAAGGTAGTAAAAAGAATTTTATGCACACGTAACACATGTGATGTTTCAATTTCTTATTTCATCATTTGCTTCATATTTTACATACAAGGTTTTCTAGTTTTAGGATCATAAAGGCCCTTCCCAATTATCTTTGTTAAATAAAATTTGTAATTTGTTTATATTTAAAACTAACTAACCAAATTAACTTTAATAATTTTGGTTGATATTTTACTTAAATTAATCATTTAAATAAGTAAATAAATAAATAGATAAATCGATAAATGGATTAAATTCCTTTGCCGGTTAATTCTTTTGGCGAAAAATTCTGAGGTTTCAAAGGTTAGCATCTGAATTTCAAAACGGGTCGGATTTCGGGAATCCATTTTGACGGATGTTACAAAGCTCATCTATTTAAACTCTATGCTTGTTTTGAACTTCAAAATATACTAGGGTTTCACAAATTTTCTAACTTTGAAGTTTTAATATTGTGGTTGTGTGTACGACTATTTTCTGGATGTGTTTGTTTTATTTTGCTTTGAAACTTTCTTTTATTTATATATAATTCAGTTTAGATTAGTTGTTAACTTGATGTTCGAAAGTTGGAACACAAACATGAATATAAATTAGGAAAAAAATACTCAGGTACAATTTGGTTGAAATTGGTTTGTTTGGTTAATAACCGAAATCAAACCGAATTGAATTTGGTTCGGTTTACATATTTCTAGTTTGGTTTGGTTTGATTTATTGTACAAAATTTTGAAAACCGAATAAACTAAATTGAATAAACTAAACAAATTATAAACCAAACTAATGAACACCCTTACAGTGAGTGCAAGTATTACCATAAATAAATTTCCTACATATACAAAACCCAAATGGGGGAATAGTGCCAGGCAGCTGCCCAGCTGTCTGGCACTCCCCCATTGGACCAACACGTTTAATGTTTTATATCCATTTTAAAATTACGTTTTTTTCCACAGCTCAAAATAAAATTATGTTTTTGCCCCAGCTCAAAATAAAATTACGTTTTTTTTCCTCATCTCAAAATTACGATCTTGCCCTCAATTCAAAATTACGACTTTGTCTGGCACTCTCCCATTGGACCAACCAGTTTATTATTTTATATCCATTCTAAAATCACGTTTTTGTCCCTCTCTAAAATTACGGTTTTGCCCCCGGCTCAAAATAAAATTGCGCTTTTCTCCTCAGCTCAAAATTACGATTTTTCCCTCCATTCAAAATAAAATTGTGGTTTTGCCCTCAGCTTAGAATTACCTTTTCGCCCCCAGTTCAAAAAAAAATTGTTTTTGCCCCCATTTAAAAATTACGATTTTGCCCTCTGTTCAAAAATGTGATTTTTCCCCGTTTAAAAATTGTGATTTCGCCCTCAATTCAAAATTATGTTTTTTCCCCAGTTCAAAATAAAATTATGTTTTTGCCTCCAGCTCAAAATTACGATTTTTCCCTCGGTTCCTCAAGCTTAAAATTATGATTGTGCCCTTAGTTCAAATTTATATTACGTTGTTACCCCAAGTTAAAAATTACGAATTTGCCCCTGTGAAAATTTACACTTTTGCCCCAGGTTCAAATTTACAGTACTGCCATTACTTTAGCTTTTGTCAAATTACGATTTGAGTAAATTACAAGTTTTGTCCTTTATGTTTACATCAAATTACAGGCGTTGTCCTTTTTTCCAAAAGTTGACAGGCGGTGTCCTTTACCTTTCAAAATCTTGCAGGTGTTGTCCTTTATACCAAACCCAGTTAGAATTTTTGGTTAAATCTGGTCATGTGCATTGCACATGAGGGTATTGTTGTCATTTCACCTTCCTAAGGGTTATTTTGTAAAGAAATTTTACCAGAGGGCCATTTTGTACAAAACTTAAAAATAAAACATTATATAAAAATTAAAAGAATAAGTATAAATAAAAAAAACCCTCCACTCTCTTTCTCTCTCTAACTCTCTCTCTCTTTCTCCCTCTCTCTCTATCATCATCTTCAATACACCACAAACCCACCACTGTAACTACTTCTGCCACCATGATCAACGGCTGCGCTACCAAAAATCAACCGCCAGAGGACGGAATTGACCCCTTTTTACAAGGCTATAACCCTAGCGATCTCCGAACTGCATCGGATTTTCTATCTAATTGGCTGTCGTTTCTCCGAACTGTTCGATCAGTTAAACCAAGTATGTCACATTTGTGTTTTGTATTATAGCCTTATAGGGTTATGTAGTTTAAGTGGTTATTGTGTGATTTGGCACTGGATCTTGTTACTGTAGGTTTTATAAGCTTATAAATTTTGGGGGAACTTTGTGTTCTGTGTGGAATTGTGGATTTGTTATTATTATTATTGATTGGCCCTTTTGAAAGTTTGATCCAGAATGCTAAAGTGGTGTTTTTTGTGGTCTTTAAAGCTAGTGTTTTCTTAAGATGCGACTTATCAAAATCAATTAGAAGACTTCGATATCGTTAATGGTGTTGAAAAGCTTTTAATTTGTATTAGTTTTGAAGTCAAAAGTTACCTGTTTGACATCCAATTTGTAGAAGTGTAATTCTGTGTTTTGAAACAGGGGATCGTTGCTGTTATATTTGTTGTTAATTTGGCATAGATACTTTAATTGCACACGGTTATTGTAATCGATCCGGAGAAACGAGTGAACGGAAGCCTACCTGAAGCCCGAATGGTTGGAGATAGAAGTGACGAATCGTTGCTGTTATATTTGTTTTGGGGGTGGTGACGGTGGGGAGAAGGCGGTGGTGTGTCGGCAGGTTATGTTAAAGAGAGAGAGAGAGAGGAGAGAGAGTTACTTGTGAGAGATAGAGAGATTATATTTTTTTATTTTTCAATTTATTACAAACTAGTCCCTAAAGATAAGTATTTTACACAATAGTCTCTGAAGAGATGAAATGACAACAATGCCCTCATGTGCAAGGCACATGACCAGATTTAACCAAAAATTCTAATTGGATTTGGCCTAAAGGATAAAACGTGCAAGATTTTGAAAGGTAAAGGACACCGCTTGTCAACTTTTGGGAAAAAGGACAGCGTCTGAAATTTGATGTAAACATAAATGACAAAACTTGTAATTTACTATCTCAGTCAAAAAATACAACTTTCCCTCAGTTAAAAATTACAATACTGCCATTGTTTTAGTTTTTTTTTTTTTATCAAAACTATAAAAGTGTTTTGTTTTAATTGGTTGACTCGATTTAATTGTTTTCTGTGTCATGAGCTGACTAACACTCGTTCATTATTCGGTTATCGCCCCATAACACGGATGGGGCACCAACTAGTTTAAAACAAATAGAAGAATATGTGGTGAAAGTTATGAACGGGAGTAGCATGGGAGCATAAACAATAGACTAAAGAGGGAAAAATCCAAAGATTCAAAAATCAAATAGCTGTCTAATTGTACAAAATTTCAAACCTACAACAAGAAAAAAACTTTAGAAAAAAAAACACTAAAAAGTAGAAAACAACATAATTTGAGTTTTCCAGTCTCCTAGGAATCTGACAAAAAGCTTCCCCCTCTCTCTTCCATTACTCTCACACCCCCTGTCCTCCCACGTGACTAACGTACGCCTTCTCTGGCCCCAACCCCAACCCCTCTCATTTTTCATTTTCACCCTACATTCTCACTTCAATTTCACACCCACAAATCTGCTTCTGCTCTTGCTGAAAGGTAATTTTCTCATACTTTGTTTTTATTATTTTAGTTTGGGTTTGGTTCCGTGTTATGCGTTGAATTTGTACAGAATCAGTTAACTGTTTATGGGTTATTTGAATTTTGTGCTTATGAGTTGCCTCAATAAGCGTTGATCTTGTACGAAATCACTCAAATGTGTATGGGTTTTTGAAATTTGTGCTTCTGGGTTGCTTCAGTAAGTCTTGAATTTGCAAAAAAATCAGTTAAATGTGTATGGGTTTTGTGAAATTTTTGCTTCTGGGTTGCCTTTACTTTGAATTCGAGCTACATTATTCGTCTAGTTTTAGTTAGATTTTCCCAAATTTGTATTTTAATTTCTTTTACTTTTCTCTGTTTACGACAAGAATAAACTTTTTAAAAATTGAGATGCTAATTTCTACTTTGTTTTCTTCTACAGTTTTTTAATTCTACATCTAGGGTTTATTTCTACACAATTTTATCATGTATGTTTAATTTTTATGGATCTGTAGATTGTGCAGGAAGATGGGTGTAATTTCACGGAAGTTATTTCCGGCATGTGTGAACATGTGTGTCTGTTGTCCGGCTCTGCGATCGCGGTCTCGGCAGCCGGTGAAGAGATACAAGAAGCTACTTGCAGAAATCTTTCCCAAATCACCTGTTAGTATTCGCATACTTGTTTGGTTGCATATGAAAGTACGAAGCCATTTTGTTTAATTTTCATGAGACTGAAGTTTTTATCTTATCTTGGGTGCAGGGTGATTCTCCGAATGAACGAAAAATTGCGAAGCTCTGTGAATATGCTGCAAAAAACCCTCTACGTATCCCGAAAGTTAGTGACTGACTATATTTGTTTTGTCTCATCTTGATTAACCTGTTAACTGGGTGTTAAAAAGGAGCGTCTAGGTGCAAACTGCACTCAGGCGCAACTGCACAAGTCCTTGAACTTCTGACGAGGCGATCGATGTACAAAAGACACACCTGAGGCGTAGGAAAAATGAGCCTGAGGCGCGTCTCTTGCACATGGAAGATTTTGTGCATCAATATGCTGTACATATAGCTTTTTAGGTTGTACAATACTACATATAGGCTATCTATGTACTAATTTTTTATTGAGCTAATTATACCTAAGATTTAACTTAAGAAATATTAAAAGACTTATATAAATATCTTGTGCCTCGCGTACGAGAAGCGGTGTGCTTTTGCACTGGATTGTACGCCTCTGTATCCTATTGCCTCGGTGCACCTTGCGCTTTTGTAAAACCAAGCCTATTAATGACATGAAATAACTAGTGTTACTGTTACATGTATAGATTGCAAAGTATCTTGAAGAAAGATGCTACAAAGAGTTGCGGTTAGATCATATCCATCTGGTTACTGTTATTACAGAGGTGTATAGTAAGCTGATTTGCATGTGCAAAGACCAAATGTAAGTTTTTTATTCTAGTTTTCATCCAATTAACTTATTAATTTAGGGGTGTAAACGAGCCAGGCCAAGCCCGAGCTCGACTGGGCTCGAGCTCGGCTCGTCATGTTTTTATGAAGCTTGAGCTCGAGCTCGGCTCGATTCGAGCCTACTAATTTGAGCTCGAGCTTGGCTCGTGAGTAAAATCCAAAGCTCGGGCTCGGCTCGACTCGGCTCGAGCTATTTTAAGAACAACCTCAGACGAGCTAAAAACTTGACTCGAGCTTGCTTCAGTGTCGCTTAAACGAGCCAAAGATCGGCTCGAGCTCGGCTCGCCAGTGTTATCATCATTCTATTATTTTATATCAAAAATAAATATTTTTTTGTTTGGGCTCGTTTAGGCTCGCGAGCCTAAACGAGCTTTGTATTTCAGGCTCGAGCTCGTTAAAGCTAACCGAGCCGATAACGAGTAGCTCTCGAGCCTCTGGGCTTGTTTACACCCCTACTTATTATAATATGCAATGTAATTAAGTGTAGAAATGATGGTAATTTGTTTTATGATTTTTCAGGGCGTATTTTGCTGTCAACCTGATGAATGTTTCGATTGAACTTTTGGATGATGCTAAACGCGATACGGTCCAGATAATTGGATGTCAGACTCTTGTTAGATTCATCTATAGTCAGGTGAATTTTCATTTCACTTTCTGTTTTTAGACGTTGAATGACAACTTATCGAGGCTTTCATATGTTCTCTTACTTTTGACTTGGTGCTCTATATATAGGTGGATGGAACTTACACATACAATCTTGAAAATCTTGTTCAAAAGCTTTGCATGCTAGCCCGTAAACCTGAAGAAGACGATGAAAAAACACGATTAAGGGCCGCAAGTTTGCAATGCCTTTCAGCCATGGTATGTTGTTATCAAATGCGATTTAGATGTGATATTCTCACAACCTAAATTTCTTAAATCACGACGATGACATTCTTTTCTTTGGCTTTTAATAACACTCTGTTTAACATTACTTGCAGATTTGGTTTATGACGGAATTCTCACATATATTTGCTGATTTTGACGAGGTTCATCTCTTTTCAATCACTTCTTATTTTTTACGTATATTTATTTTGCTGTATGTATATAAATGTGTTTATTCGTATGTATATTATAACTATAGTTATTTTTATTGTTTTTTCTTTAAAGGTAAAACAAAATTAAAAAACAGAAACAAATGGGTAAATTACCAAAATCGTTCCTGAGTTAATGATACATTTTAACTGGGTTTGTGATTTGGATGGAAATGGCAACAAAATTAAAATGTGTGTCCAGTTACAAAAAAATTATATTGGATGTAACAGGCAAATCAGCCCAAACCTCAGGGACGATTTTGGCATTTTACTATTTAAACTTTGAAAATGCAGATTGTACATGTAATTTTGAGTAACTATGAGCCGAATACAAACACCGGCCAAGACGATGATCGAGGGGAAGCACATCATAATTGGGTGGATGAAGTCGTTAGATGTGAAGGAAAGGGGGCTATGAATGAAACTGATTCTAGCTACGTGACTGTAAAACCGCGAACAGAAAAGAAAGATCCTTCCCTTTTGACCAGGTTAAAATAAAAATCTTTTACTTCAATAACATGTTTGGATCAATTGTATTTTATATAACTGTTATTCATACAGAGAAGAGGCGGAGACACCGAAAATTTGGGCTCAAATTTGCATTCAAAGAATGGTAGAACTTGCTAAGGAAAGTACGACAATGCGTAGAATACTGGACCCGATGTTTGTCTATTTTGATACTAACAAACAATGGGTTCCCCCTCATGGGTTAGGCTTGCTAGTTTTATCTGATATGGCTTACTTTGTAGAGAACCCCGGTACGTTGGTTTGTTTGCTTGCTTGCATTTACCTCTAAGAGTGAAGTATACGAATGGTCCCTATGATTTACCAAAATTTTGGATTTGGTCCCTAGCTTTCCAAAAGTACACAGATGGTCCTTGTGGTTAGCACTTTGTAATGCATTTAGTCCCTGGCTTTTTCCAAAAGTACATGGATGGTCCATGTGGTTTGCATGTTGTAGTGTATTTAGTCCCTAACTTGGACCTGCTAAAACCTTTTGAGGACTAAGTGCGTTACAAAGTGCAAACCATAGGGGCCGTCAATGTACTTTTAGAAATCTAGGGGCCAAATCCAAAATTTTGATAAACCACAGGGCACAGGGACCATCCGTGTACTTTACTCCTTGGTTTTAAAAAGCGAGAGGCGCACAAAAGCGACGAGGTCTAAAATTGAGGCGCAAAGCGCAAAAGCGGTGGGCTTTTCGTACCCAAAGCGCAAGATGTTTATATAATTTTTTTTATATATCCCATACATATCCCATAGGTTTTTAGCTTCCTTTAACCAAAATATAGCTATAAGTAAGGCTTTTATACCATTTTAATTACATGTACAAGTCAAAAAACCCAAGGTACAACATTTTTATGCAGTAAAATGCTTAGGGTACATGAGGCGCGCGCCTCAGGCCAAAAATCCCACAAAAAAACATCAAAAATTGCGCTTTTTTGGCGCTTCCTGTAAAAACACAAGGCGAGAAGGCGAAAAGCCCCAAGACCTGCGCCTTGTTGCGCCTAGGCGCGCCTAGGGCGCGCTTTTTAAAACCCAGCTTTACTCTACCTCGAATTTTTTTACTTTTATGTTTCTTGAATTGCGTATGATTGTTCATGTCTCAGAGAACAAGCAGTTGATATTGGCTTCGGTTGTTCACCATCTGGACCACAAAAACGTCGTGCATGATCCCGAACTGAAGTCATTTGTCATACAGACCACTACGGCTTTGGCTCAGCAAGTTAGGTCCGAAATTGCACTCAAAGATATTGGATACGTCAGCGATCTCTGCAGGCATTTGAGGAAAAGCCTTCAAGCAACTGTTGAATCAGTTCGTGAACACGAGTTATTGAATACGTTGCTCCAATCTTCGATAGAAGATTGCTTACTTGAAATAGCCAAAGGGGTATGTTTATTTTCGAAAAGTTCACTCAGGTTGTATTACTTTCTTTACGAGTTTACGTATGAAGTTCTGATTTTGGTTTTCATGATATCTTTGCTAGATCGCTGATTCGCGTCCACTGTTTGATGTAATGTCAACGACACTTGAGAATCTGCCTCCTAGTAGTATCGTTGCCCGTGCAACCACTGGATCGATGATTATTCTTGCCCACATGATTGTCGTTGCTTCGGTTTCCACAAATGCACAACAGGTAATATATCCAATAATTTAATTGTCTATATGACATCCAACAATTTAATTTTCAGTAGACAAATTTATTATTTTTTGTATGTCTTTCATGTACCAGGTGTTTCCAGAGGTTCTTCTTCTTCAACTTATAAAATTAATGTTGCATCCTGACGTTGAAATACGTTTGAGTGGACATCAAATATTTTCTGTTCTTCTGATCCCAAATTCTAACCACTTGAGACGCGATGTTTCTAACCATACAAGGAGATGGAGTTCCGATAGTGCATCGGTGTTTGCAATGGTTACGTCTTTACTCAATAAGCTTCAGAGAGAAAAAGATGGATCAGGAGTCGAAAAAAGTGAAGTTTCGATTCAAGTGGAAAAGGAAAACGCCGATGCAGAAAGGAAAAATGTGTGGGGCCACAAGAAATCCCCGAACTTTCAGAAAATAAGTTCCATTACTGCTGGAGAAATAGCATTGTCTAATGCGGTAAGCACCTTGAATCTTCTACATATTAGCTGAGGTGGCAAAGCGGGTGGGTTATGTAATGGGTGAATACGGGTTCGGGACAAAATTTGATATCTTTTTTATTCATCGTTACAGGAATCTTCTGTTATGAAGTTTAGTGAGGATCAAATAACTCAATTACTGTCTGCTTTCTGGATACAAGCCAATCTTCCTGATAACACTCTTCAAAACATTGAAGCTCTAGCTTATTCCTTCTGCTTAACACTCATTTCTTTGCGGCTCAGAGTAAGATAACAGACATATACTGTTTGCTTCATACAGGGTTGTGAATTTCCGACACGAGCCTAACACAAAATTTGCTTCTACTCAGTTTCAAGTTGAACCCGCGAACCCATTTAGCTAAACGGGTTGGCGGGTTGACCCGTTTAACCCATTTATTTATATATATATATATAGGGTAAGGTTGTCTACATCTTACCCTCCTTTAGACCCTACCTTAGCTTTGCTATTGGTGGGATTTTCTGAGTAAGATGATATATAGGGTAGGGTTCATGCGAGAACCACTTTTATTGCGAGAATCAATGTGAACACAACGAAATAAACCCACTACACCACCACCCAAAACCTAAAAAACCCTAAACCCCCCCCCCCCCCCCCAAAAAAAAAAAAAAAAAAAAAAAAAAAAAAAAAAACTAAATGCTAAAAAGTAAACCATAAAGCTAAACCCCCCAAAAACCTAAAAAACTAAAAAAAAACACAAAACTTTTTTATAAAAAATATTAAAAAAAAATTGTGTGATTTTAGATTTTTTAGGTGTTTTAGGGGAAGGTCTAAGTGAGAACGCTAAATATTGTGAGAACCGTGAGAACGAATGAAAAAACCACGAGTGCTTGGTCAAAAACCATTTTAATTCAAATTCTTTTATACACTTATCAGAATTTCTTTTACAATATTAGAAATTTAATTTACACGTTTGAATTTACGTGAATTCGTAAATAAAGAAAATTTACACGTGTGAGTTTGTCATTCACACATGTGTAAATTTGTTATATTTACACGTGTAAAAAATCTAATAAGAGTGATTTTGAGAAGAGAAATGAATTATAAGATACTCTCATCATCTATAGTCAGATTTGGTCAATCGATAGTCTAACTTGTTCAATTACTGGTCAACTGTATAAGGCGCCACATCAGATCACATCATGTGATGCGTGCATCATGGTATCGCATCACGCTATGCGATCTCATCCTATGCAGTTAATATCGGTTATATCGGTCCCCTAGTAAAATATCGGTGTCAAATATCGGTACCGATATTATCGGCGATATTGACCGATACTTGACCGATATAACCAATATCTCACCGATATTTGACCGATATAACCGATATATCACCGATATTTGACCGATATAACCGATATATCACTGAATTATTATTGTTAAATTGCTATACATGTAAATTTTGCATTATATTAAAATTACCGATATCCCACCGATATCTCACCGAGATAACCTATATCTCAAATATCGGTCCTTGACCGATATCCGATATTTTACCGCATTTTATGTGCTCCTGATGCGTGCATTTTAAAACCAAGGGTATCATATCTCATTATTCTGTTGACATGTAAATTTGATTTCACACGCTAAATCTTCATTCTTTTGACATATTGTTGCAGAATCCCAATGACAATCTTGTCGTTCGCATCTTTCAACTTCCTCTATCACTTTTGAAGACATCATTGGATCATATTAATGGTATGTGAAACTGCATATAAATTTGGAGAATTTTTCTTATCGGAATTTGGAAAAAGTTCATGTAATTAACTTGTTTTTTCTTATTGGCCAGGAACATTATGTCCAGCACACCAAAGATCACTTCTTACGTTATCAACCTCAATGCTGATGTTTGCAGCCAAGATGTATCAAATTTCTGATATCGCTGACGTACTCAAGCCACTGCTTAAATCAGATGTAAGTTTGCACTTTAACCAATGTGCGTTTATAGAAAAATCGGCGCTTTTGAACATTTGATTGTAAGTTTCCTCGATAACTGTTTCATTTCAGGTAGATAATTACTTGGGTATCAGTGATGACTTTCAAGTTTTTGTAAAGCCTGAGGCAGATGTAAAAGAATATTCTTCTGATCGTGATAATAAAACGGCTGCTGCTTTGCTTGTTGAGTTGCAACGCAAGATGTCCAGGTCTTACGCGACCATTGTTGATATTTTAGTCCAAAAATTATCTAATATGACACAGGTATTGTTTCCAGGGGATCATGATTTATATATTTGTTTATCATATATGATTAGGTTGATTTCGGCTCGATACGATTAGCTGAAAGGGGAACGAATCAAAAACGGCCAAATGTTTGAAATTTGTTTTAACTCTAGTTGTAACTCATACAACTTTTTAAAATCATTTTAATTGAAGATTTAGATTTAAGTAAAGTACACGGATGGTCCCCGTGGTTTCCCAAAATTCTAGATTTGGTCTCTAGCTTTCTAAAAGTACACAAATGGTCCCTATGGTTTGCACTTTGTAACGCATTTAGTCTCCAGCCAACAAATCTAACGGTTTAGCATGTCCAAGTTGGGACTAAATGCGTTACAAAGTGCAAACCACAGGGACCATCCATGTACTTTTGAAAAAAAAAAACTTGGGACTAAATGCTTTACAAAGTGCAAATCACAGGGACCATCTGTGTACTTTTGAAAAGCTAGGGTCCGAATCCAAAATCTTGATAAACCATAGGGAGACCATCCATGTACTTTACTCTTTAGATTTCTATATAAATTAACTTCTTCGTAAAAATGGAGAAGAAAGTGTTTGTTGTGGGTCAACCAAACCTGAAGCTTCCCGTTTGACTAAAACTAAAAAAAAGACTTGTTTTAGCCGGAACCCTTTTCACCGTTTATCCAACTTTAATTATTTCGATGGACTTTACGGTTTTTCTTATTTGATAATTTTACGTTTTTGTCTGTTTACGTTTATAAGATGGAGACAGCAGAACTGCGAATTCAGTTGTTGGAAACTTTCATGCCTGATGATGCAATGTTTGGTCCTGAATCAATGCTTCATTTGGAGCAGTCTCATAGAGTTGCTCATTCAAAAGAATCCCTCTCTTTCGACACGGTAACCCGTTAACAATCCTCGTGCAATTTGTTGTTTTATGTTTAAATTGTCTTGTTTGGTTTCGGGCTTTTTATATTTGCTGATGATTTTAAGGTTCTGATGTTGTCTGCAGGATTTTCCGACAAGTTCATTAGTTGAGGATGATGCGGTCAGTGAATCATCCGTTTCGGATCTCTCTCGCTTCATATCGAAATCTCCTACACAAAGCTCTATGTCTCATGTTATTAGCATCCGACAACTTCTTGAATCAGTAATTGTCTTTCTTCGTTATCTCTAAAGTCTAAACCAAAACATATGTTATTACTCCATCCATCCCATAAAAGTTGCAGAAGTTTCTGTTTTTAGAAATCTTTGAAAGTTGAAATTACCATATTGCCCTGTGACATTGATTATTGGGCACATATACATTATTGACATCTAACGGTTACTTGATTAGCGTCAAAGCAAGTTTTATAACATATATTGTCTATAATCTTGCAAAAAAATGCATTTTGAGAGTCCTAACTAGCATTGCATTATTATTAATTTTTTGCCCATTATTATGATGTTGATTTGGTACATGATGTCTATTTATTTGTCATTACTAAATGATGTGTTTTTAGCTTTTTTTTTGTTGACAATATTTCACATTTTGTTTGAACTGGTGTCATAAAAATTACAATTTTCATCATACAGAAAGGTTTACCTACTTGATGAAAATTAGGGGTGTTAATGGTCCGGTTTTGGCTGGTTGGGTGGGTCGGCCGGACTGGCTCATTTTAGCGGTTCGGCTGTTTAATGGTTTTGAACCGCGTGAACCGAAGCGGTTGGGTCTCAAACCAGCCGGCTTGCTTTGGTTTGGCCTTATTGTGGGATGTCCATATTTCTAATTCTAACGGGGGTGCAACTTTGACTCGTAGGCACTAGAAGCGGCTGGTCAAGTGGCTGGAGCATCTGTCTCCACATCTCCCCTTCCGTTCAGTGCCATGGCTGGCCAGTGCGAAGCCCTCGGCACCGATTCAAGAAAAAAACTCTCTACTTGGCTTTTGCATGCAAATGGTGATACAAAGCCAGCCGATATGCGCTGTAGCCCGAATTCAAATGTCATGAAGGTGAGTCTTTATAAAACTGTTTCTTGATCTTAAATTTATTTTGCACGTTTCAAC
This sequence comes from Helianthus annuus, assembly GCF_002127325.2. NCBI lineage: Eukaryota > Viridiplantae > Streptophyta > Magnoliopsida > Asterales > Asteraceae > Helianthus > Helianthus annuus. The sequence continues at coordinate 95,680,531 of NC_035438.2, read as the reverse complement.
TGCTACTCATCATTTGACTTGTTCTTATATAGATTCTCGGTGAAGATGAGTTTGTTCGTGCAGGAATGAACAGTATGAGGCTACCTCCTGCCAGCCCGTTTGATAACTTTCTAAAAGCGGCCAGATATGCTTAGAAAAGATGGGTTTTAAACGGCTGCATGTCATGATCGATGTCAGAAGTTTAGATTATCTGTAAGATTTAACTTGATTGACCTGTTAGGACTTGTTGTATGTTCAGTTGATGTTATTTAGGCTGTAAGGAATGGTTAACTTGGGCTCATGTGATCCCTTTTGTCTTGTTTAACTTTGGACCGTATTTCTTGAATGTTAGCTGGAAGAACGGTTGTGTTGGTTAAAAGAGGGTGGGATGAATGTCACACTCAACCGATTCGGTGAAGTAAGTTACTATAGGCATCTTTGGAGGGTTTGAGATTTTCAAGCTAGTGTTAAATTGCACTTTTCTTTCACCAAAGTGACCTTTCATTGGACATGAGGTGATTCCATGTAGGGGTGTAAATGGGTAAAGCCCGAGCTCGTCTTTTTTTTTTTTTTTTTGAACGGCCAACAAAAGCGTTTTATTAGTTACCATGACGGACTAACAATTGTTAACCTCGGCCACCAGTTATTTACAATCCGAAAAGTGAATCGAAATTACGTTAGGAGAATTATTCCTCCTTACCCCACCAGATTACATTATACCCCCAAACTTACAGCATCAAAACAGTTCCATTGATCCCATGTTAATGACGTCCTCCGAGCTCGTTTAACCTTGAGTTATGTTTGTTTCAACTTACGAGAGCTCAGGATCGAGCTCGGCTCGTTTCGAGCTCTATTAATAAAGCTCGAGGTTGGCTCATGATCGTTTGTTTTCAAAGCTCGATTGTGGCTTGTTTATTATTTATTAATTTATTTCTATACTTTTATTATATATTTATGGATTAAATAATTATAGTTTTATATGTAACATAATATATACACATACATGATAGTTACTTTTATCATAATTTTATATATATAATTAAGAAAAATATGAAAATGTATTTAATTTAAAAAGTAAGAAAATAGTTATTGTTATAATAGTAAAATAATAAAAGTATTTAAAAAACTATATAATGAAACACTATACATTACGTTGTGTTTATAATATATGTATAATGATAATTATTTTATAAATATAATTAACTAATATGTTGAATAAATGTTATATTAAAAGAAATATTTTGGTTTACATTCGAAAGCCTAATTGAGATCAATAAATGTTATTAATTTATTTATATGTATTCGGGCTGAGTTTATTTAAACTTGGCTTGGTTTGAGCTTGTAGTGATTTGTTCTTGAGTACCTTACAAACGGCTTGACTTCACCTCTAGGTTCTAATTCAATGTTTTACCCTTTTGATTTTTTTTTCCTACGTTATAAAGGAGAAGTGTTGAGGTCAAATAAAAATAAATTTAATGTGTTTATATGAATAACTAGAATAATTATGCTAGAGTAATTATTGTTCATTTATAGATTTTGAACTACAGTCTCTCATTGATTTGAAGAATTTGAATGATCAGATGATGCATGTATTAGCAACCAAGGACATCACTCTAAAACATCACATATGTAATCCTTTATTCCTTAGTCACCCAACAAAAAAACACACGCTATTACATTGACATCACACACCTATAACCATGCGAAGTTTAATTCATCGCAAATCAAGACTTAATGATCTATTGAATGATCATTTCATTATTATTACAGGGACAGTTGAAAGTCGCAACGTGAAACTTGATGGCATCATAGAGCCATTAGCTAGCCAAATTATCATGGCTTCAAATACTTACGTGAGATCACAACAGAATTTATGACATCATCATCTGCAGTGGCGAAGCTTGAAAATTTCTCCCGGGGGGTCGGAAGTCACCGGACCTAAAAGTATATACCTAAACTTTATTTTTTGTATAAAACCAGGGGGTCGAAAACGTATATACCTAAAAAAATTTATACGAAACGTACATACATAACACTACTGAGCAAAAAGTTCGGGGGGTCGGACGCCCCTCCCGGCCCCTTCAATGCTTCGCCCATGATCATCTGGATGGAAAATCGTAAGAATATCCAACCCCTGAAGAACATAAGGGTCGACCACTGGGTAGAGAAATGCACGAGTACCATGGGCGCTCCTTAGCATGACGATGGCGCCAGGGGCCATGAACTTGGCCAAACGTTGTATAACCTTAACTTTTTCATCAACATCCATCCCCACTAGCGCAACCAAGAAAATAACATCATAATCTTTCAACTCATCAGTCACATCCACTATGTCGGTAGTGTGGAAGAACATTCTTTTGGACAAGTCATCATCAGATGCAACGAGGGGAGAGGCCATTGAGTTTGCCGACAAGTCAATGTCGTAGTTGTGAAAAGTTGTTTCCTTGAGATGGTAAGAGGCCAAGAGGATTGATGTGAGGGGTAAGGGGCCAGATCCCACAAATGCCAACTGCTTGGGGGCTTGTGTTGTGGTAGAATAGTGTTGATTGAGAAGGTTGTACTCAACACGAGTAAGCTTGAGGTGATTGGAGTGGTTAGGAAATATGTTTAGGTGGTGAAGGGGATTTTTTAAAGAGCCTAAAATCATGGAGAAGTGAACTTCAAGTTGGGTCTCAACCTCACCACATAGTCTAATGAGCTTAGACCTAAGTTCTTGAATATTTTCGGGTAGAGCGGCTATGTTGATAGAAGAGTGTAGGAGACATGTGTCGACAAGTTCATTGTAGAGGTTGTCAATTTCGTTACAGTGTTTGAGTGTTTCAAACTTCGAAAGTTTTTCATAGATCTCACATACTTTCTTCACTAAAGTTATATTTTCTTGTTGGAGTTCCATTTGTAAGTATAGAATCAGTGGCGGATCTAGGATTCGCGCCAAGCCGTAACGTTTTATAAATAAGCGGTAACGAAATCGAAAAAACGTCAAATTTTCCAAAATTTACACTAATTTTACACTACCGCCGGAACGCCAAGCCGTAGCGGACGCCACCCCTTACTATATGCTACATCCGCCCTTGTATATAACTGTGAAGGGCTAGAGCCAGTTTATATATAGGCACCTGTTAGTGGCACACACACACCATATGTAACTTGAAAAGCTAATTAATAACCATCGCAAGACAAGTCTTTCTTTATAAATACGTTGTCATGTAGCATCCTTAACTTGTGTTCCTAATACTCCTAATAATTGAAATTTCCAAAGTTTTGTAATATTTTGAAATTTAAGCTCATTAAATTACAATACATGTATAATTTAATTATGTGTAGATGCATGTGCACCTAATGCAAGTCTTTCTTTATGAACTAGTTGTATTGTAGTATCTTTCTTTATGAACTAGTTGTATTGTAGCATCTTCAACTTGTTCGAAATGTAATATGCCGAAGATATTTGAAATACCCAAATTTGTAATATATCGAAATTTATTTATTACTCATTAAATTACAAAACAATCATAATCTGATTATGCATGATGCATGGGTAACTTCAAAAACTCATAAGAATTAAATGCAAGTCTTTCTTTAGTCATGTAGCATCTTCAACTTGTGTTTGTAAACATGCCTAAGAGAAACAAAATGTCCAACATTTGTTATATATCGAAGTGTTTGTAAACATGCCTAAGATAAACAAAAATATATAGGGTATGTTAGTTATGGAGCTTTTAGAAGCTTCTAGCTTTAAGCTTTAAAAAAAAAAAAACTCATACTCAATAAAAAACCTTGTTTGGTTGAAAGAGCTTAAAGCTTTTGGTTAAACGCTCCTACTACTAGCGTTTAGAAGGAGCTACAAACTTTTAGGGGAAAAAAATGACTATTTTAACCTCTAAAGATAATGAACTTTCTAATGCATAAACTTTTTAAATTTTTAGTTATGTTCATTTTGGTCATTTTATACATTTGATTAAAAGCTCCAGCTACTCTGTCAAACACCAAATATATGTAATCTACTAGCTACCAGCTACAACTACAGCTATCAGCTACCAGCCAACAGCCACCAGCTACTTTTGACAAACATACACATAATATAACAACTGCAACTTGCTTCTTTTTTTTTGTCTTTTGTCTTTTTTTTCTTTTTTTCTTTTGTCTTTATTATTTTTCCTTATACTTTACTCTTTAACTTTCATTGTTCACCATTATAACTTCTTAATTTTCTATAAATTTTGTAATCAAGTTTTACGTACTTATTTTTACGTACGTTTTGGTATAAATTCAAATTGATTTACGTTTAGACGTAAATTTTTTCCGGTAATCAGTGGCGGAGCTTGACTAAAAATTTCGAGGGGGCATAAAGTAATGGGACCCAAAAAACTTTTTTCCTATCGTTATGTTTAGGTTCGGGTCGGGTTGGCTATTCGATTCAAATCGGGTCAAATAATAATAGTTCCAAATAAAACAAAGTATATATTTACCAAACTACCCATCATTTATATACAAAGTTTATAAATATTTAGAATATACAATTTAGGAAAAATAATCTGGGGGGCTATCCTATATAATTTTAAAATTTTCGAACGAAAAATCGGAACTTGTACACTTCTAACCGAAATATTGGGGTGGGCGGGTGCACCCCCGAGCACCCACTATCCTCCGCCTCTGCCGGTAATAAGTTGGGTTACAGGGTGATGACACGTGGCCCAGACGGTTATAACCGTCTGGTGGTGCACGATTGAGTCTTCTAGAAGATTATTGCCATAATCTGGTGTGACTCCTTATCGTATGGTATCAGTGTAATGAATAATATCCAAGTCTGGGTATTATTTAAGCGGAAGTATTTGCTGGGACTTTTATCCCTTTGCTATGGAGAAGTGACGCAAGGATTTATGCATTTCCTTTTAGCGTGCAGGTGATGCCTGCTGTCTTTCTTCTAAACTCATTGTAGGATCAGTGCGCGACCGCGCAAGTTCCAAAGAGGGTTAAATGACAAGGTTGTAGTATAGCCCCAAGTACTTGATACGTGGTTTTTGGGACCTTACCCCTTCAATTATGGACACAAGTACATATATATATATATATATATATATATATATATATATATATATATATATATATATATATATTAAAAATATATATAAAAACCGATACAGTAAATTATATATAAGAGCTGGACAATAATTCCATCTACTTGTAAATTTAACATATATATATCTTATCTACAATATATATATATATATATACTTTCACCGACGAATTCCAAAAATTATATTACTTTTTTAATGATTCTACAAGTATATAATCTACCAATTATTAAATTCCGGAAAGAAAAATAAATACAACTAAGTGTAAAAATACAAGTATAGTATACTTATACTAAATACGTACATCAAATACAAGAATTACAAGTGATATACATGTATAAATATATACGTACAAATACGGTATAAGTACATAATTTAAAAGTATACAAGTATATATACATAGGTATACGTATAAATACATAAATACACAAGATATGATGTACCTATACAAAAACATTATAACATGTATACATACACAAATACACCGTTAAAAAATATTGATTTTTAACAATATATCTAGTTAATATATACTAATATATATTTTGGGAACAAATATAAACAAGAACGAACATACATATATACAAAGAGACTATTGTATATACAAGAAGACCGACTAATATTTATATATTTAGAAATAAATATATATACAAAAGGGATGAATATATATATATATATTGTGAGAATATATATATATATATAGGAAGAAGATCATGCGAGAACCACCTCTTATTGTGAGAACCGCGAGAACCAATGTGAACACACCAAAAATGCCTAAAAATAGCTAAAAATCACACAAAATTTTTTTTTTTGAATTTTTTAATATTTTTTATAAAAAAATCGCTACTTTTCGAAGCAAAAAAAAAAAATTAAAAATTTTTTTTTTGGCTTCTAAAAGTAGCAATTTTAACATAAAAAATATTAAAAAATTCAAAAAAAAATTTTTAGATTTTTTTTTTATTTTTTTAGATTTTTTTTAGATTTTTTAGGTTTTTTGGGGGTTTAGTTTTTAGCATTTTAGCTTGAGTGGGGGTGGGGGGGGGGGGTTTAGGTTTTTGGGGGTGGGGGAGGGGGGAGGGGGGTGGGGTTAGTTTTTTTTAAGGTTTTTTTTAGCATTTAGCTTGGGGGGGGGTGGGGGTTAGGTTTTTTTAGGTTTTTTTTTTAGGTTTTTTTAGCTATTTTAGGTTGTGTTTACATTGGTTCTCAAGGTTCTCACAATAAGGGTGGTTCTCGCATGAGCCCCTCCCTATATATATATATATATATATATATATATAAGGATCATGACCTCAAACACTCGTGCGAGGCACAGAGGCATATGAAGGGCTAGGCCCATTCATATATAACATGAACATATATATATATATATATATATATTAACGAACAATTGAATATACAAAATTATCAACACATCGAAACAAACAAGGGTTCCAAAACAATCAAACAAATACAAGATTAGAACACTTGTAGGTTACGTCACGTTCACGGAACCCCGCGACATCTAGAGATTTTGCACGGAAAGTAAATCAGTGAGTTCATGCCCCTCTTTTCTTTAAATGCTTTTCAGATTTAAACTCTCGGGGGGGGGGGGGGGTACATGTTACAAATGGTATGGTTAAGCTAGGTAATGAAAAAATCAATCATATCATGTGCGAGTAGGGCAGTGTATAGGGTAATCACCATTCAGTACCGAGGAACGAAAGGGGTAGATCTATTGGGTTTTGGCGAGCCCCGCTCTTATCGGCACAATTCCGTTCGATAGAGTGCTTTTGTGTCCATTTCAAATGTGCGCGGAATCGTCTAGGTTTGGTTGCTTCCTATGTCGACACACATATTAATGTACTTGCAAAACATTTATAATCAATCAGATTTTATTAACGCTTTACATACCGATTTTCAATACAAATACTTCAAAGTTTTAACGATTCACTTGATTCAAAATAAACACATGAATTCACCAACTTTTGTTGACGTTTTCAAACTTAACATGTATTTCAAGTGACTAGTGGACTCCATTTGGAAAACAAGTCATGGTATCAAAAAGTCAAGCGTAGATGTCATCCACTTTTAAAAGGTTTGGTTTACATGTCTCGCCTTCATGATAAACATGGAACGCAAAGCCTTGGTTGTGTTAAAAACTTTGTTTTGTAAACTTGTTTTATTTTCAAACAATGTAACTTTTGAGTTGTCTTTCTTATGTATGGTTGTAAACTTGTTTAAGTTAATCGTATGGCTGAACATCTCTTCACTTTTATTCACTTAGATGTTTACTCAATTCAAATGCAATGATTACTGTTCAGATCGCACCTCGCGCTTCCGCTACGAGCGGATGTGACATATAAGGAATCACTATTTAGTCCATACATTTATTCCCTATTTTAGAGAATCATATAGAGTGTATAAATTTGTTAAAAACCTCAAACTTTTCTTTTAAGTATAAGGTTAGGAATGATATTAGGATTCCAACGTTAGTACTCCACTATCCCCTTCCTCATGCCCAAATTATACCAAAAATATGAGATTTAGTTTATTTTCACTTATACATTGGAGTCTCCATCCCAATACCTCATCTATACATATAATAAAGTAAACTATATGAGGACACATGGCGTTTTATGGGGCAATCTCAATTGTCTTTTCCCGCCTAAATAAATAGTTATTATAACTACTATTATCTATCTAATTTAAACTAATCTATAAGTTGGTAGATAACTATTATTTAATTAAAATTAAATTCAATGTATTTTTCAAATATTTATGAAATTACGGCTCATTTATCTTATTTGGGATACGGATAATCCAAAATATCCACCAGTAAGTAACTTCAAAATTAAAATATATATGCATATAGATTTAAATCAAAATTCTCACATATTCCTATTTAATCACATGAATATTATTTTTTTATCGGTTATCCTTTTGTTTTTCATATTTATTAGATTATATAATATTTTGGATATAAAATATTAAGGAATCAAATAACATGTGCAGGTGCTTATAATTTTTATTAATAATATAACTTCTTTTCACGACTATATTCTTTCTTTCTTTTCACGTATTGTTTATCATTTAATATTTCATTAATCCAACTCCATCTAATACATGGTTTCTAACCTAATTTCTATACTATATCTATCTATACTTACTATACAATAAAAGAAACCAATAAAAAGACACGTGTCATCATTCTAAACTATCTACTATTATTTAATTATAGATAATTATTATTTAATTTAAATTATTAAATTTAATATATGTTTCAAACATTTAAGAAATTACGGATAAAGTTTTATAAATTATCTTATTATTTATTTATATTAATTACTAGGTTATTATTCTAAACCATCTACTCTTACTTAATTGTAGATAATTATTATTTAATTTAAATTATTAAATGTAATATTCGTTTTAAAAACATTTATACCAAATTCGAGTATCACCACTTTAAACCTCAGCAATTAATCATCAGTTTGAGTAATAAACAACAATATATTAATTATATTAATACCAATATATACATAAAAAGCAAAATGAAATTCGTTAAAAATGTAAAGACACTAATAACCAGGTGTAAAATGTAAAGACATTAAAAAACAGGTGTAATGTTGATTATTTAATCATCAACTTGGTTTGAAATAGGGTTTTCGTCTTAACAGATTGAAGAAAGTCAAAGCCTATAAAACATTTTAGGAGGAGACGTCAATAATAACGATAATTTATACTTATCTAAATAATTTAAATATTATTTTGTAGCTATAAGTTTATCTAATTGGCTAAATTAAGACTACTGTTATTTAAATAAAACTTGGGTTCACGTCGTGAGAAAGTCAATGATACAGTTTGTCTACTAATCGATGGTTCAAATGTTATATAATTATAAACTTAACAAACATCACAAGTTTGATCATACATAAAACAAAATTTTGTTCGGATATCAGAAAAAGTGTCTTAAAATATCGTTTTATAATTGTTAAATCTTTGTTATTAACTATTTGATATTTTATTTACTTAACCCGTGTAATACACGGGGTTATAACCTAGTACCCTATATTACGTAGAAAACTAAAGTAACCCTCCTATTTAGGGGGTTCACTATTCATCCCACATCTTATATTTCTGAGTGATTAAGCGGTTGTGGTAAAAAAAATATTATTGGAGAGGAAGATGGAGATTCAAATAGGTAAAAAAAAAAACCTTATATTTTTCTATAGTCTGAGAAAGAGACTATATAAAGATCTAATGGGAATGCTCTCACACGTCTGATTTTACATCTCTATTTATTCTTTTTATTATCTCTGTTTTGTTTATCCTTGAATTACAAACCAAAATGCTTAAGTTCAAAATCGAAACTGTTGATGTACAATCTTTAGATGTGAATAGTAATAGCAAAAGCTTTATATTTTGGAGAGGAAGATGGGAAAAAGAAATAGAAGAAATATTTAAAACTTTAAGATAAGGGTAGAAGTGAAAATAGAGATTAGAATATGAGGGTGAGGATCATATAGGATTCGAATATGAGGGTGAGGATCATATAGGAAGTTTATTTTGCCTAGGAAGGATAGGAAGCAATAGGATTATGACATGTATCAAAATCTAAAATAAAGAGAAAGGGTATTTTAGTCAATTGTATCCTTTCTTCTTCCTTCTTCTCCCAAGTAACTTCAAAACCCACCATTTTCAAAACCACCATCTTCAACCATTTCTTCACTTTCTATCTCAATAATCACTACATTATAGTGCGATTTTCGTCACCAATCAATGATTCGAACACCCGATCAACGTGTTCTTCAGCTTTTTGAAGAAACCCAGTTATTTCATACAATATCTCATTTTTTTCCTGTGATTTTGAAACGAATCACTCGATTCGTTCGATTCGATCAATGATAAGTGTTTCTAACATTCAAATTTCGTCAATCGTTGAAGAAATTGGCTTCGATCTAAGTAAGAAATTTTTGAATTGCATTTTTACGATCTGGGGTTTTGAATTGAGTAATTGCGTTTTACGATCTTAGCGGGGGTCCGGGGGCAGCGCCCCTAGGAGCAGGGTCCAAGGGGCGGCAGCCCCTGGCGGGGTCCTAGGGGCAGAGCCCCTAGCTGGGGTCGAGCTGATTCAGACAATTCACAGAAATTGCCTCATTTCGAAGACAAAAATTCGTAGACAGTTTTTGATTTCATACTCCCTGGTTCAGACAATTCACAGACAATTTTATGTGTCAATTGCGTTTTAGAATTAGGACAGTTTTATGTGTTTTCTGGCCATTGCGTTTTAGAAAAACACAATTTTGAAGTGTTTTTAGTCCATTGCGTTTTAGGTAAACACATTTTTATGCGTTTTCAGTCCATTGCGTTTTAGAAAATACACTTTCTTTTGTGTTTTTAGGCCATTACGTTTTAGAAAAAAAGACATTTTAAGTGTTTTCTGGCCATTGCATTTTAGATAAACACATTTTTGAAGTGTTTTTAGTCCATTGCGTTTTATGTAAAACACATTTTTATGCTTTTTTAGTCCAATGCGTTTTAGAAAGTACATTTTTTTGTGTTTTTAGGCCATTGCGTTTTAGAAATAAGACATTTTTAAGTGTTTTCTGGCCATTGCATTTTAGAAAAACACATTTTTGAAGTGTTTTTAAGTCCATTGCGTTTTAGGTAAACACATTTTTATGTGTTTTCAGTCCATTGCGTTTTAGAAAGTACACTTTCTTTTGTCTTTTTAGGCCATTGCGTTTTAGAAAATAAGACATTTTTAAGTGTTTTCTGGCCATTGCGTTTTACAAATAAGACATTTCTCTGTGTTTTTTGGTGCACTGAGTTTTTAAAAAAATCATTTTTTACGTTTTTTGTCTATTGCGTTTTACGCAACTGGGTTTTCGAAAATATAGCAATAGTATACTTGTTTTAAAGATAAAAAACGCTCGTTTTATTGGTGCAATTTTATAAAAACAATAATGTTGTATGAAAAAGTTATTAACGTTTAAAAAATTGGGGGGAATTGGAGGAGAGAGAAACTATTGTCCTGGATTGACTAGAATGCCCTTACACAAACCCACGCGCGTCTTTTCTTCCCTTTAATTTTCCTCATTTAATCAAGGGCGGACTTAAGACAAAGGCAGGGTGGGCGGGCGCACCCCCGGGAAAAAAAAAATTAGTGCTAAGTTCCGTCAAAAATCCCGTCCGCACCCCTTGGAATTTTTCGTCCGCACCCCTTGGAATTTTCCGTCCGCACCTCTTGGAATTTTTCGTCTGCACCCCTTAGGTAAAAAGTGTTATCAATTTATATTTTAATTTTTTTTAGTAAACTCTTATTTTATTTTAAATACTACCTAAATTATATGACTTTTAATACCTAAATAACTAAACCCAAATACCCAATACCTTTAACTAGCCCACTACTAAGTCTTAGCCCAATAAACAAACCCAACAAATCAACAATATTTCAAACTAAAATAAAATAAACAAGCCCAAAACCCTTACATATTCTCTCCCGCTCTCTCTATACCACCGTAATCAGCCACCATACCACCGACGATCGAACACGGGTAAATTTCTTTGTTATTTTTGATGAATTTTGGTTGATTTTTTGGTTGATATTAGCCGCATACTAACCATGACAGTAGACACGTGCTTCGTTTTGTTTTTCATTATGTTATATGGTGGGTTATATTTTGTTAGTGATGATATTTTGCCTTTTTTTATAGCCGCATACACTATACAGTAGATCTGGTGGGTTATATTTGTTAGAGAAGAATGTTTGGCTTTTTCTTTTTATGGTGTATATGTTGTTTAAATGATTTTTAGGGTTATTTACATTATGATTTCTAGGGCTTGAATTGTTGATATATTATGTAATATGTTATGGAGCCATGTTTTGGATAGATTTCAAAAAATGAAAACCCGTAGGGTGACGTTTTAATTATGTTTGTAACATGGTTTGACATATTTTTGATGATTATATAAATTTAGTTTGATGTTCTTTTGTTTTACATGACCCGACCCGACCCGATACGAACCGATTTTTTACTTAAATACCTTGGGGCCTAAATTTTTTAAGAATGTTCCGCACCCCATGGAAAAATTCCTGGGTCCGCCACTGCATTTAATCTTAGCCCTTGATTAAATTAATTGATGGTCAAAATTACTTCTTAGCCTTCCTAGCCAAATAAACTTTCTATTATATCCTAACCTTCGAATATGAATACTCTAGAGGAAAAGCTTCTTGCCTGAGGCGTGTTCATTTATTTAACGTTCCAAGTATATACCATAAACAAAGTGACAAATTCATCAAAACAGGAAATCAAACTATTTCATCAAATATCTTAATATATTACTATTCAAGTATTCAGTTATTTATTTTGTTTTTTTATCTGTTGTATCATTTGTAAATGCTAAAACTAATTTTGGCTTTCTACTTGATATAAACTAGAAGATTGACCTGCGCGCTTTGCGTCGCGGCCAACGAAATTGACATGTTGTTGATCAGATTCACATATACAATGTGTTAAAGATGTTTTTTTCGGTTAAGTCTTTATTACTATCTTATACAAATAAGCAATTCACCAAATAATCTCAATACAATTAGGTAGCGTTCGTTTCATGGAATGGAATGGAATGGAATTAGGAAGTTTTTCTTTGTAAAATTGATCTTGGTTGGGGGAGGGAGGAATTTGAAATCCTTCACTCTAATGAAATTTGTGACTATTTCAACATTCCTTAGAAATCCTTCACTCTAATGAAGGAATGGAATGGAATGTTGAAATAGTCACAAATTTCATTGATTAAAGAAATTCATTGGATTTCAAATTCCTCCCTCCCCAAACCAAGATCAATTTTACAAAGAAAAGCTTCCCAATTCCATCCATTCCATTCCATGAAACGAACGCTACCTTAATGGTATCATAATTACTACGTTATATGACTTGTATCCATATAAATAACCTATCGTATTAAGCTCCCCGCGTTGCGGCGGGGGTGTAAAACCGTGACAAATAGCACCAATATCACACTATAGCCAACGACCACCAACATTGAAGTTGCGGCGTCTTAATGTGGAAAAATTAGACCGACATATAAAAATAGAAAATAATAACTAACTCGATTTAGGACTCGCACGTTGTGACGAACTTATTAAACGGGAAAAAAATAGATGACGTAAACACACTGAACCACACACGTACGTTGCCCCATGTTAACTCGCAAAATTTAGAACGAAACGTATAACAAAACGTAAAATCGTTGGACCACACGCACATATTGTGCCATGTTAACTCGCAAAATTTAGAACGAAACGTATAACAAAACGTAAAATCGTTGGACCACACGCACATATTGTGCCATGTTAAATCGCTGATGTGTGCGAGGTGTTATATATTTTTGATGTATATTTTAAGCCCCTTTTTACACTTTTAGCCAAGTTTTAAATTTATAAAACACGATATTTACTAACACTAAACACACATATGGGCAAGTGCACCCATTGTGGACGTAGTATAGTGTTGGTAAGATACCGAGGTCGTCCAAGGACACAAGAGCTTTTAGTACCGGTTTATCCTCAACGTCTAATCAAATCAAAATGTTAGGAAAGGTTTTTAAACTAAGAAAATAAAAACTAACTAAATGCTGAAAAATAAAAATAAAATAAAAACAGATAGACAAGATGAATCACTTGGATCCGACTCGTGTATTAGTATAACCTTTGATTATTTTCGCACTTTTGCACTTGTTTAAGAGATTATCTTAGTTATTGTAGTAGGCCCCTCTTTTGAAGGCGACGTTACCCTCAACCCAGTAGTTTGAGTCAGCAAGGATACAATCCTAAAGGGTTGGATTATTGGAAGGTAATTAATTAAGTTATTAATGCAAATTGTGGTAGGCCCCGCTTTTGGCGGTGACGTTACCCTCGGCTAAGTAGTCTGAGTCAGCAGGGATACAGTCCTAAATAGCCGGGTTATAGTATTAATAGTAGTTAACTTATGAGGGGGTCAAAGAGTTTGGATCCCCGCCATCCAATACCTATGGGCATTGAAGGAGATCCTACTAAATTTGACCCAGGTCCCTTGCAGGACCTCTAAACGCTGAACAAGGGCAAGAACCTTACCAAACCATTCCCTTAACCCCCGACCAGGTAGCCAACATACCTCCATATAGACCGTGGAGATATGAATGGTGAAAATCTGTTATTTTATATAGACAGTAAAATAATGCCAAGACACCACAGACAAACGATAAGGAAAGATCACCTTCAACATAAGTAACTAGTTATTAAAGTCATTAATACAAAACCAAATAAAAAGTGCAAAAGATTAAAAATAAAAAGTATTATACTAAACACTTGTCTTCACCAAGTGATGTAAGAGACTTAGGCAAACATGGCCTTGATTGTCAAGAACTCTTACGATCAATCTTGGATCCCGAGACGACTCACACACTCTACGATGGACAATGGATGATGGTGGTGGATGATGGTGGTGGATGATGGTGTTATGGTGGTGGTGGGTGGTGGATGAAGTGTGAGAGAGGTGGTGTGCCAAGGGATGAGTTGAAATGAAACCAAGCACTCCTATTTATAGGCTGAACAGAAGGCTGGGCACGGCCCCGTGTCCGCTGGACACGCCCCCGTGCCCGTCTGACACTCTCTCTCTTCATTAATTGTAATTCGCAATTACAATTAATGCGCCTGCTGTACTTTCGCCACGCCCCCGTGCTCACTGGACACGGCCCCGTGGTGGGCAATAGAAGCTTCTATATGTTTGTCTTTTCTGCTGCTTCTTGGGCACGGCCCCGTGCTGGCTGAGCACGGGGCGTGTTCAGTCTTCTGTTTTCTCTTCTTTGCTTGGGAGGATGCCGTTGAGGGGTCGGGCAATCCACTTTTGTTCCTTTTCTTGTATTTATGTTAGAATCAACTGTCTTTTTGCTTCTTTTGTGAACTTGAGCTCATTTCATCCTGAAAATACAAAAGGAAGACAAAAACACTCTTTTCCCAACATTAGTACTTAAAAAGGGTTAGTTTTATGCCACATTTGATGTAATTTATATGTTGCATTTTACACACATCAAATACCCCCACACTTGAACTTTTGCTTGTCCTCAAGCAAAACTCTTTAAATATGTGGCTTACACTCCCAAATGGAATGGGTAGAAGAGAAGGTTTTTGGCTTGTATAGAGTGTCGGGAATCCAAGATCTTTTTAGGTTTTATTTTTATTTATTTACAATCCTATTCGTTATGATTTATTTAGAACGTTCCATAAGAGAAATTACTTATTTAGGCTTAGCATGCCTTTTTAAAATTTCATTTATATACAAGTTCACATACCTCACGGGAGAAATCACTCAACACTCGGCCGTAGGTGTAATTTTTTAGTGAATCACTCGAGAGCGGCATGGAACTTATTCCTACCATAAGCTTGCCAAGCAATCAATCCTCCTCCTTTTTAACTATATACCTTTGTAAATATCAAGAGGACTTTTTGGGTGAAGGGTTAGGCTTGGGCTAAAGGTGGGAGGTTGGGTTAGTGGTTAGTAAAAGGGCGAAAAGCGTAAAAAGCATCGGTTTTCGTAAAACACTTTGTTTTTAGTGACTTTTTATTTTGAAGTATTTCTCCAAACAAGCTTTTGTTTTCATAGCTTTGTTTGTTTTTAACTTCATCATTCTCTTTTTTTTTTATCACACACAAAAAAACTGAGCTTACGAAAAACCGAGCTTGTTACTAAAATAAAGGGTGAAAATAAAAAGGGTTTTGGTGGGTAAAAAGGGTATTTAGGGTAAAGAAATGAAAGGTTTAGGCTCAAAGGGGTTAACTAGGGGGATTTTGGGTAGGTGGTAAAAAAAATTGAAAAATAATGGTGTAGAAAGAAAAAATGGTTAGTCCTAATGCCTCCATCATTTACTTACTTGGGTTTAAGTTGGTAAGGACCGAGAATGAATCGTCGTGGCAAGTTCTAGAGTTGTAAGAACCAAGCGGCTATTCACACAAGAAACGAAAAATGAGCATTTAGTTTAAAGATGTAAATTTGTATGCTCAATAAAGGCTCAAAACTCACTTTTGTGGGAATGGGTTTTTAATGTGATCAAGTATATATAATCAAATTTTAATTAGATTTGTCATGCTTTTTCATAATTTTCTTATGTTGGTTCTTGTTATCACGACGCTCTCGGTTGTAAAATTTGTAAAAATATAACCTTATTAATCTTAGGATTCCTAACTTAAACTTTAGACAAGTAAAAAAATTGAAAAATTTTGAAAAAAAAAAAAATTTGGGGTGTTTAGCGGTTCCAATAGAGTTTTGTGTAAGGCTTGTTGTTAGGACTTGCAAAATTTCAAGGTTTTAGCTTCCCCCCACACTTAAATTACACATTGTCCTCAATGTGTCCCAAAAATAATTTTTTAGGTTGATTGGATGTGTAATGTGGTGTTAAAAAGCAAAGATTTATGTTACTGACAGTCTGGACACGGCCCCGTGGGGACCGGACACGGCCCCGTGTTCAGGTGTCAGTAACAAAAATTAAAGAAATAAGACAGAAGCCTGGACACGGGTGCGTGTCTGGTGAACACGGCCCGTGTCCAGTTACCTGAACTGGGCATTTTTCTGCAGGGGTTCAGCACGGGGCCGTGTTGGTTGGACACGGCCCGTGTTGAGCCTTCTGTAATGGAGAATTTTGTGTCGGGTTGCCTTGTTCTTGTGCATGGGGCCATTTTTCTTGTTCCCTTTGTCATCCTTTACCACCATGAGTGTGTTTTGTTTCTGCAAATTAAAAATAAAAGATTAAACTAAACTAAGGATAGTTCCGCGGAATGCCTCTGTGGTGCGCCACGTTTATAAGGGTCCTTGGCTAGACCCAATGTGAGGTTATATATTTTCTGAGTGGGATGCTTGGCGTCCCATGTTACACCGTCGGAGAGCAGCATCCAAACTTGAATCAATAACCTTCATGTAGTTGACCGGGTCGTCGTCTTCTATTCTCTTCCCCAACTCCGAATTTTACTTCATCATCCCCGTACCTCAAGGTGAGTGTTCCGTCATTCATATCTACCACTGCTTGTGCGGTGGCGAGAAATGGTCTCCCTAGTATGAGGGGGACCTCGGTGTCTTCCTCCATATCGAGTATGACAAAGTCGGCTGGATAGACGAATTTGCTTACCTTTACCAAGACATTTTCGATGACACCTTGCGGGAATTTGACGGATCGGTCAGCAAGTTGTATGCTCATTTTTGTAGGACTCGTTGTTCCTAGGCCGAGTCTTTTAAACATTGATGAGGGCATGAGGTTAATGCTAGCCCCAAGGTCGGCTAGTGCATTACGAACGGGGGACTCCCCGATTGAGCAGGGAATTGTGAAGCTTCCGGGATCGATTTTCTTTTGGGGAAGTTTATTGAGTACGAGGGCAGAGCATTCTTCGCCTAAGTTAACTAATTGCAAAGTTTCAATTTTCTTTTTATGAGTGAGGAAGTCCCTCATAAACTTGGAGTATTTGGGCATTTGGGTTAGGACATCAATAAAAGGAATATTGACATGCAATTGTTTTAATAGACTTTCGAACTTTGCGAATTGCTCATTGGTCTTTTGACGAATTAACCTACCGGGGTACGGGACTCGAGGAGCCTTGGTAGGCTCTGGTGACGGAGGGGAGTTCTTCTCCTGTAGAGGCGGGGGTACCGTTTCTTCTGTCGGCGGTGGCGCTTCTGCAGGCCCCACGGTGCGGTTTCGTAACGTGATGAGATGAACTTGCGCTTTTGGGTTTGTTTCGGTATTGCTAGGTAATGCACCTTGTGGTCTCTCGGCAAAATTTTGAGCTATTTGATTTAATTGTTTTTCTATGTTTTGAATACTAGCTTGTTGATTTCTAAAATTTGATTCTAATTGTAGAAATCTTTCCGAGTTTTTCTTTTCAGTGTCGGAGATGAGGCGAGATACAGTATCTTCAAGCCTTTCTCGTCCACTTTGTTGTTGAGTGAAATTTTGTGACTCATTTCTTGGTTGTTGAAAGTTTGTTCGTTGGGTTTGTTGGTTACTACTATTGCCGGGTTCTCTCCAACCAAGGTTTGGGTGGTTTCGCCATCCTTGGTTGTAAGTGCCCGTTGGAGGACCCGACGGCCTAGGTCTATTATCAATGTAGCTTACCGATTCTTGTTGATCGTCCGTTTCTTTCATACAACTCCAATTTTCATGTGGCCCACCATACCCTTCACAAGCCATAACCGAGACTGTTTTTGTCATTTCTAATTTTTTTATTTTTGAAAAAGGGCCTCGATTTGGGCTTGTAAAGAAGTGCTTTCATCAACCTTATGGGCGCCCGGGGCAATAGATTTATTGCCTCGGGGGGTGTGCCATTGAAAATTGGTTTGAGCAATTTCCTCAATTTGGTTATATATTTCATGCGGGCGGCGATTACCTAAAAGTCCCCCGGAGCTAGAATCAAGTGTCTGCCTTGTGTGTGGCAACAGTCCATTATAGAAAGTGGATACTTGTTGCCATATCGCAAGACCATGATGTGGACACTTACGTAATAGCTCCTTGAACCTTTCCCAAGTTTCATATAAGGATTCCCCGTCCTCTTGTGAATATGTATTAATTTCAGTCATTAATTTAGCCGTTTTAGCGGGAGGAAAATACTTATATAGAAATTTTTGGGCTAGTTCATCCCAGGTGTTTACTGTCACGTCCCCAGACCCCATCTTGGACGGAATCGGGAGCCGCGAGCAGTCCAGTGGTACCGGTGATTATTTTGAAAAATATTGCGGCGGAAATTTCATCAGGACCGTGAGTTAGGAAAAATATCAGAGTTTAGAAACACCGGATTTTTATTTTAAATTGATGGAATAAATTCCATGTTTTACAAAAGTAGCTTTTAATACGGGATAAACCTAAAAACAATATTTCTTAAGTTGATTTAATTAATAAAATAAGCCACTTCTTGAAGTCCTTCAGTGCTGGATCCAATTCTTACTCCAATCTACTGTAATTACCTGAAATGCGTTTTAAAAAGGTTTTGTCAGCGGGAAATACTGAGTGAGTTCATTCAGTTTACTAAAACGACTCATTTGTTATAATCTACAGTATTAAGAGAGATTACAATGTTTCTGATATCAAACCAACTACCCACGGTACTTTACCACTCGACCCATTGGCCCACCTGTCCAATGGTGTCTGTGATTATGGTCATATCACCCAATGGCTGCCCCAATGGTGACGATTATCAAGTAATGTATACAAAACCCCACATACCGGCTGTAACTTGGTGATTACATAAACTTAATCACTGTAATTATAACTTTGAAAATAATTTGGAGTTTTGTAAAACAGTTGATAAAAAGAGAATGACTCACTTTATAAGCATGCAAGATTGAGTTAACAAGCTTCTTGATTCTACTTCTTCCGATTATTAAGCATGCACTTTATTATTCTGGATCTTCTGATGATTTAATAGTTTGTTTGATTGCGAGTGTGTAGTGGGAAGTATTTTCGGTAGTTAAACATATAGTTTAACAGAATGGAATACGTATTTGTGTAAAACCTAAATCAAACCTTAACGATAGTCACGAGATTCGAACCTTAACGATAGTCACGAGATTCGAACCTTAACGAACTTCACAAAGTGTAGTCTTATTCAGACAGTACTTTGGCATCCGTTTAACGAACTCACAAAGTATAGTACTTTGGATTCCGTTTAACGAATTCACAAAGTATAGTACTTTGGATTCCGTTTAACGAAATTCACAAAGTATAATACTTTGGCATCTGTTAGTTGGTTCCTGAATCGACCGAACAGAATATCGTATCGATGATTATTGGTTAGAACACCAACGTATAGAGAGAAGA
Source organism: Helianthus annuus (assembly GCF_002127325.2). NCBI lineage: Eukaryota > Viridiplantae > Streptophyta > Magnoliopsida > Asterales > Asteraceae > Helianthus > Helianthus annuus. The sequence goes on along the minus strand of NC_035438.2, from coordinate 95,660,669 downwards.
AGAAGAGAAATGAGCAAAGAAAAATGAATCCTAAGCTTCTTATTTATAGCAAGCAAGCAAGCACCTCAAATAATCTTCTGGCCGATGTGGGATAGATTTGACGTGCCTACCTACCTGCTTGTCATGCTAGCTAGCTTGCTTATATATATTAATTCAGCTGCTTCACTCGTTTTTCTCTTATAGCTTTTAAAATATGATGTTTTATAAAACGACGAATATGTCTTTAGAACGAGCATATTTTTATCTACGTTTTAACCTAAGTTTCATTAAAAACGGAGTAAGGAAAAAAAATATACTCCCTCCGTCCCTTAAAAATTGTCCATATTCCCTTTTTTGTTTGTCCCATTATAATTGTCCACTTCCAAAAGTTACTAGTCAAATTTCCAATTTTACCCTTAGGCCTACACAACTAACATTAATAAAAATATTGATAAACTAACAAAACAAGACAAAAGACTTCCTTCTTTTAATTCCCAAAAATAGCAGTACATTACATTTACATTCTGTAACTTCGGACTTCATACATTTACATCACCACATAGACAAAAGGTGAACAAGACAAAAGGATCTTTCTTCTCCAATTCATTTTTAAATATGCATGCACTCAGAAGTCATTTTCCCTGCTTCATCTTTTACATCATTTCCTAGTGATTTAAACACGAAACCGCTTCATCAATCAAATTGCTATCACACTCGATTTGCAACGGTAACCTTCCTTGACGTTCTAGTCGACCTTTACTGATATGTGGTGTTTGATAATTGTTGCTACCATGTACCTTCATGATTTCCTTCATGCATGTTTGTAGAGTCAAAAAGACATTGTTAAGCTCACGCGATGACATTTTGTGAAAAGAAGTTTGTACCGCATGAACCAATTCATCGATCGATCCTAAAACCTCTTGTTCTTGAAGTGATTGAATAGCGCGAAAAAACCCGAGGTCTAACACATTTAAATCCGGGCTATTTGGAGGTTGAAAACGAAGTCGAATATCAAACCCACCTCGAGATGCTTCTTGAACGAATTGTTCATCGTCGATACTAATATGTGGCTTCGCATTATCTTGTTGAATAAATATTGGACCCGTATGACCTTGCGGCCATTTATCCCTAATAGCCGGTAGTACTTTATCAATTAACCATGACCGCGTTACTTCTTTAGTCACCGACAAGATAGGTTTAGTCTCCATAGTCCCCGCAACACGATTCTTACTTGAACGTTTTGCGGGTTCAAGTTTTGTGAAAGGAAAGATACCTATCTTTCCCGAGAAAATTTCATTACCTAACGTGTCAAATCTTGGTCGTGCAACGGCGGCCAAAAACATGACCTTTGTGATAAATTTTTTCGATTTGCATTTTCTTAATGGCTCATCCTCACCGGGTACAAGGTAGTAACTTTTAGATGGTTTTGACATGTAAAACCATTTTTCATCAATGTGAACGACGTTAAACATATCATAAAATGAAGGATTAGACAAAGACGGTGTAATCATAGATAAACAAAATTCTAACCTTTCTTTTTTATTCTCCTCAGTCAAATTCGGCTTTATGGCATTCGTATGTGGTCGAAGTTCACCTTCTTTTATTCTTCGATGCACGGTTGATTTTGAAACATTTAGTGCTTTCGCAATTGATCGAATATTGGTTCGACGACGTAGTGCTATTTGTGCAACTTGATCGAAATTGATTTGTATCCTTTTTTGTTTAGCTATATGTGGTTTCCTTGATACGTCAACCAAATATCCATGTTGGACTTGAAATCTAGCTTGATGCCAAATGCGACTCACGGTGCGGGTAGATACGGAGAAATGTGATGCCACATCGCTTATAGATCCATATTTTAGTTTCCCGTCATTACTTTGCTCCAATATGACTTCATATATAGTTCGACGTTCGGAGTTTGTCAATCTGGGCTTAGTGTTTAAGTTGATACGGTTATCCATTGAATATAAACCATATGAATACAAAGACAAGCTTAGTGAAAGACGTACTCTTCAAACTAACAAATGGGATTGTATAGAATTAAAAAGGCTACTTTATCAATGAATTGAAAAATGGGCGGTAAATTTGGATTTTTATTTTGGCGGTATTGAAATAGTTAAAAAAAATTTGGCGGTACATAGTCAAATTAAAAGTCAAGTTGGCTCTAAAATTCAATGGTTAATCTCAATAAAATAGTTTTGGCGGTATATTGAAATGTAAGTGAATGGAAGAAAGTCAAAAGTTATCATGTGTGAAAAAAGTTGTCAGTGTACAATTTTAGTAGGGCCAATACATTTGTTTACATTTTCTATATTATTGATTTTTTATGTATGTCAAGGGTATTATTGTAATTTTGTAAGCAAAAGAAAGCAATCATCAAGTCTGCCTTAAAATTTGTGTTTTTCAAACCATGACAATTTTTAAGGGACGGAGGGAGTAATATATTTAATCATTAATATTAAACGCTCTCATACGACCCTATATATATCTATTTTTAATAAACCTTACTTAGCTTAATTAATCTTGTTAGCTTAATTAATATTGATTAACTGATTAATTAATCATACTAAACTTAATTAACAAATTAATTAATCTACTCAGCTAACTTAACTGCTAAGTTTATTTAACTTATTAAGTTTACTTAGCTTTTAAGTATTCTAGCAGCTCCCTGCTTACGAGTTCTAATTTCTAGATACAAGGGAACCCGTATTAGTGTATTAACTTAATTCAACTTTAACGATAATCACGAGATAGAAACCCTCACAACGATTTACAAGTGCAATACTTAACAATTCAGCGGATTCACAACGAATGACAGAGTATAGCCCGAGTTCGGACAACACTCAAACATTCAAGTCGAAATCACGATGAATAACAAAGTATAACTCAATTTGAGCAGCACTCAGATAATCGTTGGATAGTTATAATCGATCAGAAATTGAATCGTAGCAGCGATTAGAGTTATTACCCTGATAACGAGCAGAGTTTAGGGATTTAGAGGGTAAAATCCCGAGCTATTATTTACAAAAATAAAAGCTGACGGAAAGAAAAGAATTGAACAGCGATCGAGTTAATACCCGGCATCATAGCAGCACTTCGTGACCCGTGTGTGTTTAATTGCACTACTACTGCTCTAATTCGACGTACATAGTGAGAATTGACGTCGTTTCAATCACAGAAAGCAAGTGCCAATGTCTGCTATTTATACACGAAATTTGGCAGGCTTACGGACCGTAAGCCATATCCCTTACGGTCCGTAAGGGAAGCATTCTATTTATAGGCTGCCTAGGTTCGGGACTAGCCTTGCTGACTTGATGATTTTGACCAATAAGAATTAAACAATGTTTTATATTGATAATCGTTAGCTAGGGTTTACCCCCTTTGAGTTTTAGGGGCCCTAATCCCGATTCCGATTGTTCTGGAAATTTTAGGGTTTATGCAGAATTACTTGGGTGTCTCAATTAGGGTTTCCTTATTGGATAATTATCATATTAAATATTAATTTTAGTGAGAGTTGTTACATTTACCGATCCAGCTGGGAGGGCGTTGAGCCAAGCTTTTGCTCGGTCTTTTAGCGAGAAAGGAAACATTCGAAGGCGGATGGCGTCATTTGATGCTCCATTGATCCGAAAGGTATCACATATTTCTAAGAAATTAGTAATATGTAGATGGGAATCTTCGTCCGCAAGCCCATGGAAGGTTGCAGAGTTTTGAAGCATTTGTATCAAATGTGGCCGAAGTTCGAAGTTATTAGCTTCAACATTCGGTGCATTGATAGCGGCGCCTAGGTTACCTACGGTGGGTCGTAGATAACCCATGAGGGTACGTTGGTCCGCCATTGGAGGTGGATCACCCGAAACTTTCTCTTGGTTTTTAGCTTTTAATCTTTTTCTGAGAAAGCGTTCGGGTTCTTCTAGAGGTTCTTTTATGTCCTTATTAGAACTGGAGCTCATACACTATGTAGGATTGGCGTCTGGTTCCAAGTCCTGCAATAAAAACAGAAAAGAATGCTGGTCAGAAGGTTCACCACGGCCCCGTGCTCAGCGAACACGGCCCGTGGTCGGAGTTACAGTGATTGTTTTCCAGATCCCAGTTACTGGAAAGTTGGACACGACCCCATGTTGCACCGACACGGCCCCGTGGTCAGCCTTCTGTAACTTGGAAAACTAAAAACTGCCAGTAACGATGTTGCGCACGGCCCGTGTCTGACCAGGCACGGCCCGTGCTGAGCTCTGCAGAAGCTGAAAAACTAAGAAAATCCTAAAAAATTAAAAAGAAAAATAAAAATATGATTAGGCCGTTGATTCCTAACTTTCTTAAAATCCTTGTGTCCCCGGCAGCGGCGCCAAAAACTTGATGTGTGCTAGGTGTTATATATTTTTGATGTATATTTTAAGCCCCTTTTTACACTTTTAGCAAAGTTTTAAATTTATAAAACACGATATTTACTAACACTAAACACACATATGGGCAAGTGCACCCATCGTGGACGTAGTATAGTGTTGGTAAGATACCGAGGTCGTCCAAGGACACAAGAGCTTTTAGTACTGGTTTATCCTCAACGTCTAATCAAATCAAAATGTTAGGAAAGGTTTTTAAACTAAGAAAATAAAAACTAACTAAATGCTGAAAAATAAAAATAAAATAAAAACAGATAGACAAGATGAATCACTTGGATCCGACTCGTGTATTAGTATAACCTTTGATTATTTTCGCACTTTTGCACTTGTTTAAGAGATTATCTTAGTTATTGTAGTAGGCCCCTCTTTTGAAGGCGACGTTACCCTCAACCCAGTAGTTTGAGTCAGCAAGGATACAATCCTAAAGGGTTGGATTATTGGAAGATAATTAATTAAGTTATTAATGCAAATTGTGGTAGGCCCCGCTTTTGGCGGTGACGTTACCCTCGGCTAAGTAGTCTGAGTCAGCAGGGATACAGTCCTAAATAGCCGGGTTATAGTATTAATAGTAGTTAACTTATGAGGGGGTCAAAGAGTTTGGATCCCCGCCATCCAATACCTATGGGCATTGAAGGAGATCCTACTAAATTTGACCCAGGTCCCTTGCAGGACATCTAAACGCTGAACAAGGGCAAGACCCTTACCAAACCGTTCCTTTAACCCCCGACCAGGTAGCCAACATACCTCCATATAGACCGTGGAGATATGAATGGTGAAAATCTTTTATTTTATATAGACAGTAAAATAATGCCAAGACACCACGGACAAACGATAAGGAAAGATCACCTTCAACATAAGTAACTAGTTATTAAAGTCATTAATACAAAACCAAATAAAAAGTGCAAAAGATTAAAAATAAAAAGTATTATACTAAACACTTGTCTTCACCAAGTGATGTAAGAGACTTAGGCAAACATGGCCTTGATTGTCAAGAACTCTTACGATCAATCTTGGATCCCGAGACGACTCACACACTCTACGATGGACAATGGATGATGGTGGTGGATGATGGTGTTATGGTGGTGGTGGGTGGTGGATGAAGTGTGAGAGAGGTGGTGTGCCAAGGGATGAGTTGAAATGAAACCAAGCACTCCTATTTATAGGCTGAACAGAAGGCTGGGCACGGCCCCGTGTCCGCTGGACACGCCCCCGTGCCCGTCTGACACTCTCTCTCTTCATTAATTGTAATTCGCAATTACAATTAATGCGCCTGCTATACTTTCCTCACGCCCCCGTGCTCACTGACACGGCCCCGTGGTGGGCAATAGAAGCTTCTATATGTTTGTCTTTTCTGCTGCTTCTTGGGCACGGCCCCGTGCTGGCTGAGCACGGGGCGTGTTCAGTCTTCTGTTTTCTCTTCTTTGCTTGGGAGGATGTCGTTGAGGGGTCGGGCAATCCACTTTTGTTTCTTTTCTTGTATTTATGTTAGAATTAGCTGTCTTTTTGCTTCTTTTGTGAATTTGAGCTCATTTCATCCTGAAAATACAAAAGGAAGACAAAAACACTCTTTTCCCAACATTAGTACTTAAAAAGGGTTAGTTTTATGCCTCATTTGATGTAATTTATATGTTGCATTTTACACACATCAATTGCAAAATTTATATCTAAACGTAAAACGAAAATTTTTGCAAAATATGAAAAACATAGGGGATCAAAGTTGAAAATAAAAAGGTTGTGAGGTTAAATTGGAAAAACTATAAACTTTTGGGTTAAAACTACAAAATCAAGTAGTTTTGGGTTTAAAGTGAAACATCAATTTTTTTTTTGAAACCCCCAAAACATGGGGTACAACAGCACTAAGCATAATGTACAACACAACTATGCACAAAACACTCATTAAGCATCATGTACAAACCACTATGAACAAACATCTTTCAAATTAATAGTATATAAATTTTCAATCATCTAGTTGAAAATAATGTAAAGAAAGCTATTTTCACATCAAGTTTTTTTAAACACATTAGGAGTTAAATATATCTATATTAATATAAAAAGGAGAAGTGATGTTGTTGGTGCAGTTGTCTGTCGACTACATCTTCGTTCGTGTCTTAGAATGATAGAATGATAAAGAGAGAGAAGCCCAAAGACTGATCAAGACTGAAGACTGAAGACAGCATTGTTGTGACTCGATAGTCGACTCCATCAACATCTGAGGGGGAGTCTGTTGGTGTACTACATCTGCTGATTCCGTCTTGTATCGAGTCACTGTCTTAGAACGTTAGATCTGGGAATGTAATATGAGAAATTGGAGAAAATGTATAGAATTAGAGGTTGGATCGCTCTTAGGACCATTAGGTTAGTGGACCGCTCGAGTGATCATGTTGGATCGCTCGAGTGGCAACTTATGTGAACCGCTCCAATGACACCTTATGGACCGCTCATGTGACATCATGTATGGGCCGCTTATTGGGCCTGTCCAATAAGCGGTCCCAAAGCCCTATATATACATGATGAGCGATCTCATTTGTAATTTATTGCGTAGAAATCGTGCCGAAGCTCTGCGGGAGCGAGATTTGAGCTGTAAACGTTTGAAATCAATAAACAAGTAGTTAAAGTGATTTGCCTGCTGTTTCTACCTTAGTTTCTTGTTATTCCGCACCTAAAACCAAGGAGAAAGCCTCTGAACGACTCGTTTGGGTCAGAATACGATCCTACAATTGGTATCAGAGCTCAGGAGGAGGTTCTCTGCAGAAAGTAGCCGGATTTCATCACTTTTTCTTACTTCTACACCTTCTTTTTCTGATTCAGAAAGATTTCACGGTCGGAATTCACTCAAATTCTCACAGATTGTGCGCAATAGTACCGTGACAAACCCTTGAAAGTTTCAGATCAAAATTCGAAGTTTAAGTGGGTCAAAATTGGATTTGAAATTGTGGACTGCTCGATCGAACAGCTCTTGGACCGCTCATCCGTACGGATCTTGAACCGCTCATTCGGTCGGATTGCTCTTGAACCGCTCATCCGGACGGATCGTGAACCGCTCATTCGGTCGAATTGATCTTGGACCGCTCCAAATTCACTGTTGTAAACCGCTTATTCAGACTACTTTGAACCGCTCATACGGACGAGTGGTGGATCGCTTATTTGGACCGCTTATTTGAACACTTCATCTGGACCGCTTATTTGATCATCATTTAGTTCGCTCATTTGAACGATCCACGTGTTTGGTCATTTTCTGGTTTGCTTTTCAGTCAAAGTCTAGTTCAAGTGTACATCTTACATTTTCATTGATTAGTCAAAGTGTTTGACCGAATAATGGAGTTCAATATCTTTAACATGACTCAAGAAGAATGTGATAGAAGAAAAGTACTAACGAAAGAGTTTGATTCATTTTTAGGTTTTCCAGGAGAAAGCACAAGATGTGTCATTGAGAGATACAAACATCTTGTTAGTTCAATGTCCATATTTGGTTTAACCAAAGCATCAGAGGAATGGGTCGAAAAATTTGCCAGTGCTTTACCTCAAGAGGAATGGGAAAATTACATCTTAAAATTAAAAAGTTCTGGAGAATTTTCTAGTCTAACAATTAGTCAACTCATTGGAAAAATTGAAGAACAGATGAAAATTAACGATAAAAAGAAAGATGAAGCTTCAGAAATCAGAGAATCTGTAGAGTCTGGATCTTTAAGTTCTACGTTAGTATGCTCTACATGTGACAACTGGAAGACAAACAATGACAAACTCATGAAAGAGACAGAAAGTTTGGCATCTGAAGTCAAAAGGTTGAAAGACGAGAAGCATACTGCTGAAAAACAGATTCTTATGGTTCAGGGTATTTGTGAGAAACTGAAAGTTGAAAACAACAAACTGTTAAGTAATTTTAACAGTTTGATGTTGAAAAGTCAGAAGTTTGAAGAAAAGGTTAAAAATTGTGAAATTGAAAAATCAAAAATTGAGAAAGATTTTCAAAATCAAATGAAAATTCTTGAAGATGGGAGAAATGTGTTTAGTAAAAACAACATTGAAAAACAGAAAATGATAAATTCCCATCTTCAGAAAATTATCAAACTTGAAAAAGAAGGTGAGTACGCTCAAGTGAAAATCAAAAAGTTGGAAAAAGAGCTTGAAAACAAACAGAAATCATCAGAAGATGAAGATTTCTGGATCAAGTTGGAAAACAAGAATTTGAAAGCAAATGAATCAAAATTTCAAGAACAGATAAAAGTTCTGGAAAATAAAACATCTGTTCTTGAAAATTTGAAGATTGAGAATGAAAATTCTATCAAGTCTCATCTTGAGAGAATTTCTCAGCTTGAAAAAGAAGCTGAGAATTCAAGAATTAAGATTGATGAACTTGAAAAGAAATTGATAGGTTTTGTGGCTTCATCAGACAATTTGAAGTTTCCCTGCCCAAAACCAATCAATTCAGTGCCAATAAGTGACAATGTCACAAACTTTGACTCTGTCAAAGTTGAAGATTGTGATGAGAAAACTGATGATGAAAATGAGGAATTTTATTCAGCAGATGAGTCTGAGACAGAATCTGATGCTGAAATTAAGAAAAAGAAAAAATTTTTGAAATTAAAAGAAAAATTTCAGAAAACTGTTTTGCAATCGACTGAAAAGGGAGAATGCTCTAAGCAAAAACCTTTGAAGAAGAAAGTAGAACAGAAACAAAAATTTAAAAATGAGAAAAGTGTTCAAAAAGAAAATAAAAGCTCATCAGTTCAATCATCCAATCGCAATCAAAAATCAAAAAATTTAAAAAATAAAAACTCAAAAATTGTGGGTAATAAGTGGTGCAGGACAGACCACAGTGCTTCAAAGCCAAATCCAGCAAAGTTGAGGAAGGAGTATCACCAAGCCAAACAATGCTTTGATCTGAGCGTTTGGACTAAAAATGGTGATAGGTATGATAACAGAGTGTGTTACAGCTGTGGCTATCACGGACACATTGCTGTTAACTGCCACTATTGGAATTATGAGACCAGGAGATGCTTTAACTGCAACATCAAAGGTCACATTGCCAGAGATTGCCCAAGGAAATCAAGTGAAAGATTGAGGGTTAATTCTCAGAAAACGGCAAAGATTCCAGTCAAAGTCAAGCCCCAGGAGCTAAAGGTTCTGAAACCTAAAGTTCCAGTACAGTCAATTCAGGAAAAGAAAGTTAAACTTTCACAGGGGCAGAAAGACCGACTGAGGAAGAAGAGGAAGAAAGCGAGAGAATATCTCGAGAAGATTTTGTCCTCGGGTTCACGGGACAAACAGAATAATAGTTCTAATGAATCTACTCCTTCATCTGCAAAGTTGAGCAAAAAGAATTCATCAGATACAAATCTGAGGACAAAAGAGGAGAAGAAGAAAGAAATGGTCGGCGATGAATCTGACAGATCAAAGTCGGACAAGCCACCTGCAGGCAATGATTCTGGTATGGTAAAACCAGAGGAGCCATTAGTTGAGGTAAAAGTTGAGAATTCTAGTTTAACAATGGATGAGAAAAACTTTCCACCATTGTTGAGCAAGAATTCAAAATCACCCAAGGACAGTCAGGCTTGGGTGAAATTGTTTAAATAGAAAAACCTGACTTGCCGGAGATCCCAAGATGGTATCGTGGATCATGAATCGGCACATTTCTTGAGAAATTTCACTTTGGTGATTTTTCGATTTACATGTGGTAAATCAGGGACATTAATTTGTACTTGATTTTCTACTGATGGTTTATGATAAAACTGGAAATGATAAATCTTTTATATGTTCGAAGAAAACAAGATGAAGAGATAACCCCGAACCTACAAATGGTTTGAACACAAACTAATTTTTTCCAGAAAAACCATTTTGATTGAAACAAACTTAAGTGTTTTGAAATCACAATGGGAAAATAGTTTGTTGTGAGGGGGAGTTCTGATTGTTTTGCACGAGAATGGTGAATTGAGGTAATTCACATTATGTTGTCAAGTTTCTTGTATAGTTTGTTTTCAATTTTTTTTTCCTCTGAAAATCAAAATTGAAACATATTTTGATTTTAGGGGGAGTAATAAAATTTTGAAAAATTTAAAAAAATTGAAAAATGAAAATGAGTTTTGTTGCAAAAAGAGGAGATGATAGTACATCGGTGGACTATCACAGCATGCTAGAAATTTGTAAAGTCAAAATTGTTTTTAAACGAGTCTTACTAATGATGTGTCAGTAGGCTTCACACAGTTAGTAAATTGTATTCGAGATATAAACATAAAATTAAACTTACTTATTTTGTGGGGAACACTACTTGGATATATAGGTAACCCCTGAAATCTCGTTTGAAAGGTTTCTTATTCTGAAATACTAGGTTCTTGTACTCAAATGATGTCTGGGGTATTATTCCGGGACTTCTGCTGAACGGTAGTTCTGACCTAGTCCCTGGCTAATACTTTCTTCATATGCTTGAAACATAGCATAAAGCCCTCAGCTGATTAGACAATAAAATTGATGATCAGTTGTTGTAGCTGAAAAGATCCTCTAAAGGGGACCCACTGCTAAGTCGAAGCTGATATCTCTCTGCTGAACGGAAGTTCTGACCTGAGATCCCTCAGTTCTCGCATTTTCCCCTAATTTATATACAGATATCATTTGTAGTATACTTACCTGTAAATCAGAATATTGGGATCTGGATACGGGAGTATATTCAAGAGATGGGACACTCAAATAAGTTTAAGTGCTAATACATTAAATACGTATCTTGAATCAATTGAAAATTTGTGTAGAGGTTTAAGTGGACAACAATACTGACAATCAGAAGTAAATTTGTTTTTAACATTTGCTGATTAATCAAGATCAACGGTGTTGGTGATTTGTCTCAAAAACCGATATGATCCTCTTGCACAATCTCTCAAAAATAGTGTTCATTTATGTATTTCTCTAAATTCAAAAATCCAAAAATATTGTATTTTTGTTTGATATTTGAAAACTACAAAAAGATTTTCGACAACAGAGTGTGAAGAATTGATATTTAACATTTCAAGTACTAAACATGTTGAACTTGTGGTTTGGGAGAGTGTGTTAAATTGTGAAGATTTGAAATGCAAATTTGGTTCATTAACTTGATGAATAAGTTGAATGGTAACCTACAGTTTGATCTTCATATTTTTTCTTATATGATTTGCTGATTCATTAAGTTGAATTGCAAATTGTATTAGTTTGTAATAGTATGGTTGAGTTTTGCAGGTTTCTGATCCTGTTGCTACGAATAGCCAGGAGACACATCAGAACCAGAGGAGAGTTTAAACAGAGAAAGCCAGGAGTTGATTTCAATGGTGATAACGATTTCCAGACAGAGATCCCAGCATTATGATAGGGGGAGTCTGATGAAAGTTAGAGCCAGAGAATGATCCAGGCATGTGATTCCAGGAAGGAATTCCTGAAGAAGATATTATTCCAGGTTGAGTTCCTGAAGAAGGCCGAACAAGATTGAAGAGTTGTGAATGTTTGAAGACTCTCACTAAAGATTCCGTCAACATTCAAGGGGGAGTCTGTTGGTGCAGTTGTCTGTCGACTACATCTTCGTTCGTGTCTTAGAATGATAGAATGATAAAGAGAGAGAAGCCCAAAGACTGATCAAGACTGAAGAACTGAAGACAGCATTGTTGTGACTCGATAGTCGACTCCATCAACATCTGAGGGGGAGTCTGT